>NC_045981.1:27385852-28585852 GCF_010909765.2 Amblyraja radiata
TAGGTGCAGGAGTAGGCCATTCGGCCCTTCGAGCCTGCACCGCCATTCAATATGATCATGGCTGATCATCCAACTCAGTATCCCGTACCTGCCTTCTCTCCATACCCTCTGATCCCCTTAGCCACAAGGGCCACATCTAACTCCCTCTTAAATATAGCCAATGAACTGGCCTCGACTACCCTCTGTGGCAGGGAGTTCCAGAGATTCACCACTCTCTGTGTGAAAAAAGTTCTTCTCATCTCGGTTTTAAAGGATTTCCCCCTTATCCTTAAGCTGTGACCCCTTGTCCTGGACTTCCCCAACATCGGGAGCAATCTTCCTGCATCTAGCCTGTCCAACCCCTTAAGAATTTTGTAAGTTTCTATAAGATCCCCTCTCAATCTCCTAAATTCTAGAGAGTATAAACCAAGTCTATCCAGTCTTTCTTCATAAGACAGTCCTGACATCCCAGGAATCAGTCTGGTGAACCTTCTCTGCACTCCCTCTATGGCAATAATGTCCTTCCTCAGATTTGGAGACCAAAACTGTACGCAATACTCCAGGTGTGGTCTCACCAAGACCCTGTACAACTGCAGTAGAACCTCCCTGCTCCTATACTCAAATCCTTTTGCTATGAACAGGATTGTTCATAACTGTACAGTGTCTTGTACAGAACATTCCATTTAAAACACACCTTTTACATTGGGCTTTAGGTAAAGATGCAAAGGAAACAGTAGAGCCTATAATGTGTCCCTGTGGATACCCAATTTATTTCTACACAGCAAGTTTGCTTCAGGAAATCCAAAGTCTGTTTTCATATAGACAGCATTAGACACACTAAGACACCAAAGCAAACATGAGTACGTTTCTAACCTTTGTTTGTTGGCCATGTTGGAGTGTATGATATACATCACTGATGAAAATCCTTTGTGAAGTGTTTGGAAGCTCCACAGCAACTCTCTAATCTCACCTCATACCATAGTGCAGCCACTTCCCCAGTCATCGTGCATGGGTGTGTTTCTGTGCTTGGATTTTTACTGCTGCCTGCCCATTCTTGTAGGTTATTTTTGACTTTGATCTAGCCAGTCAGCTTTCACAGAACAGATTTTGCTGGGCATGCAGGATCAAAACTATTTTGTGGTCTGAACTTTGACAAAATTGAAACATGAGTTAAAATGCATTCTCAGTGCTCTATGTGCAAACTTTTTTAATAGAAAGATACAGCATGGAAACAGCCCACCGAGTCCATGCCGACCTGGTCACACTAGTTCCATGTTATCCCACTTTTGCATCCATCGCCTGCACACTGGTGGCAATTTGCAGAGGGCCAATTAACTTACAAACCCGCCTGTCTTTGGGATGTGGGAGGAACCAGAGCACTCGGAGGCAATACATGCAGTCACGGGGAGAATGTGCAAACTCCACACAGATGGCACCCAAGGTCAGTATCAACCCCAGGTCTCCGGTGCCATCAGGCAGCAGGTCCACCATCTGTGCCACTGTGTCGCCCAACTTTGTTGAACAAAAGTTTCCATTAATGATGTATTTCTGGATCTTGCAAGGGCGTTGTTATGCTTTGAATATGCTTTCAAAAAGCTCAATCAAACTAGATTTCTGTATTGAGTACTGGCTAGCGTAAACCCTTTTAAAGATGCCACGGTTTGTTTAAACTTCTTTGAAATCAAAAATAAATTGTAGAAGTCAGATTGCGCAAAAAACACAATAAATGCGGTTGCATTTGTGCTTCTGAATCTGGATTCTGAAACTATTTGGAAATGTGCTGTTTAATTTTTAATAAATTTCAGGGTTCATCTTTAAGTATCGTTCCCATGCAGTAATGTCACTCACTCAGGTGCAATGAACCATTACATTAAACTCGCATGAAACACAAATCAAAATAATACTCATGAAAGTGTGATTACATTTCTAGCTGCCAAATCATAGCTGTAAAATGTGGTGCGGAATTGCATGGCAGGCAATTTAACAGTCATAGAAGCCACAAAATGTTGCAATAATCTTGATGGGATACATGATTAGAAAATGTCTTGACACCAGATAATGTTACTGAATCAACATTCATTGCTTCTTTTGTAAAGGTGAGTGCCTTTCCATCTGTTTACCAGTCATCTTCTAACAGCACCCTGAGGCCCTTAACTCTAGGCATGTTAATAGTCCAACATAATCCCAGCCACTGCCTTTTATAATAATGGGTTTTCACAACAGGTGAGTGAGACTTGGACTGTAGCAGTTATTCATCAAGAGGATTGGACTTGCTGTCTGATATTTTCCCCGGTGTACCTGGCTCCAGTAAATAAAGCGTCTTGTCTTGCACCCAGTTCTGTGGCCAAGGAGTCGATCGATCGATACACAGGGTGCCAGCACACATGGCCAGACCCAGACTTGCTGCCGGACAACAATAAACATTTTCTGTTCCACTACCTAGGTTTGCAAAAGGCAACAGGTCTGATGTTTGGCAGCTTCAGTCGTCAGAATGCACTCACAGGTGAGGTGCAGCCGTCCGAGGGACTGCGGCGATTTTTAAAAGTTATGGTGAAACTATTTCAGCCTGGATGTCTGGCTCAGGAACAATGTTCGCAGTAAGTAACATTCATAAGTCTACTCCTACTGGATAGATAAAGTTGCTTGGATTTTTACTGCTGCCTGCCCATTCTTGTAGGTTATTTTTCATGTATCACTTTGGGGCAGATACCACCTCCTGGTTATGTGTTGGTGGCCTCATGAGCTGGCTGATCCTTCACTGGACAAAATGCAGGTTTTTTTAATCTATTAAGTGAATTCATTTCTAATTTATTTCTCGGTTGACATCTGGTTATGAAATAATAATAATAATAATAAATTTTATTTATGGGCGCCTTTCAAGAGTCTCAAGGACACCTTACAAAAATTTAGCAAGTAGAGGAAAAACATGTAAGTGGAATGAAATAAATAGTAGAGACATGACTAGTACACAAATTAAAGACAGAATTCAATTCAAAACACAATATGAGGCAATTCAAGCACAGATGAAAAGGGACGGGGACGTGGGGCTAAGGATAGGCAGAGGTGAAAAGATGGGTCTTGAGGCGGGACTGGAAGATGGTGAGGGACACGGAATTGCGGATCAGTTGGGGGAGGGAGTTCCAAAGCCTGGGAGCTGCCCTGGAGAAGGCTCTGTCCCCAAAACTGCGGAGGTTGGACTTGTGGATGGAAGGGAGACCGGCTGATGTGGATCTGAGGGACCGTGAGGGTTGGTAGGGGGAGAGGAGGTCAGTGAGATATGGGGGGGCCAGATGGTGGAGGGCTTTGTAGGTGAGGACCAGGATTTTGTAGGTGATCTGGTGGGAGATGGGAAGCCAGTGAAGTTGTTTGAGGACTGGAGTGATGTGATGCCAGGATTTGGTGTGGGTGATGAGTCGGGCGGCTGCGTTCTGGACCAGTTGGAGTCGGTTGATGTAGGTGGAGCTGATGCCAAGGAGAAGTGAGTTGCAGTAGTCCAGTCGGGAGGAGATGAAGGCATGGATGAGTTTCAGCAGCGGGAGATGTGAGAGAGGGTCTGATTTTGGCGATGTTGCAGTGAAAGAAGGAGGTTTTAATGACATGGCGGATGTGAGGCTCAAGGGAAAGGGTGGAATCAAAGATCACGCCTAGGTTGCGGGCCTGGGGAGATGGGGAGACAGTGGTGCCGTCGATGGTGAGAGTGGGGTTATTGATTTTGCTGAGTGTGGATTTGGAGCCTATGAGGAGGAATTCTGTTTTATCACTGTTGAGTTTGAGGAAGTTATGTTGCATCCAGGTTTTTATAGCTGACAAACAGGAGTTGATATGGGAGAGGGGGGGGTTGTGGGGGGATTTGGTGCCGAGGTAGATCTGGGTGTCATCGGCGTAACAGTGGAAGTCCAGGTTGAAGTGGCGGAGTATCTGACCAAGGGGGAGGATGTAGATGATGAAGAGGAGGGGGCCGAGTACGGAGCCTTGGGGAAAGCGTTGAGTGACTGTGGCTGTAGCAGAGGTGTGGTTGTGGAGAGAGATAAAGTGGGATCTGTTGGAAAGGTAGGAACGGAGCCAGCTGAATGCAGAACCTTCAATGCCGAGGTCTTTGAGTCTGGTGAGCAGGATGTTATGGTTCACTGTATCGAAGGCTGCGCTCAGGTTGAGGAGGATGAGGATGAGGATGTTGAGGGAACCAGTGTCAACAGAGGTGAGGAGGTCGTTGAGGACTTTGAGGAGAGCAGTTTCTGTGCTATGGAGGGGGCGAAAGCCAGATTGGAGGGGTTCAAATAGGTTATACGCAAGGAGGTGGGAATGAAGTTGTGATGCAACGATACGCTCCAGGGTTTTTGAAAGAAATGGGAGGTTTGAGATTGGGCGGTAGTTAATGAGAGAGGAGGGATCAAGACCAGGTTTCTTTAAGATTGGTGTGACAGCAGCAGTTTTGAAAGCAGAGGGGACAATTCCTTGGGACAATGAGGATTTGAAGAGATTAGTGAGGTAGGGGCAGAGAACGGGGAGGCAGGACTTCAGCAGGGGAGTGGGGAGAGGGTCGAGGGAGCAGGTAGTGGGTTTGGAAGAGCTGATGAGTTTGGAGATTTCAGTAGGGGTGACCAGGTCAAACTGGGAGAGGAAGCAGTGTGGAGGAGGGGTAAGGAGGTCAGTGGAGATGTTGAAAGGAGGGGCCTTGGTAGGTGGTGGAGTAGATGCTGGGGAGTCGGGTACAGGGGATAAAGATTGATAGATGGTGCTGATTTTATCAGCGAAAAAGTGGAGGAATGAGTTGCAGAGATCCGGAGTAGAGGTAGGGAGAGTGTTGGCTCGAGGCTTGAGGAGGTTGCCCACTGTGGAGAAGAGGGTTCTGTGGTTTAAGCAGGGGTCGGTGAATATGGAGGAGAGGTAGGCAGATTTTGCAGCAATGAGGGCATCTTTGTAGTCAGTGAGGTAGAGTTTGTAAGCTTCATGGTGGACTGTGAGAGATGATTTCTTTGTGAGTCGTTCAAGTCGGCGACCAGTCTGTTTCAGCTTACGAAGTGCAGGTGTGTACCAGGGTGAAGATGTGTTGAAAGTTACGGTTCTTGTTTTGAGGGGGGCCAGAATGTTAAGGGAGGTAGACAAGGTGGAGTTGAGATGGTTTGTGAGATCATCAGGTGAGATATGGGTTGAGTCCAGGGGGAGAGTGGTGGAGAGCAGGTCAGAGAGATGGTGGGGATCGATGGATTTTAGATTACGGAAGGTGATTTCTCGGAGGAAGCGGGGGCGAGGTGTCGGAGAAGGGATGGTGAACCGTATAAGCATATGATCAGAGAGGGGGAAGAGGCATGGATGGAGGTCGAGTACCGGTTGATTTGTGGAGCAGACCAGGTCAAGGATGTGACCTTTGTCATGGGTGGGAAAGGTGACGTGCTGAGTGAGAGAGAAGTTGTCAAGTAAAAAGGCGAATTCAGATGCGAGCTTGCAGGTGGGGGAGTCCATGTGAATATTTAAGTCACCAAGTAGCAGCAGACGTGGGGAGAGGGATGAGGCAAGTGTGAGGAGTTCAGTGAAGTCAGATAGGAAGGAGGGGTTTGGTTTAGGTGGCCGGTAAATGAGGATGACTGTCATGGAGGAAAGGAAATGATGATGAAACTGATACATTGAGTCCATCCCAGGGAGTTTGGAATTAGTCGGAACAGCAATTTTCCAACCTGAAGAAAATACTTGACCTTTAAAAAACCTATATTGTCCCACATTAAAAGAAATAAATTAAAATTCTCAAAAGGCTATGATGAGATTATTTATCCAGCATCAACATCATGGCACTGCCACATCCGGAATCTCAGCAAAGTGTTCATGGAGGGAGCTAATGCACCCCTCATGTAACTCAGAAAATGCAGGAAGACTTCTTTATGAAATCACCAAGGAGCTTGAATGAAATGCAAAGTGTGCCAGCTGGAGATAAAGAGAGGATTTGTAAAATGTGAATAATGATCACAGAAGTTAGGAAAACCTGTTAAAGCAAAGCACTGAAGACAACTTGCATAATTTACTGAGGAAACTGTGAAAAATAAAATGTTCCTTTTTACTTCATCTGAGCTGCCCAAGTAGTAGTTAATGGCACAATGTTGGAAACAGGGAGTAATTGGACAAAGTGGCGGATATTTATAAATACATCCAAAGCAGAACTTTGATGTTTCAAGTAAGAAGCCTTGAATTTTACTTCGGTCACGTGAGTGACTACATGAAGAACCCCGCTAGGACGCACGCATGTCATATCGCTACACGCATTGCAACGAGTCACAGCAGGGGGAACGACGTTCCCCTTAGCGGCAGAATTTAAAAGCCGTGAACAGCAGGTAAGGAGACTCTGCGTTCTTTCCACTTACTTTACATGTGGAGACATGACACAAGATCACCAAGATGCACTGGCTTTATTTTGCAACTCCCAATACGAGTTAAATAGTATTAGGAAGAGTGCCATCCAACCGGCTTTAGACCCCAAATTTGCAGGCCTCTGCAAACCTGGAACCTCCAAACCACCAATATTACTATTTGGAGGTGACTTATCCAAAGGTAAAAGAACTTGACGAAGAGGCTAAAACCCTGGGGCTCATTAAAGCAACGTCCAAAAACTACTTCGGCCAGAAACAGCACCCCTACGCACCCACCAGTCGGCCAAGACAAACTGGTGAAAGCTCGAAGGCCAGGAACACTCAACATCGGTCTTTTTTAGGCCATGGCCCAGACCGGCCTTCCTGGAAAATGCGCAAACCCTCAACACTGACCCAACTACAGACCCAGACACCGGCGCCTCAACGTCCACGGAGGATGCCGAAAAAGTAACAAACCTACCACTGGTAACCATGGAGGTAGGTGGGTCTGGTTCCTTACGAATTGAAGGGAGCATGGAGGTTGGTGGGCGATTACACTTCTATCTGGATGCATGGAATAAGTTAACTACCGACACTTATATTTTAAGCAGTATCCAGGGTTATACCATAGAATTTATACAAAAACATAACCCTCCAGTTCAGCATGTACCAAACCGGATGTTCGTGCTTACAGACAAAGAAACATCAAAAGCACATGCTGAACTACAGCGGCTTTATAAAAAAGGAGTAATTGAGAAAACCCAACACGAATCACAGGAATTCGTGTCCAATATCTTTATCAAAAACAAGAAAGATGGTGGTTGCCGCATCATCATAGATTTGACTAATTTGAATACTTTCGTACAATATATTCATTTCAAGATGGAAACCTTTGTTACTGCTAAGCAATTGATTTCCAAGGGTTACTACATGGCAAGCATCGATTTAAAAGATGCTTACTATACAGTACCCATAAGAGGTGACCACAGATGTTATTTAAAATTCAACTGGATGGGTCAGCTCTGGCAGTACAGGGCACTACCTAATGTACTAACATCAGCCCCCAGGCTGTTCACTAAAATTTTGAAACCAGCCCTAGCGTTTCTGCAGAAACAAAAACACATGGTAATGGCATATCTAGATGACATACTTATTGTGGGCAGAACTTTGGAATTGGCTAAACAAGCGGTAACAGCCACAAAACAATTATTTGAAAAACTGGGGTTTATCATCCATCCAGTTAAATCTAAATTAACGCCTTCAACCACAATGGATTATCTGGGGTTCACCATTAACTCAGTTCACATGTCAGTGACTTTGCCGAAAGAAAAGGTTACAGCCTTAATAGAGGCTTGCAGCAAAATCATTGACATCACTAAACCATCCATCAGACTGGTAGCAAGAATAATTTGCAAAATAGTGGCTGCGTTTCCAGCCACACAATTCGGACCTTTACATTATCGAAATTTACAGAGGGCTAAAATATGAGCACTCAAAATTAATGGTGGTCATTTTGACAGACCAATGAAGCTACCAACAGAGGCCATAATGGAACTAAAATGGTGGAAAGATAACATTAGGCATTGTTCCAATCCAATCATTATCTGCAACCCGTCTATGGTACTACAAACTGATGCCAGTGCACTTGGTTGGGGTGCTACCAATTCCATCTCCAGCTGTGGAGGGAGATGGAATGCACAGGAGGCATCATTATTACAAACACTGGGCATAAACTACCTGGAGATTTTAAGTGCATTCCATGGCCTTAAGTCATATTGTTCTGGGTTATATCACCAGCATGTTAGACTACAAATTGACAACACCACCGTGGTAGCATATATCAACCATATGGGTGGAAACAAATCGACATCATGTGACAATCTGGCCAACACAATTTGGCAATGGTGTATCCAGAGAGCTATTTGGATATCAGCTACCTACTTACCAGGTAAACTAAATTTAGTGGCAGACACCAGGTCACGCAAATTCAATAAAAACACTGAATGGATGTTGGATAAAAATGTATTTGCTGAAATTACAGCACGGTATGGAACACCAGATATCGATCTATTCGCATCCAGGCTCAATCACCAGTTATCGAATTATGTTTCATGGGAACCAGACCCTGGGGCAACGGCAACAGATGCATTTTCGCTGCATTGGGGGAAATTGTTTATTTATGCATTCCCTCCTTTCTGCCTCACCAGTCGGGTATTAAGGAAAATACAGTAAGACTCTACGTCTGGTATTTTGATAGTACCCGATTGGCCTACTCAACCATGGTTCCCGGTGATACTCGACATGGTATTAGAACCATGCATCACCATCCATCATAGACCTAATTTACTGGTTCATCCCATAACAAGGGAAAGTTACCCATGTCATAATTATACAAACCTATTAATTTGTAGAGTTTGAAAGCACCTCTACTACACCTGGGACTGACGGACCGAACAGTGGATATTATTTCAGTGGCCCACAGACAGTCCACCAAAAAACAGTACTTGGTGTACATCAAGAAATGGGAAATGTACTGTCACAACAATAACATCACCCACAGATCTATGAACATCCCGTCTGTTCTGGAATTCCTGGCAAGCCTCCATTACGATGAGGGGCTCAGTTATAGTGCCATCAACTGCACCAGAAGTGCTCTGTCAACATACCTGTTACAAGGAACAGAGCGGCATTCTGTTGGCCCTGGTAACCACACTCATGAGGGGCATTTTTAATGTTAATCCCCCAAGAACCAGGTAATCCCAAATATGGGATGTGAGCATTGTACTGACCATGTTAAGAAACTGGTCTCCAGCTACAGCTCTGTCCCTACAGAAACTGACTATGAAAACAGTCATGCTGATGGCCTTGGTCACGGCACAAAGGGTCCAGTCGCTACAGAAACTAAGGCTGGACAACATGACTATTTCATCTGGAAATTTAACTTTTCACATCAATGAATTAGTCAAACAGAACAGACAGGGGCCAGCAGGCCTAAAAATAGAATTCAGGGCCTACCCGACAGATGATCGTCTCTGTATTGTAACACACTTACTATTATATATGGAGTATACTAAGATCATCAGAGGCAAAGAAATGACACTTTTAATCAGCTACAAACAGCCACTCAAAACAGTGACAGTCCAGACCATCCCGAGATGGCTAAAACAGGTCCTAATAAAGGCTGGAGTAGACACTAACATTCTAAAATCTCACTCCACCAGGGCTGCAGCTACATCGGCAGCTATGAAGTTGGAGGTTCCTATGGACCAAATCCTCAAGACAGCAGGATGGTCAACGGAGAAAACTTTCCAACGATTTTATAACAAACCAGTAATTGAACCTGGAACATTTGCAGAAACAATTTTAAGTTCTGTAATATAATTTTACCCCATAAATAGGGGCTATAATTTGGTGTTAATAAATTTATCGTTGTTTTTCAATATCGTATTGATGTCTAATGATGTTAACACTATTCTCCCCATAATCAAGGCAGATGTGATGCATGGACTCGTTTCCACGGCATGAAATCACAGAGCTTTAAAATCTTCACTTAGTCACTCACGTGACTCCGAAGTAAAATAGTAAGATTAAACGAGAACTTCACGTTCATTTTTAGCGGCTTGAAAAGTCTGGAGCGGCTGCCTCCTCCCCGGAGAATCATTGTAAATCATTGCTTAAATGTTAGTCAGTTAGTTTGGAGGGATTTTATGTGGTGGGGTGGTGGGTAGGGGGTGAAGGGGGAATCTTTAATTCTTAGTCCCCTACCTGGTCAGAGAGGCGGGGAGCGGGCAATGCCTTACCGGGTCGCCGTGCAGTAAGCTCCGGAGCGCTGTGGCCGCTCTCCCAACATCGCGGAGCTGGGGGCTGCGGGCGGCGCCGGTTGGAGCTCCGACCCCGGCAACTCTACCCCTGGCTGCGCGGCGCTCCAAATCCAGCGCCGCCCGCGACCTGACGCCCGCAGCCCAAGCTCCGCGATGTTGGGAGTCGGCGGCGTCACAGCGCTGGGATACCAGCGGGGAGCGGGCAATGCCTTACCAGGTCGCCGTGTGGTAAGCTCCGGAGCGCTGTGGCCGCCGACACACAACATCGCGGAGCTGGGGCTGCGGGCGTCCGGCCGCGGGCCGCGTTGGATTTGGAGCGCCGCGAAGCCAGGGGTAGAGTTGACGGGGTCGGAGCTACAACCGGCGCCGCCCGCAGCTGGACGCCCGCAGCCCCAGCTGGGAGTTGGCGGCCACAGTGCTCCGGAGCTTACTACACGGCGACCCGGTAAGGCATTGACCGCTCCCTGCCTCTCCGACCACGTAGGGGACTAAGAAGTAAAGTTTCACCCTTCAACCCCCTCCCTTCACATAAAAGCCCTCCAAACTAACTGACTAACATTTAAGCAATGATTTACAGATGTTTAAGTGTCTCCCCGGTCTCCGGGGAGGAGGCAGCCGCTACAGTAGTACAGACCTGGGTTGACCGTGGGTCGTTTCGGGTCAAGTTTGGCGCCGAACGCGAGCTTTGGTGTGCAGACGACATCCTGGAAAAAATGGCCGGTTTTCGGAGTTTTTCGGTTTCCGGAACTCCGGATAAAAGGTTGTGCACCTGTATTCATCTTGCATAATTCTGCTTTTATAAGACAGATGAATCAAAGGCAGACTTGAGCTCAGTCTTACATTAAACATCCATTGGATGAATGGTTATTGGGACTTGTTAACATTTCTTGGTGAGATTTGCCCTCCATCTCTTTATTCCAGAGCACCAACAAGTGCAATGTCCTCTTCCCGCTGTGAGACTCACCATCTCCCACGCAGCTCCATGCAGGATGTAGCAAAACCTGCACCGGCTCCAGCAAACTACATTGTACCTAAAGTACATGAAGAATATCCTGAACTTAGAATGTACAACTGTGAGTGTACACCACAATGTGAGTGTACTACTGTGAGTGTACACCACAGTGTGAATGTACTATTGTGAGTGCACACCACAATGTAAGTGTACCGCTGTGAGTACACGACAATGTGAGTGTACACCACAATGTGAATGTACCGTTGTACATGTACGCCACAGTGTGAATGTACCACTGTGAGTGTACACCACTATGTGAATGTACGGCTGTGAGTATACACCACATTGTGAGTGTACACCACAATAGAGTGTACACTACAATGTGAATGTACCGCTATCAGTGTAAATGTACCACTGTGCATGTGCACCTGCATGTGAGTGTACTCCAGAACAAATATGAACCTGCTTTTCGCGAGATGCCCTGAGCATGGGTAGTGTACGCAGCACATATAGGAAGCCGGTAATGAGGAGTTGAGGCCCTCAGTTAGCAACAGTTGGCCTAATTTTCCCTTCCTCTGAGCAGTTCCTGCAGTAAAGCGCTGTCACACAAAATGCCGAACCATTCGATATACAAAATAATTGGGTGCATGTGAAAGAGCTGGAGGCAATTTATTGAGCTCCCTGTTGCTGGCTGCCACTTCTGAACTATCAACGATGTTCTCCACCCCTATGGCTGGAATTGGAGCAATCTAAACGATATGTCCAAACTGGTAGTTAATTCTGATCCAGGAGCAAGTGTGATGGATGATCGAGTGCTGTGTAAAAATACCTGACCCACACGCCCACTCCTAGCAATTGTGGTCTCATGAGTTTTCCAAATGGTTTTGAAATTACACAAGTTGCATTGGCATTCCTGAAACGCAAGAGTTTAAACTATTTAATCCCTATACCAAAGCCTGTTAGGATTTAAGTTGGTTTTAACTTGCTTTTTATGTTATATTCTAATGCAGTTTATATTGCTCACAAAGCATGTGATGTTCCTCCTCCCCACCACCGTTCCCCTACACCCTCACAGCAACTAGTCTCAGAACATCCAAATATTCTCTTGCTATTATATTTTCTTGCTATTAGAGACCCGTGGATTTAATATGAAATATTAATTCAAGGAATGCCTCATTGATCATATCACTTGTAGAGCCTTCAAGTCAGAGAAAGATGCAGCATGTTTACGGGCACTTGGGCCCTTTCAGTCCATGTGGTATTAAGTACGCATTCACACTAATTTTACATTGATCCAAGTAAAATGCTGCCAACTGAATTACTCCAGCACATTCTTTTTTGTAAACCAGCATCTGCAGTTGCTTGTTTCAACAAATAGTTTCATTTTGGTTTCTATCGAAAGCAAAGACTTCGTTCTAGGGTAGACGTCAGCCATCCCCCAGGTGTGTTCCAAGCTCTCTGTCATCACCTCTCTCCCCACTGCCCATCACTCTCTGCTCCCTATTCTTCTCTTAGGTTTTCCAGCCAAATCCTACTCTTTAAGTTTTCTATTAAAAATAGTTGTAACACCAGAGTAAGTATGGCGAATAGTAGATAAATATAAACCGCTGTAGATCTGAGATTATCTGACCATAAGAAATCTCTTCTTCTCCTTGCGTATGGCGTGCACAGCCTAAAGTTGTTGGACAACTTGTTCTATTTGATCTTATTTGATTGTGCACGCCAGGTTGATTGCATTCGTCGAAACAGGGCGGACCACGTGAAGGTTGCAATCTTCCACCCCACTGTAAGAAATAAGAAACGTAACATTTTGTAGAGTAATATTTTGATCAGAGCGATTCCTTATCTCCTTTAATAAGGGAGAGAGTAATGGAAATCCATCGCAAGCAGCATGTCAAACTAGTATGTTCCAGACTTTCAGAATAAGGCTCTATAAGGCGCTAGTCAGGCAGCATTTGTAGTATTGTGCACAATTTTGGGCATCATATCTGAGGAACGATGTGTTGGCTTTGGAGAGGGTCCAGAGGAGGTTTACAAGAATGATCCTATGAAGGAGTGGGTTAACATATGATTTGGAGAGGATGTTTCCACTGATGGGAGAGTCTAGGACTAGAGGTCATAGCCTCAGATTTAAAGGGTGTTCCTTTTGGAAGAAGATGAGGAGGAATTTCTTTAGTCAGAGGGTGGTGAATCTGTGGAATTCTTTGCCATAGAAGGCAGTGGAGGCCAAGTCAATGCACATTTTTAAGTCGGAGATAAATTGATTCTTGATTGGTATGGGTGTGAGGGGTTATGGGGAGAAGGCAGGAGAATGGGGCTAGGTGGGAGAGATAGATCAGCCACGATTGAATGGTGGAGTAGACTTGATGGGCTGAATGACCTAATTATGCACCTATCACATGCTTATGACGTGTATCGGAAGGATCTTGTCAAAATGTAAAAAAATCAAAGAAAAATGCCTGGAAAAAATTCCAGAATGGAAAAAGAATGATATGCAGAGCTGCGGAACCTTTTTCTATTCTATCCGCTTCCTCAGATATCTTTAGATGTTCGGGAAATCTGAACTAAAAATAAAAATTGATGGAAATTAGAAACTGGTCGAGCAGCATCCAACATTTTTTTAATTCTGGAATTTTCTGCAGGCATTTGGTTTGTGAATCATGCCATTTACAAACAAACACAAAGTGGAAAGGTGTTTGGTCAGTGCAAGATAGTTTAGCGTGAGGTATCTTTGGTTAACAGGCAATACAGACCAGCCTCAGAGCTTCTAAGTAAGTAATTCATCATGATTGAGTTCAGCTGTCAGTCCTATTCAAACGCACTGGCAGAAAATAAAAGTTGCAAGCTACTTTTCATAGAGGATGCAATTCGCTTAATGCAACAACAAAAAACCTTCCTTCTGGGAAAAGTCTGAGCCACTCTGTTTCTAACAAATTATAAGTTCATAAGTTCTAGGTCCATTCGGCCCATCAAGTCTACTCTGCCATTCAATCATAGCTGATCTATCTTTCCCTCTCAACCCACCTCTCCTGCCTTCTCCCCGTAACCTCTGACACCCGTACTAATCAAGAATATTTCAATTTCCGCCTTAAAAAAAAATCCAATATCGGCCTCCACAGCCGTCTGTAGCAATGAATTCCACAGATTCACCACCATCTAACTAAAGAAATTCCTTCTCATCTCCTTTCTAACAGTGCACCCTTTTATTCTGAGGTTATGGCCTCTGGTCTCCCACTAGTGGAAACATCCTCTACACATTCACTCTATACAGGCCTTTCACTATTCGATAAGTTTCAATGAGATTCCCACCCTTCATCCTTCCAAGCTTGAGTGAGCATAGGCCCAATGCTCAACATATGTCAACCCACTTATTCCTGGAATCATTCTCGTAAACCTCCTCTGGACCCTCTCCAATGCTAGCACTTCCTTCCTCGGATATGGTGCTGAAAGCGGCTCACAATAATCCAAATGCAGTCTGACCAGTGACTTATGCTCCCTCACCCCTCCCTCCCTCAAATTATCACCTCTCAGTGTATGTTACACTTGCCATTTTTCTCAGCTATCATAGGTCATGCTTTCATCTTAAATTGATCTTCCTCCAGAAACACCAGTCCTTACATTTGGTGCCCGATCAAAAATTCCTATCAAAGCCAAGGCATTGAACCATTATCATACATGTAGGTTTTTAGAGCTTTGAAACAGACTTGGCTGATAAGAAAAATAATCATCAAATTGCAGATGAAAGGATCGTTTTTGATTTGGAAGTAAAAATATAACACGGAAGGTTAAATAAAATGCTCAAAGTATGCAGTATGGCAGGCAGCATCTGTGGAAAGTTAATGTTGTAGGTCAGAGGGAGAATGCTGGGGATCCAGCAATGTCTGTGGAGATCCTCAACCTCCTGATACAAGCAGATAACATGCGTAACCTGGAGTTGCTGCATTTGATATGTAATCTGGAGGTTGCATTGCTCCCACTCATAATTAAGATGCTGTTCCTTCAGCATGCTCTGGGCCTGACTGGAACAGTGAGAGGGCAGGGATGAATATATCAGTGTTGGAGTGCACCAGAACATTACAGTGAGAAACAAATGTAAGCTCTTATCTCCTCTGTCACACTGGAATAAGTATCTCTCCCTTCACTTTCTGCTTCCCTGTTTGTAGCCAGCTTGTTCTCCTGGGTGTTGCTCGCTCCCTGACTCCTTGTCCTCCCACAGTCCTCACTAATACATTGTGTGGTCACTTTACCCTTTCTCCATCTCCTGTACGCCTCCTCAGGGCATTGAAGGAGATTGCTCAAGCGAGACCCACTTCAATACTCTCAAAAGCATGAGGAATAGATGAGACGTGTCCCCTTGTCCTGGCCTGAAGGGGAAATGGAAGATATTCTAAAGGAAATACATTGTCTTGCAACGAGCTGCCATGGTTGAGAATTTGATTGTCTTTTTCCTCTCACTCACAGACAGCCATGTGTTGCGCTTAACAATAACATTGGGCCGTCAAAACTTCTGCCACTGCACCCTCTCAAGCTCTTTGCAACCACAAGATAGATATATCAAGGAGGTGGAATGATAATGGGGGAATTACCTCCACTGCAAGATGAACCTTGTTTTATTTTTATAGTTTGTTACAGATTTAAAGGGCAGACAAACTGACTTGAAGTATGTCAGATTCCATGTGACATGCGTGACATGTGTCAGATCCCATGTGACATGCGTGAGATGTGTCAGATCACATGTGACATGCGACCATGGGTCGTGCGGTGATAAGATATGGCGGAGATCTTGGACTCGTGTCGCCTCTACTGTGAGAGTAGAGGGGATGGGGAGGGGGTGTGGAAGGGAGGGGGAGTGGCGGGGGAGAGGGTGTTGAGGGGAGGTGGAGCGGAGGGGGAGCGGAGGGGGAGTGGCGGGAAGGGGAGGTGAAGGGGTATGGAGGTGGTGTGGATGTGGAGCGGATGGGGAGCGGAGGGGATGGGGAGTGGAGGAGACGGTGAGTGGAGAGGTTGGGGAGGGGTAGGGGAGGAGACTTGGAGTGCGATTACTCCACAGTGGCACAGTGGCGCAGCGGTGGAGCTGCAGCCATACAGGTCCAGAGGCCCAGGTTCGATCCTGACTGGGGGCACTGTCTGTACGGAGTTTGTACGTTCTCCCTGTGACTACATGGGTTTTCTCCATGTGCTCCAGTTTCCTCCCACACTCCAAAGACGTGCAGATTTGTAGGCTAATTGGCTTGGTATAATTGTAAATTGTCCCTAACAGGTAGGTAAGGATACTGTTAGAACTGTTAGTGTACTGGTCAGCGCAGACTCAGTGGGCCGAAGGGCCTGTTTCCCCGCTATATCTAAATTAAAAACTCATCTCCCTGTTGAGAGAGTGGAGGGGAGGAGGAGTGGAGGGGAGGAGGAGTGGAGGGGAGGAGGAGTGGAGGGGAGGAGGAGAGGAGTGGTGATTACTCACCTCCCTGCAATGCTCCTGTCAGACTGAAGGTGACTTCACTGTCCTTCCATCCTTCAACTCCCTCTAGTGTTGACAAATTGCATGCAATCTCCTCAAGGTATGCCTACTTTGAAGAATTTCTCACCCTCTGCAACGAGAATTCCGTCTCATCGTTGCTTTTTGCAATCGTTCATTAATTTGGTCTATTTATCTTCTATACCTCCAGATTCCCTCTCCCCTGGTTCTCAGTCTGAAGACTGAGCGTTCGGGCATTGACCCAAGACGTCATGTATTCCTTTTTTCCAGAGATGCTGCCTGACCCGCTGAGTTACTCCAGGTTTTTGCATCTATCTTTGTTTGCATGAGGTAACATTGGCTTTGCAGCCAAACAGCAGGGTGAGTGAAGCTGCCTCAGTGCTGGTGTCTTCTGTCTGACAGTCTCGCGAGTTGAGTAATACCATTAGAATAACAAGTGACAGAGACTGAAGGAAGATCTCGGATGATTAGAGAAGAAAGTGATCTCTGCCTTTCATGAGATTTTGGGGCAGTATGATTAGTTGGGGTTAGGAGCTGCATCGAGTCACAATGACCAGATGGTACTTCCGATTTTGTCAATATTAATTGATTGAAAAATACAGCATAGAAGCAGACCCTTCGGCCCACCCAGTGCAGGCCGGCCACCAATCTCCCATTTACACTAGTTCTACATTATCCAACTTTCTTGTCCACTCCCTACACACTTGGGGCAATTTGCAGAGGCCAATTAACCTACCGCCCTGTACGTCTGGGAGGAATCCGGGGCACCTGGAGGAAGCCCAGGCGGTCGCAAGGAGAACATGAAGCTCCTCACATACACCACCTGAGGTCAGGATCCAGGATCGAACCTGGGTCTCTGGTGCTGTGTGGCAGCAACTCTTCCAGCTACACCACTGTGCCGTCCTTAAATAATTCCATTAAAGCATGGATTGAACATGTGGAAAAGATGGATTCATTGTGAAGGACGTCGTGGAAGAGAAGGTGCCATCCATTTGAGTTCATGTCTGAAGAAGGGTCCTGACCCAAAATGTCACCCATCCTTTTTCTCCAGAGATGCTGCCTGTCCCGCTGAATTACTCCAGCACTTTGTGTATAAACCAGCATCTGCACTTCCTTTCCACACACTTAATAAAAACTTTGCTGGTTTCCGCCACGTTATGAAATAAGATACAGGTATTTGAATGTGTAGAAAGGAACTGCAGATACTGGTATATACCGAAAGACACAAAGTGCTGGAGTAAATCAATGGGTCAGGCAGCATCTCTGGTGAAAAAGAATGGGTGACGTTTCAGGTCGGGACTCTTCTTCAGATTACAGACATTTGCAGACTGAATTGAATTGGAAAAATATCTCACTCCCTGTTCGGTCGTACAAAGATATGAAGTTAAAAGAAAGATATCAATTAATTTAAGGACTCGATTAGGACTTTTCAACTACTATGATTTTTTTCCCTTGATAAGGGCTTCTGCACATCAGTTGCGGAATCGTAGAAAATGTAAATACATGATTACAATCGAGCCATTTACAGTGTATAGAGTTTAAGAAGACCATAAGTTGTTCCCAGTTGTTAAAGTAAGAAACGTTGCTGTAGGATTAGAGATTTAAGAGTGTGGAGCGATTGTAATATGTGATTGTAGATCTGCTTCTGTGGCTAGCATGCAAATAGTCACCTGGGTTGGGAGCCATCTTGGAAACATATCTGCAGAATGGCAACATTTCAGTTAATCCTATGGTCAAAACAGTAATTTTTATGGACAGTCTGCAAGGTGTATTTGGTGAATGAAAGGGGGCACCACTAGTACCATAGTTGGAGGGAAGATAAGGGTGTTCACATTAATGGCATGTGGCTCCACTGTT
The DNA here is from genome assembly GCF_010909765.2 of Amblyraja radiata. Classification (NCBI taxonomy): domain Eukaryota; kingdom Metazoa; phylum Chordata; class Chondrichthyes; order Rajiformes; family Rajidae; genus Amblyraja; species Amblyraja radiata. Next base: position 27,404,273 of record NC_045981.1, read on the forward strand.
GAAGTAGATGATGGGCCATACGTAGGGGCCAATCAGTGCAGCTTCCTGCAAGACATCGATGCAGATAAGATTGTATCGTTCCATCACATAAACCAACCTCCCTTCCATAGACTCCATCAACACTTCATGCTGCCTCGGCAAGGACACCAGCATAATCAAGGACGAGTCTCATCCCAGTCATTCCCTCTTCTCCCCGTACAGAAGTATGAAAGTGCATACCTCCAGATTCAGGAACAGTTTCTTCCTAGTTGTTATCAGTTATCTGAACCATCCACCCACCTACTAGAGAGCAGTCCTGAGGTCACATCTACCTTATTGGAGACCCTCAGACTATCTTTAAGTGGAATTTACCTTGCACAAAACGTCATCTCCTTTATTCTGTATCTATACATTGTAGATGGCTCGATTGTAATAATGTATAATCTTTTTGCTGACTGGATAGCATGCAACAAACAGCATTTCACTGTACTTCGGTACACCTGACAATAAATTCAACTAAACTAAACTAATCATTGCTGACAGACATGGTCAGTCCCACGGTCACTACCAACAGAGTGTTACCACATATCACAGAAGCATTCTGAAGTCGCTTCATGAGTGATACCCAGGAGTATCTGGTATCAAATAAATTGCCAGAAGTTTTATCTGGTGCCAGGACTAGATAAACACTTGGAGGATCCTCTGAAGGAATGTCTGCAAACAATCCACCACCTGCACCAACTCATGACGTCAAAACTCTTCCATGTTTAAGATGCACCTGAAGGAAACGTGATGAAAGTTTCTTTCCCCATTTGTGCTAACTTCATCTCCACTTACTCAATGCAGACAATGTACGGGGCGATGCCGATGCCTAACAACAAAGTTAACCAAACACAAATCATCTGATTAACTCAATGGGTCAACTTTATACATTTTCAAAATTCATGGTGGAGAGTGGAGGGTATTCCAAATGCAGACTGACCAACGTGGCAAAACTGAAGGTTGAATGATTATGCTGCTGGAAACCTAGAGCGATATTTTGCGTAATAATGGAAGAGTGATTGCATCAACGGGATGAAGGTCGCCTCCCAATAGTTCAATTTCTGAGCGCTACTGTGTTTCATAAATTTGACGGCTTTTCATTGATTTTCGGAAGGGGTTACAGATATTGAATCATTCCCCTTCTAATGCCTTGCATAAATGTTGCCATTTTCTACTTTATGAAGTGGAGGAACTCTCAATTTCTGAGTTATTCTCGATGTTCAATTGTTATTTCTTTTTTTGTCAGACTCAAAGAGATTTATATTTCATTGATAATTTTTCAGTTATTTTTCACATGGGTGGCTTGTGGGAACTTTGTTTTTTTCTTTGTAAATTAATCTATTGTCTTTCAGCTTTGTAACTTCAATCTGTGACATGAGAAATAATTTTCTCCCCACATAACATCTTCCTCTTCCTTTCAGGCTCAGGGTTTCATGCCCAATTGTTAGTACTGAAGCATTTTTGTGTATGGCTTGTTACTCTGGGGTCAGGATCCAGAGAGGAAGGGTTATTCTGAGCTAGATGTTGAACAACGAGTGATTTACTCTTGTGTAAAAAACATCAATAAACTGTCAGCTAATTGATCACAGGAGATACAACGGACAATGCTTCTCATATTAATGCAGGGTCGATCCCATCTCCAGCTAAGGAGAAGTTACACTGAATAAAGTTGTGCTTCCCAAGGTGAGAAGGGCAGCAAACAAGCATTTGTTACAGGAGATGGTCAAAGCAGCATCCAAGATAGTCTGAGGCCCACAAGTCAATCATGGTTGATCTATCTTTCCCTCTCACTGCCTTTCTCCTGCCTTCTTCCCGTAACCTTTGACACCCTTACTAATCAACAACCTGTCAAATTCCGCTTTAAAAATACCCAATACCTGCCTCCACAGCTGAATTCCACAGAGGACTGCATCCCAACAAAACCTTCCGAGTGTTTCCTAACCAAAAGCCTTGGATGAACCATGAGATCCGCATTCTTCAGAAGACCAGATTCCAGGCATTCAGGTCTGGCGATGCAGAGGTCTATAAGAAGTCCAGATACGACCTTGGTAAGGCCATCAAAAAGGCCAAAAGGAACCTCTGCTCTAAGCTGGAGGATGAGACAGATGTTCGGCAACTGTGACAGGGCTTGAATGCAATCATCTCCTACAAGGTGAAATCCGGAGGCAGCACAAATGTCAGCGAAGCATCACTCAATGCGTTTTATGCACACTTTGATAGGGAAAACACTGATGTGCCTTCCTGAGCCCCCATTCGCCGTGATGGTATTTCGGTCACAGTCACAGAGGCCGACGTCAGAAGATCCTTCAGAGGGGTGAACCCTGGACCGGTCGTGTTTTTAAAAACCCGTGCGGACCAACTGGCTGGAGTCTTTACGGACATTTTCACTTTTGAGGTCTGAGGTTCCTATTAGCTTCTAAAGGGCATCAATAATACCGGTGAAGAAGAGCAAGGTGACGTGCCTCAGTGACTATCGACCAGTGGCACTAACGTCTGTGGTGATGAAGCGCTTTGAGAGGTTGATCATGGTGCATATCAACTCCTACCTCGACAAGAACATCGACCCACTGCAGTTCGCTTATCGCCACAACAGATAACAGGTGGCTGAGATCTCATTGGCTCTCCACTACCCTCTGGACCACTTGGACAACAAAATATCTTATGTCAGGCTGTTATTCATCGACTACAGCTCGGCATTTAATACCACCATCTCCTCCAAGCTAGTTACCGAGCTCTCAGATCTGGGTCTCTGCGCATCCCTCTGCAATTGGATCCTCGACTTCCTCATCCACAGACCACAGTCTGTCTGTATTGGTGGAAATGTGTCATCCTCGTTAACAATCAGCTCGGGAGCACCTCAAGGCTGCGTACTCAGCCCCCTGCTTTACTCACTCTATACTCATGACTGCGTAACCGGACATAGTGCGAACTCCATCATCAAGTTCACCGACGACACCACTGTTGCGGGACGTATCACTGATGAGGACGAGTCAGAGTATAGAAGTGAGATCGACCGATTGACCAAATGGTGCCAGCACAATAACCTGGCTCTCAACACCAGCAAAACCAAGGAACTGATTGTGGACTTTGGAAGGGGTAGGATAGGGACCCACAATCCTGTTTATACCAATGGGTCTATGGTGGAACTTCAAATTCCTGGGCGTGCATATTTCTAAAGATCTCTCCTAGTCCCAGCACACGGATGCAATTATAAAGAAAGTACAACAGTGCCTCTGCTTCCTGAGAAGATTACATGGAGTCGGTATGTCAAGGAGGACTCTCTCGAACTTCTACAGGTGCACAGTAGAGAGCATGCTGACCGGTTGCATCGTGGCTTGGTTCAGCAACTTGAGCTTTCAGGAGCGGAAAAGGATGTAAAAAGTAGTAAACACTGCCCAGGCCATCATCGGCTCTGTCCTCCCTACCATCGAAGGGATCTATCGCAGTCGCTGCCTCAGGCTGCTAACATCATTAAGGACCCACACCATCCTGGCCACACCCTCATCTCTCTGCTGCCATCAGGTAGAAGGTACAGGAGCCTGATATCTGCTACATCCAGGTTCAGGAACAGCTGCTTCCCCACAGCCATCAGACTATTAAACACAACTTCAATCAAACTCTGAACTATAACTGCCTATTGCACTTTATCTGTTTATTTATGTGTGTATATATATATATACATGGTCTATGGTATATAGACACACTGATCTGTTCTGTATTTATGCCTATAACATTATGTTGTGCTGCAGCAACCATTGTCCTATCTGGGACACATGCCAATAAACTCTCTTGACTTGACTTGACTTGAGATTCACCACTCTAAGGAAATTCCTCCTCATCACCTTTTTATTCTGAGGCTGTGCCCTCTGGTCCTAGACTCTCCCACTAGTGGAAACATCCTCTCCACACCCACTCTCCTCGGGCCTTTCAATATTCTGTAAGTTTCAATGAGGTCCCTTCACATCCTGTTAAATTCCAGCGAGTCCAGGCCCAATGACATCAAACCCTCATCAAACGTTAACCCAATTATTCTTGAGATCATTCTCATAAACCTCCTCTAATCTTCTCCAATGCCAGCACATCCCTCCTCAGATATGGAGCCCAAAACTGCTCACAAAACTCCAAATAAGGTCTGACCAGTGCCTTATAAAGCCTCGGCTTTGCATCCCTATTTTTATATTTTAGTCCTCTCAAAATAAATCCGAACATTGCATTTGCCTTTATAACTACCAATTCAACTTGCAAATAAACCCTTTGGGAATCCTGTACAAGCACTTTCAAGTCTCTTTGCACCTGTTCTAGACCTGCCAATATATTTTTACTCCTTTACCTCGAGACCTTCTATATAATAGGTGTTATCTATAACTACTCATGTTGACCTTGCTATTATATTAGTCCCTGCTATTTACTCTATCTAGACCATTCTTCATTTTATGCATATTAACTAACTCAGCTTTCAGCTATTCTAATCAAAGCAACTCAATCTAATTCCCTCATAATTAACCATCTCCAAACCTGGCAATATTTAGTCATAGATTCATAGAGGAGGACAGCATGGAAACAGGCCCTTCAGCCCAACTCATCCATGCCAAACAACTTGCCTATCTGAGCTAGTTCCACGCTTAGTTTAGTTTAGAGATATAGCATGTAAACAGGCCCTTTGGCCCACTGATTCCTTACTGACCAGTGATCTCCTATACACTAGTAATACCCACCACACTAGGGACAATGTACAGAAGCCAATTAACCCACAAACCTATATGTCTTTGGAATATGGGAGAGCACCCAGAGAAAACCCACATGGTCAAAGAGAGAACATACAAACTCAGTGCAGACAGCACCCATAGCCATAATTGAACTTGGTTCTCTGGTGTTGCAAGGCAACAGCTTTACTGCTGCACCATTATGCTGCCCTTGATTACTGTAACTGCCTCTATCACTTCTTCTGGCAGTTCATTTAAGCATATTAGCTTATTATAGTTTGGTTGAATTTTTACTGTAACAGCTCCAAGGTCAGTATATGCTTGCTGAAGACCTGGAACACTGGCTGCATGTTCCTCATGTTCTAATGTTTATATAGACAACAACCACCTATCTGCCTGCAATAACCTTTGTAGTCTCATCTTGAATAACTCCATCAAATGTTGAGACACAATTTCACATGCACAAAGCAATGTTGATTCTCCCTAATCAGCCACTGTATTCCCAAATGCAGTGAAATAGTCTTTCAGAATTCCCCCCAATAACTTACCCACCACTAATTTAAGGCTTATTGATGTGTCATTCCGAGGCTTTTCCTTGCAGCCTTTCTTAAATAAAGGCACAACATTAGCCTCCTCCAGTCCTATGGCACCTCACCAGGATATTGATGATAGAAGTATTATCCTGTCAAAGGCCCTGCAATTTCCTTCCTAGCTTCCCACAATGTCCTAGAATGCACATCAACTTTGCATTAATCACCAATCATCTTTCTTTATTGCCTTCCCATTCTCTCCACAGATGCTGCTTGACCCATTGACCTCCTCCAGCTTTCTGAGTTTGGCTCAGGATTCAAGCATCTGCAGTCTCTTGTGTCTCCATTTTCTTTTGTTATTTTGAAAATGTCATTTCCGTGATCGTGCTCACTAGTTTTTACGATGATCAGTAGTATTCTCTACCGCCAATGAAGGACCATAATTAATCCTTTGTTAGAGGGATGATGCTTTTGAAAATCCCTGGCTGTATCTGTTTGCTTCTAATGATTAGAAAATAGGTTGGCAGTAGCAATTCCTCTTTAAATTACGATGCAGTATGAATCACCCTGGCACAAAATGGCTTTCCATAAAAGCAAATTAGGCACAGGCTGTTTGTGCCCCTGTAAATAATCCACACACGCAAAACTCATTTTTTATTTGCATCCATTAGAAAATCAGATACAAATAGATAACTAGCTCTAGCTAATAATATTAGAATATTCTTCAAAAAACAGGATTAAAATGGTTTCATGTTACTTGAGTCATCAGCCATAACAGTTAGGGCTCAGACTTGTCCATTAATTGCTCAATTGAGCTAAATCAGTTGAATGCCAGAACCGCACATGAACATATTCATTACCAAGGAAAAAAAGTCATAATTTTTACACTTCATTAAACGCTAATCATATCTGATGTTAATAGGGAGGCTGAAAATTGGAAGATGCATTTAAAAAGTGAGCATTTGATTCATGCCCACTGACATCTCCTGATGCTGAGAGTGGTGTTTACAGGACAACCTCAATCCACCAACCAATAAATTGAATGTACGTGTGCAGGAGCCTAGACTGGGCAGTTGAATGGAACATGTGCTGGTTTCACTTTTTTTGATAACCTTATTTTGGAGAAGATTTCTAGATTTCATTAAGTTAAAGCAAACACAAACTGAAATTTTCACTTTGATAGTGAACACAGAACACTTTTACCTCGTCATTTGAAGTCCATTTGGTTTCTGCATTAAATCAGTGATGAAATTGCATAACAAGTAAATAGGACAAAGAATGTAGATGGACATAAAATACTGGAGTAACTCAGTGGGTCAGACACTTTCTCCAGAGAAAAGGAATAGGTGACGTTTCGGGTCAAGATCCTTCTTCAGACGGAGAGTCGGGAGAGGGAACCGAGAGTTATAAATGGTGGTATAGAGAGATATAGAACAAAGTAATTAAATATATGCAAAAAATTAATGATGGCCAAGTAACCAAGAACATAGATGTCACACGTGAGTCAGGAAAAGGCACATGGATGATCAGAGCTCCAGCAAGTTTTGAGAAACTTGACGCCATCCTGGTCAAAGCAGTCCAGGTAATTGGCACTCAATCAACCAACCTAAACTCTGAAGAAGGGTTTCGGCCTGAAACGTCGCCTATTTCCTTCGCTCCATAGATGCTGCTGCACCCGCTGAGTTCCTCCAGCAATTTTGTGTACCAACCTAAACACTCATTCCCTTCCCCTTGGTGCACTGTGGATGTTATCTACAAGCAACTTTATCTAAGCCTCTTCAGCAACGCATCCTAAACCCATGGCCTCAGCATCTTGAAGGACAAAGGCAACAGGTACATGGGATCAGTAAGTTCATCTCCAAGTCATACCCCAATGTGACATGGAAACTATTACCTTTGCACCACTAGGTCAAACCCTGGAACTGGCTACCGGGTGGAAGTGCTGTGGTATTTGCAGAAAGTGATTTCCCGCCCTCTCCTCAAAGTCCCATCGCGTTGAGCAATAATGTTGATCTTACCAGCGACATCCACCTCTGAATGAATTGAAAGCAAGCAGACAAATGCTTCAAACATTTATTAACATGCGTCCTCACAGTTTTAGTGCATGCATTATTCCTTAATTTTAAATAGATTCCTTAATTTTAAATAACTGATGGGCACATTGATCATCGATCCAATGATAACAGCGACAATACGTTCTTGGCTGTAAACATTGAAATACAAGCAAACGCTGTGTTAATTTCCAAGAGTATTATTACCTTTTCTAAAGAAGTATCATTTGATTTCCTGGGTAAAATAATCTGGGAGTGTTCAACCTCCGATACAGGTTGGAACCTCCTTTTCAAGCACAAATTCTTGGCATTGCAAACTACCTGATTGTCTGATGAGCAACAATTACGAGCACGACCTCCACAAGCCAACAGCTGCAAGAATCACTGCAGATGCTGGAAATTTGATGTGATATCAGAAAATATTGAAAATATTCAATAGATTTGACGGCATCTATGCAGAGAAAAACAAAAACTTATTTTTAGGTAGTTGCTGTGCCCATTTATAATGTAACGGACCTTGAAGGACAAGGGGAGGGGGAGGGGGGGGGGGGGGGGAGAACTGGGGGAAGGGTGGATGGACTAGCTTTCAGAGCTCTCTGAACCCTGAAGCTGTGAGCTCTCCCATCCTCCCATACATCTCTCAGTTTGGGTGGATTACAAATCCAGTTCCCTGCCCTTCAATGTTATCTACAGACCATCCTTCTCATTCTCCCCCACCGCCCCATATCAGAAAATGTGCTTTATCTCGAATTATCCCCTGTTCAAATAAACAGACATTGGCCTAAATGTTTTTCGTAAAATAAATCAACTTCTTCCCTTTATCCTTTATCCTGTTTGCACATATTTTAACTTTGGAATTGAAAAAGCTGAAAATCAATTTGTTTAAACCATCTTTTCCAAACACAAGCATTTGTTTTACTTATTTACTGAATGCAAAGGCAGAAAATCTATCTTTATTTCGCACAGTTCCCCTTTCATTCAATGAGTATTCTGATTGAGAGAGGAAGCACATGCAGACTTACTAACATACCTTTGGTGCATGTAGGTGACAATCTTTAATATTCATGAGCAGTGCTTAAGTTTAAAACAAAGGGAAAGCTCTTGTGGAAAAACTAGACACAATCAGGTCATAGCTGTGGAAAACACTAATAGCATGTTGATATACAGAGCAATCGCACTGTACATTGTGGCTGAGATTGCAAAACTGCAGCACATAAAAAGAGGGCAATAGCAAATGTTTAAGCCATATATTGCAGGAAACATTGTAAATGTATACAGTAATAGGCTACATAGGTTCATTGGCTTATGTGGATCTGATTTTTTTTTTACATATGGAGGATCAATGCCTTCTATAAGGAGTGCATTATCTAACTATCTTAAAGCTGCATTTATGCTTTCTATGGTCATTGTTGTCATGCACAACTAGAATAAAGTGCAAATATGTAGAATGCAGTGTGAAAAATAATAGTTGATAAATTCCAATTTAGTATTCTAAGGTCAACCGTGTGGTTGGTGTTCCCGTAATGTTCCAATTATATATATACACCTTTCTAATAATTAGCTTTACTTGTTTCATGTTCCCAATTTGAGCATTCTAAAGGATGTGTATCCATCCTTCAGTGATATAATGTGGTAAACCACACCAACTCCTGTGCAGCAAAATGATATTGCATGGTTTTGTTTTTGTAGGACATTTCCTTCACTATGGATTCCACTTTATATTCAGGCAAAGTTTTCCATAAAATAATAACTGCATTGGAAGAATTACTGTGAAACAGTTCATAAACCATTCTAAATCAGAACTTCTCTCTCGGCTTTGCTCTCTGCACCTTATTATCTGGGACCATAGCTCTCTGACTGGGTACTTTGCAATCATTGTTCTATCGTGTGAAGAGTAAAATCAAGGAATAGGAAGGTGCATGCATAGCTTGGTTAATAATAGGTGAGGTAATAAACTTTTAGTTAAGTTTAATTTCGTAGGTAACCGTGTGAATGGCAGCAAGATATTGTGAAATTGGGAGATTAAATTAGTAAGCAACGCTGGCAGCTAAAAATTGAATAACATTGTCCATTTTGGATGCACGTTAACATAGACAAAAGTATTTTCAAAATTGTGAAGAGCCGGGAATTGAGTGAGGGGGTTGTTTGAGTTGATTTGGGGGTTTGGGTACAGACATCATTGAAATCTGCAGGGAGAAGAACAAAAATAAAAAGATAATGGGATATTAGTTTTCATTTCAGGAGAGCTGGGATGCAAGGGGTGGGGATAGGATGGGGAGAGGATGGAGAAAAGGATGGGGGAGGATGGGGAAACGACAGGGAGCATGCAGCCAGTGTTCTGGACATGGCACTTCAGCAAGGATATATTGACCTTGGAGCGGTTACAGTAAAAATTAAACCGAGCTCTAATGAGCTAATATACTTAAATTATGAAGAAAGTTTGCACAGACTAGGCTCATTTCCCCTTGGGTAAAATAATTTCAGGAAAGGTCTAACTGCAATACAAGAATTAATGGGGTAGAAAAGCTATTTTCTCTGTTAGGTGAAACCAGAACATATTAGAACGTGAATACGAAGAGTGGTGACAAAACATTTTTTTCACACGAAGGATAATGAAAGTCTGGACATCTTTCTCAACAAAAAGCAGTTGAGGCAAGGTCAATTAAGCAACTCAAAATGAGCATTGATAGATGTGCACAAGGCAATATTAAGGGCTATGACAGACAGGTGGGCCAGTCAGCTCAAGAGAGAGAACGTTTGTGACCAAATTGATTTCTGAGCCAAACTGAGGAGTGTATTATTCCCATTCTGAAGTGTACAGTGCCTTCTGCCGACCAATATAAAGTGGACCTTCAAAAGGCAAGATGCATATTGATTCCATCAGTCAAGGACATGGTAGAAAACAGGCAGAAACAATGGAGACACGCAAGGCACAGATCTTGGAGCAAAGCAGACATCTATGAAAGAGATAAAAATGATGGTATTAAATGGAGTGTCACTGACCCATGAATGAGAATGGTGCTGAGGGCATGGAAGACAAAGAGGAGCTGACACAAAAAGGAATGAGAGAAAGAAGCAGAAAGTCTGTTAGAGGAAGATAATTTGAACATTTTTGTCTGTGAGCAATGTCAGTGGAGATTAACTGTCTTACAAGAGACAGTGTGCCACCTATTTACAACTGGTTGTTACAGGAGGCTGGCTCTTTGTCAGACTGCCGGAGGTGAAATGTAACAGTCAAGTGCTTGGCTGGCAGGTCATCCAGCTGATATTTTAGTCTGAACATCAATCATGAAATAAAACAAATAAATACTTTTTGTGATATGATCTTTACAAAAGCTCTTTGCTGACTGCCAAATCTGCATTGTCTCTAAGAACAATTATATTAAATCCATTACATTAAAGTCAATCAGTTTAGGTGTTTTATTAAATTATGTGTGGATTTCTAAAATTTATTTTACCTCCCCTTTACAGATAGATTTGTTGTCTGTGCTTTAACCCTTCTTGTGGCTCCCATATGACATCCCTGTTTGGCTTCACACCTGACAGGGATTCAACCTCTAACTTGCTCCATTTTTGAATGTAATGCATGGATCACAACAATGGTGTTGATTAATTATTGAGGTGTCATCTACAATTAATTTCTGAGCAACTGGTCAGTGTTTCAAATAATCCTGAGTGATTAAATGGTTTCTATTTGTTTTATACCTTAGTGTATTTATTTTATTACTGTGACGCAAGTAGTATAAATATCACTTCCTTGTGCACTACTTTCACAACTGACGAGGTAATTAATAGATCATTTATCACACAACTTTGGGTATATAACTGGACCTCCTCCCCCTATAACAGTTACTGTTCATAAGTAACATATTAAATAATAATAATAATAATAATGGATGGGATTTATATAGCGCCTTTCTAGAATACTCAAGGCGCTTTACATCGCATTATTCATACATTCCTCAGTCACACTCGGTGGTGGTGAGCTACTTCTGTAGATAGCCCAACCTCTGCTCTGTCAACTCCCCCTGTCCGACACCTGCCTCAGGAAAATAGCCAACATAATCAAGGACCCTTCCCACCCCCAGTTACACTCTCTTCTCCTGTCTCCTTTTGGGTAGATGATACTGAGGTTTGTAAGCATGTACTACCAGACCCAGCTTCTTTGCCATTGTTATCACACTCTTGAACTGTACTCTCACATGCTAGGATGAGTTCTTGATCTTCCAACCCACCTTGTTGCAGCCCTTGCACTTTTTAAGTTGCACTTTCTCTGTACTTAATACACTACATACTTTTTTTTTTTTATGCACTATCTTGCAGGATGTTTTTTCTTATATATGGTATGAGCCGCCTGGACAGAATGCAAAACAAAATTATTTCACTGTATCCTGGTACATATGGCTGAAAAAATATATACTCAAAGCTAATTGTAAGTATCACTAGCCAGCCTTGGTTTAAGCTTTCCTCAATGCATAAATTCACCCAGGACTTGGTGCAAACAGAGCCTTTTGATGGTAATTTTAACATTGTTGGAGAGGTCTCCATTTTTTATGCACATTGCTTCTTTTCTGGTTGCTATATCATTCATATATTTATAATTAGCAAATAGAAAGTTCACTCATATACATGTACATGTTATCAGCAATACCAAGTTTCCTTGTACTTCTAAGTAGGCACTTCCAATGCAAGGAATGTGTAAAAATTATTTTGTATTGTGTTTATACCTAAAATAATAGTGATACTAACCAATGCAAATGCATTGCCAATGAAAATTGAATGTTTTTTCTGTATGAAAATATTCTGGGGCTAATGTTGAGGAGCTCTACCTCATATCTTGTAAAAAATAGCCTTCATTCATTTTCATCATTTTAATTAGGAAATGAAAATCATAGTGGTGTCAATTTATTAATATTAATTCCATTGCAGAAGATTAGTTAAGTATTTTCCCAGAGGTATTTGATCTTAATTTTTTTAAATCTTGCCCATGCTTATGGTGAATGAATTATTCCCTTGTAACTTACTACCAAAATAACGATTTTGATTGAGAGTGGCTGTGGTGTCATGTCCGACACACTGCAACTTATTATCATTCTTCTATGATTGGCATGTTGGCCGGTGTGTGCAAGTTGGGCCAAAGGGCCTGTTTCCATGCTGTAATCCATGACTCACTGTGACACTATGTCCTGCTCCTTCAGGATGGGAAAACAAATGTTGTCTAAGATTCAATATATCATTATGATATCTTCAGAAGATTACAAATTAAATTTAAGAAAAAACTTAATATGGCGGATGCATATTACAGGATTATTAATGGTTTATTTGTGAAGCATCTTTCATAGAAGCTAGATTTTTGGAACCTGAGCATGTGTTAGTTAAAAGTAAGTGATACAATCTGGGTCCTGGCATGTACAGAGCGCCTGGAACTCCCAGTGGTTGTAGCTGCCGTGTGCGGGGAGAGGGCTTGAGCCATAGATCAGGTCGAGGAGCCTTGAGGTGCAAACTGCTGGGAAACAAGGTGCTGGCTTTGACTATCATACTCCAATGCATTTGGTGATAGATTTGGTGCTGGAGGAAAGGAGATATCTTCAGTGGCACTTTTGTCTACATAAGGAGGAAGCATTGGACTAGTTACTGCTGATAAATCAGCCAAACATGCCTGGGAATTGGATAATTGGAAACATTCCAATACAGAGCATCAATTTGTATTTAGAGAGCTGCAGACTAGACAATGACAGTCAGCTTGGATGTAGCATGAAAAAGTTGTGGTGTAGCTAATGTTAGAAGGAGGTTTGATGCTGGTGATGCATTTGAAGTAACTGACAGACATGGATAACAGCAAGGTGTTTGGGTCAAGATTGGATTGGAACATAGCAGGACTGTGACTATGTGGGATCCAATAGAAATGGCAGATTGGATAGGAACATGAGGTGAAGGGAGACAATGAAATTGTGATAACAAGAAACATGTGCCACCGAGGGTCAGTACCAGGATCCTTGCTTGTCCTAATAGAAACTCATCATTTTCTTTTAAATGTGGGGCATATCTAAGAGGTTTGCTCAGAATATCAATGCTAATGGTATGATTGAGAGTGACAAAGTAAGTTCCATATGGCACGATGATATCAATGCACTGAAACAGAGAGGAATGTAGTGGGCCAGGCAGTGTCTGAAAGCATGGCATCTCTACAGATGCTGCATGATCCACTGAGTTCCTCCAACATTCATTTTAATGCTCAAGATTGCAGCATCTGCGGTCTCTCGTGTCTCCTGAAGTTACTGTGCCAGATATAATAAGATGGTTAAGAAGGTATATGGGATCTTTTTTATGGGAAAGCCAGAAAATCTAAGAGCAGTTACTAGAATTGTAGGAAACATTGGTAAGCCTACAGCTGGAATAGTGTACAAGTCTGATCACAACACCTCAGGAAGATTCTGTTGCACCAGAGAATGTGCAGAGAAGATTCACTACAATGCTATCTGGAGACTGTAGCTATATAGAGGCACTGAGAAAGCTTATGACATTCACTTTAGAACAAAAGAGGTTCAAGGAAGATTTAAAAGTAATGTACAAAATTATGAAAGAACTGGGAACAGGAAAGAACTAAATCTCATGACAGTGAAATCATTAGGGGATATAGATTTTATTGATAGAAGCTGTGTTTACTCCATTGATGGGATGTGAATTGGATGCATCGACCTCATTATGTTTACAAAGTTCTGAAATGTACAGTGAATGGTTTAAACCACATGGCTTCAAATGGCAATTTGGAGGGTGGGAGTGATTTAAAATTGCCAGCATGAATAAGATGGGCAGAACAGCCTCTCTTTTATGCTGTAAATTCCTATGAATCCATGAAGGATTTTGGCTGTTGTCAGACACGTTAATCCTATTGGTTATCTTTTTTTAACTTTCAAAATGCATTTCTTTCTCTATCAAGTTAGTTAAATGTGCCTTGCAAAAATCTACAACAGCATGCAGGATGACGTTCTTGTCATTAGAGCAATGTGTCCAAAGGATAATTTCTGACCAGGATATAGGCACTTCATTGAACTTACACATGCTGTTCAAATTTACATAAAATGTTAAAGTATTTATTCTGTAAAGTAGAAGATGTCAGGCATTCCTACTTGTGAAATACAGGTAATTCTGTGAAAACTCGCATTTTAAAAATGCGAATTGGGTAAACCATGAGTGATGATTTAGCGAACACTATTTGTATCACAACTATCGATTTGATAATAATCTGATTTCCAATGGGAACTGGAGAATCATTTAAAAGCTCCTTTGGAAAGTGACAAGCCCAGAAAAGCTGTCTTCAGCAAGAAAAATATGTCTCTGGGGGATAAAAGTGTTTATATAATCAGGGTAGAGGATTCTAAAACTAGAGGGCATAGACTTAAAGTGAGAGAGGAGAGATTTCAGTGGGACTTCACTGGCAACATTCTCACTCAGTGGGTTGTCTGCATCTGGAATGAGCTGCCAGAGGAAGCTGCATAATTTTTCACAAGTATGGCATGTTAAAAACATTTTGACACAAATATGGATAGGAAGGTTTCCATAGGATTATGGGCCAAATGCAGGCAAATGGGACTCGCCCATAATGTCAACTTGTCGGCTTGGGGAGGATGGGCCGAAGGGCCTGTGTTTGTGATGTACAGCTCTATGACTTTAATCAGACAGCAGTGTCTCTTAAGAACAGTACTTTCTCTGGAATGTCAGAGGTTGAGTGGAGACTTGATAGAAGTACATACAATTATGAGAAGCATAGATAGGGTGGAAGGTCAGAACCTTTTTCCAAGGATGGAAATATCCAACACTAGAGGGCATAGCTATAAGGTGTGAATGGGGAATATAATGGAGATGTGCGGGGCAATGTTTTTACACAGAGGTTGGCGGGGGCCTGGAATGTATTGTCTGGGGGTGGTGGTGGAGGCAGATAGGATAGTGGCATTTAACAAGCTATTATATAGACACATGGAAGTGCAGGGAATGGAGGGATATGGATCACTTGCAAGCAGGGGAGGTTCAGCTGAGCATCGTGCTCGGGCACAAACAATGTGGGCTGAAGGGTCCGTTCTATGTTAACACATCTGGTTCTTTACTCGCAATGACCATTGAAATTGACAACCACTTCAATGGACACGTGCGATGATCCTGTTGAACAATGTAACACGCATCCTTTGACAATGCCTTTATTTATGAAAATCCTGCAGGAAAAAATAACTCTTGTTGCCAATCTGAAACTCTGTAGCCCCTAACGGCTTTATCCCCATTGACAACATTGTTTTTAATAATGCGATCTTTCTGTTAGGCGGTTTCTGGAAACGCACCTCTGGCGCTATCGGGCACTGCCACACGGACTGTCCCGACTCCCCCGCCCGGCTGTGTAGGTGCAGTAACGCCAAGTATTGCTGTTGGTGCTGGGTCGCCCCTCGCCCGGTCCCGACCCGCTCCCCGCTGGCCCGCACTCCGCTCCCACTCCCACTCCCCGCCGGTTCCGCACTCGCTCCAAGTCGGCACAGCACAGGTAACTACGGAACCGCTGGAGGGAGACCCGGCAGCTCGGGCAGCACCAGCCGGCAGCGACCCCACACCTGCCCTCCTTCTAGCCCCCAACCTCTCCCACCCCCAACCCATCTCTCTCCCCCCCACCCCCATCTCTCTCCCCCGCAGCCCCCACCCCTCTCCCCCCCCCACCACCAAGCCCATCTATACCCCCCCACCCCCCCTGCCCATCGCTCTCACCCACCCCACACACGCTGCTGCCCGACCCGCAGCGCCGCTCCAGCTGTTGCCCCGGGTTCCAACATCTGCAGTCTCCGCCAACCCGAGCAGCAGCGCACGCGCCCGCCCGATCTCTTCTCCGCCACCTGTGGCTGCGCGCGTGCACGGGCCGACCCCCTCCCCCCCCCCCTCACTCATCATCAACCTCTCGTGCCCGCGCATCCCCCCCCCCCCCTCTCCTCGTGCCCGCGGCCACCCAGGGACCGGAGCCGCGGAAACTTTCTCCCTGCCCGAGCCCCGGGCACAACATCTGCCGGCCGGTGCCGCGCCCGCGCTCCCGCCGCCTCCTCCTCCTCCACACTAAGTCAGCGGCCGGCGACGGAGAGAAGCGGGGTAGGAGGAGCCCCCCCAGCCCGGGGTAGGAGGAGCCCCCCCAGCCCGGGGTAGGAGGAGCGGGCGGAGAGAGGGGAAGTTTGGGCAAGTTTGAGCGGGGCGGCAGGACCTGTGCACCCACCCGTCTACCCCCGCCTGTCCTTAGCGGACGCCGGCGCCGCCCGCACCCTCCCTCCCTCCCTCCCTCCCCGCTGCCCGAGCGAGGGGACGCGGCTGTCGGCGGGGACGTGCGGCTTGTGGCCGCGGGCTGTGGCGGGCAGGATTGTGAGCTGCGGACGGAGCATGGCGGGGAAGAGCTGCCTACTGTGGACGCTGGTGATGCTGAGCGGCGCGGCGACGCGGGCACAAGGTAGGGGATGAAGGGATGGAGGGATGGAGGGAGAGAGAAGAGGGGATGGAGGGAAGGTGGGCGGAGGGTGGTGGGTCAGAGAGCCGGCAGAGCCGAGCGCCAGCCCGGCTTAAACTCCCATGGGTAACATAACGTGTAGTTCAACAGTCTGTGTCGGAATGTGGGGATGAGGAGCCTGGTCCCAGCGGGAGGTTCCTGCCGCTTCCACAGAGAGGGGCCATGGTGGAATAGGGGGAGCGGTAACGCGGGGATAGTGACCGGTATCTGCGCTCGGGGGGAGGGGGGGAACAGACATTGACAGGGAGTGAACGGGGGAGAGAGTCAGCCGTGAGGAACACGCTCCCAACTTATCTAGAGGTTGCTGTTCACGCTGATGCCAGGCGGTGGAAAGTCAGGACGGAAACTTGACAGCCCGAAATTAAAGATACAACGAGAGAGTGGGACACGGGAGAGAGATTGGGGAGGCGGTGGGGGTAGTGTGGAAGTGACCGGGTCAGTGACAGGTCCGCCTGCTTTCCGTTTGGATCCTGCGCATCTTTTAAACAGCGACAGATCAATGAGCTCTCCTGTGTGTGTATTAGTCGGTGCAGATTTTGGCGGCTTGAATGTGCCGGTGTATAACGGGCACTTCCCCCGCCTCGCCTCTCCCACCGCTCTAACTTGTCCTTCACTGTTACTGGCGAGAGGACAGCGCGCTGACTTCTGGCAGCTTCTGCCGCCGATCAGTCATTTCCAACCAACTAAATGATCTCGCAGAGTTAAAGGGCAGTAATCAGTGTTTGCAATGTTGATTATGTAGCGTTTTTGAAAATTAAATGTGATATTTTGACACGGAACGTGCGGCGCAGAAGGGGCCGGGGGTTGTGTCCGTGTTCCTGCAGAGGTCCGTGGTGGGGGGTGAGTGATCCGTGGGGCGGGGGGGGGGGTCCGAATGGTTGGGTCTGTGCGGTTCGTAAACCCAGCCGGCATCAATCTCCCGCTAATGCCAATTTTCGATTTCCATTGTTTTCAAATGGTGGTGGGTGTGAATTGTTTTAGTGTTTCGGAGCAGGCGATTTCTGTTCAGGTGAATGTATGCCCATTAAGAACACTTTACATTATATGAGACTTGTCTTCAGTCCGGCCACTGGGCAGATACAGCTTTCCGCCGCTGAAAGACCGCGCAGCGATGTAATGTGGATGAAATGCGGATCTGTCGTGTTAATTTAAAGCTGCGAGACGCAGACACGGAAGCGTCACAGCTGTTGCTGGTTTGCATTGCAAACTTTTCCTTGCCGACTGGCTTTGGCATAGAGGTAGGGCGGGGAACCGCCGCTGCTCACAGATTCCACAATGTGGCAACAGCACCTTTTTACAAAGTCAATGTAGAATCAACCGGCAAGTGTTTTACAAGATGCTTAATAACGGAGCAATACTTCCAATAGACATTGAATCCATTGCCCCATGATGGGAGCCGATAACTAACAGGTGTGTGGGAACCAAGTTGGGCGTGAATGCGAAGGACGCGAGAGCGAGAACCGCTTCGCAAACGTCTGGTGACATTGAGCCTTGGGTGAGGTAGACCAGTTGGTGTCGATGTACACTGTCAAATACCTCTGTGTTCGCGGCGCCACTTCTCCGTTGACTAACGGGAAAGTGACGCCGCGATCACAGAGGTATCTGCACAGTGTAGACAGACACAAAATGCTGGAGTGAATCAGGGACAGGCAGCATTTCTGGATCGAAGGAATGGCTGACGTTTCGGGTCGAGACCCTTCTTGTGTTTGCGGCAGTGTGTTCACTCCCGGTGTATCGCCATCTCGGCCACAACTCATTTGAAACAGTTTTCTGCAGCTGCACGGCAATGACGTCAATCTTGTTTGACTCAATCTTTGTGAGCAGGCTGCCTTGAAATACATACATTGTGTTTGCTGCGGAAAGTTTTTGAAAGCAGTGGAGGCAGTTCTAGTACAAGTTTCACGTCGGCTTTCCCCCCCCTATAAACCTACAGCAGGTTGCTGACACAAGGTGTCAAATATGAACCTTTGCTGAGATTACATGGTACTTGATGCCGCTAATTGCAGCCTTTGGTAAGTTGGAGGGTAGGTAGGGGGGTAGGGATAGCTGTAAGAATACCCCCGCATTTCTGGTAGCTGTACCCGACAATACGACAAAAAATGTCAAGTCATGTCAAGTCTTCAGTTTTAACGTTTGTTGTGGCTATTAAATGCACAGCATTTGTTTCCGCCTGGTTTGTTTGCTGTTCGGCAGCGTGGCTGCACAAACAGCAAATTGCTTCACATAAAATGTGCCTGTAGCGGCATCAAAATGCATCGTCAACCGAATAAACAAATGAAGGCGAGGGCTTTGGAACTAACCTAGCGCCGGACAAAGTTTAAATCATAACATTGCATTTAAATACTTTACATAATCCTACTGTTTCTGGGAATGTCTAATAGTCGAATATTTTTTGACTAAGATTTTAACTAATTTTATCTTATTTTTGACTAAATCACTTGGAAGAGTTCGCCAGTGGAAATGGGTTTCCCCAATGACGAACATAACCAATGGGTGTTTGCCCGCAGAAATGATTGTGCTTCGTGGACAGCTGATACCTGGGCTAGAAATAACGGTGACGTAGTGTTAGAGATGCTGCCTCACAGCGCCAGAGACCCGGGTTCGATCCTGACTGTTGTCTGCAGGGAGTTTGTACCCTCTCCCCGTGAACCGCATGGGTTTTATCTGGGTGCTCCGGTTTCCTCCCACACTTCAAAGAGGTACATGCTTGTAGGCTAATTGGCTTGGTATAATTGTAAATTCTCCACAGTGTGTGCAGTACAGTGCCAGTGTGCGGGAATCGCTTTTCGGCGCGGTCTCTCCAGACTAAAATTGAATATTTTTATAAGATAAAATGGGATTATAAAACGGGATATTCAGTCTGAAAAATGGTCTCGACCTGAAACGTCACCAATTCCTTTTCTCCAGAGATGCTGCCTGACCAGCTGAGTAAGTCCACATTTTTGATTTTTGGGATATTTGATTTTGTTTTGAGGCATAAATCAAGGAGAGATGGCCATCATGAAGTAAATATATTTTTTATGTTGTGAAAATTAGATCCCTATAGACTGCACAGGGCAGAATGTGGAAAAGATGAGTCGGTAGTTTTGTACCTTTTTTCATGGTTTGTTACATGGCAATGTTATTGGTTTTCCTATTTCTGAAAGCACTGACTCCTTGCGATGGACTGACCTACAGACTTTCTATCATCCAACTGAAGCATAGGTTTGTACATTGATGCACTAACAGTTACATGACGTTTGGTAATCCAAGAACAACCATATTTTCAGATCATGTCATAAGTGGAAGGAGCAGAATTAGGCCATTCGGCCCATCAATTCTACTCCATCATTCATGGCTGATCTATCGCTCCCTCCTAACCCCATTCCCTTGCCTCCTCCCCATAACACCTGACACCCGTACTCGATGCACACTTATTTGATGCAACATTCCTACCTGATCGTTGTTCAGGCAAGACCATACATAGACGAGTCATGAGTGTTTTATTGTCATATGTCCCAGATAGAACAATGACATTTTAACTTGCTGCAGCACAACAGAATATGTAAACACAGTACACTGTAAACAATATGAAAAAACGATAGAAAAAAAAGTTCAGTGGATATATACACATACTCACAAGTGTATACACACACTCAAAAAACAAACAATAGTAGTGCAATAATAATAGTCTATTGGTTCAGAGCTTATTTGAGGTGGCAATGTTTAATAGCCCGATGGCCTGACAGCCTGATAAGCTGTTCCTGAACCTGGATGTTACAGTTTTCAGGCTCCTGTATCTTCTTCCCGATGGCAGTGATGAAATGAGTGTGTGGCCAGGATAGTGTGGGTCTCTGATGATGCTGGCTGCCCTTTTGAGGCAGCGACTCCGATAAATCCCTTCGATGGTGGGGAGGTCAGAGCCGGGAATGGACTGGGCAGTGTTCACAACATTTTGCATTCTTTTCCACCCCTGGACGTTCAAGTTGCCGAACCAGGCCATGATGCAACCAGTCAATATGCTCTCTACTATACACCTGTAGAAGTTCAAGAGAATCCTCTTTGACATACCGAATCTACTCAGGATGTAGAGGTGTTGATGTGCATTATTTATAATTGCTTCAGTGTGCTGGGTCCAGGAAAGATATGTCACCATGATATAAGCAGGATTGTGGGTCCTCGTCCTTCCTCTTCCAAAGTCCACAATCAGGACGCTTTGCTGAGATCGAGCTATCATGTCCACAGTGTATTGATCATCTGCAGTGATCAAATGATTTTCACACGTATGATAATGAAAGATATATTAAATAACACAGATGCTGGAAAGCTGCAATGAAATTCAGGAAACGCACAACAGGTCAGGCAGCATCTGTGGAAATAGAAACACAGATTTCAGGTCTGAGACACTTCTTTCCCAGGAGAATGCAGATGTGAAGGAAATGGCGTTCCGAATATATCACATACGAGAAATACAGGCTCGGTCGAAAGTGCATTTTGAGGATTGGAGAGGTTTTCCTTGCATTTGTTCTGCTAAACAATCATCTGTTAATTATCCATTAATATCTGTTAACTTTCACAGACCACAACATGCCCTTTTTGTTGAGAGCATGTCTTCATCATATATTTTTTATCTTGCCTTATTTCTCCACATTTTAGCATTGATGTCTATCTCAATTTTTCATCTCTGACCTTCCAATTACAATGAGCCTGGGGACATATACGGCTCTGATGTGATGACAGCCACAATTTAGGGAAGAAAGTTTGTCAGAATGAATGCCCGGTGAGCCTGGTGCAGCTCTGCTGGTGGATCATTGCTTTACAAGTCAGAAAATCAGAGCAAACCACCTGCTTCTCGAACCTGGCAGTATCTTTTGCATCCACCTTTGAAGATGTTTGGATTTAAAACAAAGTTTGGCATATAGTAACGGTCAGAAAAAATAATGCAGAATTAATCAAAGTTGCAGTGCAGCTTTACCCTGAGAGCCTTTAAATGAATGAAGTTAGTATGCAGGAATTTCTGGGAAAATGTTTTTCTCTGCACAGAATTGTTCTGTGGGAGGCAACTTCCCTTAGTTTTTCAGTTACTTTGTTTGGTTCTATTTCTGTCTAGTGCCCTTTCCTCTTGAGCAAAACTGGAAGGTATCCTTCTTCCAGGCTTCTGCCGTGTTTTGAAAACGTCTCTTTGCACGATTGCTAATCTTGCTGGAAACTCCTTGAATATTCCAGAATGAAATATCCCCCTGAACATTCCAGAAGAGACCAAGGAGATGATTGTTGAAGGGAAATCCGAGGGTCCATGAACCTGTCTTCATGGGCAGGACGGCGGTGGAGATCGTCAACAACTTTCAAGTTCCTGGGCGAGTACATCTCTGAGGATCTATACTGGGCTCAGCGCATTGATGCAATCTCAAAGAAAAGTCACCAATGCCTCTACATCCGCATTCCGAGGAGAATCAGCATATTGTTCAATGCTCAATCTATCTGTAGAAAGATCGGAAGAATGGTTTCGACCTGAAATGTCACCCATTCCTTCTCTTCAGAGATGCTGTCTGTCCTGCCGAGCTACTCTGGCATTTTGTGTCTATCTTTGATTTAAACCAGCATCTGCAGTTCCTTCCTACTCACTCAATCAAACCTCTATAGGTATAAGGTAGAGAGCATACTGATTAGTTGCATCACTGCTTGGTCTGCAAATTCCAATACCCAACAATGAAGGAGATCACAGGAAGTAGTGGATGATGCTGGGCATATCAGACCTGACGAAGTGTCCCGACCCGAAAAGTCACCCATCCATTTTCTCCAGAGACGATGCTTGACCTGCTGAGTTACTCCAGCACTTTGTGTTTATCTTTGATATAAACCGGCAACTGTAATTCCTTCCTGCACATAGGCATTGACCCCCCACCCCCCAAACCATCAGAAGGATCTATAAGAAGTGTAACCTCAAGAAGGCAGCCAGGTTCACATAAGACCCACATTCTTGTCTCGATGTCACAATTGGGAAGGTGAAACAGGAGCATGAGAACCATTACTGATTCAAAGCAACCAAACGTCAGGCCCTTGAACCACCCTAACCACAACCCTATATCAGCAACAAATTATGATGGTCTTTTTTATTAGGTGACACAAATTACTTTCGCTTGCACTATTATGATCTGGTAACCTCGCAAACCAGATAAACAATATTTTCTATCATTGTTTATTTGTATGTTGTGTCAATACATTAATGAGCTGTACAGCTGCAGCAAGTAAGAATTTAGTTGTTCCATTTCTGGTGCATATGACAATTAAACACTCTTGACTACTCTTGACGTTCCTTGTTCTCCAGCACACTTGAAGAAGTAACGTTTGGCTGCACTATTAGTAAACTAATTTCCAGATGGAACACTTTTCTGAGAACATCCAGGAACCTATTGGTCAGAAAACAAGTTGGAGGAACTCAAGATGTTGGGGTTTGATAACGTTAATCACCACGGAAGCGTTGCACCTGTAGTTATGATCAGGCATTGCAGAACAGTGTGAAATGCTTTCTGTATTGCACCAGATGGAGGTTGTTTTCAACATCCAGTTTATGCAATGTCACAGAACATTCTCAGTCCCTCATTAACTTCCCTGCCACCTATTCATCTCTCACTCCCACCAACGCTCCCGAGGTTCTACTACTAGATCTGTATTTGATGGAGAAAGTAATATAATCTTGTGCTGAAACAGATTGTAGAGAGTTCTCTGCCCAGTCGATTTTATTAACTTTTGTGCAAGTATAATTGACAGATTTTCCGATAAGCAACCCACCTGCTTGTTTTGTGTATGTGGGAGTTGGTGGGGGGGGGAATGATTACACAGTGGGGTCCTTCTGTCGCGTGACTTTATGCTAGATATTTGCTACCTTGGGTTCATCCCAGGAAGCCACACTGCTGGGCTGCTTCCCAGTCGTATCATTCTCTGCAGACATGGGTATGTGGAAAGGAACATTGGTCAATGCTTTTCGCACCGAGGTAAATAATACTGAAATAAGCCAATTTGAACCAATATGTCATTTTCAACAGTTACAACTATGTAAGCTCCGTCCCAACCTTTGCCATCAAACTCTTCAATATAACATTATATTCCTCTCTCAAAGCACTGATGAGCACTCTGAAAATAATTTTTAAAAACATTAGGGTAACAGGTTCCATGGGAACTCTTTCCGAATTGTTAATTGAACTTGACATTAATGTCTGATGCCAACAGAAAAGTGAATTTGCAAAGTTAGTGGCTTCTATTGCTTGTAGTTTTAGGCCTAAGTCTTTAGAATTATATCAATACCCTGCAAATGGATACAAATGCTGGTTTGTCAATTTCCCATTTGTGGAGTGAACTGCGATTTTCTGTAAATGTGTTCTTGCAGTCAAGGTGTAAGTGGTGAGATGCAATATGTTGCCTGACCTCTGTTGCCTTGAGGACACGGAAAATCATTCACGTGATTGAAACTGGAGTCATGTTGAGTAAAAGTAGCATCTTCTGTTCGTTATTGGGCATCGGAAAGCCGGTGGAATTGCAGTTTCACTATTTGTTATAATGAGATTCAAACTAATATCCTCCCAGTGACAATTTCATTCCCTCAACTTTAAATGTAAAATAGAGCATGGGCTTAAAAATGTTCTTGAAGGTAATCAACTTCTTAAAGTTATTTAAAATCCCAGTTGGTAACATGTGATTCAATATGCAGTTTGGGACAGTAGACTGTTGACTTCATAGCATCAGAACTGTTTTTAATCAATTCAATAATTAATAGTAAATTTGACTTCAAAAGCATGTGGCTGGCACAACATCAACAAAACCAATGTAGAATGTAAAATTAGCATTTGCTGTCTCTTCTGTTTTATGCGATCTTCCATTTTCTGTGTAAGTCTGCAGTAAACTCCACGGTCTACCTCCCCATTGTACCTGCAGTGCATTCATTTTGTGTGATCTTGTTTATTCTGCTAGATCTCCAGAGAGACCCCTAGCTCTGCTTTGGAACTATTACTGTGCTTGTTTTCACCTTAGTGATTTTCCTGGAGAAAATCATGGAAATGTAAAATAAACATTCAAAGGTTTGAGGGCTCTTTGGTAACTGGGAGAGATTTTCACTGGAGTGTTTTGGAAAACAAAGTGGATGTGGCAACCGTGTTTCACATTAATCAACAAAGAAATATCTCATATTTGAAATAAACTTGATGATAAAAAGGAATTCAGTTGCTGTTTCCATATTAATTGATGTTCAGAGGATGGATGTGGGAAATACCACATTTCCAAATTAAAATTATATATTTCCAAAGTAAATATATTAAAACACTTGCCAACATTTATCGAGCAGCTGCAAATAAATAGAAATCTGGCAATGCAATTTTTAAACTGAGATTTATTATTTATGAGACACTTTAGAGAAATGCACCCTTTATACTTAAGAACAGTGGAAGAAAAGACAGAATGTTTTAAATTTGCATCACCTGTTTTCACGACCTATACTGTTAAATGGCATGAAACAGCTTTTATATTTGATAGTTTCCAACAATTGTAGTATAACAGCAAAATGAGATTTAATGGATTTGTGGAGAATTTCTGAGTAAGCGGGAATTTTCCAGGTTTAGTGTCTTCACCGGTGGGACTTGGACTCTGGGAAGTTTGCCGTTCTGGAGGTGAGTGAGGTGAGGGCCACTGTAACATGTAACCAGAGGAGAAATAGATGCCAAAGAGGAAGGAACGGTGTAGTTAGGACATTTAGAGGAGAGGTGGCTGAAGAGTGGAGTTCTGGCAAAAGACGGATTGTGTATCATTAACAGAAGCACGGGCGAGGAGGAGACAAGAGTCCTAGAGTCACAGAACTGTACAGCACAGAAACAGGCCCATCAGCCAACCTGGTCCATGCCAACCTAGTTAGCATACTAGGTTAGTCACATTTAAAATGATCATCATAGATATGGATGGGTAGTCTCTTTCCTGAGCAGAGAGCCTAGAACTAAGAGGTTTGAGTTGAGAGGGGAGAATTGAGAGGCAAGTGGTAATTATATGGAACAAGCTGCCAGAGAAGATGGATGAGGCAGATACAATTACAACATACAAGAGGTATTTGGTAAGTACTTGGATAGAAAAGGAGTAGAATGCTGGGAAATGGAAGTTGCATATAAAGGTATCAATGTCAGCACGGACCATTTGGGCAGAAGGACCATTTTCACGACTGATTCCATGAGAAAATAAAGATAAGGCGCTAATTAAAATAAAATATAATAATAATCTTGGAAAGTTGAAGGTTTCTATAAACACTCTGTCAACGTATCCCAGGTTTAGTGTAGCATTGCCACATGCAGTGCAAATGTACATGACAATGTCACACTTTAACTTATCCCTTGAAAATCTTCCCACTATCATTGCATTCTCATTGAGTGAGATTGCCCAGGTAAGGTTGACCCGCAAACAATTCTTCTATGGTCATCTCTGGTGACCTGGGTAAAATCTGCATGAAGTTGCTCGGATAGTGTAACTGGAGGGCTGGTATCTCCATGCCACCTGCCAGCATTAAACCCCATTTCCAAGACAGTTACTAAAGCAGTGAACTCTCAAACCACCAGTGAAGTGTTCAATGGAGTGCTTTATTAACAGCATAATTGCTTAAACTTTATCTTAGTTTCTGACCCAATTCTGTTAGTGGATCTGAAAGGAAATTTCACTGGAGGCTTGGTGTTGAAATCCAATCAGATTATTTAATAATTAAGGCTGAAAACACTGATTCATGCATCCACTGCGGCTTGATGTGCATAATTATAGTAACTCAATGATTGAAATTAAACAACAAAGTCAGATATTGAGAAAGAATATTTAAACTCAATGTCTCTGTTGAGCAGGTATTTGTTGTTATAGTCGAAGCTGCATTGTTGTACTGTGAGTTGTGGGAATACTCTAGATCCGTGAAGATACATTATTTTCCAGTACTGTAATTTGTGAGTGTTCTTTGGTAGAGCAGTTGCCATATCAATCCTAATAGAATGCTTTCACTGGTCATCTGTAGACATTGGTAAGTCTTTGGAGCCATATTTCCTTAGCCATCTGAGAGTATAGAAGCACGATGTGCTTTCTTTGCCACGGAGTCAATGTGGTTGTATCGGGACAAATTGTCAATGATCTTCTTCACTTCAGTGTGTCCTTCAGTGTGTTCAGGGTGTGTCCTCCACCCTGTTTCCTGAAGTCCATCACCAGCTTGTTCATCTTGCTGACATTGAGGGAGCGGTTGAAGCCTTGACACCATGTTACTAAGCACTCTCTTTCTTTCCTGTACTCCGTCACATTATTGTTTGAGATCCGCTCATCACAGTGGTGTCATCTGCAAATGTGGAAGTGAGGTTGGTAGCAGAATTTAGGACGCATGGATGCACATGTATTGAGAGTATAATAAGGGGCTAAGAATGCAACCTTGTGGCACAATGGAGTTGAGAATTATCAGGGAGGATGGTTTGTCACCTCTCCTCACTAATTGTGGTCGCTGGGTCAGGAAGTCAAGGATCCAGTTGCAGATATGCTAAGCTTGGTTGAAATTATGATATTGATTATAGCACAGCTTGAATAAATAGTAGTGTGATGTAGGAGTCCTTGTTGTTCCAGGAATGAGTGTAAGGCCAGAGAAATGGTGGCATCAGTGGACCTGTGGTGAAGGGAGGTGAATTGCTATGGATGAAGGCTGTCCGAAAGCAGGAGTTAATTATGCCATGACCAGCAGGGAGTGGGGAGACATTAAATATGTCCCAGAATACTCCTATCATCTGGTCCAGGCCGGTTCTGAGGACACAGTCAGTGTCTCCATCGGGGCTGAGTGCTTTCCATGGGTTCACTCTCGGGAAGGTCAATCTAATGTCTACTATAGTGACCCTGGGTACAGGCGCACCCAAGACTGTCATGGTCATTTCTCTGACCTTTTGGTCAAAATGAGCATCTATAGTTGTGTAGCAGTGATTGAGGAAGTTTGGGCATCTGGTGGGAATGTGTTCATATATTTTGGTAGCGTACTCTTGAGGTTGTCGTGATTGATGATGAACAATGTCGCGAGGTATTTTGAAGACTATTAGTAGCGATGTACAATACATCTTATGTAAGCTTCATGTTTGCATGGGGTGGGATGTGAACCGCCAAAGTCAATTTTCACAACAGGTAGTAGGGAAGACACTTCTCCATTAGCTGTTCCAGGTCCAGCCTTTTACTGGTGTTTTGTTATCAGTGCTGTATACATACTGTGCACTCTGAACTTCACATGAACATGGAATTTCTTTGCATTCTCGTGTATGACCAACAATTAATCAGAATCTGGGTTTTTTAATGGATTTTTTTTCCCCTCTGGTTGGAAGGAAGTATGTTCGAATGAAATAAGCATTATTTAGTTTGCAATATTTTGTTCCATAATGAGAATTCCAAAATACTTGTGTACATTTTTAATGAAAAATATTCTATCTTTATCTCAAATGAAAGTTAAATTATATCAAGTATTCATGATAGACTTTAACGTTTACAATGCACAGCTTAAGATCCGACAGCTTTGAATAAAGCTTTTAGTAAGGAGGAACCCTGGGCAGAGGAGTAATTTTTGGCGCTGCGTTTGTGAAGTGACCATCACTGTTGGGGTGAATAACTTTTTTTGGCTTATTAGAATTGCATGCCACCATGAAATATGGTGGGCAAATTACTCCGGTTTTTGCAACTTCAAGTTAGCAGCTGTTCTGAGGTGCAGTGTGCTGTACTTTCCCCTAATTGCTGACTTCACAAATATTGTGGCACCTTTCCGTTTTCCATTTCCGGAGCAGCAAATTTAAATTGCTTCTTCAGCAATTGAACTATCTTTACATCTTTGCAATCCTGCCTGGAGTTTTAGCAGTCAGAAGGTAGGCCATTGCTTTCCCTTAGATGATCAAGTTCAGGATTCAAGAGAGTTTATTGTCATGTGTCCCAGATAGGACAATGAACAATGAACTTGAGCTTCAGCACAACAGTATATAGTAGGCATAAATAAATACAGAACAGATCAGTGTATATATATCACATAAATAAGCAGAGAAAGTGCAATGGGCTATTAATGTTCAGAATTTTGTTTGAGGAGTTTAATAGCCTGATGGCTGTGGGGAAGTAGCTATTCCTGAACCTGGATGTTGCAGATTTCAGGCTCCTGTACATTCTACCTGAAGGCAGCAGGGAGATGAGTGAGTGGTTTAAGAAGAAACTGCAGATGCTGGAAAATCGAAGGTAGACAAAAGTGCTGGAGAAACACAGTGGGTGCAGCAGCATCTATGGAGCGAAGGAAATAGGCAAAGTTTCGGGCCGAAACCCTCCTTCAGACTGATCAGACTGATGAGTGAGTGACCAGGATGGTGTGGATCCTTGATGATGCTGGCAGCGACTGCGATAGATCCCCTCGATGGTAGGGAGGTCAGAGCCGATGATGGTCTGGGCAGTGTTTACAACTTTTTGCAGTCTTTTCCGCTCCTGGGCACTCAAGTTGCCGAACCAAGCCACGATGCAACCGGTCAGCATGCTCTCTACTGTGCACCTGTAGAAGTTCGAGAAAGTCCTCCTTGACAAACCGACTCTCCGTAATCTTCTCAGGAAATTGAGGCGCTGATGTGCTTTCTTTATAATTGCATCAGTGTTCTCGGACCGGGAGAGATCTTCAGAGATATGCACGGCCAGGTATTTGAAGCTCTTGACCCTCTCCACCATTGACCCATTGATATAAACGGGACTATGGGTCCCCATCCTACCCCTTCCAAAGTCCACAATCAGTTCCTTGGTTTTGCTGGTGTTGAGAGCAAGGTTATTGTGCTGGCACCATTTGGTCAAACGATCGATCTCACTTCTGTACTCTGACTCATCTCCATCAGTGATACGTCCCACAACAGTTGTGTCGTCAGTGAACTTGATGATGTAGTTCGCACTATGACCAGCTACGCAGCCATGAGTATAGAGTGAGTATAACAGGGGGCTGAGCATGCAGCCTTGAGGTGCTCCCGTGCTGATTGTTATCGAGGCTGACACATTTCCACCAATATGGACAGACTGTAGTCTGTGAATGAGGAAGTCGAGGATCTAATTGCAGAGGGATGCGCAGAGACCCAGTTCTGAGAGTTTGGTAACCTGCTTGGAGGGGATGATTGTATTACATGCCGAGCTGTAATCGATGACTAACAGCCTGACATATGAGTTTTTGTTGTCCAAGGGGTCCAGAGCGGAGTGGAGAGCCAGCAAGATCGCATCCACTGTTGATCTGTTGTGGCGGTAAGCGAACTGCAGTGGGTCCAGGTTTTTGTCGAGGTATGAGTTGATTTGCGCCATGATCAACCTCTCAAAGCACTTCATCACCATCGACGTTAGTGCCACTGGTCAATAGTCATTGAGGCATGTCACCTTGCTCTTCTTGGGCACCGGTATAATTGATGCCCTTTTTTGGTACGATGTAGCATGCATCTGTGCAACAATACTAAATTGTTATTCAAATTTAAGGCAAATGCGATATTGCGATATAGTGATTTTATTCAGACTGGTGAATAGTGTTGCTATAAAGCATTTGGCCTTTACCCTTATAATGAAGGCTCCATCTTTTCTCTTTTACTACAAGTAGCATTTTATGCATCAATACTAAAATGCCATGGCCAGCAATCAGTTTTAATTGTGCAGCTGTGACTATGATGTGACCTTCAGGAATATAATAAATTGCTTGTATACCAGATTTAATTTATTTCATAAACCCTGCATTACTTGCAGTATAACTTGAATTGTTCATCCCTTTAGCTGTTAAAACATTGAGACAAGAAATATTGGAGTGGAGGCAGCTGAGGACACTTTCTTTATTTGATTAGTTGCAAGTGTTTAATGTTATATTGCAAAATTCTTTTGTTTCTTTGCTATGGGCCAATCCCGCTGATTGGATTTTGATTGATTTTGACAAACTGGTGCATTTTGCGTTTTACCTATCACCCCTTGAGCCGTGCAATGATGTTAAGGGATGCAGCATGCAAACTGGCTCTTCGGCCCATCGAGTCCATGGTATTTCTGTAAATAAGAAAATTCATTCAAAGACACATTGGTTAAAAAAAGATTTTAATCAGTGTGACCTTGATGCCTGGTCAGATGTTCACCAAGTTATGGGGCCATGTTGGTTAAACTTGCAGCATTCTGTTTGCCAGCATAAAATCATACAATATGACAACTATTTGTAGCACAGTTGCCTGGTGCTCACTCCGTTCTCCCCAGTTGTTCCTTTAAGACTGGTAATTCTGAGTGGAGCCATTGCCAGTTCCTTATACAATGGACATTTTTGTTATTGCCTACTTGGGAACAGAGGCAAGAATAAAACCAGCACATCTCCAACGTAATACAGTCGCTGTCAGCATCCCCCACACCTGCACCCCGTGCCTCTGTGAATGAGAGTAGGTACATGGGGATTCCTGCAACTTCCCCTCCCAGTCTCTCACCTCAGGACATGAGGATGTGTCACTGTTCTTTAATCAGAGCTTGACCCAGATCCAGGCGTCTGCCTGAGCAGCATGGGGCACCTTTACCAGATGGATGTAGTGGTTCGGGAAGCTCTCTCACTCTCTCGCTCACCACTCCCTTCTCTGGTATCCTCACCAACAATGTCCATACCCTCTAAAATGGTTCCTTTATGAAAATGAAAAGTGTGCTGTCACTGCAAGCAACTTTCCCCTAAATTCTTCTTCAACAAAAGGTCTATAGTGGGGCACGGACAGCTTTTAAGAAAGTTTTTTTTACGTATGTAACCTAAGAAAGTGACTATTTTCCAATATGTCATTGACAATTCTTACTACATCTGCTTGACATTTGTTTCCTGTTCCTGGAATTATGGCATTGTGAATACAACTTGCAATTTTTTAGCTGGATTAGTAATGTAAACTAATTAGTTTTGCAAGGAGGGGTGGAGGTGGTTGACTAAATGCAAGGTTTTTTAAGTGAGTTTAAGACAGTGAACATGGGTTAGAGGATGCGCAAGACTTGGTGAACATTAAATAAAAGGCGGCAGAGTCTTGGATGAGCTCAAGGTTTGGGAAAAGGGTCAACAGAGGAAAGAACTGGAATTGCATAATCTGCCCCAGAGTTCTGGAGAATGAGAAAGGACCACCTTGAAATGTATAAAGTCCTGATGGAACTGGACAGAGGAAAACCAGGAAAGATGTTCTAATCCTACTCATAATTTCAATGTTGCCACAACTGAGGACTTTGACAATGTCCGAACAGCCATATTTCAGGTTGAAACGTGTAAATAGTGTGAAACAAAGCTGAAATGGTTGGCAAAAAGCAGCGTGTGTGGACAGAAAAAATTATGGTGACGCCTTCTGCGTTGGTTCTGACAAAATTCATGTCCACGCAATATTATTGTCTCCAGAGATGGTGGCTAATCAGTTGAATACCCCCAACAATTTTATTTTTATTTCAGAGTACTTTATATTAGAAAATACAGCTCACGGACATCTGTCTCACTCTCCAGCCTCTCAGCAGTCCAGGGGCAGGAGGGGATTATCTGGATTTAGGACATACTGATTTAATTAAAAATTAAAATGCTTATGGAGGGATAAGAGTCAGGCCAGTATCGTCAAAACAAATCCTTTGAACTCGGATGACAACTGCAATATGGATGGTCTGGACTTTTCTAATTACTGGATCATGAACACGTACAAATGAAATTAATTCTCAGAGTTACTACCGAGACCTGAATACTCTGCTTTATAGCACTGCACAGTTTTAGGTATTACTGTATTTATGGCAGTGCAAGGCATATATTTGGAGTTTAACATCAATAAATTTCAACATTTGAAATTTGCCGTGTCATTTTACAAATTATGTATAGTCCATTGTACCAGCTGAATTGTTCAATTTCCAAATCATGTGAACTCGGGGCCATTCTGAACTAAACCTGTTTAAGGGACAAGAGTTTTTATTGTCATGTGTACCAAAATTAAACAATGAAATTCTTACTTGCGTACATTTTTGTAAACATAGTACTCAATAGGCAATATTATAAACAGACATTAAAAAAAGTTCAATAAACAAAACACAATAAAATGCAAAAAGCAAAACAAAGCTCAAAGCCCCGTGCAACCAAAGCAGTTTCTAGTTCAAAGTTGAGATGAAGTTCAGTAGCCTGATGGTTGTTGGGAAGATTAACACATTCTTAGCACAAAGAACATCTGACATCTTAAGGCAATGGCAGGCAGTTTCATTTTTATCTACTGCTTAGAGAATGAAGCAGTCAACTTGCAGTAAAAGCTGAAAAATATTCATGCACATGCTGGTAAGTGGTAAATAACATTCACAAAGTGTGACAAAAGTGAGTCTAACCACATCCACCCTGATGTCCAATGGCTTCCTTATCGCCAAGTCTCCCACCATCAATTGTAAAACAAGCTACAAAGTACAAGCAGGGCAGGTCAAAGACCAGGCATTTGTGGTAGTGCTTGCAATTTGGCCACTTGTAAGACACGTTGAAAGTACAGTTAAATTATGTTTATTTGCCTGCATGAGCACAGTTTCAACAACACAAACAAAAGTGAGTTTTATAATGAACTTGCATGCGTGGCGACCCATGCATCACCTTGAATATTTATTTCCTCTGCCACCAATGTGTCCTGGCATAAGTCAGTGCTACCTACAATTACAGCACTTCTCCAACCCAAAACCCATGCTATCAAAGAGGGCAACATCAGCAGAGCCCGTACAGGTTGCTCATGGTTTCAATCTGTAAATAAATTGCACCTCCTTCATTGTCACTTACTTAGAATCCTACAATTTCTCCACCCAACAACACTGAACTGGTCATTATTATTGACCAGGGAGAGGTACATTGATCAAGAACACAGAACAGTATAGCACAGGAACAGGCCCTATGGCCCACAATGTCTGTGCTGCACATGATGTCCAGTTAAACCAATCTTGGTCTCATGTGGGTAGACACAAAATGCTGGAGTAACTCAGAGGGACAGGCAGCATCTCTGGACAGAAGGAATGTGTGACGTTTCGGGTCACGACCGTGTTTCAGACTGATGTCAGGGGAGTGGAGGGTACGGTCATTCGATTTAAACCAGCATCTGCAGTTCTTACCTGCATACTTGGTGTCTTGTAGCTTCCCTGTCCCTCTCTTTTCTTCAACATATTTGTTCCCCCTCAGTCTTCATTTATAGGATGTGGGGATTGCTGGTGAGCCGAGCAATAATTGCCCATCTCTAACCAAAAAACAAATGTGAACATTAATGAAATTTGTGAATAATTAAGCTGCTTGCTTTAAACATGTGCACATGTATGTCTGGCAGTAACTTGGAGACTTCTATGTGAAGATAGCAGTGTATTTGAAGCTCCTGCTCTGTGGACTTGTATTTGAACTCTGCTCTGTTCTAAATGACATACATTGTTTGGGTAACAGCCAACATATCATGTCCTTGTAGAATCACAGCTATTCTCAATTAAAGCTTTGTTCAGCTTGGTGACATTTTTCATTCGGTTGATATAGATTACAAGTGGCAGCCAGGTCCAAGGGCCAATTTCTCTGCACCCTTTAGTCATTTGAAAATATGGCTGATTAATAAGATTCTACTAATTAAAGTGTTAAAGTGAGTTTAGCCGCTCTCATTCCACAATAACTTTCAGGAATAAAATGAAGCAAATGATAAACGTGACTATTTTTTAGAAAGTTATCATGTTCACAAGTTATAAGAGTAGAATTAGGCCATTCGACCCATTGAGTCTACACCGACATTCAATCATGGCTGATCTCTGCCTCCTAATCCCATTTTTCTGCCCTCCCCCCATAACCCATGACACCCATTCTCATCAAGAATTTGTCTATCTCTGCCTTAAAAATATCCACGGATATGGCCTCCACCGTCCTCTAGGGCAATGAGTTCCACAGATTAACTACCCTCTGACGAAAGAAGTTCCTCCTCACCTCCTTTCTAAAATAGCACCCTTTAATTTTGAGTCTATGACCTTTGGACCTAGACTCTCCCACCAGTGGAAACATCCTTTCCACATTCACTCTATCAATGCCTTTCATTATTCTGTAAGTTTCAATGAGGTCCCCCCTCAACCATCTAAACTTCAGTGAGTAGAGGCCCAGTGAAATGTTCATCATATGCTAACCCACTCATTCCTGGAATCATTCTTGTAAACCTCCTCTGGACCCTCTCCAGAGCCAGCTCATCCTTCCTCAGATATGGGGCCCAAATTTGCTCACAGTACTCAAAATACACCTGACCAGCGCCCTATGGAGCCTCAGCATTACATCTCTTTGTTTAACAAAGTCATTTTACAGTGGTGTAGAGCGCACATGACAAACTTTGGTTACACTGGTTTTCAGACGTGCTGGAAATATTTTTATTAAATAACAACATGAATAGTTCTCGAGTGTTGGTTTGAGTTTGGAGTGAATGTGACATGTATGAAGGCCATAACTCCAGAACAGGAGAGTGTAGATACCAGTGATAGGTGTACTGTGCCCAATCCAACTTGGGCATGATGGTTGTAGGCCATGCAATGATGGTCCGTTGGATGGCGATAAAATGCCAGATAGGAAGCTTAGTCAGCGTTCAGGTGTTGATTAATGTCAGCTTTGCAATTTGGGAGCTCGGCGTTCTCCGTCCTCTCGTTTGGCAGAACCTGCTTTCAACAGCAGGCGGAACTTTCCAAGTGCAAATTATAAAAGGATTATACGCATCCTACAGTTTGATTCCATTTGCTCCAGTTTGGTCCATATCAAACTAGTGAAACATTTGTGAGAAAATTTGGGACAAGCAAACTTGACCAATGTAAGGGGAAGTCCTGGTCCGGATGTTATTTAAAGGAGTAAATGAGAACGGTTCCAGTCAGGAACATTGCCATTTATCAGGACAATCTGTTCCATTGACACTAGTTAGTTTAGTTTAGAGATACAGCGTTGAAACAGGCTCTTCGGCCCACCGGGTCCGCACAGACCAGCGATCCCCACGTTAATACTATCCAACACCCACTAGGGACAATTTTTACATTTACCAAGCCAATTAACCTACGTACCTATGCGTCTTTGGAGTGTGGGAGGAAACCAAAGATCTTGGAGAAAACCCACGCAGGTCATGGGGAGAACGTCCAAACTTCGTACAGACAGCACCCGTAGTCAGGATTGAACCCGGGTTGACGGTGCTGCATTCGTTGTAAGGCAGCAATTCTACAGCTGCGCCACCGTGCCGCCGTATGTGCCGCTCTTTGTGAACACCA
Organism: Amblyraja radiata; assembly: GCF_010909765.2. NCBI lineage: Eukaryota > Metazoa > Chordata > Chondrichthyes > Rajiformes > Rajidae > Amblyraja > Amblyraja radiata. The sequence continues at coordinate 27,440,337 of NC_045981.1, forward strand.
GGTCTAGGAAAATGCCAGGTCATGGGAGAGTGCCGTGTGGTGGGCACGGTTACAGGATGGTGCCGTGTGGAGGGCATGGTTCAGGATGGTGCCGTGTGGAGGGCATGGTTCAGGATGGTGCCGTGTGGAGGGCATGGTTCAGGATGGTGCTGTGTGGAGGGCATGGTTCAGGATGGTGCCGTGTGGAGGGCATGGTTCAGGATGGTGCCGTGTGGTGGGCATGGTTCAGGATGGTGCCTTGTGGAGGGCATGGTTCAGGATGGTGCCTTGTGGAGGGCATGGTTCAGGATGGTGCCGTGTGGAGGGCATGGTTCAGGATGGTGCCGTGTGGAGGGCATGGTTCAGGATGGTGCCGTGTGGAGGGCATGGTTCAGGATGGTGCCGTGTGGAGGGCATGGTTCAGGATGGTGCCGTGTGGTGGGCATGGTTCAGGATGGTGCCGTGTGGAGGGCATGGTTCAGGACAGTGCCATGTGGAGGGCATGGTTCAGGATGGTGCCGTGTGGAGGGCATGGTTCAGGATGGTGCCGTGTGGAGGGCATGGTTCAGGATGGTGCCGTGTGGAGGGCACGGTTCAGGATGGTGCCGTGTGGAGGGCATAGTTCAGGATGGTGCCATGTGGAGGGCATGGTTCAGGATGGTGCCGTGTGGAGGGCATGGTTCAGGATGGTGCCGTGTGGTGGGCATGGTTCAGGATGGTGCCGTGTGGAGGGCATGGTTCAGGATGGTGCCGTGTGACAGGTGTTGATTCCTCAGAGTAAACCTTCATTGCCATCCCCTCTCAGTTCACAAACCACGGGGTGGCTGCAGGAGTTTGTCTTCCATTTGTCAATATGGAAATCACATTCCAATTAAGATTTGAATCTACATTACAGGAAGGATTTCACACAAACAGAAAATTCATGGAGCATAACACACTTCAACATGGATAACATGAATTTATTTCAAGAAGATGGTCGCGATCAGTCCAACAGGCTCATTATCATGCTTCATTGGGCAAATGATGTTCAGCTGCAAGACAATAATGAAGATATTGCCGTCAAAACTGATGTGATTGCTGTAATGATAACACTGGAATTGGGGGAAATATTTTTGCAGGCAGTCGTATGCCTTCAGAGCCAGCCATCAGTGCATCAGCGATAAACCAGCCAGCCCCTCTCAGCTCCACTTAACACTTGGATTGCTGAACACATTTGAGCTGTGGTTGAAGCGAGAAGAGAATTTTGTAAATATTAGTGCCTTTCATGTTTTGATTTAAAATTAATAGCAAGTTAAGAATGATGTGGATATTTATGTGCAGAGTTGAACCTTGAGATTCCCCAGGGTTTACATGTGACTAGATCGTTGAACCCACTGACTCTTGTGGGAATTGTAGGGCCATGGGGTAGAAAGGCAAGTTAATTATTTGTGATAGATTTTATATTTAAGTGCCTTTTAAGCAATTTAATTGATGTTTTAAAAAAACAAATTATAGGCCTTTTTCAAACTGTTTTTATGGTTTTTAAATATTTACGAATATCGGAAACACTTGGACACTCCAAATTCGCCAGCTGTCAACATCCGCCAGGAGAATTACGTGGAGTGGGCTTGCGCTTGCTCTGGCTTGTCCAAGTCCCTCTAACAATGATGGGCGCTCTTCTAATGGATGTGCAGACTCCAGGTCCAGATGGGGAGGCAACATTAGCCATTGAGATTTGGCTGAGGGAAGTTTGGGTGAATGGTGACATAAGGCGATGGGCCAGTGGCAGTAAACATCTAACCAATACAGTCTGAATAAAGAATGTATCAAGGGTACACTACACACTACACCAGTGATGCCAGTGAATAGTACACATTTAAAGTGATTTTCAGTGATATTAAATTGGGCATTGAAAAATAAATTTGAAATGCTTATAATGTGATAGACATGTAGCTGTATTAATAGGAAATGGGTAATACCATTAAATAATTCAAGGATTGATTTGGAGGAAGAAAATAACTACTGCATTTTGCTATATTGTCTGATATTGGTTTCAGAAAGGCTTATGATAATCTGATGATATTTAACTGTATCTTCATTTCTTTGTGCCCAAATGCCAATTATGCTAAAAAGCAATCTGTCATTTGAGATAACACCAGACTAATTACCCTCATAAAAGCTCCTGTGGAATCTGTCCATGTTGTTAAATTCAACAGATTGGTCCAGTAATATTTACTCATTCCAATGGGTTTTTTTCAGAAAAATATTACAACTAAAAATGTTTTCTGCAACCTCAATCACTGCAAAATACGTCAATTGTGTTGCATTAATTCTAACTTAGCAAAGGCAAGTGGTTTTGGGCGAGGGTATTGATGCCGTGGCCCAGAACAAAGTGGCACTCTGGTGGGAATGAATCTCCAGCAGTGAACATGTTATTATCAGTGTGTATCGCACTGCCCGCACACTAACACTCCCTCATGCATGCTTGCATCTGCAGTGACAGGGAGTCTGTAATGTGTGCACCAACCTGTGTGATATGTCTTTGGATAGAACTTGCCCATAAAAGCTCACAAGCCCTCTCCATTTGAGGATTTACCTTAGGGAAAGCAATTGACTTCCATAGATATATATTTATTTAAAATATATTAGTAATTTATCTTCCAATAAATCAATGTAGTGACTATTGTATTTGCCATAGAGGTATACAATACAGAAACAAAATCTTGGAGCCCAACTCATCCATGCTGACCAAAGTGTCTACCCAAGCTCGTTCCATTTATCTGTGTTTGTACAAATCCCACGACACCATTTTGTATCCATGTATCTGTCAAAATATTTAAACATTGGAATCATGCTCACCTCCATCACTTCCCATGGCAACTTGTTCAATATGCCATCGCTCTTTGTATGGAACAAGTTGCCCCTCAGGTCCCTTCTATCTCATGAAATCTTTCTCATCTCACTTTAAACCCTTTGTCCTCAAGTTTTAAAAAGATTGTGACCTTCTACCCTCTCCAAGCCCCTCATGATTGTATAACCTTTAAGGTCACCCATCAGTCTCCTACAGGGAAAAAGTCCCAGCCTTTTCAATCTTTCCTTCTGACTTGACCCCCAACCCCTCCCCCTGCAAGTAACATCCCTGTGAATGTTTTCTGCTCCTTTCCAGTTTACTGACATCCTTCCAATAAATTAGTGAGTAGAACTGTGCACAGTACTCCAAGTATTGTCTCACCAAAGACTTATACAGATGCAACATGACATCCCAACTCCTGTACACAATACCCTGACCAATGCAGGCAAGCGTCCCAAACATTGTCTTCATCTCACTGTCTACCTGTGTCACGACTTTGAAGGAACCATGTACCTGTACTCCTTGGTCTCTCTGTTCTACATCACTTTCTAGGCCCCTAACACATTGTGTAACTCCTCTCCTCGTTTAACTTTACAAAATGTGGCACCTCACGCTTGTCCGAGTTAAATTCCATCTGCCGTTCCCCAGCCCACTTCTCCAGTTCATCTGGATTGTGTTGTAATCTTAGATCACCACCTTCACTGTCCACTAGACTAGACCACCAGTTGTGGTGTCATCTGTAAACTTACTAACCATGTTAACAACATTATCATCCAAATTGTAAATATAGAGGACAAATAACAGTGAACCTAGCACCAATCCCTGTGGCACACCACTGGTTATAGGCTCTGGCTGAATAACAACTCCCCACTACCACTCTCTGACTCCTGACACCGAGGCTCACTTGGATCCCATGTGTTTTAAGCTTCCAGACCAGCCGACCATGCCGGACCTTGTGAAAGGTCTTGCTAAAGTCCATGTGCACAATGTCTTCCGCCCAGCCCTCATCAATACTCTTTGTCACCCCTTGTTGTGTTTACGTATGTACTTTATTATGAGTAAAACTGGAAATATTTTGATGCAATAATATTATATCTGCTTTGATGTTTAATCCCAATAAACATGTTCCACAGAGACGACCTATACCTCAGGACCATCTATATATGTTTTATTAGGACAAGTGCCCCTATACAATAATCTGCAGAGACAGACACACAGGCAGACACACACACACACACACACACACACACACACACACACACACACACACACACACACACACACACACACACACACACACACACACACACACACACACACACACACACACACACACACACGTAGACTATTGATAGCAAAACCACGCTACACATTTTGCCACTGAATATTACTTTCCCTGAAATGATTTTCCCATAGCCTGTGGCTACACTCTATTACATTTATTATGGAAAGGTGCAAATTCCACAACACACACAATTTGATTCTCAAGGTCACTATAATGAAAATACTGTAAATATATTATAAAATTATTCCTTTACAAGAGAAGAGAAAGGAGCAAAATTACAAAAGACAGCAAAGAACAGATTGCATAATGTATCTCAATGTGCTGTTTCCACTTGTTTGACTTTTAATCTTTTTAGATGAGATGATTATTTCCTCTGCAGTGTTGTTCCTGCCGATCTATGCTGGTCATAAATAGGGCGATCGTGAAATCATAATTTGGTCATGTTTCATCCACTTCATGCTGTTGCTGCAATTCCTGTTTGCTGCTGTTTTTTCATTACACAGTAACCTTCAAATAGAACTGAGAAATGATGTTTGTAATGGACATGTGCTTGGTTTTACTGCATCTAATTACCCAATAATTTGCAATTGTTAGAAACCGAAGCTGTATTAGGGCATCTGACCTTTCACGCCTGTGGTGCTGCTCTGAGATCATGACTGATCATTATCTCAACTTTCCCTTTATCCCTTGAATTCCTTGGTATTAAAAAATATATCTCGCAAAGTTCTCACTTTCTCTGCACAGGTATCCTGATTTTAATTTAATATTAGCTCTTTAGGCAGAACTTTCACATTTTTAAGTTGTGTCGATCTAATAATTGGCAAAGCTAACCAAATGCCAAACTCCTTGATCAGATCAATGGATTATAGATTAGTGGATGAAGTGCTGCCGGTTTTTATGCTATGATCTGTCACTGTGCATGGTTGATCGCTGAAATGTGATGTTGCTCATGAAAGGGACTGAACTGTATGGAAATACCTGGAAAATCTTTACTCTCTGAAGACAAACTAAAAGGAAGAACAGGGCACACTGACAAGGAGTCAACAATTTTCAAGCTATTTACAACTAAAATCAGGATACCTGCGCAAAGAAAGTGATAACTTTGTGTAGGGGAATCTTGGTGTGAAAGCAGGGAAAAAAATTAAAAACAAAGATTGGAATTCCAGATAAATAGTGATGGATTTTTTTTTTTTTAATTGATGAACCTGGAATGTATTACAACTCGTTTCCAAGATTGGCATTAAAGAAGGCAGAGCAGAAATGGACAGGATGGAGTGCTGTACATCTACAGTAACCTAACGACGATGGGACATGCACTAGGGCCAAACAAGCTGCTTTTCCTGTGATCTTGGGCAGTGAAGGTTTTGGCTTCTCTGATGCAGTTGTTTGTGGAATCAAGTAGATTGGAATGGTTTGAGATCATCTTTGAGACTGAGAGAATTGTGCTCTGTAGGATGTGCTTTTTTCAGATGAAATATTGATCAGAAGCCCTCTCCATATCCTTTCAGGTGGGCATGAAAGAGCCTGTAGCAGTATTTGAAAAGCAGCAGATGAGATGGCTTTGCCAGTGTTTCCTCCTCAAAAATGTTACAGGAGGATTTGTAGTCAGTCTGCTTATTGCTCTTCTTGGGACACTGTAGTCCACAGCTAATTTTTCTTGAGTTTTATTCATTATCATACTGACAATACCTTAAAATTATATCATTGTAAAACTCCTGGTATCCTGAAAAGCTAGCAGTTTGGAGTTATATGCTTTTAAGTCTTTTTCCAGCTGTGGCCTTGCAAAAATTCTTTTGAAATTTTTCATACATATTTTAGTATGGTATCTGAAGTAACAGATGTTATTAAATGCCTGGCTACTAATCCATTATGTAATGACTGTATAATAACCCATATAAGTATGCTGATATAATAAAATTGTATCAAGATCAAAATAATTCCAAGACATGTCAAATGTTTGTCTGTTATGTTTAGTACATTTACACAGCGTCTAAATGGCATTTATAATTAATTAAATCCTGAAAATGTTGTGCATTTTTTCTATTAACCACTGTTCTACTGGGATTCCATTATACTTGTGACAAATACTTTGACTTAAAACACTGGTCATGTTTCAAATGTAGCCTGCACAAATATCTTGCAATTGCAACGGTCAGAAAAACAGGTCCAATCTTTTGTATGCTGTATATGGTTCTTCAATCTGGTGAGATGTGGGTTGGAAATTTGAATGAGTTATGTATGCATACAATGAAGGTTGACATCTGATCACTTGGTTGCAAGTGGAAACAGCTATAACTCTGCATTCTAGTTCTTATTTGAAATATGTCACATTTTGAAATATCTTCAATCTTAATTGAAAATAGAATCAAGGAAAATAATGTTAAAGCAACAACGAACATAGTATTATGAGTTTCCTGCAGATCTTAAAAGGTGCTAGATCTGAGACAGAATCCGGAGGGGTGTAGAATGACAATGTGGGAGAGAGACCCAGAATTTGCAATGAGCACTTTTGCCAAGGTAATGATGAAGGAAATCCAGTAACATGGCTCCAGAAATTGTGGTGCAGCTCCCTCTTGTTCTACGGGGAGTGAATGGGACAATTCTCCCAACCTCTATTGGCACAATCAGTGAAATCCTGATGCAAACTTTGTGTAAATATGAGCTGTTTATTTTTGTGGAAAATTATGAATTTTGCATTTTACATGGACTAAAAGTTGACATTACTCTTAAGCTGCAGTCATTACCTTAAGGTGTTCAGGATGAAAAAATAATTTAAATCTGTGGAATGTTACAACTAATTATTTTAATTTTTAATAAAAATATTGTATTTTATTTAATCTTGGCTGTAAACCCTATTCTTTCATTTCACATTAAAATATTCTGAAATATTTTGAATAATACCTAAAATTTGGTCTCTTTTAAAACGTTATCCTTTTGTCTTTTTATTTCCTTTTATATTTGAATTCAATCGTGTGGCGTGTCTCAGTCATGTGGAGTGACTGGTTTCTCTGCACAATTGCAGATGCCATTTCCAATGTATGCTAATGATTATATAAACAAGAGGGGTAAAATTCATGTCACGAATCACCAGATTCGAGCACCTTTCATTGAGGCTGGCTCCAAGAGCATGCTCATTGATTATAAACTCCTGGCCTGTGCTTCTCTATAAAGTGGATACTAATATACAACCTTGAGATTAGACCCCAATCCAAATGCATAACCAACTTACATACACTGCAGTGTATGTGTCTGCAATGTTATTTAAAAGAGAAGGCATTATGGAACAATGGGTGCACAGCAGTGACCTTTCTGATGGGCTCAGCAGCTTGTTCTTGCCCAGGCAATGCTCCCTCTGAGCAGTGACAGGAGGGGTGTGTTGAGTCAGTGGCAGCCTGGTGGGCACTGGGGTTAAGCTGGTGATCAGCCGACCAGTGTACAATCTTGCTGGGCATCCTGCAGACTGGACCAGCCCAGGCACATCATTATTCACACAAAAACAGCAGCAACGAATCATAAACAGATCTATTTTACCATTGATTATGTTGCGGTAGTTTACTAATTACCATATTTACGTCACACTAAAATGAGACATCATCATTTGAATCGCCGTCTAGACTTCCGAAATATGTTGCAGACTTTATAAAATATTCTCCGCAATTGACCTGCTCGCTTGTTCGTGTGTCAACCTCTATTGTGTTTCAGTAACAACATTTAATCTCAGTGATTTCCTGTTCTTTTGAAGTTATGTTAACAAATTGTTATGTAGCTTTTCGAACACAGAATGCTGGAGTAACTCAGCGAGTTAGGTACATCTCTAGAGAAAAGAAATACGTGACATTTCTGTATGGGACCCTTTTTCAGACTAATGGAGTAAGCGGGAGAAAGCTGGAAACGGGAGATGGGGGCAGGACAAAGTCTGGCGAGTGATAGGTGTATTCAGCTGAGGGGGAAGAGAGAGTCCTTGTGTTTAGATTAAACAGCTAGCTGTCTTGTGTTCTCTTCATTCGGCCCATCGGGTCTACTCTGCCATTCAAGTACGGTTGATCTCTGCTTCCTAATCCCATTTTCCTGCCTTCTCCCCATAACCCTTAACACCGTTCTAATCAAGAATTTGGCTAACTCTGCCTTAAAAATGTCTACTGACTGCCTCCACAGCCCTCTGTAGCAGATTAACTACCCTCTGACAAAAGAAGTTCCTCCACACCTCCTTTCTAAAAGGGCGGCCTTTAATTTTGAGACTATGACCTCTGGTCCTAGACTCTCCCACCAGTGGAAACATCCTTTCCACATCCACTCTCTCTACGCCTTCCATTCTTCTGTAAATTTCAATGAGGTCCCACCTCAACCTTCTAAACTCCAGCGAGTAGAGGCCCAGTGCTGTCAAACACTCATCATATGCTAACCCACTCATTCCTGGAATCATTCTTGTAAACCTCCTCTGGACCCTCTCCAGCACCAACATATTCTTCCTCAGATATGGGGGCTCTAAACTGCTGACAATGCAGTTTGACAAGCACCTTACAAAGCCCCAGCATTACATCCATTTTTTTATATTCTAGTCCTCTCAAAATAAATACCAGTATTGCATTTGCCTTCCTTACTACTGATTCGACTTGTAAGTTAACTGTTGGGAATTCTATACCAGCACTCCCAAGTCCTTTTGCACCTCTGATTTTGGAATTATCTCCCCAGTTAGAAAATAGTCTATGCTTTTATTCCTGCTATCGAAATGCATGCTTCCACATTTTGTTATGTTGTATTCCATCCCTCACTTCTCTGCCGACTCTCCCAACCTGTCCAAGCCCTTTGGCAGAGTCCCTGCTTTCTCTGCACTACATGCCCCATTACCTGTCTTGGTATCCTGGTCGATTGGATGAGTTGGACTGAAGGGCCTGTTTCCATGCTATATGACTCTGACGCTAATGATCAGTCTTCTATATACCTTGTGGCTGAGCCTCCGCAATCCTCTATGTGGAGATCTATGCAAGATCAATTACCCTCTTGGGGAAGCACATTCTATTCTTTATCCATTGAGGGTGACCCTGTATTTTTTATCTATGACCTTGATTCCAATCACCCCAGATAAGGGAAACATCATCCTGCTGTTATGCCCCATAGGAATTTTCTGTATTTCAGTGAGATTTATTGGAAGCTGCTGCCAGAGAACCTGGATTGATTCCAACCTCGGGTGCTGTCTGTGTGGAGTTTGCACATTCTCCTTGTGGCACGTGGGATTCCTCCGGGTGCTCTGGTTTCCTCCCACTTCCCAAAGACGTGCAGGTTTGTAGGTTAATCAGCCTCTGTAATTCTCCCTAGTGTGTAGGGAGTGGATGAAAACATAGAACTAGTGTGAATAGATGATCGACGGTCGGCGTGGATTCGGGGGAGCCAAAGGGACCGTTTCCATGCTGTATCTCTAAACTAAACAAAACACAAAATACTGTATGGGTACAGTCCCACCAGTATCAGCTTCATCGGTGAAACTCAAATTTAAATTAAAGAGGCACTTCCATTAGTTCTTATGCAGTGCATTGTTTCAGATAATTTCCAGCTGTGCCTGCCGGACGAAAGATCAGGCACTGTGGAGCTTCCGGTCTCCCCTCATGCTTCTTTTTCTTGTGTACGGCGTGCACAGCCTAAAGTTGTAGGACAACTTGTTCTATTTGATCTTATTTGATTGTGCACGCCAGGTTGATTGCATTCGTCAAAAACAGGGCGGACCACGTGAAGGTTAAATTCTCCCACCCCTCCCCTCACGCTCACTAATAGCATCACCCAGCTGTCCTAGTGAGGAATGTTGAAGAATCGAGTCCATAGTGCACTCCGTGACCTCGCCATCCTCTTAGTGGATTCTATGAGATCCTGTTCACTTTGCTGAGAATAGGAGCTGCATCTCTGGCTTCCTTTTAGCTTAGTTTATTTTATTGTCATATGCACCTAGGTACAGTGAAAAGCTTTTGTTGCATGCTAACCAGTCAGCAGAAAGACTAGACATGATTACAATTGAGCCGTCCACAGATACAAATACAGGATAAAGGGAATAACATTGAGTGCAAGATGATTAACGATAGTCCGAGTGTCTCCAATGAGTTAAATAGTAGCTCAGGATCGCTCTCTAGTTGTTGATAGGATGGTTCAATTGCCTGATAACAGCTGGGAAGAAACTGTCCCTGAATCTGGAGATGTGTGTTTTCACACTTCTGTACATCTTTCCTGATAGAAGAGGGAGTGACCGGAGTGAGACAGGTTCATGATTATGCTGGTGGCTTTGCTGAGGCAGCGTGACATGTACATGCAGTCAATGGAAGGGAGGTTGCTTGTGTGATGGTCTGAGCTGCGTCCACAATTCTATGCAATTTCTTGCGGTCTTGGAAGGATCTGTTCACAAACCTTCCATGCCTTCGAAGGGCCGAATGGCCTACTCCTGCACCTATTGTCTATTGCCTTCCCATGAGTGAAGTGATACCACCACCTCTCTCTCTGTACAGCACTGTCCCACCAGGACAAGTGGGCCTCTGGAAGGTCAGAACATACACATGGCCACTGCTGGAAGGACTACATTAAAGTAGGGCTACATCGGCCTCTTGTTTGACCAAGTCAAGTCCGTTTTATTTCTATAGCACATTTAAAAACAACTCTTGTTGACCAAAGTGCTTTACATCGGTGCAGGTACTAACATGCTACATACAGTGGTACATAGATCAACAATACATACATAGATATATACATACAGCGCTCCCTCAGAGGACCTCAAGAAAGGCTTGAGAGTAGAAATAAGTTTTAAGTCTAGACTTAAAAGAGACCAGTCAGTAGAATACCTCTCCTAATTCACTGAAAAAGAGTCTCGACCCGACCTTCACTCCATAGATACTGCCTCACCCGCTGAGTTTCTCCAGCATTTTTGTCTACTCCTAGTTCTGTACATTCCCAGATGCTACTGAGCAGGACTTTGCAGCTTTGACAGCTGTGGGAATTAATGCCTTCGTCCCTGAATCAAGAACCTACTTTGATATCAATTTTTATTCTTAATGGTAATTATATTCGACTGAGTGTATTTTATAGAGCAGTTCAGATTCAATCGTATCACTGGAATTTCAAGACGTGTTTTAGCTGGATCAGTTAAAGTGGCTTCATCCTTCTCAGAATGGCAGCAGAACTGGATAGGGTTTTACTGACCATCTGGTCATGTCTTTATCAGCACTATTGATGCCTGCTTTCTATTCTATATTAAATTAATTCAGTAACCACCATGCTACTACAGAGTAATATAACTTTTGTGAGGTGCCATTGTTATAAAATGTTTAGCTTCAACATTAGTGTTTTACAGGTACACTGTAAATTCCGTTATTTACTTTATTCTTTTATGTAGACAGTCAAAATGTGTGTGTGTGTATATATCATTGTTACTGCTGACTGTGTTAACTTTCCATCTGCAAGTTTCATTAGACAAGTAATGTTTATAGAAATATTACACCAGAGAAGGGACCTGCTGCATTGTACACTGCAGTTGTAGTTTGTTCTGTCAAGGTTATACAAAAATTCTAAATAAAAACTTCCACCAAAATAATGCGTTGGGATTCTTTTATGTTAACAAGTTATTTTTGTTGTATTTGCCTATCTGTTTGAAACTGTTTCATTGTTTTTTTTAATTGAATGCAATGTGTTTAAGTTGATTTTAGAAGAAAACATATCTAATGAAGTAATTTGACATGGCTTGCTTTGAGAAACTCTGTTCAGGCCAGTTTCCGTGTTTTACATCTATTAGACTGTGGTTGGATTTGTGGCATGTTTATGGACGGCAACCACCTGTCCTCCCAGTCATATTAGAATGAGAAGACTTATTTTTCATTCATGGTGAGATTTGGAGTTTGGGTTGAGCCATATGGATTTGGAAATTTGATCTGCGTGTTGAGGGAAGCATTTGTGGTAACAGATTCTGCTCAGCACAGCTGTTAAAAGTCTGGAACTAATTTGCCTGTAATCTGGTTCTGAAGCAATGGATGCCGCAAATATCTGTGCAAATAATTTTTCCGACCAGTTGGATTGCTCTGTCTGATGGATGTGTTTACATGGTGGGAATAGAGTGCAGGTCAGTCCAGCACGTGTAGGCAACATCATATCCACATAGAGGGAGGGCTGGACATCTAGCTGAGGGTTTAGAACTTGCACAGTAGCATGTGGTGCATTGGAATTTCCCAGCTTACCCAGAGACTTCATGTCTGGTTCATTTACTGCTTTCCTGGACTCGATTATCTTAGCAACATGATACCAGCACATTGATTATGTTACACATAGCAGTTTGAAAAAAGAAATCAGCGACATAAGATGCAGGATTTTCAATTGAAACCTTTGGACGTATTGTTTTACTGAGCATATTTTTCCCACCATTCTCTCTCGCTTGTCTCTTTCTCGCCCAATCCCATTCCGCTGCTTCCTACATGGTTTTCTCTGCCTACCATTAATCCTCCTCTGCACCTCTTTCCTGCTCTCAATGCAAAAATCAGCAATGCTAAGCTGTTTTGTAGTGGAAACGAGGCTGCCTGTGGGGTGATGTTGACTTATTCACTGCAATCAATAATTACTTATCACAGATACAACCCAGAGAATCTTACTTTCCACAGTGTTACACACAGCAAGTTAAAAAAAAAGCATTGATATTAAATGCAGGATTGACAACTGATGATGTACTTTTAGGAGAAACAGAATAATTATTGCTGTGGTAGACACAAAATGCTGGAGAAACTCAGCGGGTGAAGCAGCATCTATGGAGAGAAGGAATTGGCGACGTTTCGGGTCGAGACCCTTCTTCAGACTGATGACAGGGAAGGGTATAGGACAAAGAAAGAATGCAGGCAGAGACAGGGGCGGAAATCCCCAGAGGGGACGGGACACACGTTCCCATGTTTTGTAATCCGTATTTTAATACTCGGATAAAAAAAAAATCTATTAAAAATTTCCGCTTTCCGCGAGACACTGGGGATGGGACTGATGATCGAGGGAGCCAATTGGACGAGGGAGACGTCGGTCAACAGGCAGAGGGGCGGGGGGGAAGCACCATGATGATTCAGCGCGATCATCGGAGGAGGGAGGTGTCGGTCAGAGGAGGAAGTAGGGGGGGTGGGACTGAGGATAGAGCGCAGTGATTGGAGGAGGGAGACGTCCGTGGAGCAAAAATCATAGAGCTGAGTTTGAACCGGCCCGTTTGCGGGGCCTTTCATCGCCCGGCGATCTTCCATCGCCCCGCGGTCAAATTGCTGCATCGAGGCGATCGAGGCTCCCGATGTTGAAGCCCCCGCGAACGGGCTGATGGAAGCCCCACGATTCGGGGGGGACGAAGCTGCTGTTGCTGGAGTTCGGAGTCGGTCACCAACCAGGTCAGCTCCCGATGTTACCGTCAACAGGGCCCGTGGCCGAAGCCTTGCGTGTGTGCGCATGCGCGAGCGGCCACCAAGAAATTGTCTCCCCCCCCCCCATGTTTTGATAGCGATTTCCATGTCTGGGCGGAGACAGTGGGACTAGTGGGAGAACTGGGGGGGGGGGGGGGGATGAAGAGAGAGAACAAGGGCTATCTGAAGTTAGAGAAGTCAATGTTCATAGCGCTGGGGTGTTGCTTATTGCTATAGGACTCAATAGCAGGCTTGTTAAGGAAGGCTGCATCTCATTATGAGACCAAATGATCAATAAGTACTGAAAAGCGTTGTTAGTTGTAATACCTGCCTAATCTACTTTAGAAGTCTGGATGAAGAATGAACTGATTTGGAATAGAACGGGAATAGAACTGCACTCTGAAACGTAGCCAAAGGCAAGACAATGTAAAAGGTAGGTGAGAATGGAGGTTGAGAAGAGTAGAAGTGCTTTTAACTATTGGGGAGAACACATCCTGCATGCATTAACTTCTACAGCAATTCCTCGGGACTGAGGGGGATGGTTCGACTGCGGACAGAAAGATGCCTGTGCATTGACTTCTTTACAAGATGTGATAGTTGTTGCTCACCAGTCACCTCACACGCACTCTAAGTATATCTCAGACGTATTCAGACCACACACAGACACACTCGCAATCCTGCACACAATCTTCAGCTTCCCTACCTCTGCACCTGTTTCTCCTGCCCGTCCCCCAATCTCTTGGTCTCTGCCTCTTAACCTGCAGGGCAGCACCAAACCGCTGCCTTGCAGTGCCAGAGACCCGGGTTTGATCTTCACCTCAGGTGCTGGTGTGGAGTTTGCATATTTTCCCTGTGACCGTGTACGTTTCGTCCGGGCTCTCTCTTTTTTCTCCCCCATCCCAAAGATGCATGGGTGTGTAGGTTGATAGGCCTTTCTCACGGGGCGACTTGACGCAAGATGTAACCAGAGTGAAGTGGTCGTGGTCTAGCACGATATCACACGATATAACGGGGGGTAGATAAAGAGTTCCCACGGGTACTCGGCATTTCTATTATTTGTGCGAGTGACTTGTCCGTCTCCCGAGCTTTCCCATTAAATCTTGAATGAACATTGTGAACTGTGAAGTGTTGTTAAATCATCACGTGGCACAAATGATGTCACTTTTTTTCACACACTATTATCCTCCCTTGGTTGAATTGGCTCATTTGGAGACATGCCTGTACTAAGTAGTTTCGAGTACAGGATGGTGGTGTTTTTCATTGACGCGCTGTATGCAGCAGCCCTCTATGTGAATCGAGGACGCTTGCGTGAAGGCAGAAGGGTGAGATTAATTAAAAAGAGAATTAAGAGGAAATCTCACTGGGTGAAGCTCATCTTTCAACGGAGACCTCTATTTGGACAATATGATAAACTGCTTAATGTGCTTAATCCACAGAGGAATCTAACTAGGGAACAGAGGATCTTCAATTACAAGCTGTCAAGTGCTAGGAGGGTTGTAGAAAATTATTTTGGCATCTTGGCAAACAGATTTAGATGCTTGCTCAAGACAATGGAGCAGAAGCCCAAGAATGTTGAGACTATAGTATATGCAGCATGTGTTCTGCACAACCTGATCCGAATGAGAGGTACAGCTGCAGGATCAGCAACAGCCATCCAGGACGGTGACCTAATGGACAGTGACACAGGGGGAATAACACTAGGTACATGGAGAAGTGGTGCAACCAAGGCGGAAATGGTCCCACTGCAGCGTTTCAAAGGTAACTCGGGCACATACAGTGGGAAAGAGCAAAGAGGCCATCTCTGCGCTTACTACAATTCACAATTGGGGAGTGTGCCGTGGCAGGACAGCTCTATTGATGGGTAGCCGACCACAGGAACACTACTGCATGTTAGCAGACATGCATAGAAAATAAGCTGATAATAATGTCCCGTTGTAATCCTGCTTACTTCTCTTTGTTTCACTTTCTAGTGTTGTCCTCTGAAAAGTGCTTCCTATAAGATGGTCGTCCGCAAAACCTGCCATTTAGCACATTGCATTGTCCCTTTTATTGCCTGAGTTTAGGCTTGTTGCGGAGGTTAATGAATAGAATCTGTTTAAAAAAATCTAGCGTGCCTCATTTGTTGATTTTCATGTTTGCGAAGCCCTTTTTTAGACAAATGTTGTTTGGTGTGATGCACCTTCTCTCAATATGTGCAAGAAGTCGTCTTTTTATATTGTCAAATAGGAATAAAGACTTTGTCTCACATTGACCGTGATGATTGTCTTATTTAATTATCTACTGAGAGGTGAAACTTTCAAACGTTTAAATAGCTCAGCAATTGAGGGACATGAACACTCAAAAATGAAAAATAATGAAAATGTGATTATATCACCTCCCTTCAACTATTTTGTGTTTCAGCATGAGAGGGATTATAACATTAGAGACATTCATCTTGTAGTGATGTGTTAATGAAGAATTGCTGACATCAATCTGATAGTAAAAAATATATATTATTTAACAATGAGGTAAACAAGCACTGACAATCAAACTGCTGAGTTAAAAGCTTTATCCCTGCACGGGAGACCCGACCTTTTCTTTGTCGGGTCTCCGTTGTCGTTGGGGCTGCAACGAGGAGCGGCCTCCAACAGGAAGACCGGGGGCTGTGGTGCCGACTACTCACCTCACCGTCGCGGAGCTGGCCGAGTCCAGAGCGGGTGGAGCTGTGGTGGACGCTGCTGCAACTGCGGGTTTGGCGGACAGTGACACCGGGAGCCCGCGGGTCCCTGGAGGGAGACCGCTTTTCGGGGCTTCCGCAACGGCGACTTCTCCCGCCCGAGTTGCGGGGTTGAAGAGCTCCTCGAGCGGGGCCTTACACCATCGCCCCGCGCGGCTTGGAATGGCTGCGGGATTGCGAGCGCACGCCGGGGGCCCTAACACCAAGAACCGGTGCGCGAACTTGCATCACCCGGCGTGGCTTTAATGGCCACGGGACAATCGCCATCGCCCGCCGGGGGCTTTGACTTTGACTTTGACATCGGGGGGGGGGGGGAGTGCAGTGGAGAGAGAAGTTTTTTTTGGCCTTCCATCACAGCAATGTGATGGATGTTTATGTAAATTATGTTGTGTCTTGGGTCTATTTGTTTGTAATGTATGGCTGCAGAAACGACATTTCGTTTGGACCTCAAGGGGTCCAAATGACAATAAATTGAATTGTATTGTATTGTATTGTATTGTATTTATCGCACTTCAGGCTATAATAAAATGTGGAGCCTCCAACAGAAACAAAGTAATGCCCAAGAGGAAAAAACACACATTAACATACAGACATTTATAAAGGACTCTAGATGTCACACCAAATGGTGGTGGCCAACAACTAAAATAAACTAAAACTCAAACTTCCGGGTTCACCGTTCGCAGGAGTTCCCACGGTAAACGCAAGAGTTATTACGGATATCGCACTGGCCACTACGTCCATATAATGTTTCAATGTTCAACCACAAGTGTACAAGTCACTCTTGGAGAAATTCAAGCTTGAATTTTCTCCCGAGTCGACAAGTTACACGGGTACCTGCCGTTAGCGCCACGGTGGTCCACGAATGCCGTACGGTTATCGTACGAGGTTCCCACGATGTTCAACTCTGGTTACCTCTTGCGTCAAGTCGCCCCGTGAGAAAGGCCTATAATTGTCCCTCTGTAAATTGCCCCTAGCATGCAGGGAGTGGATGAGAAAGTGGGATAATGTAGAACTGGTGTCAACGGGTGATCTATTGTCTATCTAAGACCACCAGGGGCGCCGGGGAGATGGCAGCCCTGCCGGCAGTCTGTTCGTTTTTTCGTCTTTTTTTTATTTTTAACGTTTGTTAAAAGTTTGTTTTAATGTGCTTCGGTTTGTTTTATGTGGGGGGAGGGGGGAGGGGATCGGGGGAAACTTTTTTTCAAGTTCCTACCTTCCCGGAGATGTGATCAATTTTCGGATCACATTCTCCGGGCTCTGCGGCCTACCATCGCTGGAGCTGGGAGCCGCCTCGGACTGTCGTGAGCCCCACCGCGGACATCGGAGCGGATCCCTTGCCTGGGATCGCTCCCACCGCGACCACCGCGGACTTTACCATCAAGGGCTCGCAGGTTCGACCAGCCCCAACGCGAGGTCAATCGCCCGGCGCGGGGGAGCTAACATCTCCCCGATGCGGGAGCTGATCGCCTCGACGCGGAGGGCCCGAACGCCGCTGGCTACGGGAGTCAAGATCGTCCCGTCAACGGAGGGCTCGAGGCCCCCAACTGAGGAAGAACAAAAGGAAGGACTTTATTTCGCCTTCCATCACAGTGAGGAATGTGTAGGAGTCACTGTGGTGGATGTTCATGTTAAAATGTATTTTTGAGTTTGTTGCTTTTAATTGTATGACTGACCTGGCCAGTGAAATTCATCGTATGTTGCAAAATATACTTGGCGAATAAATTCTGATTCTGACATGGACTCAGTGGGCCAAAGGGCCTGCTTCCATGTATGTCTAAACTAAAAACCAGCTGCCCCTTTACTCACTTTCTACCTGGTTAACTCAACCCCCTCTTCTTTTCTCTCTTGATTCCATGCCCCCACTCCTTCCCAATCTCCTACCTCCAGCTCTGCCCGAGAGCGAGGTACCACTGACTCGTGCTCTGGGGGGCTGCTCCCTAGCTGCTGTGTGGAAGGTGCATTGTGTGTCATTGATCTGAAGTCGGCTCTGCACAGAGAGAATGGAGCACAGTCCCCCTGTGGATACCTGCTGGGTGTGAGCCACCCAGCCTTCGATGGGGATCTCCGTGCGATGGTGCCACATTACTAAGCCAAGAGTAAATCCACGTAGATCACAATACCTGAACTGTACCTTGCTTCCAGCACTCAGTTGATATCTGAAAGTACACAAAAATGCTGGAGAAACTCAGCGGGTGCAGTAGCATCTATGGGGCGAAGGAAATAGGCAACGTTTCGGGCCAAAACCCGATGCTGCTGCACCCGCTGAGTTTCTCCAGCATTTTTGTGTACCTTCGATTTTCCAGCATCTGCAGTTCCTTCTTAAACACTGCTATCTGAAAGTGTTGTTTCCAGATAGGTTGGGGAGGGTATTTGGCCGCTGGTAGGATAAGGATCTGTGGGTGTGTGCTCGTAGCCTGTCCATCTCCCTCTTGGTTCACTGTCCCTTGATGCCTGGCCTTAACACATCCAGCACAACTGCTGCCCAGAACACAGTGGTCAAGAGATCCACGTGTAGAGGTGAGACTGCACTCCACCCTGGTCTCTGAAGGTCGATGGAGGCACGGGTCAGTCTCCGCATGACAACTGCCTCACTCTCGAGCAATGGTCCTGTGAAATCTCGCATTAAAATCTGCCTGGCCAGTGACTGGTCACATCTGCATCAGTGGTGTAATCCGCTACAATATTGCTGACCAAGGATATCTGTCACCATGTGCATCCTGTGTGAATTTCCAAAAGGCATTGGACAAGGCACCACCGCGAGGCAGAGAGATGTCGTATCACTCGCCTTACTGGGTGGGTTAACAGGTGCACGTTTTATTCGGAAATGCTGTTGACTCTGGGTAAAGAAGTTGTACATTCCCTCACAAAAATATTGCCTCAATACTATATTAATTCCCTGACTTTTTAAACCCGACTGTTACAGTAAAAGAAGAGGAACAAACGAAATAATTGTTTTCATAAAGAATGGATTTATTTTACTATGCCCATTTTTATTGTATCCCATCTCCTCCTTGGAGAAAAGAACCAGAATATGAAAGAAGCAAACAAAATATCCCAGTGAATTTTTGGACACTGTGTTCCAAGAAGAGTCTTGCTTTAACCGAACCTGTGTCAGAGCCGAGGCTATAACGTGCCTGTTGCCTGCCTCTGCTGCCTTTGACCACTGCTTCCCACTGCGATGCAGTGGTGACATGTATGCTCTGCTGACCACAGGGAGGCAGCTGATACAAAGAGCCTTTCAAGGGGCCAGGTGAAAGGATCATTGCGGGCAAGTGTCAAAATGACAATGGGAGAGGATCTGATCCTTTAATTCAGACATTTAAGGCATACTCAAGGTCGAGGCACAAAGATGGGAAAATAAAGAAGCTGGACAACGGTGTGACTGCTCAAAAGCCGATCAAACGGCTTCTGCTGATTGTGCCACAAGTCCGTTTTCCCCCAAGATCCCTACAATCTGCTGAATGCCTGCTCTTTGATGTTGAGAACAAACCTGGAACAGCCCACCGCCCTGCGAGATTGTAAATGATTGAGATAACGTCCACCTAACCCTTTGGAACGTAATTGAAGATATATGATTAGTTGTGCAGTTTTGCATGTGATCTCAGCCATTGTTTTGTGACTGATGTAAAAATAGCATCTGCATCCTGCCCTTAGGCACCTTGGATTAATTTATAATGGATTAACTTTGGAAATCTGTAGGTCATAAATTTGCTAATGAGCAGGAAAGCTTGTTGGCAGGAAGGCGCAATGATTGATATCGCTAATGGTTTGGAACATGGTTCCTCAACAGTCTTGGACATGCCAAGTCTTGTGAATTTACTCACATATCTGAGGCAAGGTACTGCAGAGGGAGGAGGAGGAGGAACTGCAAAGCCAATGTAGCCACACAGCTGGCAGCTGCCTACAGCTGATCACCCATTTCAGTAAGAAAACAATGTGCCCACTCTATTAGTTGCGGAGCTGAGAGTCCTACAGTGTGAAGCTGTTAAGATTTTGGAGTAAAGGGTGAAATTGAAAGGAGTTTGGGGGTGTAGAGTGGATTGTGAGTTGCGTTGCTGTTGGTACTGTGTGGAATTTTGGAGCCAGACAATCCGTCTGGCCCCCGGCAAGTTTCCACATATGTCTGGCTGCAAATCCACAATGAGCGTAGCAAATCACAAAAAACTGCCTCATCCGACGGACTACTGTCAGTACAGCTGAGGTGAACAATGGCAGAATGTAAATCCGAATGGTAGCAAATAGCTGACAGCTGTTAAAAGGGATGGAAGGGATTAGTGCCCCCTTGGATGCCTGATAGATTGCAGATTAACCCACTGAGGTTTACAATATCTGCTCTGCATTCTTTTTGCTTTTGAATCGTTAAACTAATTCTCACACAGCTGAATCAGGTTTATCGGTGCTTACACAAGGCAAAAATATAATTAGTTTGCTTTCAAAGTTTAAAATAGTCAGGTTTTCCTGATCTAGTGCCACATATGCACAATTTAAGAGGAAATGTGAAGAATAACAGTATTGGAAAGCAGTATTTCCAACTGTTCAGACCAGTTTGAGAAAATTATTTCAGATCAAGGAATGGTTAGATTGGGATTGTGTGAGTAAGAATCGCCATGTTAAACTGTATTTGGAATGATGCTGCAGAGCCTTCATCCTGTAAACCATTGGTGGTAACTGGACCTCACAGATGTTATTTCTGTCTTTTTGTATTATGACAACCTATTAGTTAATGTCATAAGAGCAGAATTAGGTCATTTGGCCCATCAGGTCTACTCTGCCATTCAATCATAGCTGAACTATCGTTCCCTCTAAACCCCATTCTCTTGTCTTCTCAAGAGCCTGTCAATCTCTGCTTTAAAAATACCCAATGACTTGGCCTCCACAGCCATCTGTGACAATGAATTCCACAGATTCACCACCCTCTGACTAAATAAATTCCTCATCATCTCCTTTCTCCAAGGTACATCCTTTTGTTCTGAGACTATGCCCTCTGATCCTAGACTCTCCCACTTGTGGAAACATCCTCTCCACATCCACTGTATCTAGGCCTTTCACTATTCTGTAAGTTTCAATGAGGTTCCCCTCAACTTTCTAAACTCCATCAAGTACAGGCTCAGTGCCGTCAGACGTTCGTCATACATTAACCCAATCATCCCGGGATCATTCTCGTAAACCTCTTCCGTACCCCCTCCAAGGCCAGCACATCCCTCCTCAGATATACACTCAACATTGCTCACAATACTCCAAATGTGGTCTTAGTGAGACCAGTGCCTTGTAAAACCTCAGCATTACATCCCTGCTTTAATATTCAAGTTCTCTCGACATAAATGCTAATATTGCATTTGCCTTCCTTACTACCGATTCAACTTGAAATTGACCTTATAGGAATCCTGCACCAGCACTCCCAAGTCACTTTGCATCTCTGATTTCTGAATTCTCTCCCCAGTTGGAAAATAGTCTACACCTTTATTCCTACTTCCAAAGTGCATGGCCATACATGTGGCTATGCTGTATTCCATCTGCCACTTCTTTGCCCACTCCCTCAACTTGTCCCTTTCGCAGACTCCCTGTTTCCTCCACACTACATACTCCTCATACCTATCTTTGTATCACTCACAAAGTTGGCCACAAAGCCATCAATTCCATCATCCTGTAAATTGCTTGTTTCTAAGCTTCCCCCCGGTTTCAGTAAAAACAATGAATTAAGCACTTGAAACAACTAAATTATATTTTAACAAAAGCGTGTTACAGTTCAACTACTGTACCTATCCCACCGCGGGTTCGATCCTCGTGTCTGCCTGTTCAAGCTCTCTAGGCCTCGCTCAGACAGGGACACTCCAGAAGTTCACGCAGTCCCAAGCACTCTCCCAGAAGATCAACGCTGAACCTTGTGGTAGCGGACTTTTATATGTCCCGGGACCTCGAGGGGCCGAACCACATCGGGGTGGTCTCTTAATAAGCCAATTACAGATATCAATTAACCTCATACATAACAGACAGTTCCCTAGCCCAATAATACAATAGCTCAATACATTGTATTCAAACCCGACTTCGTAAGGAAGCCAACTTAGAAACATTTACCCTGATCTACGGGAAACCCAGACAAGGCTCAATACCTCATCCAATCAACACTTAGCAAAGTCGAACTCTGCAACATTATTTACAATTATTTACAAGGTGTATGTCTGGTTTGCAGCCATCCAATCCATTCTAAGCATTTTGCACCTAATTGACAGGGTTTGCAGATGTTCTTATTCTTTGCTTGCAAATTGTATCTAAGCTCTAGACACCCTGGCACCTCTCCGCAGCTTGTCCCAGCTCTGCAGAGAGCAATTCCAAATTGACCAAATCTCCCAGCAGCCCTGAAGCTTTTACCCCATTTTGAAGTCCTAGCCTCGCCAATTTAGCCAGGATTAACATTCCGAATCATTGATATGCACCATGATGAGAAGTGGACCCAGCACCGACCCCTATGTTACATCACTCGTCACTGGCAGCCAACCAGAAAAAGCCCCCTTTATTCCCACTCTTTGCCATTCAACCAACCTGCTATCCATACTAGTATCTTCCCTCTGATAGATACAATGGCTCTCATCTTGTTTAGCAGCCTCATGTGCAGCACCTTATCATAGGCCTTTTGAAATTCCAGATAGACAACACCGACTGGCTCTCCTTTGTCTATACTTATTTTCTTCCCAACAATTATCTTTATTTATAACACTTTTCATACAGACTAACGTCCTGAAATTGCCTTGCAGAGAAGCAAATAAATATGAGGTTGGGAAGGAATATATATTTGGAGGAGAATTGGAGCATTTTGTGCTGAGAACCCAAAAGTCATGATCTCAACATGTTTATGGAAATGGGAAAAATTGAAGCCTGAAGAAATTGAAATTGAAGAAAATAAATTCTGTCAGAGCAGCAGTGTGTGAAACGGGCAATGTTGGGGTGAGATCTGGTTGATGTATTCCGTGAAGCTTGGCTTCGTTGCCCAGTTACTCAGTGAGGTGCAGAGGGTTAAGTGAATAAAATTATTTAGTCGGTCTTCAACAGAAGCAGAAGCATGATACAACAGTGTCACAGTAAACAGCCATGTACACATTGTCCCTTAAGGTAGGAGCAAGTCGCCAACCTTCGGGTGGTATTTTCCATGACCATTAACCCACGGGTGGCCGTGCAAGAGTAGAGATGGTTGTGATGAGGTTACCTTTCAGCAACACAACCCAATGATGGTGACTAATGCCATTGACTGGCTACATAAGGCCGCAGAAGAATGTCGGCAATCTGCCCGAATGCGGCAGTGGAAAACAAATTTTGGAAGAGATCGTCGTAGGGAAAGTACACCGTGGTCAAGTCACAGGAAATAATTCATGGTTTTGTGCAAGACCACCTCATGCTGTGAGAGGGTCACTCCAGATTGGAAAGATTCAAGTTTTCGGGAAAAAAAGTCATGGATGTTGGAGAGAGCATTGTGTTCAAGGAAGTAGGAAAGAAGTGAAATCACGTACAAAGATTTGTATTTACGATGCTCAGTACAATTAACTATTGTCAGCTGAAAAAAGTCAATTAACTACATAGTTTAAGTAGATTTAAGCTTATTTTTATTCTGATGTAATGATACCCTTTTCACTATATTCACAAAAGAGTGCATTCATAACAAAGTTGCCCATGAGATTTTCACATATGAGCATTACAAAGGCCACAATGAGAGAGTTTTTTTGGCGATGTTGAATTGTTTGATTGTATGTACATTCTCTGCATCTTTGTCAGTCTGCCACTGTTTGGCTGGCATCAAGGAGAGTATCATATTTCATCAACTTCCAACCTTGGTCCAGCTGCGCTATCTGTGAGTGAACGGACTGGGGTCGGTGTTACCAGCCAGATATCCTGGCATACCATGGGGCTCCGTGCTTTTTCAACACTGTGTGGAAATGAATAACCTCGACCAATATAATTATATGGTAGCTGTAAGCATAATTGGAAAATTGGCAGTAATTAAGGTCATAGTTGTGATTTGGACATAGAGACCTTCTGGCTTCTTAGGTATTTTGAATGTTGTATTTTCTGTTCCCTGAAGTGGAGGAGATCATAGATTTGGGACTCCCTTCATTTTATTCCTGTTGGTAACTTTTATTTGAAATCCTCAGTGTCTTCTCATTGAATATCTCTAAAACCTCTCACACGTTTCCTTCTAATAGTTGCTTATTCTGCATTTCTACTTTGCCTCCAGTTATACATCTTGCAAGTAAAATTCCTCATCCTCTAACTTTACATTTTACCATTGGTATGCTAAATCTCTGAATTGCTATCTGCAGAAAAGGCACTCACTTGTCTATGGTTAAATTATTCCTATAAATATTAAGTGGTTATTTCACAACTTGTCTCTGGAACTGATGTGATACAATGCTGAGAACTATGTTCTGCACCGTCTTCTCCATCACTCTATTATATGTGATTTATTTGATTGTATTCATAGATAGTATTATCTAATCTGTTTGGATAGCATGCAAAGCAAAGCTTTTTATTGTACCTCAGTACATGTGAGAATAAACCTAAACCTAAACCTAAGCCACTTCAAGAATAAAGTTGCAATTGGGGAAGTCCTTGAAGTGTTCCTTCTTACCATATAACCATATAACCATATAACAATTACAGCACGGAAACAGGCCATCTCGACCCTTCTAGTCCGTGCCGAACACGTATTCTCCCCTAGTCCGATATACCTGCGCTCAGACCATAACCCCCCATTCCTTTCCCATCCATATAACTATCCAATTTATTTTTAAATTATAAAAACGAACCTGCCTCCACCACCTTCACTGGAAGCTCATTCCACACAGCCACCACTCTCTGAGTAAAGAAGTTCCCCCTCATGTTACCCCTAAACTTCTGTCCTTTAATTCTCAAGTCATGTCCCCTTGTTTGAATCTTCCCTACTCTCAGTGGGAAAAGCTTATCCACGTCAACTCTATCTATCCCTCTCATCATTTTAAAGACCTCTATCAAGTCCCCCCTTAACCTTCTGCGCTCCAAAGAATAAAGCCCTAACTTGTTCAACCTTTCTCTGTAACTTATTTGCTGAAACCCAGGCAACATTCTAGTAAATCTAGTAAATCTGTACTCTCTCTATTTTGTTGACATCCTTCCTATAATTAGGCGACCAAAATTGTACCCCATACTCCAGAATTGGCCTCACCAATGCCTTGTACAATTTTAACATTACATCCCAACTTCTATACTCAATGCTCTGATTTATAAAGGCCAGCACACCAAAAGCTTTCTTTACCACCCTATCTACATTAGATTCCACTTTCAGGGAACTGTGCACAGTTATTCCCAGATCCCTCTGTTCACCTGCATTCTTCAATTCCCTACCATTTACCATGTACGTCCTATTTTGATTTGTCCTGCCAAGATGTAGCACCTCACACTTATCAGCATTAAACTCCATCTGCCATCTTTCAGCCCACTCTTCCAACTGGCATAAATCTCTCTGTAGACTTTGAAAATCTACTTCATTATCCACAACCCCACCTATCTTAGTATCATCTGCATACTTACTAATCCAATTTACCACACCATCGTCCAGATCATTGATGTACATGACAAACAACAGTGGACCCAACACAGATCCCTGTGGCACCCCACTAGTCACTGGCCTCCAACCTGACAAACAACCATCCACCATTACTCTCTGGCATCTCCCATTCAGCCACTGTTGAATCCATCTTGCTACTCCACCATTAATACCCAACAATTAAACCTTCTTAACCAACCTTCCGTGAGGAACCTTGTCAAAGGCCTTACTGAAGTCCTTACGAGCATGCTTGGTCAGTTCATTTCTATTCTTATTTTGTCTCTAAGTGGAGTGGGACTTGCAATGCTTGGGCCACAGGTGGCATATCATAGCGTTTATGAAACTATATGCCTTGGCCTTAAGCAAATTGTTGGTGGATCTCTGACTTCTAAGGTCCTTTGACTTTTCACTATAGGGAGTGACATTCTCACTGGGGAGATTTGATGAATTGTAGAATGATTTATAATGGCTTGAAAAGGCAAGGTCTGGAAGTTGACAAAAACCAGCACTTATGAAGATGACAATTGGGGTGGAACCTTGCTGAGATACCTGAAACTTGTTTGTGGTCATTGTTTTCTGCCTGTGTTTGTACATGAAATGGCTGCTTTTCTTGAATAAATCTATTGGCTGAGACCTAATTTGGGAAGTTCTGAGGATAAAGTGGCATATAAATTCAGATTCATTCTCGAAGAATCTTGACATTAATCTGCAAGTACATTCCGTGTGGAGCAGAATGACACAGATCCAAAACTCCAAGGTACGACTTACAATTGCTGGTAAAAGCAGGATTAAACTCTGAAAGGCTTTAACTGCCTTTTGTCCTTGTGTTTGTCTATAGAGACATACAGCATGGAAACAGGTCCTTTGGCCCAACTTGCCCACATTGGCCAACATGTCCTATCGACACTAGTTCCACCTGCCTGCATTTGGGCCATATCCTATCCTCTAAACCTATCCTATCCATGTACCTGTATAAATGTTTCTTGAACATTATGCTAGTACCTGCCTCAACTACCTCCTCTGGCAGCTTGTTCCATGCACCCATCACCCTTTGTGTGGAAAATGTTCCTACTAAATCATTCCCACCTCATCTTAAACCTGGTTCTTGATTCCCCTACTCTGAGCAAGAGATCCTCTGTGTTTACCTGATCTATTCCTCTCATGCGCAATTCCAGTCTCTCTCTGTTTTAACTATTTTGGGAGAGTTTCACCATGTACCATGAAAAATGAGCAAAATAGAATTGAATCTGTCTTTATTATGTACAAGTTCAATGCAAATGTTCCACTAGACCAAGGATTCTTGCATTCTACAAGGAGATAAGTGATTTTGAAGTTATGGAAGGACCGTGATGCGCTGTGCACTCTGCCACGCTGCATGTCTGTACGGACGGGTGACTTTATGACAATTCACAGTGAACAAGCTGGGAACTGACACCAGTGCCTATTGTGAAGCCGCATCCACTTCATATCATTAATATTGGCTTCGTTCATGCGCAAAACTTATTTTGTCATTTGGAATTGGAAAATAATCCTTTCTGAGAAAGCTGGAGTGGATGATTGTGTTCACAGTAACTGTTCCCTGATGATGAACGTTTTTCAATTCTCCTACTCATTTATGAATTACTTACAGTTCAGGTACACTGTTTCAGCTCAGACAATCATTACCTATATATATATTATACATTTTCAGACAGTGTTGTTCCTATGCACAACCAGATTTTTTACTTTGATTACATGCATACTATTTGGCACTTTAATTTAGTCGTCAGTTTCTGAACTTAGATCATGGTTTAGAATTTTGTTTGTAGTTCAGTATAGAAAAGGAAGCAATTGATACCATGTCAGCTTGAGATGATGAGCAGCAACCGATGGTACTGAGAATTTACGGGTCACCTGGTCTAGTACACAATGCACGGCATGTTCTAGTTATAAAATTGATTCCGTTAAGAGGATTACTAAGTCTGCACTTGGATAAAGATGCCTGTGAAATAATTGCCTGTTATTTCAAGACTGATTTGGCTACTTTGAATAAACATCCAAAACACGGTGTTTGTTCATCTCGGTTGTGCATTTGGAGATGTCCACACTGGATCATCAGGCTCAGCTCATGTACCTCACGGAATTGTCTTTATTTGGAATGTGGATAATCAGCATGAAAGATAGACATAAGAAAAAAAAACATGTGACAGGGTTAAAAACAAAATGAGTCAAATTATATCTTGCCACGTGGGGAGGTGGTTGGTGAAGATTGGAATTGTCAATTTTACTGTAGATTGTACAAACAGAACTCAAACATTTTCCCAAGCATTCACTTTTTAAAAATGTATTTGAGCACATCTAAAGTTACTGAAAGGGAGATCATTCATTGCCCATTTCCAACTGGTGAGATGGGTAATAGTCAGCCACTGTGGTGTGTTTGTTTTCACATAATGATTGGACCAGAAAGGATCTCAGCTCTCCTATGAAAACCAGCTGCTTTCTACAATAATAATAATTTTGTGATCACCATTACCTATAATCAGATATTATTCCAGAATTAATTAGTCAATCCAAAAACTGAGCAGAGATTTAAGTGTGTTTCCTGAAAACAACATCACAATACCTTCAGGTCATGTTTATGAAACCTAATACCTACCTGTGAATCTTTAAATGGGCCACAAAGCACACTTCGAGCTGTCTGTTCAAGTTCATTGGTTGCCTACCATGTCCCTCCACAGCTGAAGGGAACAAGGATATAGATGTACGGGGTTGGTTTCTCTCTTAAGGGCCTGTTCCACTTGGGCGTCATTTGCCCGTCATTTACGCAACATCCTAAAAATTGGTTGGCGCGTGGGGGCGTATGCAGTGACACGCGGCACCCCAGGATTTTGGAAATCTCAAAATCCTCGCACGTCACCTGCGTGACGTATCCCTTGCGCACGCTGACGTACAGATGGCGTACGTGTAGCGCATGGTGACGCATGGTTGCGCCCGGTGACGCACGGACATTGCCTATGCTAATTCATTATTCGTCAACGTCCGTAAACCATGCACCACCCGTACGCCGTCGGCTCGCCATTTGCGCATCATTTGAGCGCCGCACCACGTGACCACTCGGGTATAAAGCGCGCGTAGTTTTGAACATTTTTCACTGGGAAATTCCTTGCCACGGAGGTCGGACTAAGTACGAACGACATCGCAAATGGCTCCCAAAAGAAGCAGGGCCCTCAAGAGCACTTGGCGCGTGACTGTCATACTGCTAGACGATTTTTGCACGACAGTCGCGCATCAGTTATTACCGGCCTGTCGCGTAAATGACGTGCAAATGACGCCCTAGTGGGACAGGCCCTTAAATTGTACAACCTCCCAACAGAGGGAGATCAACATTACTTCTTATCTCTGTGTCCAACCCTGGAAATCCCTATGATGTGCCGGTGGGAGTGACTTCTGGAGACAACTGCAGTCCAGAGGCACTAGTAGGCCCTCCCTCGGTCATGACTGACCATGGGTGATGCATCCTGGTCGGATGCAAGCCTGGGAGATGTCATATGGAGGACAGGCTGTTGCCCATGCAGCACGTACCCCCCCTCTCCACGTCGCTGATCAATCCAAAGGAACAGCAGGGCCTTTACAGTTTGGCACCAGCACTGTCGCAGGAGCTGCCAGAGCGAGGTTGTAGACAACGACGAACTGCCTTAGGGGTTCCGACCCCGGATTTTCTTGAGGTTTACTCCTGGAGCTTTTTCCATGACTGGATATGGCCACAAGGCAGTGGAGGTTTTAAATCAGAGTTTTCCCTCTACAAGATGGACTGCCTTCCCAGGCTGATGAGCCCCATCTGCCTGAGACTCGTGGGGGCGGGAGCGTCTACCTTCCCGTGCAGGTCTATAGCACCTGCCCACTGCCCAGAGGCACTAATGGATGAAGAACAAACGTGGCCTTGCTTTTATTGTTAATTCTCAGTGGTGTCTGATTCATTGCAAACTCTACATGCCTCTTCAGTGATTCTGGACGAATACTGGTATGCGGGTGAGTGAGGTATGTATTTTGAGAAGCAATGCACCTCTTCACACTGTTTCTTGAAGGAATACGTAGACTTGCATTAATATCAATTAAAGAAACCATCAAGGCCGTAGAAGATGAATTCTATGTGTGTATACAAAATGTACCTTGGTTTGTAACCATGACTGTGGAACTTTTCAGTGGGCGTTACAGACACAAAGATTCAAGAGAGCAAGAAATGAGTACGACTAGAGATTTCTTTTTACAACTTAAACCACGGGAGAAACATGTGGAGCTGTTTTAAGATGAGGTTATTTTGTGTGAGGTGGTTGAGGGGATGTGGTGCGGTGTGGTGAGGTGGTCTCTGTGGGATGGTGGTCCATGAGGTTTTGGCAGGTGCTTCCAGACATTGGCTGTGATTCAGTGAGTCCTAGATGTTGATCTTTGGAAACTCAACAGTGGGGAAATACCTCCCCAGGGCAGTCAAAAGAAAACAACAAAAACCTCAGAAAGAACCATAAATCTATCAAGGGAAATTAAAAAAAGGAAAAAAAAGTTTTTACAATCACATAAATAATGAGAAAAAGAAACCGATTTTGTGGGGAATATAACATAAACTAAATCAAAAGCGAGGGAGATAGAGAAGCAGTAAGGGATATATTTTGAGCAGATTTTTTTCCAACATGTGAGGATCATAGTGCGAGTATTATACTTGTAAGACCAAATGTGCTTGTACCTCTTCGTGCTGTGTTTGAACTTGTGCTTGCCATCTGGTACGCAGGTTCGCAAATGAGCTCACAGTGAGCAGTGTGCATTTCTGACTCGTTTATAGTGCAGCAATGCTGTGGAAACATTGAAAGATGCCCCACACATGACAACCGGCCAACAGTGGGAGCGCTATACAAGTATGTTATGCATGCTATTTGGGAGAGTTAATGGGCAAAGGGGAGAGAATCGGTTGCATGGAAACTGGAAGAAGAGACGGGGTGGGGTGCGGAATGTTGCGAGAGCCAGCATAAACGAGATGCTACTTACTCCGACCTTAGCAGTTTACGTACCACCACAATAGACCAACAGTAATATGGCTGGCTCCCCACCCTGTACTGGACCACTTGGACAACAAGAACCCATACATCAGGCTGTTCATCGATTACAGCTCAACATTCAATACCAACATCCCCTCCAAACATGTTACCAAGATCAGGAATCATGGTCTCTCTGTGCTTCAATTTGCAAGTGGATCCTCTATTTCCTCATCAACAGACTACAATTGGTACAATAATGGAAACAAAACGTCCTCCTCGATAACCATCTGCCAAGAGGCACCCCTCAAGGCTGCGTGCACAGTCCTCTACACTATTTACCCTATACCCATGATTGTGTAGCCGGACACAGTCCCAACTCCATCTTCAAATTCGCTGGCTTCACCACCGTTGTTTTTTGACATAATTACGAGTAATGATGAGTCAGTCTAGAGGAAGGAGATCGATTGGCTGATTGAATGGTGCAAGAAGAACAAGGAGCTGATTGTTGACTTTAGAAGAGGGAGGCCGAGGATCCACAAACCTGGCTTCATTGATGGGTCGGTGGTGGTGAGTCAATAACTTCATGTTCCCAGTGTGCATTTCTCTGAAGATCTGTCCTGGACCCAACACATTGAT
Source organism: Amblyraja radiata (assembly GCF_010909765.2). Classification (NCBI taxonomy): domain Eukaryota; kingdom Metazoa; phylum Chordata; class Chondrichthyes; order Rajiformes; family Rajidae; genus Amblyraja; species Amblyraja radiata. Next base: position 27,471,746 of record NC_045981.1, read on the forward strand.
GCAATCATAAAATATCATTGCATCAATGCCTATACTTAGAAGATTCATGAGATTCATTATGTCGATTAATTTCTACAGATGTACGGTAGTAAGCATACAGACTGGTTGCATCACGGCCTGGTTTGGCAACTCAAACGCCAATAACAAAGAAGATTACAAAATGTGTTGGTCCATCACGGGTACTCACTTCCCCACCATTGAAAGGATCTGTAGGAGACGCTACCTTTAAAAGGGAGCCAGCATCATCAAGGGCCCACACCACCCTGGCCATGTACGCATTTCATTCATGCCCTTAGGAAGAAGGGAGAGTAGTCTGAAAACAGTGACCTCCAGATTCAGGAACAGCTTCTTCCCGAACACCACAAATACCAATTAAATTACGGACTGTCCTGGTTGCACTAGGGCTTTTATTTTCAATTAATATTGGGTTTATAATTGTGATTTTTAAAAATATATATATTATCGATTGAGTACTGTATTTACAAACCTGTAATGCTGCTGCAAGATTTTCATTGTTCCCTTTCGGTACATATGGCAATTAAACACACTTGAGAAATTGTCAAGATTCTCTTGACGCTTGACTAATTCTCTGCTCCATCTCTCAAGGACTCGTACCTCCTTCCCTCTGTTCAAATCCCAGAAATGAAAACAGTACTTCTGATGGTTCTTGCCAGCTCTCTGCACAACTCTTAATTAGATGACTTCCAACCTATGAGTTAAGGGGCAGCGTCTTATTAGTCTTTTAAGTTATTTCTGTACTTGTATATCAGTTTAGTTATCCTTGTAGTGGAACAAATGAAGTCTCTCTGCTTATCTGCAGTTTTTAGCTTCTCACCATTACTGCTTGCTTTGTTCAGTCCAAAATGATAACACTCACGGCAGCTGCATTGATTGCCAGCTCCCACTAATTTGTCAATGTTCTGTTGCAATGGTGTGCTTCTTCCAACAGCTTACCCAGCCAATTAAGTAATTGTCCTTCCAGTCCTTCTCTGACCTCGGAGTCCAACCTTCCACAGACTTGCAGGTAGTTCAGAGCCATGCCTTAGCCACTGATTGAGTGCTGCAGTGCCTGGGCTTGACACCGAGCTCATTACTCTCAGACAATAGTGACTGATCACCAAAGATAAGTCCTTTACGTGAAAACTTGTTGATTGCCTTCTGGAAGGCAGTGTAACTGACAATGTTGAGTTTCATGTTTAAGAAAGAACTGCAGATGCTGGAAAATTCGAAGGTAGACAAAATGCTGGAGAAACTTAGCGGGTGAGGCAGCATATATGGAGCAAAGGAATATGAGTTTCATAGTCTGTAACTCGTTCTCTCCTAACACACAGCTAACAATGGCCTGTTTCCTTTATGATTGTTACTTTTTTGCATTTCTTTCATTTATTTGTTCTATATCTCTCTACATCACCGTCGATATCCCTTTCCCCTGACTCTCAGTCTGAAGAAGGGTCTCGACCTGAAACGTCACCTATTCCTTCATTAGAAATTGTACATTTTAAAGACGTGTCACTCAACAGTTGGCTTAGCCAGTGAACAGGAAAGATTTAGAGGGATATGGGCCAAATGCAGGTGAGAGAAGTGTAGATGAGGCATCTTGGTCGTCATGGATAAGCTGGGCCAAAGGGCCTGTTTCCGTGCTGTATAGCTCTGACTCTAATGAACTGGAGACAGGCTAGTGTGCGCATCCTCACTCCCACCAATCACTTGTTTGTTAATAAAGTCTGTTTACTCATAGGGCAGACTTTTGAAAATAACTTTCAGCAATTTAAAAATAAATGAGTTGGGTAAATCTTGAAGAAAAAATACAGCAAGAGAACAGTGAAATACAGAATCTGCATAAAATCTGCGGGAAGAACTCAGCAGGTCAGGCAGCATCCGTGGAGAGAAATGGACAGATGAGGGTTTGAGTCAGGATCCTTCAGTTCATCCAACAGTTCGTTTTTTCTGCTCAAGATTCCAACGTCCACAGTCTCTACAGATGCTGCCTGACCCACTGAATTCTTTTAGCAGTGTGTTTTGCTGAAATTTCCAGCATTTGGAGTCCCTTGTGTCTACATAAAATCCACCTCCGTCATCCACAGCATGGCAATCATCAACCTTGATTAATGCCAATTTAACAATGAATCTCACTCTGTTAATACTGCGATCACTGTAATCCACAGTCATTCTGCCCTTAATAAAAAGATCCATGTAACATCCACAGCTGATGTTATATTCTGAGCCCAATCATTTCCTAATTTTTATCTTGGAATCATGAAATGACGTAAGCATTTTGCACTCCAAAGAGACAGTCAAAAGTCAGAATTCTGGAAGGACAAGTTGAATGCATTTGCAGACATTTCTTTAATACCCTATGCTGGAAATCATCAGTTCATGGTGAGTTGACAACATTCAATATGAAGGATGATTACACTGTGCACAGGATGCAGCCCGGATGTTTACGCATGTGTAATGTCACCTGGAATCCCAGCGAAGCTCTCATCTTTCATCTGTTGGTAATTTTCTGAGGTGGAATCGAGGAAGTGCACTTGAAATGACATGAAATTATTTACAAGCTAATCCTGCTTTAAAATTATCTGGAAGTTAGAACTTTTTGTTATGTTCACGTCTAGAGTATTTGAAATGACAACCCATAATTAGCATTTCGCAAACTATCTGAAACTAAAACAAATATATATATTGTAATTGCCTTGTATAAATTTTGATTTCAAAATATGCTTTTAATTTCCTTGCATGCTGCCTAGAAATTCTTCAATGAGGATACACTTGCAACTTTAAAAATATATTTGGACATGTATATGGATAGGAAGAGTATAGAGTAGTATGGCCCAAATGCAGGAAAATGGCTAGACATACTTGCCCAGTATGCCAAACTGGCCAGCATGGACAAGATGGGCCAAAGGGCCTGTTTCTGTGTGTACAGCTCTATTATTGGTTCCACAGTTAAATATCAATAAAATATTGACATCTTGAGTAGAAAAAAACGAGTACAAGTTACGAATATTTCTTGGACTCTTTGAGGAAACTTTATCACAGTTCTGAGTTAAGCCCTGCTGCTGATGACAAATTCTGGCCAATATTTAAGCAATTAATTTTGTGATCTCATGTTATATCAAAACATGTACACAATGTGGAGTCTGACAGGTTTTTATTTCTGACTATGGTTGTGTGCAGTTCATTTTGAAATCTGTTGGGATTCATGTAGAGTTCTGGATGAATTTGTGATAATTGTGAGTACTTTTAGTAAGTGGTAAACATTAACAAAATGCATTGCTGTACCCATCAACTTTCAGCTTTCATCCCTTGTGATACATGTTGAAGACTAATGTTTGTCTCTGATTCGGTGTGCTGTATCTGTGTGCTGCATCTTCCATTATAGCTGTGATAGTTCCTCACAATGATTTAAAGGAACTTATTATTTTCATCAACAATTTAAACTAATTTTCGCATTTCAGATGCACCAACAGAACTTTGTCAAGATGTTCTATAATGTCTTCCGCCATCAACTTCAGATTGAGTTTAAATAAGAGAGTGTAATCTCATTGAAATTCTTTCAAAACTTTAATGTGGGTATTCACATTGAATTGTTTCCCTATCATTTTCCAAATTCTGGATCAAGAGAGAGAGACACTTTATTGTCATGTGTCCCAGATAGGACAATGAAATTCTTGCTTTGCTTCAGCACAACAGAATATAGAAGGCATGAATACAGAACAGATCAGTGTGTCCATATACCATTGTATAAATATATACACACATGAAAGTTTTATATATATACATATATATACAATATAAACAAATATATATATATATATATATATATAATCTCTGTATATATAAACAAATATATACACACATAGTATGCATCTTCCACTTTACTTACAGAGGCTCATGAAAAAATGCAGATGCTGGAATCTTAAGCAAGGAACACAGTGTTGGAGGAGCTCAGCAGGTCAGGCAGCATCTGTGGAGGGAATGGACAGACAAAGTTTCAGGCCAAGACACTTCTTCAGACAGGGATGAAATGACCCATAGTGTCATCTGTGCATTCATCTATAGATGCTGCCTGACCCACTGAGTTCCTCCAGCACTTTGTGTTTTGGCTCAGTTAACTTACCTAAAGTGTATTGCAGATGGAACCTATACAGAAAAGTAGATCTCACCACATGACCTGAGGTGGCCTGAATTCTGTGCTTTGAAGTCTGATGCTGACACATCTCCATTTATTTGTTTAAGAAAGAAATGCAGATGCTGGAAAATCGAAGGTAGACAAAAATGCTGGAGAAACACAGCGGGCGAGGCAGCATCTATGGAGCGAAGGAAATAGGCAACGTTTCGGGCTGAAACCCTTCTTCAGACTTTTTATTTATTTGTGGTATTTTCTCAATCTTGATGGGAGCGCAAAACGAAATTGTCCATTTTGGTTCCACGCAGCTACTATGAGTTTCTGATCTTGGTTCGATTGATCTTCATATCTGCTACTTAAGATCAAACCCGGAGGATTCACATCTTGACCTCTATATCTTCACAATCAGGCCCCACAGCCAGCTCAGTTTATTTCTATGATCCATATCCTTAGTACATGAGATGTAGAGATACAGCATGGAAACAGGCCCTTCTACTCACTGAGTCCACACAGACCATCCATCATCCATTCACACTAGTTCTATAGTTCTATGTTATCCCACTTTTGCAACCACTCCCTACACACTTTAGGCAATTTACAGAGGCCAATTAACCTACAAACCCACACATCTTTGTGATGTGAATGAAAACCGGAGCACCCAGAGGAAACCCACGCGGTCACAGGGGAATGTGTAAGGCAGGCGAGGTCAGGATCGAACCTGTTCCTCTGGTGCTGTGAGGCAGCGGCTCTACCTACTGCACCACTGTTCCGCCACTGTGTCCATTAGCGCAAGGTTCTGCATTTATTATCCCCTTCACTGTATTAGTTGCATGTGTACTTTTTGATGTTAGACCTTGCCATGTATCTTTCTACTCTCTGAAGAGCTTCACAGTAATGTTCTCTTCTCTCTGCCTTGAGTCCTTTGAGCTTCCTGTTTCTGTGATTGATGTTCGCCGTTATCTCCCTGTGCCTGCTGCTTTAGCACATTTTACTGGATGTGAGGACCCCAATAAAAAAACTCATCTGCAGTTTGATGCTTTCCTGCTCCCTGTTTAAAGGAGAAATCCATTCGTCAAGTGAGTAAAAGAAACAATTTGTCATATTCTGAAGTTTTTCACTGGATTATTTTCCCCTCACCTCTCATCCCATGCATTCAATTCTCTGGCTGATATAGTGTGTGTGTGTGTGTGTGTGTGTGTGTGTGTGTGTGTGTGTGTGCGCGTGTGTGTGTGTGTGTGTGTGTGCGCGTGTGTGCGCGTGTGCGTGTGTGTGTGTGCGCGTGTGTGTGTGTGCGCGTGTGTGTGTGTGTGTGTGTGTGTGTGTGTGTGTGTGTGTGTGTGTGTGTGTGTGTGTGTGTGTGTGTGTGTGTGTGTGTGTGTGTGTGTAAGGATTTGTCAACATAATGTGGACGCTCTCGTCCATTGTAAACGAAAGGCTTTTTGGGTTACACTTCCAAATATGAAAAATACAGGCAGAATAATATGTTTACTCTACACAATGTTTTTCCTTCATATTTACTTCATCTTACTTAGAGACATAGAAAATAGGTGCAGGAGTAGGCCATTCGGCCCTTCGAGCCTGCACCGCAATTCAATATGATCATGGCTGATCATCCAACTCAGTATCCTGTACCTGCTTTTCTCTCCATATCCCTTTAGCCACAAGGGCCACATCTAACTCCCTCTTAAATAGAGCCAATGACCTGGCCTCAACTACATTATGTGGCAGAGAATTTCAGATATTCACCACTCTGTGTAAAAAATGTTTTTCTCATCTCAGTCCTAAAAGATTTCCCCTTTATCCTTAAACTGTGACCCCTTGTTCTGGACTTCCCCAACATCGGGAACAATCTTCCTGCATCTAGCCTGTCCAACCCCTTAAGAATTTTGTACGTTTCTATAAGATTCCCCCTCAATCTTCTAAATTCTAGCGAGTACAAGCCAAGTCTATCCAGTCTTTCTTCATATGAAAGTCCTGACATCCCAGGAATCAGTCTGGTGAACGTTCTCTGTACTCCCTCTAGGGCAAGAATGTCCTTCCTCAGATTAGGAGACCAAAACTGTATGCAATACTCCAGGTGTGGTCTCACCAAGACCCTGTACAACTGCAGTAGAACCTCCCTGCTCCTATACTCAAATCCTTTTGCTATGAATGCTAACATACCATTCGCTTTCTTCACTGCCTGCTGCACCTGCATGCCTACTTTCAATGACTGGTGTACCATGACACCCAGGTCTCATTGCATCTCCCCTTTTCCTAATCGGCCACCATTCAGGTACAGGTAATAGTATACTTTCCTGTTTTTGCCATCAAAGTGAATAACCTCACATTTATCCACATTATACTGCATCTGCCATGCATTTGCCCACTCACCCAGCCTATCCAAGTCATCTTGCAGCCTCCTAGCATCCTCCTCACAGCTAACACTGCCCCCCAGCTTCGTGTCATCCGCAAACTTCGAGATGTTGCATTCAATTCCCTCGTCCAAATCATTAATATATATTGTAAATAGCTGGGGTCCCAGCACTGAGCCTTGCGGTACCCCACTAGTCACTGCCTGCCATTCTGAAAAGGACCCGTTAACTCTTACTCTTTGCATCCTGTCTGCCAGCTAGTTCTCTATCCACATCAATACTGAACCCACAATACCGTGTGTTTTAAGTTTGTACACTAATCTCTTATGTGGGACCTTGCCGAAAGCCTTCTTAAATGCCAGAGAATACTATGCATGCATTCCATTCTATTCTTTTTAAAGTAGGAGAAAGTAAAGAATATTGTGTTCCCATTAGGAACATAAAATTCCATATTCTCCATTACATTCTTTCTCTCTGGAACACTGTAAATCCTGACATCACCACACGGTCACAGGGAGAATGGACAAACTCCGTACAGACTGCACCCAAGTCAGGATTGAGCCTGGGTCTCTGGCGCTGTAAGGCAGCAGTTGAGTCACTGTGCCGCCCTTGGGTCTTCTCCCCTCTTTCCTCAGCGCTCAGAAGGGACTGTTCCATTTTGAGTCCCTGGCCTGTTATATTATCTCCACATATCACTCTGTTTCTGACAGCACCTGTCCATGCGATTGTGTAAGATGCAGCACCAGTACATTTACAAGGTTCCTTCCTAACATGCAGGGACTTGAATAAGGGTTTCAGTTGCAGCAGGACCCACCTTCACTTTGTCTACCTTCACTTTTTCCAAACCGCTGCACTGTATTACACAGCACCCTTTCCATATTCTGATGAATCATCTTCAAACTGAAACCTTAATAGGCCTTTCTCACGGGGCGACTTGACGCAAGAGTTAACCAGAGTTTAACATCGTGGGAACCTCGTGCGATAACAGTACGGCATTCGTGGACCACCGTGGACCACCGTGGCGCTAACGGCAGGTAATCGTGTAACTTGGTGACTCGGGAGAAAATTCAAGCAAGCAAGCTTGAATTTCTCCAAGAGTGACTTGTACACTTGTGGTTGAGCATTGCAACATTATATGAACGTAGTGGCCAGTGCGATATCCGTGCGATATCCGTAATAACTCTTGCGGTTACCATGGGAACTCCTGCGAACGGTAAACCCGGAAGCTGGACAGAGGGGACAGAAGGTGAGTAAAAAAGGTGTTCTCAATATCCTTTATAAATGTCTATGTTAATATGTGTGTCTTTTCCTCTTGGGCATTACTTTGTTTCTGTTGGTGGCTCCACATTTTATGATAGCCTGAAGTGTGAAGTGCTTTTACCTCAGCAGTTTGATTGTCAGTGCTTGTTTACCTCATTGTTAAATAAATATATTTTTTACTATCAGCTTGATGTCTGTAATTCTTCATTAACACATCACTACAAGATGAATGTCTCTAATGTTATAATCCCTCTCATGCTGAAACACAAAATAGTTGAAGGGAGGTGATATAATCACATTTTCATTAAGTTTCATTTTTGAATGTTCAGGTCCATCAATTGTTGAGCTATTTAAACGTTTGAAAGTTTCACCTCTCGGTTGAAAATAAAATAAGCCAATCAGCACGGTAAATGTGAGACAAAGTCTTTATTCCTATTTGACAATATAAAAAGACGACTTCTTGCACATATTGAGAGAAGGTGCATCACACCAAACATTTGTCTATAAAAGGGCCTCGCAAACATGAAAATCAACAAATGAGGCACGCTAGATTATTTTAAACACATTATATTCATTAACCTCCACAACAAGCCTAAACTCAGGCATTAAAAGGGACAATGCAATGTGCTAAATGGCAGGTTTTGCAGACGAACATCTTATAGGTAGCACTTTTCAGAGGACAACACTAGAAAGCCAGCTTATTTGCTATGCATTTCTGCTAACATGCAGTAGTCGGCTGTGGTCGGCTACCCATCAATATAGCTGTCCTGCCACGGCACACTCCCCAATTGTGAATTGTAGTAAGCACAGAGATGGCCTCTTTGCTCTTTCACACCCAGTGAGACTTCCTCTTAATTCTCTTTTTAATTAATCTCTCCCTTCTGCCTTCACGCAAGCGTCCTCGATGCACATAGTGGGCTGCTGCATACAGCGCGTCAATGAAAAAAAACAACATCCTGTACTCGAAACTACTTAGTATAGGCATGTCTCCAAATGAGCCAATTCAACCAAGGGAGGATATTTATAGTGTGTGAAAAAAAAAGTGACATCATTTGTGCCACGTGTAGTTCACAATGTTCATTCAAGATTTAACGGGAAAGCTCGGGAGACGGACAAGTCACTCGCACAAATAACAGAAATGCCGAGTACCGTGGGAACTCTTTATCTACCCCCCGTTATATCGTGTGATATCGTGCTAGGCCACGACCACTTCACTCTGGTTACATCTTGCGTCAAGTCGCCCCGTGAGAAAGCGCTTTAACTCTGCCTTTCTTTCCTCAGATGCTGCCAGGCCAGCTATGTTTAGGTATGGATAGATAAAGTTTCTAGGTTTGGACCCTCCTCCAGACCCTCTTTCCATGTTCTGACGGATCATCTTTGAACTGAACCTTAATTCTGCCCTACTTTCCTCAGATGCTGCCTGACCAGCTGAGTTTTTCCATGTATTTTATGTTTGTATTACGGCTGAATTCCAGGCTTTAATGCTGTCGAGTGCCACACTGACAGAAATGTATCAGGATATCCATAAAGCGGCCAGCTAGTTAGCTGTTATACATTCTATGCAACCATGTAAACGCAAAGTTACCACCCCTCCCTTCCCAATTCAATTTGGTTCTACCTCCACAGGGTCTCCGTCTTCACCTTTGGCATTCACACTCCCTGATCCCTCACAGAGCACTCTTGGAGGGTTTTACCATCATCCAGAAACTTCAGGTAGTTCATCAGTAATGTTGTCAGTTTTTTACTGTCCCACTTTGGTCAGTATGTTTGTATTCCTAACTTTTGTTGACTTCCAATGACTTCATTTTAGATCCTAAAAGTTGGGTCCAATCTATTTCATGGTCTTGTGCTCTCCAATGTTTATAGCGACCTCCAGATCGTTTTGAACACAGTTTCTCCAGTTTTGGTGATCTGGTCTCCACCTTTGAGGTCTTCACTCTTAGCGTGAGAGCTCCTTTCTCAGACCTATATTTTTCTGACAGCTTTTAAAACTTCATTCCAAAGCTAGCCATCCTGATAACTTTTCGTTTGACTCAGCAATTATATTGCCTAAGCCAGTTATGTGATTTACAGTGAATAAGTACTTTGTGTTTACCTTCGCATATAAATGTGAGTTGCTGCTTCAAAAGAAATGTCACACTTGAAGAACATCTAAAAACACGTGGTTCCACATAATCAACAAATACATAATTGACCTGCCAAACCAATGTTGATTTGCAGTGAGAGAATACACCATTCATTTCACAACTGCAGAGTATTGACAACATGTAGCCTTAAGGAAATGCAGCAATTCCATTTTCTCCGTATAATGTTCCTGCCACTGTAAAATAATGCTTCCCAGTCAATTGGTTATCAAACTTACATTAAACCTGGAGGAAATGTTTAGCATTTTTCATTACTATAAAGCATTTGAGCAGCATTTTCCTTGAATAAATTTAATCTAAGTTTAGTTAAGCTGTTATTTTATTATTCATTTATACACGCAGCTAAAATGTTTCTGGGATTACGATCGTAGCCAAGAAGGGACATTCTCATTTTTTCCACCATAGGGGTGACCACTGGTAAGAAGATTTGAGTGCAGACTTTAAATGAAGGATTTCCTTTTACAGGATTCAGAAATCAGCAGGTATATAATCTACCCAAGAGCTAAGACAGGCAATATGATGTTTCATTACGTATAGAGACTAGATTATGGTGACAACTAAGAAAAGCAGAATTCTTTCTAATTCCAAGAAAAATCGGATGTTTTTATGTGTTGCAGTAAAAAGGGAGAAACATATTATTCTCTCCATTGATTTGGCATGAGACTAGCTGCATTATATTATCCAGGCTGTGCAGGATCTGAAAGATTTGAGTGAATATGCGTATTAATCTTTGAAAGTGGCAGTGCATGTTGAGAGAATGGTTAGTAAATCAGAAGGGATCTTGGGATTCATAAATTGAGGCTATGTGAAGATATGTTGAACCTCTATGAAATACTGGTTGGACCTCAGCTGTCCCAGTTCTGCTCTCTCAATGTTTGGAAAGATGCAAAGGCTTGAGGGAGGATACAGAGAAGATTCAGTGGATCGATTCCAGGTCTGAAAGATGTTAGCCAAGCTTAGACTGGAGGAACTGCAGGAGTTTTCGGTGGAACAAAGAAGGTTAAGAGGGAATTAACCAGTGAGTAAGATTTTGATAGGGTATATAGAGGATTTGTGTTGATTGAATAATTTAATCATTTGAGGAACTCGTTTAATCTTTTGAGAAAAAGTTACAAAGGGGTTCTGAGGGAAAATCTTTTATGAGAGAAATTCTGATCATAGATTAGCTGCCTGAAAGGATGGATCAAGAATCAGTCAGTGTCCCCAAAATAGTAGAAACAAAGAACAGCAGATGCTGGTTTCTACCAAAGATAGACACAAAATGCTGGAGTAACTGAGTGGATTTGGCAACTTCTCTGGAGAAAAAGGATATGTGATGTTTCGGGTCAGGACCCTTCTTCAGACTGAAAGTAGTGGGGAAAACATACAAACTCCATACTCGGGATCAAACCTGGGTGTTTGGCACTGTGAGGCAGCAACTCTACTGCTGCGCCACTGTGCCACCCTGACACCTGAGTGAGGGAGGAAGTGTACCTCTCAGATGGTCAAACAGAAACAAAATCATCATTATTGGTCGAATCAGAAACGAACAAGGAAAGATTTATCTGCATCTTTAACAGTGCAACTCTGTCAGAAGTAATGTTAATTTCATGTTATTGGTCCATCTTTTACGTAGTAATCAAATGATACCGAGTTTCAAAAACTGCTAATTGGGAAATTGCATTTAAATATTTTTGCTATGTAAGATATGGATAATTTGGTGAAAAAGCATGCATCTCAAGATTCAAACCAATTTGAGCTCTGGGCCTGTACTCACTGGAGTTTAGAAGGATGAAGGGGCATCTCATTGAAACCAACCAAAGTCCTAGCTAGAATGGATGTGAAGAGGATGTTTCCACTATTGGGTCTATGACTAGAGGGCATTGGTTCACAATAAAAAGACGTACCTTTAGAATGGAGACAATGAGGAATTTCTTTAGGTAGTGATTCTGTGGAATTATAGTAATTGCTACAGACAGCTGTGAAGGCCAAGCCATTGGGTATTTTTGAAGCAGAGATTGATAGGTTCTTGGTTAATAAAGGCCATCAAAGGTTATGGGGAGAAGGCAGGAGAATGGAGTTGAGAGAGAAAAATAGATCAGCCACGATTGAATGGGCCAATGGAGCAGATTCAATGGGCCAAATAGCTTAATTCTGCTTTTATGTCTTATGGTTTTATGACGTTATGAACGTGTTAAAATAAGCACTTCCTAAATTCTGCATTAGATCCCTGTACAAATGGAAGCCTGCAGTTCAGTTTGGCAGCTGGTGAGAAAGCTATCCGTTGATGCAGCAATAACTCAACCAAAAGCTTTGGAGGTCAGCTAATTGAATGAGGGGACACTGTGCCAGAATGTATGCTGTACAAATGTTGACTCACAGCCAGGTTGGCAGGCATACTGCAAGACTATATCCAGCGTGGCCGGCCAAGAACTGTGCCTAACTTAGATCTTCATATTTATGTTGCTAATCCTTGGAAATGTTAAACCCAATACTGGAATGAATATAAAGGAATCATTGAATTACCTGTTGCCTATTCTTCCACACTTCCCTCCTCCAGTAGCCTTTATCCAGCATTTCCCATGGAGTATTAGTTGTGGGTGCAGCTTTGTTCTTCCCATCAATATGTAACCCTGAAGCTTTATAGAATTATGTCAGTTAGGTGTTTTTCCTGTTTGTTTCTGAGTGCAGCTCACAACTCTTCTTCATCGCTGTTGCATCCTCACAGCATTTTTGTTTAGTTTAGAGATACAGCTTGGAAACTGGCCCTTCGGCCCACCGTGTCCATGCTAGCCATCGACTATCTGTTCACACTTGTTCTATATTATCCCACTTTCGCTTCCACTCCCCAGACATCAGAGGCAATTTACAGAGACCAATTAACCTATAAGCCCACTTGTCTTTGAGATGTTGGCGGAAACCAACGCAGTCACAGAGAGAACATGCAAACTCCACACAGTCAGTACCCATGGCCAGAATCAAACCCAAAACTCTGGTGCTGTGAGGCAGCAGCTGCACCACTGTGCCGTTCCATTGTATCTCACTGTTACACATACATGTTTAAATTAAAGTGTTTGGTGATTCAAACTTCACCTATTCTCTGTGGCCAAGTGAGTTGTACACCAACAACTATGTGGAGACATTTCTCCCAACCTGACAGCTGGTGATTATTTTAACTTGACTCTCCCTTTGAACATTTCGTAATTCTAACTTGCTCTAACTTTGCTCTCGGTGTGCCTTGCGTCACTATCTGAAGCCATTCCACATAACTGTGTTTCACTATCACTGGCTTTTAACAATTGAACCAATCTACAGTCTTGCATTTTTATTTAAGTGGTACATGAGGTACCTAATGATTTATGGTACATAAATAATGATGAACATTTAATCAATGTTTTAAATATTTTATGCAATGATAAATCTCAGAATTATCTTGACTTTGAATGATTACTGCACATCTGCATTTAAATAGTTGTGTGTTTGAACCCACATTGTCTCTGTCCATATCCTCCATTGTCTTGTAGGTATCTTGTATTTTACTTGTTTTGTTTTCTCGCTGACCCCTCTGCCCCCCAGACCTTCCTAGTCATCTCATCATTATCCAACGTTGGCTGTTTCCAACAAACTTCTGAAATGCTTTCCTTGTGCTAAACTCCTGGCAATCTGTACAGGGGAACACAGCCTTGTGGGAGGATTGCATTCCTAGAAACCAGTTTGCGTCACGATCTTCTAAAAGGCAAAACCTTATTTCTAATTGAAACCTTGGTTATGCAATGGGTTCCTGTGGGTTGGTTTTTCTGATCTTCAGTTCTGCTCAGAATCTGCAGATGCTGGTCTATTTTTTTAAAAGACACAAAGTGTTGGAGCAACTCAGCGTGTCAGGCAGCATCTCCGGAGAAAATGGATAGGTGACATTTCGGTTCGGGACCCTTCTTCAGATTCTGAATCTAATGAAGGGCCCCGATCAGAAACATCACATATCCAAGTTCTCCAGAGATGCTGCCTGACCCGCTGAGTTACTCCAGCATTGCGTGCCATTCTGGTCTCTATTCCAGAAAGGTTATGAGGGCTTTGGAAAGGTGCAGAGGTAGTTTACCGGATTGAAGCCTGGATTAGGGGGTTTTAGCTACAGGGAGAGGTTGGATGTGCTTGGATTGTTTTCTCTGAAACACTAGAGGTTGCAGGGAGATCTGACAGAAGTGTTTACAATAATGAGAGGCAAAGATAGAGTAGACAGTCAGAATCTTTTTCACAGGATGGAAAATTCAAATACCAGAGCTTCATGGTGAGAGGGTCAACGTTTAAAGGAGATGTGCAAGGCGCGTTTTCTTTTACACAGAGGATGGTAAATGCCTGGACCATGCTGTCGGAGTTGGTGGTTGAGGTAGATACGATAGTGGTATTTAAGAGACTTTTGGATAGGCGCAGGGAATGGGTGGTATGGTTTATGTGCAGGTTGATAAGAGAGAGTCTTGCCATCATGCTTGCCACAGACATTTTGGGCCAAAGGGCCTGTTCTTGTCTTGTACTGTTCTATGTTGTATGTAAATTCCTGATTTGAATTTTTCTAACTCAAAAGTTAAGAATCAGGTCAAAGTTTACGTTACCTGTTGAGGTAATGCAGATAGGTCACACTGTACTCAGGAATAAACCTTCATGGATCTGCCCAATTTTGTGAAGCGAAAGATCACGTTCGGTATATTTTCATGGTAACTTCAAAAGTAACGTCTTAATTTGTGACTTTCACGTGACATTGTCTAAAAATCCATGACTTTGAACGTGTTTGCTGATGAGGTGCTTTTGTTACATTCTGTCAGTTTGAAAGCAGATGTTACAAAGGGATAGGCACTAAGTGCTGGAGTAACTCAGTGGGTCAGGCTCCATCTCTGGAGAAAAAGAACGGTTGACGTTTCGGGTCGGGACACTTCTTCAGACTGAATTACTCCTGCACTTTGTGTCTATCTTCGGTATATACCTGCACCTGCAGTTCCTTTCTACACAAGGTATCATTGGTTTTTAGAATGACTGAGAATGTTGTGACTGTTTCATTGTAATTTGTGTATTTTCATGATGTGGTAAATTAGCGAGTAGCAAGAATTTTGTAAATGTTTAGTGTTATTGATTGAAGTGTCTGCCAGTCCACTGCCATTGACAGATATCAATCGCAGCGCTCAGAACCCTGCGAATCAGAACATTTGGAACACCATTTATTTTATTTTAATCCAAAAATAAAGTTACCAGACCACAGCTGCCTGTGAATGTGATCTGCATTCCATGTGCTCAAGGAAAGAATATCGCCTCGGTGCATGAAGATTATGGATAGGTAATAAATCCTGGTCTTCCGCACAATGCTAACACCCAGGTCATAAATAAAATGTACTGATCCTAAGCCATGTACATTTTTATTACATTCATAATATATTTGACATAATAACTAAATTGCATATTTTACGTATTGCTTTGTCAAGTATTGTGGATCAGTTTATATACCAAACATGATGTATATTTTATAAACAGATAATATTAAACTGCATGCATTTAGCTTGCCCCACACAACCTTGAAACACGATGAACCATGATTATCGTTCAATCTACAAGCACTTGCACCCACCTTCCTATCATCAATCCTTCAATAATTCACAATTTCCTCCCCAACGTTCTCAGGTAATTGAAATCAGTTGAGGAGATCACATTGATCATGTACCTGCTATCATATTTTGTACAAAGTGATGCTTTTCTAAATTAATATTTGCTCCAATACATTTCAAATGCTCGGCATTTACCAATTCTATTGAACTCAGCTTGACGTTTCCATAAGCTTTGAATACAGCCCCTGTTCTTCCCCCAATCGATCTTTAATTTTCATAACACTTTGTTTGATCTTGTGAGTTCCTCCAGCATTTTGTGTTTTGTTCAGCATCGGCAGTTCCTTGTATCCCTCTTGAATCCTATCTTGCAATTTTTAATAATAAAGCTGATATTAACAAATGTATTTGGCTAATAATGTTCTTGCTAAACGATTTTACAGCGGACTAGGTTTTACAAAGGGCACTGCTAGCAGTGGTGCTCTGGATAGGATTCACACACTGGACATCATGTTATCTAGAATGTGTTTTTCTTAGGTCCGAGGTGGCATAATTCCAGTGAGTCCCATGAATGGTCACATGCTGCCCAATTAGACCGCCCCCCAAATCCTTATGCACAACACAGGGCTGTGCGTAAAACAGGAGCTTGGAAGCTCATAGGACAACCTGTAGGCTGTGTAGATTAGACAGCAGAATAGGAATCCAGTTCTCAAAAATATTTAACTATTTAAAATTAAATTAAATGGACTGAATGTTAGACTACTACAGATGGACTGTCCTTCACTAATTGTGACGTTAGAAACATAGAAACATAGAAAGTAGGTGCGAGAGTAGACCACCAGGTCCGTCGAGCCCGCACCGCCATTCGCTCATGGCTGAACACTAAACAGACACACTTACCCACAAACAGTAGACACAAGACACAGAACACAAGACACTACCCTCCCCTTTATACCGCTATCACCCCTCTCCACCCCAAGAACCTCGTGATCTCCTGGGGGAGGCAAAAAACCGGATAAAAACCCAGGTCCAATTCGGGGGAAAAATCCGGGAAATTCCTCTCCGACCCCAAACCAGGCGATCGACACTTGTCCAGGAGATCACTCAGGTCTTACTATACTAACCATACCTAGGTCCATATCCCTGCCCTCTCCCCGTAGCCCCTTATCCCCTTGGCAGCTAAAAAACCATCTATTTTAGTCTTAAATATATTTAAAGTTTCTGCTTCCACTGCTCCCTGGGGAGCAACAAGAATCCACTATTTATGTTCATTCCCGGAGAGAGCTGTATAGAAGTCAGCCATCAATGAGGGGTTGTAAAGGATGGCTAACCAAGTTCCATGTTGTGACAGAAGCATTTTGCTTGATTTGTAATTTTACTTTTCTGCTCACTACTTCTTTAAAAATACTGCGTTAGCAAACCATCAAAGATTTGGCATAAAATAAGTTACTGTTGGAGAAATTCAACCACTTAAAGGGGAAGGTTGTGCAGTGACAACCAGCTAGGTCTTGATTGGTGTTTTTCACACACATGTATGTTAATGAAGATGCGCTTATATACCAGCAACATGTTTAACTGTCACTTAGAGAGAGAAAATGTTTATTTATCATGCAGTGTGACATACGGAGTCCTTGATATTGAAATGAGAGGAACCAGTGTTGCATTTGCAGGTTGCAGCAGGTTCCTGTCATCTACTTTCATAAAGATATATGGGGCTGGAAGGAGTTGGAGCATGTAATTGCAGGCCAATCACAGGGGATAATTGTTTTTTAATGATAGTGACTGCCTTGCAAACTGTTTTCAACTCACCATCATTTTCAATTTATCAGTGAAGGTATTGCAAGCAAACAATGTAACTGCAGACATTGGAATCCATTAGTACATTAAATTTTCTGGTATTTCCTGCATCGATAAACACATTTTCTCCCCACCAACAGATTAATGTTGTTACTTTCATTTCCAGATTGTGGGGTCTTTCTGCAAATTGTCCCCATAATGTAATGACAACTCATCTGTAATTCATTAACTCTACGAAGTGCAGAGGTCAAAAATGTGTGAAATTAACAATATAAATTCAAGGAAGATAGACACAAAATGTTGGAGTAACTCAGCGGGTCAGACAGCATCCCTGGAGAAAAGGATTAGGTGACATTTCGGGGCGAGATGAAGAAGGGTCTTGACCAGAAAAAGTCACCTATTCCTTTTCTCCAGAGATGCTGTCTGACCCACTGAGTTACTCCAGCATTTAGTGTCCATCTTTGGTTTAAACAGCATCTGCAGTTCCTTCCTGCACAATATCAAGTCAAGGGATGGAGGTATGCAATTGTCATGGCAGAGGAAGTAGGTCATGAAGCCTATGGAATCCTGTTGCCTTTCAGACAAGCCAGGCAGCTCGGATCTTCCACTTGTTCACCCTTGCCTTGCAAAATATTCTTCAATGGTCTATCCACTTGCGATTTCAAAGCCAAGGTGATGACAAGTTGAGGATGATAACCAGTTGTGTTCTGCACAGTTATAGTAACCAGCATATCAGAAGAAATAACTGACAGAAATCTGATTTGGAAGTGATATAATTGGGAAACATTAGCATAGAGAATATTTTGTTTTGCATGATGCACAAATTAAGGTTGTTTGCATATTTTGTAGATAAATAATGTAATGGTACGCTGATTGAATTTATAATATGTTTATGTGGAAAATGTGAAATTTTGCAAGGAAATATATTTTCTTTATAGGAGCTGCTGGTGCTCCGAGGCATAATGCGACTCATAATCGCACTGTATCATTGATAATTTGTGCACTATTTACAGTACAATGATTACTAACTTAAATTAAGTCTTATTCTGCATACTTCATCAGAACAGGAGGTAGTAGTCCATTTGACCCCTTGAACAAGTTCAGCATTTCTCTCCACATATCTCTTGACTCTTTTGCATTTTAAATGTCTGTCAACATCTGCCTTGAATAACTCCATCTCCACACTTCTCTGGAGTGAAGAAATACAAAGATTCATGAACTTCTGTATGAAGAAATTCCTCCTCGACCGTCTTAAATGGTCTTTTATTCTGAAACGCCGCTGCTTAGTTCTACATAACGTCAGCAGGAGAAACCACATCTCAGCATCCACAATGAGTCATCCTCAGAATCCAGTATGTTTCACTAACATTATCTCACAGTCTTCAATAGTCCAATGAGTATCAACCCTAACCGCTCAACGTTATTCCCTTAATCCCAGGAAACCAATGTAAGTATATCAGTCTGAACAATGGTCCTGACTCAAAACATCGTTATTCCATAATATTGAACCTACCGAGTTACTCCAGCACTTTGTGTTTTATGCAAGATTCCAGCATCTGAAGTTCCTTGCGTTTCAGTGTGTCCATGGGGACCAGAACATCATGCAGTATTCCAGATGTCTCACTGCATCATAACCTTCCCACCTTTCCATACTCCTAACAATAAAGGCCAACATTCCATTAGTGTCTTGATTACATAACTTCATGCTGGCTTAGTGAGCTTTGTTTATCTTGGACCTCAGATCCTTTTGTGCCCAACGTGCTGTAGTTACACTTTTTAAAATGATTTAATTTTTCATTCATCTAGGATGTACACGCTTACATTTAATGACGTTATAATCCATCTGCCAACTTCCCACCTACCCAGTTGACCTATCAAAATGCAGGTGTCAGTGTCCTTCTCACAACTTGTTAACCCACCTATTCATGTATCATCAGAAAATGTGGCTACTGTACACATCCCTTCATCCAGGGCATCAATATAGATGATGAATTGCTTGGTCTCCTGCACCATCCAGGTGGCACCTAATTACTGAGTCTTAGCTGGCCTCCAATGGACTGAACTGATTCTGTTTTGAACATAGAACATTACAGCACATAAACAGGCCCTTTGGCCCTCAATATCTGTGCTGAGCATGCTGCCAAGACATGATGCACAGAAATACCATATCACTCTATTCCCTGCATGTCATATGCCTATCCAAATGTTTTTAAATATCACTAACGTATCTACTTCAACCACCACCCCTAGCAGCATGTCCCAGGCACCCACCACTATCTGTGGTTCTAAAAAAATACTTGCCCTGCACATCCCCTTTAAACTTTATATAGACGCAAAATGCTGAAGTAACTGAATAGGTCACGCTGCATCTCTGGATCTCACGTTGGGACTTATGTTCAGCCGAAAGAAGGGTCGGACCCAAAACGTCATCTATCCATTTTCTCCAGAGATGCCGCCTGATCCACTGAATCACTCCAGCACTTAGTGTCTATCTTATAGACTTGGTGTCAATAAACCAGCCACTGCAGTTCCTCATTATTACATTTATCCTTTAATTTTTTGCACCTCTCGCCTTTATAGCTATGCCTGCTAGTAATTGCTAATTCTCCATGGCACTATTAAATGCAATCAAAGTATTTGCAAATACATTCATGTCTGTTTTTCCCACGTCTGTTTCCTCTCCCATTGCATAAAACGTGCCACATATTTTATCACTTTAGGAGAACGATGGGCTGATGATGCTGCCAGCAATCAGACCTGATCTACTGGCTTCAATACTTGGCACTTAATTCACTTGAAATGGTGACAAAAGGCTTCAGTAATTGTATGTCTAAACAAAGGTGAGGCACACTTCAAACCAAATTCATTTCGTCAGAATAAGTTCAACATGAATGGCAATTGTGTCTTGCCAACAGTTAACATCCAACAGTGCCAGACATATGCGTTTGGCTCCGCCCAGCCATTGTACTTGGAATCAATAGCAGAATATTTAATAAGCATTCAAATTCACTGCTTCCAGTTTATTTTGTAAGAAAATTGCCTACTTATTGCCACGGCTGATTGATGAAGGAGGACAGATGGCCATGGAGGAGAGTCGTCATTGAGACAACATCAGCACCGAGTGTGAATGAATGCCGACACGTGAAGCTGGCAGCAATGCTGATTGAAATGTCACTGACACTTCACCAGGATGCACTGGGGTATCAAGGACAGCAGGGGTAATTTAAATGCACAAAAAGATCTGCCTGCCAACTACTAAACGACGATTGAGAGAATGGTTCACCATCTGGAAAAGTACCAGCCTCAGGACTTGGAGCAAATAATTAATCGAGTGTGAAAGATCAGAGCTGTTCCTTCGTGCATGACTGCACATTTAAAACATTGTTTCCCCCAGTTACAATTATTCAACCATCTTCTCTGTGATTTTTATTTCATCTATTTTATTTCATATTGACTTGTGCTGTTTAATGTAACAATAATATTGAACAAAACCTTCCGAGAAACTGCAGTTGCATTCAATGTACAAAGAATTAATTCATGCTGACAAACATCCTCCACAAGTGCTGTGGCATGTATCATTTGTTTTATGCATTTGAGGTGCCAATGGCAACTGTTCATTGAGAATTATGAATGTTCAGTATACCAGGGTAGCCCATACCACTTTAAAAAAAATCTGCTTTGAAAGAATAAAGCCAGATACTATAGACAGTATAAGTTAATCTTAATTTTCTTCTATGGATATTGATAGGTCGTAAGCAGCTGGTCAGCTCTCTAGGTATCGCATGTTACTAGTTAGTGATCATATTATGTTCCAATTTTATATTGATTTTAATATAAAGCCTCTTGTCATATCACCATATCAAGGAAAAAACAAACCCGTTATTGCACCACTTTACTGTAAAATAAGAAATTTTGAGTTTTTCCTCAGAGCAAATAATGTAATACTCAAGCCTGCAGATGGAACGGTGAAAATAGTTGTATTACCTTGATCCATGCATGCAGACCAGTTTATTGTCATATACACCGGTGAAAGTCCTTGTTCGCATGAAGCTCACAGAGTTGACTGTGAACATACAGTAGCCAACAGTGAAATACAACAATAAATACAGTGAGTGCAAAGCAGCAAAATGATGCAAGATTGTAGTGCAAAATCCCGAGTCGTGCAGAAGAATATTAAAGTGCACTAATGGAATAACCAAATAACATAGAGTTAAGAGTAAAGGGCCAGTCCCACTTACGTGTCCTTGGCACGCAAATTACGCGACCTCGTGGACGCGTTGAGCCGCGACGGTACCGCGAAGGTCGCGCGCGATTTCATGCGTACGCACAGCTGTCTGGAGCGCGTGATATCATTTGAAGATGGACACAAAGCTGGAGTAACTCAGCGGGACCAGCAGCTTCTCTGGAGAGAAGCAATGGGTGACGTTTCGTGTCGAGACTCTTCTTTAGTCTGAAAAGAAGGGTCTTGACCCGAAACATCACCCATTGCTTCTCTCCAGAGATGCTGCCGGTCCCGCTGAGTTACTCCTGTATTTTGTGTCCATCTTCAATTTTTGTAGCCCCGCTCTGGGAGTAGAAGTGGGGGCGGATCCGGACCTCAACGGCCGTGAGCCCCAGGCTGATCGTTTGCATGCTTCTGCTGCTGTTGTAGGTGAGACGTTGCATCACGCCAGGGTCTTGGGCCTATCCCACTGGCGTGACAGGCCATTGGCGTGCAAAGATTTCGTTCGCTACAAAAATTTCGGAGCCTCGCGTGATGTCGCGCACAACTACATACCCCTCTGCGCTTCTCGGTGGGACCGTCCCCTCACGGCCATACGACGCCCGTGCGCCTCAATGCGACGATGAGCTCGCGTAATTTGCCTGCCAAGGACACGTAAGTGAGACAGGCGCTTTAGACAATGTGGCAGCACCTCTGGAAAAGGGGTGTGAAAGAGGTGATTGGTGCAGGAGTCTGATAGCAGTGGGAGTGAAGTTGTTCTTAAGTCTGGGCTGTCAAGCAATCGAGCTCCTATACTGTACCTTCTCCCAGAAGGTAGAGGAGAGAATAGGGAATGATCAGGGTGGCAGACAATACTTCCAGCCTTCCTGATGCAATGCACCATGAAGATGCACTGGAGGGAAAGACTGATGGACTGGACTGTGTTTGCCACTTGGTGCAGATTCAGGCAATCGAGGGCGGAGCAGCTGTCATGCCAGACTTCCTATAGCGCATTGGTCAAAGTTTGGGAGAATCCTCGTGGACATGCCAAATCTTCTTCATGCCAAAGACAGTAAATATATTGTTACACTTCCTTGATATGTGCTTCAGCATGAAGGGATGAGATGGCGGTATGGATGCTATCGATTGTCTACAACAGTGCCTTTGCTGAAGACGCTTGTGTTTATATCACGCTTCCTCAGGTCAACATTTGTCTAGCCAACGTTAAGGACTAGGGTGTTGTTCTGACACCATGAACAAGGGTTTTGGTCTGTTTACTGTATTTCATTGCAATAATTAACATTTATCTTCTTGTCACATAAGTTCATTTTTCTGGGACCACGGTTGACCAGATTTATTGTTTGTGTTGTTAACACCATTTTGGGAGGACCAACAAAGGGTGAGAAATGTTCACCCTGAAATGCAGCAAAATAAAGTTTCTAATTGCAATCGTGTGCCACTATTTGTTAACAGGGACAGTTTCTTCCCAGCTGTTATCAGGCAAATGAATAACCCTACCACAAAACAGAGAGCAATGCTGAACTACTATCTACCTCTTTGGTGACCCTCGGAATATCCTTGATCGGACTTTGCTGGCTTTACTTTGCCCTAAACGTTATCATGTTTCTATATACTGTCAATGGATTGATTGTAAAGGGCCTGTCCCACGAGCATACGACCCGCATGCGGCAAGCACGACCTAAAGGGCCGGCCCCACCAGCATGCGCCTGCATGCGGCAAGCGCGACCAAACCAGAAGCGGGAGCCGCGCAGAGGTCGATGAGTGACACGGCGTCGAGGCGGCTGCAGGCCAGCAGGCCGTTGCCGCATGGAATTTTTAAACGCGGTCAGTTTTTCGGAGCCCCGCACAATGTCGGGACCAACTCCGCACAACTCCATACGGCTCCGGCGATCGAAGTGGGACCGGCCCGGTGAGGCCGTACGGATCAAACGACCATGTTAGGTCGCGCTCGCCACATGGAGTCGCATGCTCGTGGAACAGGCCCTTAATCATGTATTATCTTGCTGCTGACTAGTTAGCACACAACAAAAGCTTTTCGCTGCACCTCAGTACATGTGACAATAAACTAAACTGAAATTGAAACTGAAGCAAGTCCAGCCCATCAGGGCCAGTGCACCAAGCTGTGCTGCTTGTGTTCTCCTTTCCGCCCAAAGCTAACCGAGCGGTTGATTGGTGATGGGCATTGCTTCTCCACAAGCAGTCCATGGACTGGCTCCTATCTCCAGCAGCATCTGCTCTGCTCCACGCCAGAGTGAATTGCTAATAAATAAACAGATAGACTTTTAAAGAAGAACAATAACAGAGAGACATAGATTTCTCCCTGGAGAGGAATTTCAAAAAACCTCAAGCAGCTCACAGTGAGGTACCAACACGGTCCACTGCCTTTGCGTTTCGGTTGTCCATTTGTAATTATGTTTGTGTACAACTTTCCAGTGAAATCAGCAAGAGTCCAATCGACAAGTTAAAGAAGGATTTTACTTTCTCCATAAACCATGTCACGCAGTTACTGCTGGATCGGTTGTTGGGACTGGTAAATGTAAGAGAGATGGACAATGTAATGTAAAAGAAGAAATTTGAGAAAAGGTGAGCCAGCATTTGATGTTCAGCAGAAAGCGTGATGCCTGGTGAAGTAGGGAGTGGGAATGGTATGAGTCAGAATAAGGTCGAGGCCCACTGTGGGTGAGACAGGGTCTGCAGGCTATCCCTCTCTCACGCACCAGCAAATGCCAATTGGCCGTCCTCATCTGATGGCCTGTTGTCACCACATTGTCACGGGTAGCAACCAAACATTGAGACTATCTTGTATGTGGCATTACTGGAGTCTTCAATGAATGAACAATCATGAGGTTAAAAATGTTTCCTTGGAACCAGTTCAGGTGCAAGATTATAATGCATCTTAACTTCCAGGAGAAAAAAGCACCCTCTTGTAATCAATCTGGGGAACGAACCCGGCCTGAAACATAGCCTGTCCCTTCCATCCACAGATGCTGACTGACCCACTGAGTTTCTCCACCACTTGGTGTTTTGCTCAAGGCACCAACATCTGTAGTCTCTTGTGTCTCTGTTGTAATCTTCGCGCCTGCATTGAGAATGACCTGGGTGCTAAAATGAGAGTGCCATGTGTGTGACGTTCAGTGAGTGATTGATGAAGTGTTTATCTGAGGTCTATGGTTTTTCTTTCTTGCTGATTGACTTAACCAGCTGTGACTGCCACCCTGACAGATCATGAATTGAGGTGACTGTGTGTGTAATACTGGCTTCATTCAGTGTAGAACACATTCCACAGCGTGCATTAAACTCTGCGAGTCGAGGGAAAAGTAAACAGAATCATTTTGGTGTAAAAATGGAGCAATTAAAGCTTGATATTTATTTAGACATTAGAGGAAATGTGAATGTTGTAACAGTATGAGCTGTGGTAATATTAAGATTAATTTATCAAAAACTAGATGGAATTCTGGATTTTGACCCCAGTGTTTTTCAGAAATATTATCAGAGTGTTAATTGTGTGTACGTCTCTTGTCCCAATAATTTATATTTTACTGCCTCTCTTTTAATAACTGGATTTTCTTTTCGAGATCTGATTTCAACTCACAGCGGCCCCATATTTTAGAAAGAATGCTGCACTTGTTACATCATCCGGTTGAAAGAATTGTACCATTGAACTGCAATGAATAGTGAGAGTGCTTTGATATAAAGAAATGGTCGTAAACTTTTGTTGGAACAATTTGAGCAGCAGTGTGGTGTGCAACACTATTGCCATCTCCACATTTACGTGTTTGAACCAAAGTCTAGAGATACTGCATGAAAACAGGCCCTTTGGCGCACCGAGTCCGCACCGACCAGCGATCCCCACACGCTAACACTACCCGACACACTCTAGGGACAATTTTGCATTTATAACAAGCCAATTAACCTGCAAGCCTGTACGTCTTTGGAGTGTGGAAGAACACCAAAGATCTCAGGGAAAATCCACGAAGGTCACAAGGAGAGCGTACAAACTCCGTACAGACCTCTGGTGCTGTAAGGGTAGCTCTACCGCTACGCCACTGTGCTGCCCCCAAATGTGGTGAATCACTTATTATAAAGTTGTACAAGACGTTGGTTAGGCCGCGCTTAGCATCTGCAGCTTTTTTATTTTCAGTTATTATGCTCACCCAGTGGAAGCAGTCGGATGGAGGGCCAGTAAGCAGACCACTTGCAGGGAGTGCACTGCCTCAACGGTGGAGCAGGCCGCTGGAGGCCATACAACATCCTGGGGCTCGGCTGGACCCCTAGAGATCAATCAAGCACGTAGACCGCACGCGGCCTGCAGCGATGGAGCAGCGGCGGAGGACACCACGGCCATGCTAACTAACCCTGCAATACTGTCAGGACAACGCTCAAGAAACCAGCACTTACAACAACTGGGACTTGAAAACGGCTCAAAACTGGCGATTCTGTAGACTGTTTTAGTGAACTACATCTAAGATGCTTATCTAAGATGTATCTAAGTGCTTATGTACTGTACAATATGTACTGAACTGTATACAAATATGAATTTCACTGTACCTCGGTACATGTGATAAATATAGTACAATTGAACCACCATTCCTACTTTGGCCTTCTGACCAATGCAATGATGCAAAATGATTGATACACTCTTTGAGATGCAGGGGCAAAGGGTTCTGGCTGCTGGCCTTGGTCAAGTGTGAGCTTGATATCAGAGCCAATGGCTCTTGCCATGCCTTTTGACTAATGTCTTGTATCCATAACTTGAACAAAGCAGCAGTGAGTTTAAGGACCAGTGGCTTTGTCTGAACATTTATTGGGCAGGTTAGGGGAAGTAAAGACCACAATTCCAGCATCCATTGTGGCTTATTCAAGAGCACAGTTCTTCAACATTGTTGTCAGGATGTAGGCCACAGGTTAAGCTTCTGATCACTTTATGACAACAAATACCTCCAGAAGATGTCTGGATGAAGTAGGCACTTTTGGCTCCAAACCTGACGTGGTATTGCGGTCATATGCCGTGGTCTGTGGCATCCCCTTCTGTCCTTCAACATGCAGCTAATGTGTAAATGTAGCAATATCAGCTTTGTGCCCAATTTCAGTAGATATTTTTAAGGCAGAGATAGATAGATTTTTGATTAGTACAGATGTCAGAGGTTATGGGAGAAAGCAGGAGAATGGTGTTAGGAAGAAGGGATAGATCAGCCATGAGTAGACTTGGTGGAGTAGACTTGGTGGAATAGACTTGATGGGCCGAATGATCTAATTCTACTCCTATCACATGACTTTATGACATGATTTCTAGGGTGTGTCTGATGCTGGTCCTGCCCTTCTACAGTTCTGACTAGACGAGGGTCGATGGACTAAGGTACTGCCAGGCCATGGTGTTAAAGATCTTGGCTGACAATGGATCTGTCCGGAGAGCCCACAATATCTCATGTATTTCCGTGCTTTGTACGACCCATCCTGTTCCGTGCAATGGAAGGGCCATAGACAGGAATGGAGAGAGTCCGCAGTGGGGAACTGGCACTCTGCGTCTCCCAGTGGTCACTTGTGGTACTGCCATGGGCAAACAGCCTGAACAGATACATCTGTGTCAGAGTTCTACAGTACAAAATCCACGCTTTGGCACAACTGGCTGTGATGCCTGTCTACGCTAATTCCATTTTCCCGCATTACCACTACTTTCCTGCCAAGTTCCTGTCCAAGTACTGTAATTGCATCTGCTGCCTCCACTTCCTCAGATAGATCGTTCCACAAGATCCATTACCAACGATGTGAGTAAAAACTTTGTACACTACATCTTTTAAAACTGTCTCCCTTCTCACAATGAGTCATAGTTGTTGTCATACAGCACAGCAACAGGCCCCTCAACCCAACTTGCCCCTGCCAACCAAGATGCCCATCTACACTAGTTCCACTTCCCCATGTTTGGCCCATGTCTCTCTAAACCTTTCATATCCCATCCTAAACCTATCCGATGCCGTCTATATTTTCACTCTTGGACAAATATTATTTGGCCTAATCTGTGACCCTCATAATTTTATAACCTGAATTATAGTCAGTGTTTCGAGAGGGATTTCACACATCCACCTTCATTCATTCCATCTTCATTCCCTGAGATAAGGTCGACTACAGCCGTTGCTCTGGGGGATTAGCTATGCCGTTTTACACAACGCTCTTGGATGTATTGTGCAAATTCCACTCCAAGCCCACGAGTAAAAGGTCAAATTGGTTTTCCCCTCTGGTTCTTTTGCAGTTGCCGCCTGCTCTTCTGTGCAGTTCAGTCTTGAGGTCAGACGTAGTAAGTTGTGGCAGGTTGACTGATCTTGTGATGAGCATTAATCCCAGTACAGTTGTGTGTTGCTGCTCTCAGTGCCACATCAGTTTTAGTTTTAATTTAGTTTATTGTCACGTGTACTGAGGTACAGTGAAAAGCTTTTTGAGTTGTTTTCAACATGGGCGAGCTCTGGTCATCTGCCCAGAGACAATGTAACTGATGGAGAATATGGGATTGGAGTGACAACGCCTATTAAAGCATTAAATGTCACAATATATGCCCCAAGAATGTATCATAACGTATAGAAGTTGTGTGATACCCATTATCAGTGTTGAACAAAACTGTAATGGTTGTGCGTCTTTTCTGCACTTATTAGTCATAAGAAATGTTGATTTATTTGTATTCTTCACCCTTGAAATCATGGATCATTAATCTAATGCATCAGTGCTCGCGATAATCAGTTTTACAGCATATTACCAATTATAAACATACCCGGCTATGTGTTAATCAGTGACAAATCATTAATAAATAAGCAGTTCTTGGTCTGGCAATGGATGGCTTCCTCTACGAGTTGGATCAGGTGCAGCCGCTTCGAGCCTGTATTAGTTTAACTCAATGTTTGTATGAGATGGTGATGTAAAGTAGTACCGGAGACCAGCGCAGTGCCCAGCTGTGCCACATTACTTGGTGGAAAGACATTTTTCAGACTGAGGAAGAGGAAGCAAGGAAGGTTTGTGTTTTCGTCTATCTTTTAGGAAAGCTTGATGGTGAAATGAAAGATGTCTGTGAATACTCCTGCCAGCTGGTCCACACAGGTCCCATGGACGTGGCCGGTGACTCCATCTGGGTCAGTTGCTTTCCCCAGTCCATGCTCAGGAAGGACAATCTGACACCTGTGACGGTGACCATGGGTACAGATGCACCTGAGGCCGACAGGGCAGATGATGTCCTTCCACCGACCGGTTCAAAGTGAGCACAGAAAGCGTTGAGCTCGTCGGGAAGGGACCCGTTGGTGTCTGCGATACTGGCTGACTTCATTTTGTAGCTTGTTCCAGCATGCAAGCCTTGCCCGAATCAATGGATGTCCATGTGGTTATCCTGGGACGCGCTTAGTCTGGAATTGCCTCTTGGCATCTTTGATGGCTTTGCAAACATAGTTGATAGATTATTTTGTACAATCCCAATTGTTTGACTTGAATGTTGCGGACTTTAAAGCGGCCTTTTCACGGGGCGACTTGACGCAAGAGTTAACCAGAGTTTAACATCGTGGGAACCTCGTGCGATAACAGTACGGCATTCGTGGACCACCGTGGACCACCGTAGCGCTAACGGCAGGTAATCGTGTATCTTGGTCACTCGGGAGAAAATTCAAGAAAGTTTGAATTTCTCCAAGAGTGACTTGTACACTTGTGGTTGAGCATTGCAACATTATATGGACGTAGTGGCCAGTGCGATATCCGTAATAACTCTTGCGGGTACCGTGGGAACTCCTGCGAACGGTGAACCCGGAAGCTGGACAGAGGGGACAGAAGGTGAGTAAAAATTGTCTTCTGTGGGATTGAATTTAAAAAATAAATAAAAATAAAGATTTGCATCCGCATATGGACATCAACTTATTCATGAGTTATGTTAATGAGATTCAAGAAAATAACTATAATCTTTAAAAGGGACTTTAAAAGGGACTTTACTGAAAGGTTACGCATTTTTATGGTCCGTGAGAAATTTTTCACATGTACTTCTTTGAGAGATACAGGTCGGAGTCCTCGCCGACTAGCGATCGATGCCTTTCCGAAGCAGGGTCCGGAACGCTACCAATCAATGTTGTACAGAGACCCGTGTAAGGAGTGAACTGCACATGCTGGTTTAAACCGAAGACAGACACAAAAAGCTGGAGTAACTCAGCGAGTCAAGCAGCATCTCTGGAGAAAAATAGCTGATGTTTCGGGACGAGACACATCTTCAGACTCAATTCCGATTAGGCTGTCTGAAGAAGGGTTCCGATTCGAATCGCCACCTATTCTTTTTCTCCAGAGATGCTGCCTGACCCGCTGACTTACTCCAGCTTTTTATGTTTTTCTTCCCAGATCTGACTTACCTGCTGAGTTACACCAACATTTTGTGTCCTTCTGTGCGTATTAACCAGCATTAACCAGCGTCTGCAGTTCCTTTAGACATTACCTAACTTCAGATTTTAGAGATATAGCGCGTGGGAACTCCTGCGAATGGTAAACCCGGAAGCTGGACAGAGGGGACAGAAGGTGAGTAAAAAAGGTGGTCTCAATATCGACAAGGGAACATGTGTCCTTCGAGGACATCCCACCTAATTGTCATTGTTGGATAATCTTTTTAACAGGAACACTTGCAGAGATGGCTCCCAGAAAATCTCAAAGAAAGGGGGTAAAGCGTGTCAGAGATGTTTTTGCCATGTTGCTCTATTCAGTTTCTATATTGTTTCAGTTTCTATATCTATATTGTTGCTCTATTCAGTTTCCCAGGGGGTCGGGACGGGACTGGAGTTGGGAGGGAAAGGTGGGGGAGTCGAGGGAGAGGAGGGGGAGACAGATGGGGGTGTCTTCATTTACTGGCGGCGGGTGTCTGTCACTGAAACAGGCAGGTGAGATTTCACATCCACCTTGTGTGTGCCTCTCTCTCTCTCTCCCTCCCTCTTACACAGGCTGAGAGACTCTGCCTCTGTGAGTGTACGTCTCTTTCTCCCCCTCTCCCACACACAGTAAGACCGAGGTACTGTGCTCAGTCCATCTGTGTCTCCCACATACACAGTAAAACATGTCTCCAAATGAGCCAATTCAACCAAGGGAGGATATTTATAGTGTGTGAAAAAAAAAGTTACATCATTTGTGTCACGTGTAGTTCACGATGTTCATTCAAGATTTAACGCGAAAGCTCGGGAGACGGACAAGTCACTCGCACAAATAACAGAAATGCCGAGTACCGTGGGAACTCTTTACCTACCCCCGTTATATCGTGCGAGACTCGTGCTGGACCACGACCACTTCACTCTGGTGACATCTTGCGTCAACTCGCCCCGTGAAAAAGCCCCATAAAGACACATGAAAGACACCTGGACTAGTACATGGATAAGAAAGGTTTACAGGGATATAGACCAAATGTGGGCAAATGGGACTAGCTTAGATGGCATATCTTGCTGTGGGCAAGTTGGACCAAAGGGTCTGTTTCTGCGCAGTATGACTTGGACTTAATCTGGGAGTGGTCCTCACAGTTCATTTATGGATTCCCATTGGGGAACTCTCAGTCTTCGGCATGCAATCCTCTCCACACTCCCTGATGATGTCTGCTGTGTCAGTAGCATGCTCATTAGGTTGGCTGCAGTGTCTGAGTGAATACTATTACAACAGATAAGCAGTATTTGATTGAGGACTTGGCATTAAGGCCAAGGACCAAGTGCTGGAAGTTGAGATTAATATAGATAGGGAATAAATAGTCCAATGTACCTGGTTGACCAAGGGGCCATGCTATAGGACTCTACAACTTTCAATAAAGATAAATCTTTTCACAAATATGCTGGTTGGATATTTGCAAAATTCAATTTGTTTCCAAAATGTAATAGTTGTTCAGTGCAAGCAATACTTTCAAGCAACTTGTACCTCCTGGTCATATATTTTTTTATATGGATCTTCAGTCTGTGACTTAGTTGAAGTGGGTATTGGGAGCAGTCATTTACATCAGTGTGGTAACTCTATCTTTTGTATTGGAC
This sequence comes from Amblyraja radiata, assembly GCF_010909765.2. Classification (NCBI taxonomy): domain Eukaryota; kingdom Metazoa; phylum Chordata; class Chondrichthyes; order Rajiformes; family Rajidae; genus Amblyraja; species Amblyraja radiata. Next base: position 27,503,220 of record NC_045981.1, read on the forward strand.
AAGCTGAGTGCTTTAAAAATATATATATATCAGACCCTCTTCAAAATGTGTAATGTTTTCCTTTTTAATAATACTTTGGCTTTAAGTCCTTGTGAACTCCTTACTATCAACACTAAAGTATAATGTAACAGCTGCCTGAAATAATTACTGTTACAAGCAATCGTATAAAGAAAACATGTAAAATCATTTTGTACCAACAAAGTACATCAGAATAAGTTGGCTGATCTGCAACCACTGTTGTTGTTATCCATTTTTGTTATAAATTCAGGATATGAATTCCAGATCCAATCTTGCTTCTGCAATTGTTTTTAGTTTAGAAATCAAGTTTATCAGTAGGTAGCTGGTTATCTCCTTGGCTTTTCTCAAGCCTTCAACTTTAGCAAACAGTGGTGAGTATAATTGATTTGGGAAAAAAGTGTGTTCTGTAACCTTAATCCATAAGCTGCACGGCGATTGAAAGCCAACAAAATGAAAAAATCACAGCCAAACAACTAATGTGATTAGTTCTAAATTGTTTGGTTAATTAGCTTTGGTCCAAATGCTCAGACCTGCTTAGTCTTGGTTGCAGCCTCAACAGCTGGGGCCTGTTTGGCTGCTATCACATATCAATTTGCAAGTACAGTCCCAGCATTGGCAAACCATTCATGCTAACTGTTCTAACATTGTGTTGCCATTTCTGCAGCAGGGCACTCAGCTGTTTTTTTTTTTAAAAGGACAACTTACAAAAACAATATATTTCACAGATATGTTTTTTTTGGTATTCAAACACATTTTTCATGTTTGATAATCTTAAATTTATATTATCCTTTTGCATCAGAAGAACATAAAGACAGATTTAGTCACTTTACGAAGTAGCAGTTCTGAACATGCACTTTTTTTTCTTTCTGCACAAAAAAATCAAGATGCCTTTTGCTAAATAAAAATCAATGCAGGTGTCTGAAGACCATATTTGGCATCAATTCTTAATATTGGCTGAAATGAGATTCTAAAGACAAATCATTACCACATGCAACATTTCCAGTATAAAAAAACATTTTTGATTGTTAACATGATGTCTGGATAAAGAACTCATTCATTGATCTGTCCTTGACTGTCTATTATACAGTTTATTTCACTGAATGTGACATGCATTCAAAGTACTCCCCTTGTTTTAGGAAGTAAAGTGGTGGGTTCAGCTGGATGTTGTTGGACTTTAGTGAGATGATCATTTCACCTGTCAGTCAGCTCTTTTGCTATTATCCAAAACCATGTTCAAGGCCGTGAGCGTCTTTGAAATATTTCTCAAAGAAATATAATTGTTGAGTTTTCAGTGCAGCTTATGTCCTATGGGTTCCAGGGAAAACATTGCATGGGGGAGGTACGTTGATGAGAAACAGTTCTGGCAAGAGTGAAAAGAAATATTGTCAATTTGTAAAAGTAAGAATCCTCTGTATCTTTGCAAAATTGGGACAGCAAACATCTGAATAATAATCTGCCCAGCCATATGAGTACATTTCCATTCCAGTGAGATGCTGTAGATTGAAGAATTATGATCCTTTGCTATTTTAATATAGCACAGTTGCTTGATTGTCCAATCTTAGGCATTAAATTTTGAGTAGATTCTTGGAAGTCACCTGTATTTATGCTAAGGGGCATTTTGGCAGAGTGTTAGTGGCATCGTGACATTTCTTTGTGAATGTGGAATTCTATAATATTTGCATTTTTCTCCCCAAAAATTGAGTTTGGTCTGGCAGTGTCGGTCAGCTTGAGCAGGATGAATGTGGAAACTTCTCTCCTGTCACATTCTTATATATCTGTTATTTCACATTGTGAGCTGTGACAGTGTCCACATTTGAATGACTGTTTTACTTGTTGATGAGTTCTGGTTTCCATAAGTGTGACTGATTTCAAACCTGCTTCTGCCAAGGACCTTGATAACACTCACCATTTTACATTGTATATGATAGAATGTATAGCACTGGTAACAGTGCAAACTTACAATGGACTGATATTTAATTATTTCATTCATTTGTATTAAAGCTTTCTCTAGACATAACTAAATAAATAGAAATAATACTTCTGCAACTGCCATTTCACTAGAATTATCATTTTCAACTAATTAATGTAATTGTTCCTGCTGGTAAAATCTCAATTGCAGCTTTCAGTTTCAGTTTGCAGATGCTGGTTTATATCGAAGGTAGACATAAAATGCTGGAGTAATGGGCCTATCCGACTTCGCGATTTTTTAGGCAACTGCCGGCAACTGTCAAAGTCGTAGCAGGTCACCGAAAAACCGGCGACAACCTACGTCATCCTGGCAACAACCTACGACAGCACCTATGTCAGGTGAAGTCAAGCTACGCTCATTGGCGTCAAACCCACTGTCACCAAAGAATTTTCAACATGTTGAAAATTTAGCGGTGCCCAGAAAGATGCTACGACTTTTTGCGTGACTGAGGAAACTACTGCCGGCGAACATGTGGCGACAAACTAGTCGCCTGTGTTTGCCTAAAAAATCGCCTAAGTGGGACAGGCCCATTACTCAGCAGGACAGGCTCTGGAGAGAAGGAATGGGTGACGTTTCTGGTCGAGACCCATCTTCATTCCTTCTCTCCAGAGATGCTGCCTGTTCCGCTGAGTTACTCCAGTATCTTATAAAGGGAAATGTCAATTTGACCTTGTACTTTACCAGAACATTAACTTTCCATAATTGTACAAGAATTATCAAGATCTAGCCAGATTATCAACTGGACATGCCTTGTTAAATGATTGATCTCCCCAAACAAGGAACAAAATAAATTCTTGTTGAACCAACTCAAATCTTTTATTGAGAAATTTGTTTGATGCCTGTATTGCTTAATGTTAGAGAGCACTTGATACATCACCTCTATCATCTATTTCAGAGATGCTGCCTGTTCATATACATAAGCAATGATACATTTTTATTTTACAATACATTGGCACCAAACTCTCGTTTGAAAACATCCCTAAACCTGAATGTTGAGATCTTGTGGTGTGGAAAGGCCCTATCATTGTAATATCATCACATCCTGAAGTTGGGGTGAGGAAGAGAATTAAATAACGGGAAGTATGACTGTAAGTGTGTACTACTTGTTACCTAATAGACATGCTGGTATCTCATTCTTTGTTGCCAAACTTCAAAGGACCAAAGATGATTATTAATACCACAATGCAAATTCACACTGGATTCACTTCAACTATTTCTCCCACAAGTATTTCAGATTAAAGGTGATATGAATATAATTCTAAGAAAATATTAATTTAGAGACACAGGAAACTGCAGATGCTGTAATCCTGAGCAGAACACAAAGTGCTGGAGTAACTCAGCAGGTCAGGCAGCATCTCTGGAGGACATGGACAGGTTATATTTTGGGTCGGGACCTTTCTGCAGACTTATTTACTTGGATTTGTCTGAGGATTTTGTGGACGTCACATTATGGCCATTTTCAGCATCTTTCTACATTAAAAAAAACAATATTTCATGATTGGGAGGAAACCTGTCCGTGGAATGAATAGAATTATCTATTATCTCTTTAACAAATATTTGCTAAGTTTTCTGGTAAAAATTGCTTAGAAGTTGGAGCATTCTTTAAGTTATTAAAGCATTACTTTATCTTTGTAGCTTTATATCTGCATTCAAGTGAATGGGATTATGCAGAGTTTGCATGTTCTCCCTATGATTGCGCAGATTTTGTCTGATTTCACTCCTCCCCCCTCCCCCCCCCCCCCCCCCCCCACGTCTGTCCGTGGGTGGGGGGGGGGAGAGAGAGAGAGAGAGTGAGAGACAGACAGAAGGGTGAAATGGTGAAGGGGTATATGGGGAGTGGTGGGATGGGAGCTGTAAAGCTGATTGGCTTCCTTCAGTGCCACTTCAAGGTAGTAGCACATTATAGGATCAGTTATTTATAGAATATTTTGTCCAAGAACTGTACCAGAGTAGGGCATCATATACCCAAAATCAATAGCTTGATGCATTTGACATAGTGAACAAAGTTAAGGCCATCTATTTTAAATGCAACTCAACTCACACATAGAGCTTCAATTAATTTTTAAATTCCAAAGAGTAAAATAAAACTGTCAGGACGAAAGGGGCATCTCTCATTTCTGTAAAGATGGGGATCAGTTTTATTGATAATAATTTTCAGGCACAGATGTACTGCATTTAAGTACATGGGCAATTTGACCAGTAATTTACTCATTTACTTGCTTGGGGGCTGTGCATTAGTATTGATCTTTTATAGCAATGATAAGAATCTGACTCTGGATTGAGGACAGAAAACAAAGAGTAATCAAAAGTTAAATAAAGTATTCTGCACCTCAATTTAGATTTGTTGATCTTGGTGAACATGTACTAATGAAATATTCCATGTGAGAGAAACATCTTGGGGAAGGGGGTGGACTAAAAATTGGATGTATTGAAGCTGCCTGACATTCTGTGAGGGAAGATAAAATGAGGGCAAGATCATTGAGATCAACTACATTTGTAAAAGACTTCTACTCTTGAGAACCATCGTCAGGAGCCCAAGGGGGAGTAGAGATGTCAGAAAATGCCACCAAACGCTTGGTTACAATGCTAAGTGAAGAGACAGAATTGAAGGCAAATTATTGTTTGGCACCTGATTGGAGGCTGACAGAAACACTAACGATGGGCTCCAAGGCAGGACAGGAGATCCTGAAAGTCTACAATGAGATTATGAATAAAAGCAAAAATTGAAATAAGCTTTCGGATCTAATCTGTGGGAAGAGAGCTGACATTTCGGGATGATGACCTTTCACCAGAAGTGTAATAAAATTTGATTTGTTGTATTTATCAATACTGTATGCATGCTGCTTAATCTGAGCTTCATGTGAACAAGGAATTTCATTGCACCCTGGTGTATATGACAAGAAACAGATCTGAGCACCTGAAACATCCACAAATCCACCAAGTTCTAAAGGAACTGATACATTTTATTGGCGATATTCAGCATGGGATTTCAGCTGTCTCAACAGACAGCTGAAATCCCATGCTGAATATCGCCAATAAAATGTATCAGTTCCTTTAGAACTTGGTGGATTTGTGGATGTTTCAGGTGCTCAGATCTGTTTCTTGTCATATACACCAGGGTGCAATGAAATTCCTTGTTCACATGAAGCTCAGATTAAGCAGCATGCATACAGTATTGATAAATACAACAATGAGATGGTTGTGCAATATCCAAGTAGTGCAAAGAATATTAAAGTGCTCCAATAGAATAACCAACCGAGGTAAAGTTTAAAGTAAATGTATGTGGCCGGTCCTCTGGATATAGGATGTAAAAGAGGTGATTGGTTTTGGAGTCTGATCGCAGTGGGGAAGAAGCTGTTCGTAAGTCTGATGTCCAGGGTTTTAAGGTCCTATTTCTTCTCCCAGGAGGTGGAAGAGACCTAAGGTGGATGTCCAAGGTAGTAGGGACCATTGACGATGCATCCAACCTTCCTTATGTACCGCAACGTGAGGATGGACTGGATGAAAGGAAGTGACGAGTCTGTGATGGACTGGACTGTGTTCACCACTCTCTGCAGGTTCAGGCAGTCACGAGCAGAGCAATCGATGTACCCGGCTGAGATGCATCCCATCAGAATATTATCTGTAGTGTTTCTGTAGATGTTCGAGAGATTGTGGCCTTGCTGAATCTCATAGTCATTCAGCACGGAAACTGAGCCGTCCACACAACATTTCCATGCCTACCTAGTTGCCTATCTACGCTAGTTCCAACTGCCCATGTTTGGCCCATATCTGTCTGAACCTTTCCAATCCATGTACCTTAGCCACGTTAACCAACCCTCAGCCCGCTTGAGGGTTGGTTTTAAACCTTCCACCATGTTCACGATAGCCAGAGTAGATTTGAATCGGTTAAGATCCTGCTGTTAATTGATCAGTTCAATTAATCAAATGTAATAGATTGGTTGTAAAATCATGAACCTTTCATTTCAATTTTGACTGGTTTGATTGTCAATATGCGTGCTCTTGAAAGAACGGTAAGGTGAGTGGTGATTGACTAAATATCCCACCAGTCACCTTGTCATCTGCCATGGCTGTGCTAAAGATCTTCAACTTGTCGTGTTAGACATTACACTTAGTGAGCTTCAATAATTTCCCCTTATAAGGTTATTAAATTCAAAAGATTCATGCATTTACTCTCTCCTTTCTTGAGCCTGTGTATTCTTTCTATCTACACATGAGTTCTTTATTTCGTTGTCATCGTGTACAATGAGATTACTATAAATCCTACATGTGGTGTGGAATCTTCAAGTACTAAGTTTAGCAAATCCATATTCACTTTAAAGTTGTGTTCACTCAATTTCACAATATGTCAGGCCATTTTCTTTCTGAAGGCTTGAGAGGCTCACCATTTAGACAGGCTTAAATATTTAATTTAAAAAAGAAAATAGAATTGTGGAGCAATAGCTGCGAATTCCTCACGGCCTAATCAGGGCAATGACTGGAGATATGTTCTCTGTGGATCCAGCGGAGATACAGATTCCCTAGGAGTGAGGCTCATTCACACGAGTCTGTGGTGACTACCGTTTGGCTGATGTACAATATTTGGCATCACCTCATGAGGGAGGCACCTGCATTTTTAGATCCGATTCAAATCTACTCTGGCTATCGTGAACATGGTGGAAGGTTTAAAACAGCACACTAGCCCATCACTAAATTATTCTGTGAGGTTTCTGAGAAGCCCGGAATTTAATGGTGACAGCAGGGCTGATTCCTTTAGGGTTGGTCAAGTCATCATCTCCTTCATCAGCAACACAGAATGATGTGGGGGAGGAGGTTGTGACCATCTTCCCTGTCAGTTCACCAGCTCCTCACTGTCGTTCAGTGAGTCCATATGATGCACGACCCACAGTGAATTATTGGTGTTGCCTACTCATGTGGACATATCACGCTGTTGGTAAGCTGTTTTGCTGGCACTGCAATAACAAAAAGTGTTTCGCTTTAGCTGATTTAACAGCTGATGGGCACATTTTATATAAATATGGAAAGAGCAAAGTTAATTTAGCGTGACATTGACAAATTATGCAGCAGTGCACTGAATGTGTTGAAGCAGGAGCTGGTACCATTTTGATGTTGTTTTAACATATCTGAATACTTGATTATATTCATTCCAAAGTTCAACTTTGGCGGAGACCAGTATAAAGACCCCTGCTGCTGTCAAAGCTGATCACGAGTAATTCAAAACAAATTGAGGTTAGAACATGAAACCTCTTGGCTAACCACAGATACTACATGTTCCTGAATAACCTTCAAAGCAGATTTTATTTTGTAAGTATTTAAATTTTAATAGACCTTAATTTCCTCTTTTTATGGTCAACACCTTGTATATAAAATCCTGAATTACATTGTCTTTTTGCAGCAATACTGCCAAATATTTGTGTAAAGAGCATTGTAGGGGGTCTAAGAGTGAAGTGCAGCTGGAAAATGACAGCATGTTATTGATGGGTCAAATGGCTGCTGTTTCAGCCACAAATGTTTATGATTTTTGAAACCCCTTTTATTTTCCTGCAGGTGTAGATAATTTCCTAGAAATAGCTGTGTGTGTAATCTGATATCATTATCACGCTGGGGGTTCCAGTACTTAGTCCACATAATTTCTTCAAGGAAAGGCCTGTCTACTTTAATTATGCTTCTCAGAATTTTTTTCTTTAACTTATTTAACCATGAGATATTGAATTAAGCTTCAATATCATGGTGTCACAGAACAATAATGGGTACAAACAATAGGACACAAAGTGCTGGAGAATTTAGTGGGACAGGCAGCATTTCAGGAGAACATGGATAGGTGAGGTTTTGGGTCGGGAGCCTTCTTCAGACTATGTCGGGTATCTGGGCATTCAATGGTTGCAGATTCAATACTGCAGGTGACCTCACCAAAGGTGGGCATTGTGATGAGCAGATTTGTCTTGTGACTGAGTTGGATGATCAGCCATGATCATATTGAATGGCGGTGCAGGCTCGAAGGGCCGAATGGCCTACTCCTGCACCTATTTTCTATGTTTCTATGTTTGCTTTTGGTAATCAATGTATTCTGGGTGAGTCAGCTGACAAAGGCTGCCTTTCTAGAATTGCCTTGACTTAACACTCTCGCGGCGATGGGACCTCAGCGGCGGTGAAGCCTTGCGGTGGCGGCGATGACTCGCGCGCGGGTCGACTCACGGTCGATGAGAGCGTGGGGGAACCGCCGTGATGGAGGGAAAGAACAATGGACTATGGAGACCCGGCGTGGGGGGAACCACTGCGGGTGGGGGTGGGGAGAGGGGGAAACAAAGGAGGAGCCAGCGTACTTTGTAACTTTGTCAGCACCCAAGGTGGCCGCTATTTGTATACATTGGTTACTCAAGCAAAGAATCTCACTGTGCCTTGTCACATGTGACAATAAAGTATTCCATTCAATTGCCTACTCTAGGTTACCCAAAATGAATCCTGTGCCAGATGGACAGATATGTGCTTGTAGAGGTGTAAGAAGCAAAACACCATTTTATTTTTGTGCTATCTGGAACGTGCTTTTGATACTGGGACTGTGGGAGTTGGCAGCTGCAAGCACTGTTCAGCTTGTATCAGTCTGAAGAAGGTCCTGACTTGAAACTTCACTTATCCATGTTCTCCAGAGATGCTGCCTGACCCACTAAGTTACTTCAGCAATTTGTGTCTTTTTTTGTATACCAGCATCTGCAGTTCCTTGTTTCTTCAGTTTAGCTTTGTCCATAAGTCACAAGAGCAGAATTGGGCCATTCAGTCCATTGAGCCAACTCCACCATTCAATCATGACTGATCTATCTTTCCTTCTCAACCTTAATTCACCTGCCTTCTCTCCATAACCTTTAATGCCCTTACTAATCAAGAACCTGTATTGACAGGTTTAAAAATACCCAATTACTTGGCCTCCATCACCATCTGTGGCAATACATTCCACAGATTCACCACCCTCTAATTTAAGAAATTCCTCCTTATCTCCTTTTTAAAGTTACTTCTTTTTATTCTGAGGCTGTGCCCTCTAATCCTAGACTCTCCCACTAGTGGAATCATTCTCTTCACATCCGCTCTATCCAGGCCTTGCAGAATTCAGTAAGTTTTAATGAGGAGAGCAGAATATCATCCCTCTAAACTACAGCAAGTACACACCTGGTGCTGTCAAACACGGTATATGGGCAGAAGTAAGGCTGGAGATAACAAATTCCAGAGTATTGAAAGGTAAGATATGGCTTCATGGTGTGGAAGAAAAGGTGAAAGTACTTGTTGGCTGACTGAGAATAGAGGCTGCGATTCGGTCTATGGGCATCAGGTTTAGGTGTGTTATTGTTACATGCACCAAGGGACAGTGAAAAGTTTTGTTTTGCATGCTATCCAAACAGATAATACAAGCAAGCCAAAGACAAGTACAGTAGGTAGAGCAAAGGGAAAGATACAGAGTGCAGAATATATTTCTCAGCATTGGTGTGCATCAGTTCCAGAGACAAAGTCTAATGTCCGCAATGAGATTGAGGTAAAAATGGACAGTACCCGAGGTTATGGAAGGACTGTTCAGATGCCTGACCAACAGAGTTAATAGAAAACATTGACTTGTTCCTGGAAGTGTCCTGTCATGTCTCTGAAATGCTGTGGACCACCCACGTGGTTAGTTTCTGCAAAAGGCCACTTCTGATTGCATCATGCTGAAGAAAAGATGGTTGGGCAACTAGATTTCTTGGTGTCGATGTAGGAGTGTGCATGATGTGTATGCTATTCCACCATTACAATCAGCAGCGGGGGACTTGTACATTCCCCACTCTTATATCTTCAGCTCGCTGTCGAATTGATATTGGGTTGTCGTTAAGATATTATTTATGATGATGAACATGCATTAGTAGAGTACAGTGTGGAAACAGGCCCTTTGGCCCAACTTGCCCACACCGGCCAACATTTCCCAGCTACGCTAGTCCCACCTGCCTGTATTAGGTCCATATCCCTCCAAACCTGTCCTATCCAAGTACCTGTCTTACTGCTTCTTAAATGTTGGAATAGTTCCAGCCTCAACTACCTCCTCAGGCAGCTTGTTCCATACACATATCACCCTTTGTGTGAAAAAATTACTGCTCAGATTCCTATCAAATACTTTCCCCTTCACCTTAAACCTATGTCCTCTGGTCCTTGATTCACCTACTTTGGGCAAGAGACTCTGTGCATCTACCCGATCTATTCCTCTCATGATTTTATACACCCTCATATTATGCTGGTAAAAGGCTGGAAATGAGTAGATCTAGTGGCTTGTTATGAATTAATCCAACTTTTCCAAAATTGATTATAAAAATTAGCTTCAAAGCCTGTGAGATTAAGTAGGAACATTATTTGGCTCTCTCAATCACAGCTATACGGAGAAACTGGGTTTAAACTCCCAGTTTTGCTTATCTTCTCCTTTGATTCCACTCCTCTCAGGCATAATGGGTGGGTGCACAGCTGTGTGAAAATTCTGAAAATGTGGTGGAGATTCTCAGAGGGGGCTGGGCTAAACTGCTGGTGCCTGCCACTGTTCTGAAAAACGGCGCCTCTTATCCCGCGAGTGGGCGTAATGCACAGCAACTGACAAATGCCTCCGTTGGCCTCTGAAATATGAAGTCAGGCAGCAGTGCTGAGAGCAGTTCACTGCTTTGACCTCTACCAAGTAGGCTCCAATTAAAGCACATATTTCCACAGAGGGTAGGAATAGTTTAGTCAAGGATATTGAGCACAGATGTGTGAACTCTAACTGAAGAAATGTAGACTGTCGTGTCATGAAGAATTTCTTTCTTGGAAGCAAAAAATTGTAATTGATAAAAAATGTAACACCATCAGAACATTATTGATGGGCCTGACTGTACATGAACAGTAATGATTATACAGTGTCTGATGCTGTAGTTTCATAACTAGCTCTTTTTGAAAAGAGTTCTCCCAGGGGAAATAGTTAAGGTAGGAATAATGGTAACATTTAGTCATTGTGTCAAAAAATCATACAGTCATACATCATGGAAACAGTTCTTTCAGCCCATCTTGCCCATGCGGTCCAATATACCCCATCTACACGAGTCCCACCTGCCCGCACTTGCCGCATATCTCTCTAAACCTTTCCTATCCATGTATCTGTCCAAATGCCTTTTAAATGTTGTTATGGTACCTGCCTCAACTATCTCCTCTGGCAGTTTCTTGCAAATACCCACCACATTCTGTGTGGAAAAGATTCATATTAAATCTTTCCAATTTCTTCCTTTAATCTCTATCTTCTGGTTCCTGATTCCCCTACTCTGGGTTAAAACTCTGTGCATTCACTATATCTATTCCCCTCATAATCTTACGCACCTCTATAAGATCACCCCCTTCGCCTCCTGCACTCCAAAGAAAAAATCCTATTACCTACAGCTCAGGCCCTCAAATCCTAGCAACATCCTTGTAAATCTTATCTATACTCTTTTTAGCTTAACACCTTCCATCCTATAGCAAGGGTGACCAAAAATGAACACAGCACTCCAAATGCGTCCTCACCAACATCTAGTACAAATGTAACACAACATGCCAACATCTATACTCAGTACCCTGACTGATGAAGACCAAAGTGCCAAAAGCCTTCTTGACCATACTGTGTACCTGTGAAGGTACACAAAATTGCTGGAGGAACTCAGCGGGTGCAGCAGCATCTATGGAGCGAAGGAAATAGGCGACGTTTCGGGCCGAAACCCTTCTTCAGCACCACTTTAAACAAACTATTTACATGCATTTCATGATCCCTCTGCTTTACAACACTCCCAGAGCTCTGCCATTCACAGTATAGATTTTGCCCTGGTTTGACTTATATAACCATATAACCATATAACAATTACAGCACGGAAACAGGCCATCTCGACCCTTCTAGTCCGTGCCGAACACGTATTCTCCCCTAGTCCCATATACCTGCGCTCAGACCATAACCCTCCATTCCTTTCCCGTCCATATAACTATCCAATTTATTTTTAAATGATAAAAACGAACCTGCCTCCACCACCTTCACTGGAAGCTCATTCCACACAGCCACCACTCTCTGAGTAAAGAAGTTCCCCCTCATGTTACCCCTAAACTTCTGTCCCTTAATTCTCAAGTCATGTCCCCTTGTTTGAATCTTCCCTACTCTCAGTGGGAAAAGCTTATCCACGTTAACTCTGTCTATCCCTCTCATCATTTTAAAGACCTCTATCAAGTCCCCTCTTAACCTTCTGCGCTCCAAAGAATAAAGCCCTAACTTGTTCAACCTTTCTCTGTAACTTAGTTGCTGAAACACAGGCAACATTCTAGTAAATCTCCTCTGTACTCTCTCTATTTTGTTGACATCCTTCCTATAATTAGGCGACCAAAATTGTACACCATACTCCAGAATTGGCCTCACCAATGCCTTGTACAATTTTAACATTACATCCCAACTTCTATACTCAATGCTCTGATTTATAAAGGCCAGCACACCAAAAGCTTTGGTGACTTGCCAAAATGCAAACCGCACATTTATCTACATCAAACCCCATAAACAATTCCTCAGCCCACTTGCCCAATGGATCAAGTAGTTTTTGATAACCATCTTTGCAATCTACGATATCTTCCAAAAACACATTTGAACAGGTACATGAGTAATGAGCCAAACATGGGCAAATGGGACTAGCTTAGGTGGGGCTTTTTGGTGAGCATATAGGATTTGGCGGGAAGATTTATTTCTGGGTTGTGTGATTCTATGACTCTATTCGGCTTCTGGCACAGATTTTCAAGAATATTCTGGCTTTGATGTGGCCATTATTAACTGGCTTCAAAAGTATCCCTCGTCTGGCACCATGGGGTTACGGGTAATGTGGTATTCGTTTCACTCCTCACCAGTCCATGCTGGTTTATTGGCAATTTAAACCTTGCGATATACACAAAAAGCTGGAGTAACTCAGTGAGACAGGCAGCATCCCTGGAGAGAAGGAATGGGTTTTCGGATTAAACTAGCATCTGCAGTTCCTTCCTAAATACTTGTGTTCTTTATGTATTTTCCATTTTTTAACCTGGGCTGTGAAACTGTAAAGTATTTAGTTCACCCTGAGTGAAAGAAATTGAAAGAAATGCCTGTGCTCAAGAGTTGAAATTGAAACATTAGTCCACTTCACTTTACTCACAGTGGTTGAATGTGGAATTCCAGTGCCGTGATTAAACAAAGCATCGTTGTTTTGCAGCAGTTTACTCAGTAAAATATTTAGTCCAAAAAAGGCTCTTGTATCAAATGTTTTGATTGCAACCTTCCTCAAATCTTCAGAATGAGACTGAGTGGTGAAGAGTGAGAACAGAAGTGTTCTGGTTCCGCCAGGGCTGCCTGTTTCTTCACACAACCTATGTGTTGTGGGCCTTGACAAAATAGAGCAAAGCAAAGCTATTTCTTTTCAAATGAAGTTTGAACATTAAAGAGTGAAGGACACCCACCATAAGAATTAAATGTTACTATTTTCATTGTCCAATTTGGCTTCAAAACAAAGCATGCCTGTAGCTAGTGAATAAAGCAATAGAACGACACAATTGTTGCTCAGTGTAATTCGAACAAAACACAAACATATTCATTTTCATATGGGAGTCAGTCCTTTAGCAAGGCTTAGTTCTTGACCCCAATGAACGTGCATTGAATTTTGTACGGGAATGTCTGCGAACAGACCAGCCTCAAAACTGCTAGGCACTTGGAATGGCATTGGTGAGGCCCAGCAGCCTGCAAATGTTATCTTAACCCAAGACACAAGGCATCCAAAGGTGCCTCCTCCTGCATCCTGTTGCATGGATGACAACAATAAGGTTATGGGAGCGAGGCCTGGGATGTGGTGAGAGGGTGGGGTTGGGCAAAGATCAGGAGCTGGAAGGTTGGTTTGGGTCTTGTGTGAAAGGATGGTGCAGACTGGGTGTGTGGGTGACGCACGAGCGGAGGGTGTGATTGTGGAAGGATCGGCATCAGATTGGAAGCTTGGGTTGCTTCCAAAGTACTGGGGATGGAGTTATTGGTTGGGGGAAAATGTGGAGTTCACTGTGGCTGATTAATTATTAACAAATGCACGGCTGCTGCTGAGAAGCCGAGGCCGAGGCCAGAGCCTCATGGATCGGAGCCCGGACCTCGCGAGCCAGAACCTCGCCGGTCGGAGGTGGAGCCGCGGGGGTCAATGGAGCCCGCGACCATCGGTGCCTGGGTCGACGGAGCCCCCGGCTGGGGTCTGGGTCGGCGCCATGGAGGCATCCGGAGAGGACCCGGCAACGTTAGTGGAAAGGTCGGTGCGCGGCCGATGATGGCGCCGACGGACGGACGAGGACGGATACGTGGAGTGAGGATGGCGCTGCCATGGGATGGAACAAAGGAGGACCTGGTGTGGGGGGACTGCTGTGGGGGGGGGGGGGTGGGGGTTGGGGGGAGGAGGCAAGAACAAAGGGGAGCCAGCGCGGTGGGGAGGGGGGTTAGGAGAATTTGTAACTTTATAAGTGCCCATTATGGGCGACTATTTGCATGCCATGGCACGATATGCAAGCAATGCATTTCACTATGACTTGTCGCATGTGACAATAAAGTATTCAATTCAATTCACTTGCCTGAACTAGTGTTCCAATGCTTAATTCTATAGCCTGGGACCACAGGCAAGTCATTATTTTAATATCACGGCAGAGCAAATTCAAGTATTGAGAAGGTCTAATGGTCTAAAGTTCTAATCTAAATTTGGAGAACTCTGGCAAAAGTCTATTGCGTGACATGTTGTGCCAAGGGAAACAATACCTTGGCCAATTAGTTAGGGATGCAATTCAAAGATAGTGTCCAATGGAACATATAGATCTCATTGTATTTTTCCAAGTAGATATTTCTATACAGGAATGTGGAGATGAGAAGACTTCAGTATAGCCAATGTTACTCTTTTATATCGCACTTAGTGGGGCTGGAGTTCCTTTGGGCTTAAGACTTATTACAGTAGCCTCTGCCATTGAACCACATCCCATCCAAACTCATCGCAATTATTGCCTCTGCCCAAATGAATAGCACGTGACCAGAGACCAGTGTGTGCTTCTCATAACCCCCCCCCCCCCCCCCATCCTCGTTCACAGGACATAGTCAAATAATGCCGCATTCCAGAGATGCGATCAACATTCCACATCCTAGTCCCACTCCTCGGCACTATCCAACAGCTACACAGTTTCACATTGAGTTGACTATTTATTCAATTCCCAGTTAAATTTATAATTGAATCAGCCACCCTTTTGCCTCTCCAGGTCATTGTAAATTGTGAAATGATGACCCATTTACCCAGCGCATCATCATATCTCTGCCAATTACCCACTGGCCACTTATATTTGTCAACTTGTTTTCTGCAAACACCTTTAGAAATAAAAAATATATTTCTGGACTGGGAACTGAAATAATTTGCTATAAAATTTATTGTCTTTGTTGCATTAGAGGTTTTGTATTCTGTAAGTCAATGCTCTTTTTGTGACAGTACGCACCTGTACAGGTGCCGCTAAAAGCTTAAAAACCTGATTTTCAAATTTTATGTACTTTTTAGTATACTTTTTAGTTATTAGTTTGATTGGTTACAAAATCAAACATAAGAGAGGGGAATAATATTATTGTTAAATGTAGCTTAGTTTTAGATTTAGAGATAAGATACAACATAGGAACAAGCCCTTCTGCCCACCGAGTCTGCACTGACCATTGATCACTTAATATTTAATTGATACACATACCAGAACCTTTTTTTATCTACAAAGAAAGCACTGGGTACAATGTCATATTTCTACATTTAGAGGCTCTTCCTCCATACTGGCTTAGAGTGTTGTTTCAACTGCTCCCAGTATTTTACATCTTGTAAAATGTGATCTTGACCAATTATGCATGTTATGCTTTCTAAAGCTTTATTCTTTGGAACACAGGTTGTGGGGTGATCGCATAGAAATGCATAAAATCATGAAGAGAATAGATAGTGAATGCACAGAGACTTATCAGAGTAGATGAATCAAGAACGAGAGAGCAAAGATTTAAGATGGGAGGGAACTTTTAATATGAACTTGGGGGTGACATTCACAGAGAGGGTAGTGGTTATATGGAACAAGCTGCCAGAGGAAGTAGTTGAGGTGGGTACAATAACAACATTTAAAGGGCACTTGGATTTGTACATGTAAAGGAAAGGTTTAGAGGGATATTGGCCTACAGCAGGCAAATGGGACCAGTTTAGATGGGGCATCTTGGTCAGCATGGATATGTTGTGCTGATGGGCTTGTTTCCGTGCTGCATCACTCTGTGACTGTGAGGAAAATGTTGGTCACTTACTTTCTTGTGGCAGCACCTTTTCTCCATTTGTTGATCAGTTATAATGTTATAATTAAAGTGATGTAGATTTTCTTTGGTTATTCACCTGAACACCAACTGAAGCCAAGAAGATGTTGACACTGGAAAAAGGATACTTTGTGGTGTTTGATAGGTTGTCCTTTGCATGTCTGTCTTCTGCGGTGCCTTTGGTAATGCCTTGATATCATTGTTAGGCAAAGATCGTTGCACTGAACTGATAGCAATGCATTTAAATAGCATGTTTAATGTAGTAAACTGTCCCAGGTTGCTTCCAAGAAATATAATCTTGCAACAATGGATGTGCAATCAAAGAAGAAGCCAATAGAAATCAGTGATCAAACATTTGATCAAGAAGGTGTAATGCAAGAACTTAAGGAAGAAAAGACAGAGAGTTTATTGATGGTATTTCTTCATTTGTGAGATTGGCAAAGTGCTAGAGTGAGGGAGGAGGGCTTATATAAAGCAGGTGGAGATTACTTTGCTAAAATGGGCATGACCACAAAAGAATTTAAAATAAGAGGACAAAATGTGTAGGAAGGAACGGATTAAACCGAAGATAGACAAAAAAAGCTGAAGGAGCTCAGCGGGTCATCTCTGGAGAAAAGGATAGCCTGAAGAAAGGTCACGACCCAAAACATCACCTATTCCTTTTCTCCAGAGATGCTTTCTGACCCGCTGAGTTACTCTAGCTTTTGTGTTTATCTCAAAGTAAGAGGGTATGGATTTTAAATTGGATTACATTGTAAGTCATTTTGATTGCAGAGGTCAGTTCAAGCAGGTGACGTTTGGTGGAGGTGGTTGATGGTTGGTGGACAGGGTATATTGAGCTGAAGCTTGGTTGTGGATGTGAGAAAACAAGTACAGTTCTGTGAGCTGAAGGGGAGAGGCAGGAATGAAGGTTAATAGCAAACCTTCCTGGCAGCAATCCTGATTCAACACTGTTGTACAAGGAATAATGTATTGAAGCCTAAAGCAAGATCTTGACCCAAAACATCGACCATTTCTTTCCTTCCACAGATGCTGCTGAACCCGCTGCGTTCCTGCAGCAGTTTGTTTTGTGCTGCTGATCTGCCCTCTGCAGTCTCTGTGCCTCTAATGTTGCTTCACCTTGAATGTGTGAAGGATATGTGAACACCAAAGAAAGAATTGAAACTTTCATAAAATAGAAACTGAAATAGGCCATCAAGGTGAACTAGTTATTACTGTTTGTAATCTAAAGAACTGACATAACCTTAAGGCATCGGTTTGGTGTTGCTCTGAGAATGCATCATGTTCCACTGGTAATGACACTAATGCTCGCTCTGCCTGGCAAGACTAAAGAGCAAAGTTGGAAAATGTGCCCTGGGGCTACCCCCTCAGAGGCAAGTTTCCAGCAGCACATCTGTTTCTGAACACCAGACTTCTTTTAGATCAATTTGTCCAAACATGTTTATTTTATATATATAACAAAAGGCTCCATCCTGCTTGCTGCCACCCTGCCTGGGTTGCCATCAGCGATAGACTTTGCAGCCTGTGAAACTCCTAGTGTTTCACACTCAAATGGCAGTTCAGCTAAAACTTCAATCCAAGTTTGAAATGCATCTTTTATACCAGGTAAACTCGGAAAATGTGCAATTCATTATCCTTTAATAATAAAGTGGAATGCTTTGGGAAGTGTTTCATTCCATAGGGCTGCTCAGACACAAAGCTGTGGTGACAATGATGAGCCCAGTAACTGCTAACATTTGGTCAGATTATTCAAAGGACATCTTGCACATCCAATTGCCTACCTTGCCCATAAAATAGATGATTGTTACCAATAAACCTACCAATTAAATGGGATAAATTGGCTTCATTGTTCACATCAATTGTTAAGATCTTTGTTTTGAGTACATTCAGACGAGATAGTCAGAAGTGAATTAGAAAAAAATTGATTTTCCAAAAGCAAATTTCAGGTCCTGTAATGCAAAACCTAATCCTATCGTTCTCCTCTGTAATCCGTGAGAAATGTACACTTACTTGCCTTTAAAAGGAATCAAATGCAAACATAATTACAATATGATTTCAATATGATGAACATGATGGTTGGTGCTATAAAGAGGTCTTTGTAAGTCAATAATATGCATCCCAGCCAGACAGTTCATGGAAAATGGAGAGTTAATTCTCAATATTATCATAAATCAGATAAACTAACCACTTGCAGACAAATGAGTGCAGTTCCTCCCCAGTCTGGTTAGTGTAACTCTTAAGGCTGAGATTAATCATAACCCCAATAGTTTGCAACTCGACGATGTGGCCGTGAACCGAGTTCTCACCCGGCAGGAGATGCGCGAATGCCAGCAGCAATCTGCAGATCCACCTCATCATCACCCAGACACTCGTCCATACATATGGGCTGTACATACGTCGGCCATTAGTAAGATGGGGAGTAACAAAAACCATAACCTTCTGCCAAGCATTCTTATTCTCACTCTGTGTAAGTATTTGTGTTGAGCAGTGTGGATGGGGATGAAGAATGTGTAAGCTCTGCATAAGTGGGAGATATTTTGTGTTTCTCTCGTGATTTTGTTGTATTTATGTTTTTGTTGGTGGACTTGACCCTGAATTTGAAAGCGTTGGCAAAGTTGGCTGATGAACTTTTGGCATTTTGGGATTTTCCATAAGTTTAGGTTTTAGGGTTGTAAAAGTGTCCACCTCGGAAAGTAGTGAATGTTGACCTTTTGTTGCCTCTGTCACAGCTTGACGGTGATTGCATTTCTTGCTTATTTGTCCTGCTCCAGATGCCTAGAAGCAGATGGGTTCTGCAGTTGTGGTCATCAGGAACATTGCTTCCTATGTTTGCAAAACAATTCACCACCATGTGACCATCTGAATTACTGTGAATGGCTTGGTGTTGAGAGAGCATTTTCATGCTTCCAGTTTGGAATTTGCTCACAAATGCCTTCACTCTGATTTTCCTGTTTGATATTAATTATATTTTAAGAACATTTAATGAGGAGACCCCCTGCAATGCAGCGATTCAGATTACAGATATTTGCCCTTATCAATTTCGGAAAAGTTAAGATAGGAATAACATTTGGAACTTTGCAAACTAAAAAGTAAAGAAACCAAAAAGGGACTTTATTTCCTCGACTCCTGCCAATGATGTGGCTTCACATCATGGGAATTCACAAAATGGATAGCTTTCTAGGAACCAACCCCCCCCCCCCCCCCCCCCCCCCCCCCCACCACCACCCCACACCCCCCCCTCCCCTGATTAGGATTGTGAATAATGAGGAATAAGTTGCAATTTCAATTGGTGAATTGGCTTAATTTACATACTGCAGAACTCTTGTAGCAACATAACAAAGAGAGCCGTCCTTCGATGCTGCAATGGGGAAGGTCATCATTGACTGTCAGGTGGTTTGTTCTTCGTGAGGGACGAAGTTGGTGCTGCACATGATCTGTTCTGGTGCGAGAGTCTTCAGAAACTGACACAATTGGATGATTACACCTGACTGAGATAGTATTTTGACTTTGTAATGGTCTTTACAGTGGTGCAGGGGGCAGCACTGCGGCGCCGCGGTAGAGTTGCTACCGTGCCTGAGACCCAGGTTCGATCCTGTTTACAGGTGCTGTTCAGGTTTTTCTGGGTGCTCCGGTTTCCTCCCTAAGATGTGCAGGTTTACAGCTTAATTGGCTTCTATAAAAAAATTACATTTTCCCTAGTGTGTAGGATAGTGCTAGTGTGCAGGGATAGTGCTAGTGTGTAGGATAGTGCTAGTGTGCAGGGACAACTGGTTGGTGAGGACTAAGCGGGTTGAAGGGCCTGTTTCTGTGCTGTCTCTCTAAAATCTAAACTCGAAAATCTGTTTCATCCAAAATGGATAATTAGTTTAGCTTGTAATGATTTTTCACTTCCTGAATAGTTCTCTCCCAGAATTAAAAGGTGGCTTGAAATATTCTGAAACTTACATTGTGTTAATGGATATGACAGCAATATTTGGCCTATATCTCAACTAGAACACAAATCAAACTGACAGAGCAACAGCCTGAGAGAGTTTAAATTTTGGGTGAAGCACTTCTTTGAACTTGAAGAGTTGTCAAACTGCAGAAATGCAAATTATAGTTTGAGATCAGAAAGGTTTTCAATTCCTGGCAGTAATCAGAGTGGATAGCATTTTCAGAACATATTTTATGTGATATATTCAGAATTTGGTAACACGACAAAACCAAACTACATGTTTTTAGATTTCTGTCACATTGAACACATTCAGGTTTTCATTTCATTCCAAGGCTAATCAAAAAACTACAGATGCTGGAAATCATCAAGTAAAAGCAAAATGCTGGAAATACTCAGCAGCTCAGACAGCATCCATGGGAAGAGAACCCAAGCTAACTTATCAGACTGAAAGCAAACAGACTCAAGTCTGAAGTGTTGACCTTATTTCACAGATGCTACCTCAATGCTACCATTTTTTCCTGTTCTTTTTTTAAATTTTAATTTAGTTATTTCCTGCTTAAATCCATATTACACATTTGACATTAGGATCTCATATGCCAGACATCTATCATTTACTTCCTGTATAATATTAGTAAATGACTTTCTCTTAATCTGCCATTTCTTCTAATGATTGTTGTCTGAGAGTTCCGCTTTGGAGATCTGCAATTTGTCAGTGCGTGCCCTCACAATGCCCTATGTTCCCTCCTCCTATTTATTGCTCTCGTCAGGAAATTACAGATGTAATTAAACAATCTACGTGCCTCTGATATTGACTTTTACTGCAGTAAATTAGAACATGTTAATTGGCTTCAGCTGAAGCTAATTTTGGTATTTCATAGAACTGCAGATCACTAAAGTCTTAATCAGAAATTGATTGCTTATTGATAGGTGGTTGGTTAAAAATGCAAGCAATTTTGGGAGTGTATTAGTTTAAAGTTTAGCTTATTATTACTGTCACGTGGACCAAGGTGCAGTGAAAAGCCTTTGTTTGCCTGTTATCCAATCAAAGAAGAGACTATACATGATGACAAACAAGTTGTCCACAGCCAACAAAATAATAACACTGAAGAAAATCAATGCAATGTATTAATTTATAAACTGAACACAAGTGATTTGGAAAAATAATTAGTTGGGTGGCACTGAGGCATGGTGCGATCAAATAATGCTCAGCAGAAACACTGAATGTAGCGTTCAAATGTAACTTGAAGCAAAAGGCGAGTTGTGTACTGCTCTGTGTCTTCAACTGGTCTACGCCAGCAAACAGTAAAGTCCTGGAGGACCTCAGCAGGTTAGGCAGTATCTGTAGAGGGAATGGACAGAGAATGTTTCGGGTTGGGAGATTTTGGGTCAAGACCTTTCTCAGACTATGCCAGTGTTGACATTTAGATCTGTGGAACTTATGGTTTAACTTTGTCCACGATATGCAGAAGTGCAGATGCCCTTCTGGTAAACTGCTCCAAACATTAATGATTGAGTAGACAACCTACCTCATTCTGCAGCGTTGTGATGTGGCATTAATTTACGCAGTTCATTAATTCCATTCACACTGTTGAATAAAACAAACTTAATGATCTCAGTCCCTTCATATTCATGCACAGTTAATCATTGGCATATTTTTCATTTTTATCATTAATGAAAAACTTTTGTATTTGGTATAAATGATTATAAGCTCATTTAAAGAAAAATATCAATCAATCAATCAATCCATCAATCAGATTTATTCATCACATACACAATAAAATGCAATGAAATGAACGTGCCAGCAACGGTACAATCAAAAAGAACACACAATACACATTTTATATCGAAGTCACTGGAGATTATTACATAAGTAACTCCGACTATGGGGATATCGACAAGGAATTAGAATCCCCTGAATTTATGGGGGATATGCTGCAGCTTAATCATATGAAGGAGTTCCGTCTCTTGTCACATAATTTGCCATCCATTCGGGGATAGGAGATCCAATGAAGAAGATCTGGCTATGAGCATCAGTGATTTAACTTCTTATCAGCTAAGGAGGTGTATATGCTGGATATGGCTGGGAAATATGCCAGTCCAGATGAACTGCCTGACTTTGGATATTCCAAATGTCAATCTCACCATTTGGGATATCTCAGTGGTGATACGTGGGCAGAGAATTACAATTTCAGCGAATCCAAAAGACTGGTCACTGATGTCATTTTGGGCTTTGCAAGGGCAGTAGGTGGGTTCAGCTTTCGGTCGTGCAAAAGATGCATCTGCACTTCTATGTAATATGCAGTTGGAGCTAAATTGCCTTCGCAAAATGCTATAACGCCTGAGGTAATTCCTAAAAAAAATTGCTAATTTATGCAGGGCCAGTAACATGCAGCCTACAAAGTATCTCTTCGGAGAGGACTTATGTTAGCAAGTTTATGACTTGCAGGAAGAATTTTAGGCGGCTGCGGGAGTGGTAGAACCTTCCTATGTGGGTAGGGCTTCAGTATTCCGGCGGGCATACCACCTCTATATATAACTAACGGCAGGAATCGTTACTCTGAGGCTGGTTGGAACACCAGGCCTACTCAATTCAGATCTGGCCAGAGGCCTTTTTAGGCCCAGGGTCATCGCGCTCACCTTGGTGAAGAGAATGTGTTGTGCACACTGGCGACTGAGATAGGTCGTTCCAGGCAGAGAACTGCAGCAGCAACTCGTGGTTCACGGTTGCATTATGATATTTTCCAATCTGAGGGTGATTCTGCCTGTGAGGAGTTGACAGGGAACTCGTATTCCCACACCAAGTGGATGCTACGCTTCAATTCTACTCACATCAGACACTGGAGGTTTGTAGGTTAATGCCATCAGTTGAGGCAAAATCAAAGTGGAAAGGCTTTAATCCCAAAAAGTTTTGAGAATTCCCAGGGGAAGAAAAATGTGCATGCCAAATCAAGTTAGGATTATGTGTTTGGTTAACCAGTTTAAGATGGATAATGGTCATTCAGCAATTTAGCTGATTCAGAGGATTTCGGGCCTCAATCGATCTTGAAGATGCATACTTTTCCATATCTATACACAAGAGGCACAGATATATCTGGTGTGTTTGATGCTAAAGCCAGTGCTGGAAATTTTAGGCTCTACCCAGGGGTTCTGGCCTAGTCTATTTACAAAGATTCTAAAGTTAATGCTGCCCTACTCAGATCAAAAGGGCATTGTGTCATGAAGTTTATAGACAACATGCTTTTGTAGCTGATAAGACTCAGGGGTTTTTATCAGTAGATGCCTCTTACGATATTAAAGATGAGGCGACATGAATGTTAATACCTGTAGTACCAATTTGGCCTACTCATTCAGGGCGTCCATTGTAAAAGGCAGCTGAAAGAAGCTTCTACTTACTCGAAGTCACGAGTGATCGCTAGTTCAGCCTATTTCTCGTGCAGCTAGCTCTGCACGGTTTGTATGGGAAGTTTGTGAAGACACACGTGAGCTACTTTTTAAACAGAAGTAGCAGAGGTTTGTGGTTCTTTCAGTTTGGGCTTCGAGAAGCGATTATGTTATCGCACAATTGACACTGCTCGTGCTGCTTTGTCATTCTCTCTAGTACTATAAGTGGGACATTAAATGATTGGTTATTCACCCACTGTTGACTAACGTTATGCAAGGTGTCTTTTATATGAACACTTTTATATGAATATTTGCTCCAAGGCAAATTCCTTGTATGTGAATACTTGGCCAATAAACTTACTCACTTACTCTAAAGCCTAAACTCATAATAGTGTGGAATGTGTATCAGTAAAAATTAATATGCAGATATTGAAACATATAAGATTGTTAAGGGCTTGGACACACTAGAGGCAGGAAACATGTTCCTGATGTTGGGGGAGTCCAGAACCAGGGGCCACAGTTTAAGAATAAGGAGTAAGCCATTTAGAACGGAGATGAGGAAACACCTTTTCTCACAGAGAGTGGTGAGTCTGTGGAATTCTCTGCCTGAGGGCGGTGGAGGCAGGTTCTCTGGATGCTTTCAAGAGAGAGCAAGATAGGGTTCTTATAAATAGCGGAGTCGGGATATGGGGAGAAGGCAGGAACGGGGTACTGATTGGGGATGATCAGCCATGAACACATTGAATGGCGGTGCTGGCTCGAAGGGCCAAATGGCCTACTCCTGCACCTATTGTTTATTCATCTACTGTATTCCTAAAGTGGAGCAGTATCTTTTAAGTTAATTATGCTGTTAGCAACTGATTTCAGCAAAAAGAACACAGACTTTACTCTCCGAATGCATCTCTGGGTCATATATGACATGGGGGTAGGTTGTTATGGGAATAATCTCATAAAAGCTGAACGGGCACGGCTGGGTACAATTTGGAGTTGACAGCATACCTACCAGATCGAAGATGGGGGGGTGTTTATTATGTATACAGGTACACTGAGCTTACTAGTACCTATGAGATGAAGGATAGTTTTCTTCATTGTTATTCAATAGTTTCACAAGAAATTGCTGGTGCAGACTATCTCAACATGAATAGTGTGTAAGAGGCGAATAGCGAGAGTGAATTCAAATAATTTCAAGTCTCACTCTACCAGGGGTTCATTAGCAGCCAATAGAATGGATATTCCCCTTTGATCATTTTCTTGCAACAGCAGGAGGCTATCATAGTGCACTTTCAGAAGTTATAAATTGCGTTAAACATGTCTGGATTGTTGCAGATAGAATTCTGAACAGTGTTGCATGAATTATTGTCCTAACTCAAAGCCAATTGGGACTGTGGTCCGATTAAGGGCAATAGGCATGTATGTAAGTTAGCATCATGTGTTAATAGCCCATGTTTTGTCTACCATTTATGGTTTATCTGTTTAAGTGTTTCACACACAGATTGGTTTACTGCATGAAACCACAGAGCTTCGAAGGCTTCACGTAGTCACTCACGTGACCGATATAAAATAGAAAGATTAAACAAGAACTTACCATTTGAAGCTTGATCTTTATTTTATGAGAGGTTGAAGTGAGGGACTACGTGCCCTCCACTCCCAACCCTGATTCTCATAAAGATCATTCGGTAAGTCAAGGGTTATTAATCTTTCTATAGTTTAAGTTCGTGCAAATGGTCTGTGGTTTCATACAGTTGCTCTGAAGATTGATGCGCATGCGGGTTGGTGGGCACTTCACAAAGTCCCTCTCATAAAATAAAGATCAAACTTCAAACGGTAAGTTCTCGATAATCTTTCTAATAAAAATGTAACACAAACATCCACCACTGCATTATTCACAGTGGTGGAAGGCACAAAGTACAGTCAGTCCTCCTCCATTGTTCCCCCGTGGTCAGGGCCATAAACCTCCGCAGTCGCTGCTGCAGGCGGCCAGATATACAGGCCCTCTCATCTGGAATCGGTGCTTCCCTACTGGAGACCGCGGCTTCAAGATGTAGGCCGCGGGTCGGTGGTCGAAGCTCTTCTCCGGGGATCCCCAACGAGGGATCCCAGGCTCCGGACGCTGCGCCCGCGGCTATAGGCTCCGCAGACCACAGCTTCAAGATGTTGAAGGCTGCGGGCTGGCAGTCGGAGCTCTTCTCCAGGGATCCCCAATGAAGGATCCCAGGCTCCGGACGCTGTGCCCGCGGCTAGAAGTTCCGCAGACCACGGCTTCAGGCTGTAACAGTCCGCGGGCTAGTGATCGGAGCACTACCTTCTGGAGACCCGGCAAGGATTTGCCCACTCCGCGATGAAATGTCTGCGCTACGCCCGCTGCTGAAGCTCCGGGCCCGACTCCAGGAAAGGCCGCACCAATCCATGGTGTTAGGCCGCAAAACAGAGCAACACTGCAAAGTATGGTACCAGATAGTATTGGTGTTGGTGTATTATTGTCACGTGTACCTAGACACAGTGAAAAGCTTGTTTTGTGTGCTTCACAGTCAAATCATACTATCCATGAGTACAATCAGCTATACACAAGTTCAACATGTATTGCAATCAGAAAGATACCAGAGTGCAGAATATGGTGTTAAAGCATTATTGTGCTGCAGTTACAAAGAAAGTGTACTAAAAATGTCAAGGCCCACAATGGGCTAGGTTGGGAGATTAGGTCTACATCCTTAGCTGATGAGGGATCCATTCAGCAGCCTGATAACAGGGAAGAAGCTGTTCCTGAAACTGGTGGTATGTTCTTTCAAGTTTTTAAATCTGCCTGATGGGAGAGTCGAGAAGAGAGAATGACCTTGTGAGTGGTCCTTGATTATTTGATTATGTTGGCTGATTTCCTAAGGCAGCATGAAGTCTAGATGAAGTCAATGGAGGGTGGGGAGCAGGACATGATGTGAGGTCAATGTGATGGACTGGGCTACATCCACAACTGAAATTTCTTGCATTCTTGTCCAAGTTGTGATGCTATCCAATGGTATACTTTCCATGGTCCATCTGTGGAAGTTGGCAAGAGTCATTGGAGGCATGCTGAGGTTCTTTAGTTTTCTGAGAAAGTAGAAGGGTTGGTGTGTGTCTATGTGATTAAATTGTTGCTGATGTTTACACCATTGACTTGATCTTGACCATCTCCACTTCAGCACCATTGATGCTGACTGGGGCATATACACAACCTCGCATACTGAGTTTAATAACTAGCTCCATCATCTTGCTGGTATACTGGAAATCCAGAGTTGGAGATTCTGTATGAGCTTCCCTTGAGGGATAGTTGTCTAACTCCACGTTTGGTATCCCACTCAGAACAGGTCATCCATTAACACGGAGAAGAAATCCTTTCACAGCATGTGTAGGAAGGAACTGCAAATGCTGCTTTAAACTAAATATAGACACAAAACGCTGGAGTAACTCAGTGGGGGCAGGCAGCATCTCTGGATAGAAGGAAAGGGTGACGTTTTGGGTCAAGACCCTTCTTCAGACTCAGTCTCGACCCGAAATGTCACCGATTCCATCTGATTCCATGGGCTAATAGATTTAATT
Source organism: Amblyraja radiata (assembly GCF_010909765.2). Lineage (NCBI taxonomy): Eukaryota > Metazoa > Chordata > Chondrichthyes > Rajiformes > Rajidae > Amblyraja > Amblyraja radiata. The sequence continues at coordinate 27,530,424 of NC_045981.1, forward strand.
GGAAACTGCAACATTGGAAACATTGATGTTTGAAATCTGTAGTAAGACACTGCAATTACTCAACAGTTGAGAGGAGAAAGAGTTAACCGTTTACCTGGAACATTAATTTAGTTTTCTCTCCAAACTGATGCTGCCTGAATGTATATGCTGTATATCCTAGTTTGATGGCTATACAGGTACTGCGTTTAATGGCTCAGTAAAATGTCCTGAAGGGAATGGAAAGCTGCATGAGGTCATTGATAGATGAGGTAACTGGACAAAGCTGGTAGATGGAGTTCCAGTGTGGGTAAATGAGAGTTTCAGCCGTTCAGATTGAAGAAGGATTGATCAAAGTATTTTCTAAATGGTAAAGAGCTGTGCATAATGAAAGTGAGGAGAGAATTAGGAATTCTAATACAGAATTGCCAAAAGCTAGCAGTTAGGAAGAAAAAGTAATTAAGAAGGCAAATTCTGTGTTGACCTTATTTGCGTGAGGGTTGGCATATAAATGGGTGGAATTTTGCAATCTGTTTTGGAGAGTCTTCTGCAATATTACATTGAGTTAGGACAGCACATCTGAGAAAAGATGCCTTAATCTGGATGGGATTGCTGCACTGATTCGTCAGGTTAATAATGCAGCTAAAGCAGTATGTTTCTGGGGCAAGTTGCAGTCAGTGTAAAAGACGAAGAGGCGATTTAATAGAGATCTTTTATGTGATCAAAGGATTTGCTGGGATAGATAAAAATGGAAACCACATCAATTGGGACTGGTCATTCGGGGGTGTTGATGGGAACCATCTATTCACACAAAAGGAAGTCAGAATCTGGAGCAACCTTTGAAAAGGCTGATGACACTTGCTTACCTGAGCATATCCACGCAGGATTTTATAGTTTTATCCTCACTTGGTATTCTCCAATCGCACGGATTAAAGCATGTTGTTTAGTTTAGAGAAACCGGCCCTTTGGCCCACCGAGTCCACACAGACCAAAGATCCCCACACATTAACACTATCCCACATACAATAGGGTCAATTTACACTTATACCAAGCCAATTAACCTACAAACCTGTATGTCTTTGGAGTGTGGGAGAAAACTGAAGATTATGGAGGAAACCCTCGCAGTCACAGGGAGAACGTACAAACTCTGTAGACACAGCACCCGTAAACGGATGTCCAGGATCGAACCCGGGTCTATTGGTGCTGTAAGGTAGCAACTCTACTTCTCTGCCACTGTGCCGCCCATATTCATCCCATGGGCATCAGTTCTCATCGACAGTTTGACCTTACATGACCTCAGCCAAATCAGATTGTACAAATCACCGGTTGGGCAGTACACAGCTATTTTCAGGTACAGAACAGAGATGTTCGATCGGGTTCAAGTCCGGGCTCTGGCTGGGCCACTCAAGGACATTCACAGACTTGTTATGATGCCACTCCTGCATTGTCTTGGCTCTAGTAAGTAAGTAAGTAAGTTTTATTTATATAACACGTTTTAAGTCAACTCGCATTGACACCAAAGTGCTTTACATAAAATAGATAATAAGTTTCCATACAAACCAGAGAAAAAGGTTTAAAAAAATAAAGAAAATGGACACAACACATTATAGAGTTCAACACAAACGACCCCCCACAGCAGAATCAAACATTTCCACTGTGGGGAAAGGCACCAGAAAGTTAAGTCCTCTTCCTCTGTGAAACACCCGAGGTCGGGGCCCATTTGTGGCCTTGCAGCCAGTCCGATGATTTTCAGGGCCCTCTTGCCGAGAAGATGGAACTCCGGCGTCGGATGAAATATTCCTCAGTGGCTTGGAAAGTCTGGAGCGGCTGCCTCCTCTCCGGAGACCAGCACACTCGTAGTCCTCAGGCCATGCCGGTTGGAGCTCCGACCCCGGCGAACTTGATCCCAGGCTCCGCGGCGCTCCAAATCCAGCGCCGCCCGCGGCCGGACGCCCGGACAGCCCCAGCTCCGCGATGTTGGGAGTCGGCGGCCACAGCGCTCCGGAGCTTACCGCACGGCGACCCGGTAAGGCATCGCCCGCTTCGTGTTGGTATCCCAGCGCTGCGCCACCACCGCCAAAGCTGTAGTCCCGGCCGGTCCCGACACGAAACGCCGCTCCATTCTCGATGGTAGGCCGCGAGGACGGGGTGAAGAAGCAGATTGGAGGGATGCTGCCTCTCCGACCAGGTAGGGGACTAAGAAATAAAGATTCCCCCTTCCCCACCCCACCACATAAAAGACCTCCAACTAACATTTTTTAACAGGACTTAAATTTAAAAAAAGGTGAAGAGACGGACTGCGGGCGGGCTGCCATACACAGACGGCGCCCACTCCTGCACATCCGTTATCTTGAACTAAGGCTCTGTGTTTAGGGTTGTTGTTCTGTTGGAAGGTGAACCTCCAGGCCAGTCTGAGGTCCAGAACGCTCTGGAGCAGGTTTTCATCAAGGATCTCTCTGTACTTTGCTCCGTTCATCTTTCCCTTGATCCTGACTAGTCTCCCAGTTCATGCCGCTGAAAACATGCCCACAACATCGTGTTGCCACCACCATGCTTCACCATAGGTATGGTATTGGCCAGGTGATGAGTGGTGCCTGGTTACCTCCAGATGTGACGCTTGGCATTCAGGCCAAAGAGTTCAATCTTGGTTTCATCAGACCAGAGCACCAGAGAAAACAACCCTCTTGGCAAACTCCAAGCGTGCTGTCATGTGCCTTTTACTGAGTAGTGGTTTCCGTCTGGCCACTGTACCATAAAGGTCTGATTGGTGGAATGCCGCAGGTATAGTTGTCCTTCCGGATGTTTCTCCCATCGCCACAGAAGAACTCTGGAGATCTGCCAGAGTGACCATCGGTCACCTCCCTGACCAAGGCCCTTCTCCCCTGATTGCCCAGTTTGGCCAGGCAGCCAGCTTTATGAAGAGTCCTGGTGGTTCCAAAGTTCTTCCATTTAAGAATGATATAGGCCACTGTGCTCTTCAGGGCCTGCAATGCTGCAGAAATCATTTTATACCCTTCCCCAGATCTGTGTCTCGACACAATCCTGTCTCGGAGGTCTATGGACAATTCCTTCGTCTTCATGGCTTAGTTTTTGCTCTGACATGCACTTTCAACCATGGGACCTTATTTAAACAGCTGTGTGCCTTTCAAATCATGTCCAATCAATTTAATTTACCACTGGTGGACTCCAATCAAGTTGTAGAAACATCTCAAGGATAATCAATGGAAACAGGATGAACCTAAGCTCAATTTTGAGTGTCATGGCAAATAGTCTGAATACTTATGTAAATGTGATATTTCAGTTATTTCTTTTTAATTACTTTGCAAAAATTTCTAAAAATCTGTTTTCGCTTCTTCATCCTGGGGTATTGTGTGCAGACTGATGTTAAAATAAATGAATTTAATCAATTTTAAAATAAGGCTGTAACGTAACAAAATGTGGAAATAGTGAAGGGATCTGAATACTTTCTGAATGCTCTGTATGAGCCAAATGCAGGCAAATGGTATGAGTACAGTTAGGCATCTTGGTCGGCAAGGTCAGGTTGGACCGAAGAGCCAGTTTCCGTCTAACTCTGTTTTTAAGAAGGAACTGCAGATGCTGGAAAATTGAAGGTACACAAAAATGCTGGAGAAACTCAGCGGGTGCAGCAGCATCTATGGAGCGAAGGAAATAGGCAACGTTTCGGATTGAAACCCTTCTCCTCTCCAGTCTGAAGAAAGGCTTCGGCCCGAAACGTTGCCTATTTCCTTCGCTCCATAGATGCTGCTGCACCCGTTGAGTTTCTCCAGCATTTTTGTGTACCTCCGTCTAACTCTGTCCGTCTATAAATGAGGATAGACACATAATGCTGGAGTAACTCAACGGGTCAGGCACCATCTCTGGAGAAAAACATTAGATGCCGTTGTGGGTCGAATCCTTCTTTAGACAAATGAGGAACAATTTGGAATCATGAATTGTTGTACTTCACTAATGTCTCTTTCAGCACTATTCCTCGAGTACAAATGTCACATTTATTGCCCTTGTGCATTGCTTTGTACCAATATCTGTGCTAAATTTGAATTGTCACTGAGTCACCCAAACCAATATTCAAGCTAAAGGTAGACACCAAATGCTGGAGTAACTCAACGGGACAGGCAGCATCTCTGGAGAGAAGGAATGGGTGACTTTTCGGGTCGAGAAGGGTCTCGACCCGAAACCTCACCCATTCCTTCTCTCCAGAGATGCTGCCTGTCCCGCTGAGTTACTCCAGCATTTTGTGTCTACCGTCAATTTAAACCAGCATCTGCAGTTCTTTCTTACATGTATTCAAACTAACCTAATTAGAAGTTTATAGTCATTTAATCAGATCGTTGCTGTTTTCTGAGTTTCAACAGCTTGTTTTTTTAATCTTGTTTGCTCATGTAAATTAAGCCTATTTTGGATTTCAACATTGAACCCTTGGGCATTCCCATACACTCTGACAAATATTCCTGAATACCTTACTACTGCCTTCATCTTTCAGCCAATTTGTTCACTTAAAAAAAATATGTATTGTTTTATTCTTTAAATTAAGTGTCATAGCTGCACAGTGTGAAGTGTGATGTAAGATCTATTTGAACAGATGGTGTTTGCAGTGTGAATAAGACACTTTAATGTGATCGAGGAATGAGATAATGTAGTCAAAACATCTTTCTGTTGTGTGAAATGTGTAGAGATTGCTTCCTTCCAATGTTATGTTGTCAGATGCTTAGAGCCAAGGTGCTTTTCTCATCTCAGTGTAATAGATATTAAATGTTAACAATAAAATACTGAGGAATCCAAACTATCTGAACTGAGTCTGCACCTCTCACAGCCCAAATGTAACTTGAATGTTTGTTTTTTTTATCCCCAAGTTGCTTACTAATTTTTTTCCAAGTTGTTTAATTTCCTGAGCAAGTTGAACAGTAAAGGATAGTGAGATGAAAACTCTTTTTTTTTAAAGATTGTGGCACAAGATGTTAATGCAAATATGCAAATGTAGACGCAAGCATGCATAATGGAACAAATCCAGAACTGTAAATAACAGTAAAATAATGAAATCAAAGCTTAATGTTCTTTGTTTAAAGGCATGCAGTATTTGCAACAAGATAGATGTATTGACAGCACAGAGAGCAACAGAGGGGTATAATGTCATCACTTTTTCAGAAAGGTGGTGCGGAGTGAGACAGGAGCGGGAGCTCAACATTTCAGGCCAACCAAGGACCAGGGATTATTAATCAAGGAAGATGTAGTTGTGCATAGAAGTTTGTGGAAATGACTGGACAAGGGAAAACTGGCGGCAAGCCAAGGCTAAGCCTAAGTCTCGTTCTTCCCGGGCCGGACGGCATTTCCCGGAGGGCCGTGTTCACCGGCTCCTGAGAAAGGGCAACTATGGTGAGCATGTGGGTGACAGAGCCCCGGTCTATCTGGCTGCTGTGCTCAAGTGTCTGACGGCTGAAATCCTCGAGCTGGCCGGCAATGCGGCCCGGGACAACAAGAAGATCCGCATCATCCCCAAACACCTGCAACTGGCCGTCCGCAACGACGAGGAGCTGCTGGGAGGGGTGAACATCGGTCAAGGCAGGGTGCTGCCCAATATGCAGGTAACTATATAACCATATAACGATTACAGCACGGAAACAGGCCATCTCGACCCTTCTAGTCCGTGCCAAACACGTATTCTCCCCTAGTCCCATACACCTGCGTTCAGACCATAACCCTCCATTCCTTTCCCGTCCATATAACTATCCAATTTATTTTTAAATGATAAAAACGAACCTGCCTCCACCACCTTCACTGGAAGCTCATTCCACACAGCCACCACTCTCTGAGTAAAGAAGTTCCCCCCCATGTTACCCCTAAACTTCTGTCCCTTAACTTCTGTCTCCGGACATAGAGGTTTTGACTGTGAAATGCAGGCCATTCTATCTGCCACGGGAGTTTACTGTGGTTAGCATTACTGCTGTATACATCCCCCTCGCAGCCAACACTAAGGAGGCTCTGCGTATTCTCTATCGTTCCATCAGTGAGCAGCAAAGGAATCATCCAGAGGGCGTTGTCATTGTTGCTGGGGACTTTAACCAGGCCAACATGAAGACTGTCCTCCCTCATTTCCATCAATATGTGGACTTTGCTACACGTGGAGAGAATACGCTGGACCGGGTCTACAGCAACATCAAGCAGGCTTTCAGAGCAGTACCCAGGCCTCACCTCGGCTCCTCTGACCACCTCTCTGTAATGCTCATCCCAGCCTATAAGCCCCTTCTGATCAGAGAGAAACCCACTGTGAAGCAGGTTAGAGTCTGGTCTGAGGGAGCTACAGAAGCACTCCAGGACTGCTTTGAGTGCACGGACTGGGACATGTTCAGGACAGCAGCCACTCATAACGAAAACATCAATGTGGATGAGTATGCCATGTCAGTGTCGGGCTACATACAGAAGTGCATGGAGGACGTCACTGTCATCAGGAACATCACAACCCGGGCCAACCACAAACCTTGGATTACTGCAGAGGTGCGTGCCATGCTGAAAGCACGAAATGCGGCTTTTAAATCTGGTGACTTGGGAGCTCTGAGAACAGCGAGAGCCAACCTCAACCGCGAAATTAAGAAAGCAAAGCGCGCCCACGGACAGAAAATCCAGGGTTTCTTCCAGGATGATACCAACACCAGGAACATGTGGGAAGGCATCCGGGCCATAACAACCTACAAGGCACCTCAGATGTCTTGTAAGGATGACACAGACTTTCTAAATGAACTAAATAATCATTTCGGCAGGTTTGAGGCACTGAACACCACTACAGTGAGGAAATTAGAGCCACAACCAGGAGAACAGACACTGTCTTTTGAAACTGCTGAAGTCCGCAAAATCCTGGAGGGTATTGACCCGCGAAAGGCAGCCGGACCGGATAACATACCGGGGCGTCTGCTTAGGGGATGTGCCGACCAGCTGGCTCTGGTTCTGACAGACATTTTTAACATCTCCCTGAACCAGGCCATTGTTCCATCATGTTTCAAGACAGCCACCATCATACCAGTTCCCAAAAAGTCTACAATAACCTGCCTGAATGATTACCGCCCCGTAGCACTCACACCAATAATAATGAAGTGCTTTGAGAGGCTTATTAAGCAGCACATGGTCTCTAAACTCCCCTCCAGTTTTGACCCGTTCCAGTTTGCTTATCGCCCGAACCGCTCCACAGAGGATGGTATTTCCTCTGCAGTCCACCTGAGCCTACAACACCTGGAGGAGAGGAACACCCACGTGCAGATGCTGTTTGTTGATTTCAGCTCAGCATTTAACACGATAATCCCCCAGCATCTGGTGAGCAAACTGGCACCCCTAGGTTTCAATACCATACTATGCAACTGGATCCTGGATTTCCTTTCTGAAAGACCCCAGTCTGTGCGGGTGGGGAAGAACACCTCCTCGGTCATCACACTGAGCACCGGATCCCCTCAGGGCTGTGTCCTGAGTCCGCTGCTCTTCACATTGATGACACATGACTGTGTCGCCAGGTCCACTACTAACCATATCATCAAATACGCGGATAACACAACAGTAGTGGGCCTCATCCGCAATAACGACGACCAGGCATATAGAGAGGAGGTGGAACAGCTCGTGAGCTGGTGCAGCAGGAACAACCTTCTCCTAAATGTGAACAAAACCAAGGAGATTGTCGTCGATTTCAGAAGGAAAATTCAGCCCAGTCACACTCCACTTTGCATCAACAACTCAGCAGTGGAGCAGGTGAAAAAGATCAAGTTCCTGGGGGTGCATATAACGGACACCTTAAACTGGTCCACAAACATTACATCTCTGGCAAAATGGGCACAGCAGCGGTTGTACTTCCTCCGCAGGTTGAGAAGTTTACACCTCCACCCTCCCATCCTCGCCACCTTCTACAGAAGCACAATTGAGTCGGTCATGACCAGCTGCATCTCTACGTGGTGCGGCAGCTGTACAGCTGCGGACTGGAAATGCCTTCAGAGAGTGGTGAGGACAGCGGAAAAAATCATTGGGACTTCTCTTCCTTCAATCATGGACATGGGGTACAAGCGCTGTCTGATTAGAGCTAAGGGCATTACCAGAGCCCCCACACACCCACAATTCGGACTGTTTATACTGCTTAACTCTGGGAGGAGGTACCGCAGCATGAAGAGCGGGACAACCAGGTTCTGCAACAGCTTCATCCCCCAGGCCATAAGATTACTGAACAATCAACAAAACCGAGGCTAGAACTTTTAAAATATCGACACTTTTTTAAAAAAAAAACTTTTTATATATATTTATTTTACAGAACCATGCACATGAGGCATTTTTATGGACGCACCTAGCACTTTTACTTTTACTATTTACCTGATTGGAGAGTCAAATGCAACGAAATTTCGTTCAAGGTGCACTGTGTCTAGGTGTATATCTGAATGACAATAAAGTTTTCATTCATTCATTAATTCTCAAGTCATGTCCCCTTGTTTGAATCTTCCCTACTCTCAGTGGGAAAAGCTTATCCACGTCAACTCTGTCTATCCCTCTCATCATTTTAAAGACCTCTATCAAGTCCCCCCTTAACCTTCTGCGCTCCAAAGAAAAAGCCCTAACTTGTTCAACCTTTCTCTGTAACTTAGTTGCTGAAACCCAGGCAACATTCTAGTAAATCTCCTCTGTACTCTCTCTATTTTGTTGACATCCTTCCTATAATTAGGCGACTAAAATTGTACACCATACTCCAGAATTGGCCTCACCAATGCCTTGTACAATTTTAACATTACATCCCAACTTCTATACTCAATGCTCTGATTTATAAAGGCCAGCACACCAAAAGCTTTCTTTACCACCCTATCTACATGAGATTCCACTTTCAGGGAACTGTGCACAATTATTCCCAGATCCCTCTGTTCACCTGCATTCTTCAATTCCCTACCATTTACCATGTACGTCCTATTTTGATTTGTCCTGCCAAGATGTAACACCTCACACTTATCAGCATTAAACTCCATCTGCCATCTTTCAGCCCACTTCCAACTGGCATAAATCTCTCTGTAGACTTTGAAAATCTACTTCATTATCCACAACCCCACCTATCTTAGTATCATTTGCATACTTACTAATCCAATTTACCACACCATCATCCAGATCATTGATGTACATGACAAACAACAGTGGACCCAACACAGATCCCTGTGGCACCCCACTAGTCACTGGCCTCCAACCTGACAAACAACCATCCACCATTACTCTCTGGCATCTCCCATTCAGCCACTGTTGAATCCATCTTGCTACTCCACCATTAATACCCAACCATTGAACCTTCTTAACCAACCTTCCGTGAGGAACCTTGTCAAAGGTAGTGCTTTTGCCCAAGAAAACCAGCGCAGCCTCTGGCACCAAGAGCAAGTAGATCAGCAAAACCTCAATCTAAAGTAGTTGGGCTCCACACAAGGGTCTAGTTGTCTAGATCAAGAAGATGATGAAGAGCGGGGTGGGGGTGGGGGAGGGGAGGACACAGTGGGAATAGTCTGCAAACCACAAAAAGTAACCTCTCAATAGTTCAGACCACAGATGGGGAAATGGCAAGGGTATGTGTTTGAAGGTAAATGCAATTATCATGGGAGGTTTTAATATACATATTCATTGGATTGCAAAGACATCATAGATGCAAAATTTCAGGAATGTGTAGGGATTGTGTTTTGGAGCAGGCATGTTCATAAGTCATAGGAGCAGAATTGGGCCATTTGGCTCATTGAGTCTACTCTACCATTCAACCATAGCGGATCTATATTTCCCCCTCAACCCCATTCTCCTGCCTTCTCCCCACAACCCTTGGCACCCATCGCAGAGCGTACCTGGGAATGGACTGTTTTTGATTTGGTGTAATGTAATGTGGAAGGATAAATAAGGGATCTTGTGTTCAGTGATCCCCGAGGCATTAGTTAGCACAAATGTGAGAGAATTCCACGGGTAGTCGGTGGATGAGCACCAGGGTACATTACCAGTAGAGTATTTATATGCCCAGAAGGCATTTGACCAGGTGACACAGAAGAGGCTGGTGTATAAATAGAAAACACGTGGGACCGAAGGAAGTGAGTTAGAATGGATTGAAAACAGGCTGGCTCATCGAAAATAGTTGGAATAAATGGGTTCTTTTCTAAGAGAAGGGAGGTAACCATATAACCATATAACAATTACAGCACGGAAACAGGCCATCTCGACCCTTCTAGTCCATGCCGAACACATAATCTCCCCTAGTCCCATATACCTGCGCTCAGACCATAACCCTCCATTCCTTTCCCATCCATATAACTATCCAATTTATTTTTAAATTATAAAAACGAACCTGCCTCCACCACCTTCACTGGAAGCTCATTCCACACAGCTACCACTCTCTGAGTAAAGAAGTTCCCCCTCATGTTACCCCTAAACTTCAGTCCCTTAATTCTCAAGTCATGTCCCCTTGTTTGAATCTTCCCTACTCTCAGTGGGAAAAGCTTTTCCACGTCAACTCTGTCTATCCCTCTCATCATTTTAAAAACCTCTATCAAGTCCCCCCTTAACCTTCTGCGCTCCAAAGAATAAAGCCCTAACTTGTTCAACCTTTCTCTGTAACTTAGTTGCTGAAACCCAGGCAACATTCTAGTAAATCTCCTCTGTACTCTCTCTATTTTGTTGACATCCTTCCTATAATTAGGCAACCAAAATTGTACACCATACTCCAGAATTAGCCTCACCAATGCCTTGTACAATTTTAACATTACATCCCAACTTCTATACTCAATGCTCTGATTTATAAAGGCCAGCACACCAAAAGCTTTCTTTGGAGTACTGCAGGGATCAGTTCCTAGTGCATGATTGCTACACTATTTATGTTAATGGCCTGGAGGAAGGAGCAATATGTAAGATTTCCAAATTTATTAACGATACATAAATAGGTGGAAGGGCATGTTGCAATAAGAATGCAATAAGGATACCTTGATTCTGGAATGGGATTTTGATAGATTGAATGAATGGGCAAATGTCTGGCAAATGGAGATCAATGTGAGGTCATGCCTTTTGTGATGCGTGAGGTCATGCCCCTTGGTAAGAGAAATTGAAAGGCGAATAATTATTTAAATGGTTAGTGACTGCGTGAGTGAAGTTCAGAGGGATCTTGGTGTTCTTGTGCATGAATCACTAAAAGATGGCAAGTAGCTCAGACAAGTAGTTAAGAAGGCCAATGGCATTTTGGTCTTCATTGCAAAAGGATTTAAATTTAAAGATAGGGAGGTTTTTTTTTGCAATTATACAGGACGAGGCTAAGTGGGACCCGTTGGGTCCCATGTTCACACGGGAGGGCTAGTCCTCCAACACAATATTCCACCTCTCCACCAATTCCAATATTGGTGGCCAGTGAGGGGGGCTTTCTGGAGCGCTAGTATGGGTGTTGTGGGCCGAAGAGACTGGTTTCCAGAGGGCTAGTATGGACATTGTGGACCGAATGAATTATTGGGCTGGCAGCTCAGTCACTCAGGCCTGGTGGGCTGGCAGCTCAGTCACTCAGGCCTGGTAGGCTGTCAGCTCAGTCACTCAGGCCTGGTGGGCTGGCAGCTGAGTCACTCAGGGCTGGTGGGCTGGCAGTTCACTCACGGCTATTCCTTGAAATTCCATTTCAAGCAGAGTGTAGGCCACCAAATCCAAATTCAACTTCATACCATTTCAAGCAGAGTGCAGGCCACCAAATTCAAATATAATTTCATACCAGTTCAAGCAGAGTGCAGGCCACCAAATTCAAATGCAATTTCATACCATTTGGGCTTTATTCCCCTGCCCCCCCCCCCCCCCCCCCAGAAGGGGCGTTACCTTCATCATGGTGATTGACAGGCGAGAGGACCAATTAGCTGATCTCAAGATTTTTCGAACTATCATAACTTTTTTTTTTCATCGATCGGAAAAATCCTCGGGGCTGTCTCAGCGGAGGAGGACTGTGAGTAAGATGGCCAAAAATCATAGCGGTATATGGTCGTGTTTTTTCTAAAATCAATATGCAGTGCAGACAGGAAGTGGTCAAGATGAGACTTTTAGTTATGTAGATAGATGGTAGTGAGGTCTCACCAAAAGTACTGTGTGCAGTTTTGAACAGTTCAGCTAAAAATACAGTGACATAGGAGGCAGTCCAGAGGAGATTCGATGTGTTGAGAGGGTTGGTAGTCTGGGCTTTAATCTTTGGAGTGTATTTTGGGCATTTGGGCATTTAGCTGACATCTTTTATTGAAGTTTTTGTTGGAAACTCGAGTTAATAAACACTTGAGTTACTTCCTTTTCCAGCAAAACTGCGACAGCTTTTATAGAATGTTTTTTTTTATATACAGCAAAGTCTGCAAACACCTTCTGGAGATATGATCTGACTACAGTAGAAAAGGTAACCTTGTCCATTTTGTTGACATATTCTGGAGAATTGTGGACCAACAGAGGACTATCCAGAAGGCTGCCGGTGATCAGCATGAGGCATTTGGATGCTCATCTGATCAAGCCTGAGGAAACCTCTCTTTCTGTGACCAAGAAAGCTGCACATATTTACAGTTACATATTTACACATTACGACAGGATTCTGTTCCTGGAAAATGTTCACGTCGACGATGAACAAGAACAGTGTGTGGGCGAGGGTCACGGACAAGTGGTGGCGGAAGAGCGAGTAGGCGGGGGGGAGAACGGTCACCAGTTGGGCTCGGTGAGTGAGGGGTGAGTCCGCTGAGTGCTTCCAACTCTGCTCGACTCCACCCAGCAACCCCCGGATGTTGCAGCCCGAGGAGGGTGGGGCAAGGTGGCAATGGAAATGCCCCCGTACCCTCCTAGCTGAAGATGACTGCAGCATTGCAAATCCATCTTGCCATTATCCCATTAACGCTTGTTTGTATGTACGGAGTGTTCATAATTCAGGCCTTCACATTCTGGAGGGAACTAGATGGATTATGTCTGTTTTGGAATAATAAAGGCAGCTCTGCCTCCTGCTGTCACTGATGGAGTTAAACTAGTAAGTGTTATAACTGGCATCAATCGACACTTCACTGTAAGACTCAACACACTTCCTGGAGATTATCTTCCATGAACCTTGGCTACTTGCGGTCTGCAGCTCAGATTCAGTTGTTTTCTTAATGTGAAAAGAACACTGGTCATTTATCACTTCACTCCAGGAGTGCATTGCAGCAAACCATCACCACTGTGAAACTAGATAAATGGATGAACTGGTACCACATGGCTGGAAGCCAGCTCTGCTACTGAAACATTGAAAAGCATGATTGCAACGAGGCATGGTTAGCATCACTGCATGCTCTCTGCGTGCGGATCCTGAATTTTGCCAGCATCCATGTTCCATTGTGCGCACGTAATGTTGTAATGGAATTAACAAGCACCATCTTATGTGTGCAAGACTGCATGTTCCAAGATCAAGCTGTCATCCACTATGTAGGGCGCAACTTCAGACTATTGCAAAGAAAATAACTTTAGAACCAGCAGGCTGATTGCTTTATATAATAGAAAGTAAGTAAATATGAATTCACATACTACTTTTCCCTGTCAAATGTGTAACAGAAGTATTATCTTGACAGTACAACAATCACCCTTTACAGATGAGCTACTTCAGCTGGATTGCACACTTGATAATAGAACCACCTTTAATACCACTACTGAGAAAATAGCTTTGTCGAGTCGAGTGTTTAATTGTCATGCATACCGGAACAGGTATACTAAGTAACCAAACATAGAATATGGTCCAAATGGCATAGAGTATATGGCCTGTGCTAAAAAATGGAGAGAATCGTTCTATATTTCCATTATGTTTTGATCCATAGTTTTCTACGAGTGAAGATCACCAGGATTTGCTGACTTAGGTTAGCCTGTTAATTCATCAGGTCTAAATTTGCTTCTTTCCCAGGAGTCATGGCCAATGAAACAGCTTCCTGAAATATGAGAATCCATTACTTGTTACCAGCTGGTAAATTCTGTCAGAAATTCTGCGTGACCCGTAGCTGAGCAGTTGTCGTTATCTCCCTAATTGAAAGTACTTTATCCAGACCTGTGATGGCCACTGCTACCACAAGGTGGGATTGAATGAGGAGTGTAGATAGCAACGCATTTTGAGGGCAGGTTGGACCAACAGATGTGGATGACAAAGTATGGCTTACCTGTGACTGTCTGCTCGCGTGTTCCGGTTTGCTTGGGAAGTTTGGAATAAAACAAGATTGGTCTATTCAATAGAATATTTGCAAGTGAATTGACATTCATTTGGCTTGTGCTTAAAAGTGGTCTTTGGGACATTGATACAAATGCACCTAATGTGCGGTGTGTAATTCTCCTAATTAGAAGAATCACAGTGTGTGAAAGGTGATAAATGAAGCGCTCTCACGCCAATGCAGTGCAAATTGATCCCCTGCATGAAAGGTCTGTGCACGTAATTTGTGTGGAATAGAGATGGCTCTATTCTTCAGTTGCCTGCCATGGAAGTATTAAAAAAAATGTGATTTTCAAAATGTAACAAAGTGCTTCACCTGATGTGCAAAGTTAATAAATTAGTTGATCATTTAAAAGATGCATGTTTCTTTCCCATTGTATAATGAAGTGGTGTTGTCCATTTTAACCTGGGCCACCAATGGTGGTGAAAGTGCTGTTGGTGGAGGTGCCGGTGTGATGGTGAAAGTGCGAACCACAATTCACTTGTTCCATGGTTACCAAAGTTGCTGAGCCAGAACCCAGTGCCGGTAGCAGGTCGTCGCTGTTTGTACAAGTTATGGATGTTGTTCTTCTGAATCTGCCAATGTCGACACATTATCCAAAGCTTTAACAATGAAAAGCTCAAAGCCTTAGTGTGATATGCTATTGTCCTGGGTCTGAGGATTATGGCAGTGAGGGCCTGCTGGTGGGGTGATGAGGAGACAGAATAAATACATTTCAAAACTTGATTGTCTGGGTAAGCCATTGCCTCAGGAAGCTATTAAGTATTCTGAATATTTCTGAATGTGTCGGACCTTCAGGAAACTTCAAAATCCTTTACAGATACAACCTTTTAAAATTATTATGAATCAATTACATTCGAAACATCATTGGACGGTTTTGGACAAATACAAATACTTATAAACAGTTAGGAGCAGAACAACAAATTCAATTAACTCAAAAAGCACAAAGTATCTTCACTTGCTTTTTCTTTCACGACCATTCCTCTCTTAACTGAATGAGTTGCTGCAGAATTGCAGCAATTTGTGCTCTACGGGGACTGTACGCAGCATTCAGTGTCAGTGTCAGAGTGCAGATGAGGGGAATGTCAATGGAGCTTGATTGGGAAATCGTCTCGACCCTAAACGTCACCCATTCCTTCTCTCCAGAGATGCTGCCTGTCCCACTGAGTTACTCCAGCATTTTGTGTCCACCTTCGATTTAAACCAGCATCTGCAGTTCTTTCCTACACATTGATTGGGAAGTTTACAGCTTCTGTCAATGTGGACATTGTGGACTGTGGACAATGCTAATTCTGCTGGCACATTCAAAGGGTACCACGGATCTGTCTTCATTTCCGGCAACTCTCCTCTATTAATTTGGGGGGTGGTGGGGGGCAGAGCGAGGTGTGCATTGGAAGGAAGACTGCTAAATCAATTACATGAACATCAATTACCAAGCTGCGTTGTGTGGTTGAGATGGCAATTTCAGTTTAATTGAAAAAAAGTGATAGCGATGAAGTGCGTGATAAAATTAAATTAAAGAAAATTATTTGTTTGCAGCCAAATATATTTTTACTTGCTAAAGGGGAGCAACAGAAAAGGTTATATGTGCAACCAGAGTAATCAGGAATTAAAAGAACATTTATGTGATTTAAAATTCCTTCACATACTGAATGAGCTCGTTAAAAATGCAACTTAATTTATGGTGCCCTGGGATCTCATTTCCTGACTGAAGTTCACGTATTTGTTTTAATTCCTCAATTCTTTGAAAAATCGTAATCTCTAATAAACCCAAGTCTAGATATTATTATTTTTACTTGCACTAAAATAGTTTTGTGTGTCTAACGTGCTACACCTGTAATAAAAGGTGCCATTCAGATTGCAATCTTGCATTCCATGGTTAACAAAACTGATGATGCTCTATCAAGTCTAATGCCTGTTTTTCCACTGATCACTAATATTACACAGATGTCACCACTAAACCTAATAGCTGTGACTTTGGGAGCAACCTGTAAGGAGAGTCAAGGTGCACTCTTCCAGCCACTGGAGAGTGTTGCTTCTTTAAACATGTGCTTTAATGATGGAAGAGAGAGGGGGGAGTGGTCTCTGGATCTTATTGGAAGACCAGGACAGTTGTACAGAGGCAAGGTTTTAAGGTCAGTTTATTGTCACATGCACCATTTAAGGTACAGTGAAATTTGAATTACCATACAGCCATACTAAGTGAAAAGCAACAAGACTTAAAATAAAGCCACTTAAAATAAAATTTAACGTACACATCCAACACAGCGGCTCCCCACATTCCTCACTGTGATGGAAGGTAATAAAGTCCAATTAAGTTGAAGCGCCGGGTCAGTCTCCAGGAAAGGTCGCGCCACTCCACGATGTTAGGCCGCAGTGGGGATGGAGAAACGATACGGAAAAATATTACATCTCTGTCAAGGTAAGAGATTGAAGAAGTTTCCCACAGCCCCCCACCCCCCACATAAAACAAACCAAGCAACACTAAAACATACTCTTTAACACATACTTAAAATAACAAAAACAAAAGAAAGGACAGACAGACTGTTGGCGATGCAGAACCTGGAGGACTGTAATCTCTGCAATGGCACCACAGCGACCCACAATGGGTCAAACCAGGTCCTCCTGGCATGAGGTTATCTGATTTGGCTGCAAAGAGTGATACGACATGAGTGCAGTAATGCATGACTGTGCTATGAGGATGTCGTGGCAGTGCCTTTGTCTGTTCTTCTGAGCTGGAGGGAAGATAGATGAAACATAGAAACATAGAAACTAGGTGCAGGAGTAGGCCATTCGGCCCTTCGAGCCTGCACCGCCATTCAATATGATCATGGCTGATCATCCAACTCAGTATCCCGTACCTGCCTACTCTCCATACCCCCTGATCCCTTTAGCCACAAGGGCCACATCTAACTCCCTCTAAAATATGGCCAATGAACTGGCCTCAACTATCTTCTGTGGCAGAGAGTTCCAGAGATTCACCACTCTCTGTGTGAAAAATGTTTTTCTTATTTTGGTCCTAAAGGATTTCCCCTTTATCCTGAAACTGTGACCCCTTGACCTGGACTTCCCTAACATCGGGAACAATCTTCCTGCATCTAGCCTGTCCAACCCCTTAAGAATGTTGTAAGTTTCTATAAGATCCCCCCTCAATCTTCTAAATTCTAGCGAGTACAAGCCGAGTCTATCCAGTATTTCTTCATATGAAAGTCCTGACATCCCAGGAATCAGTCTGGTGAACCTTCTCTGTACTCCCTCTATGGCAAGAATGTCTTTCAAAGAGGAAAGTCTCCTCTCCTTGAGGATGGAGTTAGGATGGCCTTTCAAATTCAGTGAGCAGCAAACTGAGATGTTGCAGAGTTGAGCGACAGCAGCTTAGGGTAACCCTGAAGCAAGGATGCCAAGTGTGATGACTTTAACTGTAACATCATCCAAGCATACATGCCTATCCTTGTGTTACCAGGTCAGAGACTCAAGTGAGCCATTCTCTTGAACCTCCTGATCTCCACAGTTGCCTCCACAGATATCTCCAATACCCATGATCTATCTCCCCACCATTCAGCAAGAGGGGATTAGTTTAGTTTCCAGCATTGAAACAGGCCCTTTGGCCCACAGAGTCCATGCTGACCAGCGATCACCCATAAACTAGTTCTATCCTACACACTAGGGACAATTTACAGAGGGCTAATTATCCTACAAAACTGCATGTATTCGGAATGTGGGAAGAAATTGGGGCACCTGGAGAAATCCCATGTGGTTTATGGAGAGAACGTACAAACTCCATTCAGACATTTTTGGGGGAGTTTAATGCTGGAAACATATTCTTTGCATGAGTGAAAATCCAAACAAGCTGTCCTTTCTTCAGGTGTACAAAACGCCCAGAACTATGCTGCAATTTTCCGTCAGCCCATGTTCTAACCTGGATGGATGTTCAGTCCATGAATAATAATGTCTTGTCCCGAGTGTTATTTTGGTTGTGAGAATGGGAGAGGAGCGGGATCAGGGGTGGAACAGACAGTGAATCGCAGCAGTGAAGCTTTCTGCTGAGATAAAATAATAAACCACTTCTCACACTTGTAAAAACTCTGTCAAACTACCAGCAAAGTTGAGCAAATCTATGGGAGCAATAACTGTGAGAAACCACTCTGTGAAAGTTGCTCTAATGGGTGATATACATCAGAGTCTAGCTTTTTTGTACAAACTCTTCAAGTAGCAAGAGCGAATTGGACTGTGCAAGAATTTATTATATTGAATAACAGCATTAAATATATTCATATTGATAACCTAGCTTGAATATATTCTTGGAAGATGTGACAGAGAAATGGATTGCATAGAGAATTCTGCTTATCTCTGGTTCCCTGCAATGTCTGGCGCCTAAATTGGGTGGTAATCCAGTAAAAGCAAACTCGCTCAATTGAAAATCATAGAACCACAGAGCCTGGAAATCAGACACAATACCCTGAAAAATGCTGGAATAACTCAGCATGTCGGGCTGCCTGCCTGGAAAGAGAAACAGTTAACTTTTCAGGTCTGAGATCCCTCACCAGATGTGGGAACGTACAAAAACAAACATGTTAGGAATTGCAGAGAATGAGGGGTAAAACAAAATGGAAGATGTAAAACATAAAAGAGAATGCTGGAAATGCTCAGCAGATCATGGCCTGTCAACTATCCCCAGACCACATCTCATCTACTTTCCAAACATCTTTTGAACAGACCAAGGATAGAGTCTTCTTCTCCCACCCACATCCGTGTTCATCATATTATTTATCAATTTCTATCAGCATCAACAAAATTCCACCACCAATCACATCTACCCTCCTTTTCACTCAGCATTTCGAAGAGACCATTCCCTTTGTGACTCCCTGATTTGCTCTTCCACCCTTGAGTTACGTTTGCATGGAGACGATGTACTGTCCGCATTCCCAAATAGTCATTCAAAATTAAGCCGCAATTGTTCTGCATGTATTGTTTACCATGTCTCCTCTTCAATGTAGAAAGCACTCTTGAGTTGGCTACAGTTTTGTGGGGGTACCTGTATTCAGTCCATTGGGGTCTATCAGAACTCCCACTATAATTTTCTGTCCCGCCGCACATTGATTGTAGCAACAATGCCAAATGCAAGCCTAATGCCCCTGTCCCACTTAGGAAACCTGAACAGAAACCTCTGGAGACTTTGCGCCCCACCCAAGGTTTCCGTGCGGTTCCTGGAGGTTGCAGGTGGTTGCTGGAGGTTGCAGGTAGTGGAAGCAGGAAGCAGGTAGGGAGACTGACAAAAACCTCCGGGAACCGCACGGAAACCTTGGGTGGGGCGCAAAATCTCCAGAGGTTTCCCTTCAGGTTTCTTAAGTGGGACAGGGGCATAAGGAAGAGCACCTCATCTTCCATTGGGGCTTTTCATCTTCTAATAATGAATGATCTTTCCGTTGACCAGATAGCATGCGACAAAGGCTTTTCCCTGTACCTCGGCACATGTGCCATTAAACAAAACTCAACTCATCTTTTGATTGGACCTTTCTGCACTCGTTATAAGGTCACGTTCTCTCTGCATGTATTGAAACTGGCAATTTCCACTCCATCATTGCTCAGTTAATCCCACCATTACCATTGTTTGACGTGCTGAGCACATCCGACAGTGCTCAATTGTCCATGTTCTCTTGCTGGCTTTCATGCTCTCCAGCTGGCCTCGCATCAATGGGGTTTTCTTCCATTTTTTCCTCTCTCTAGCTGCCCCATTAATCCATTGACTGGATAATGTCTGACAAATTATCCCCATTGTAACCATGTTCCACCTTTACCCACGTAAACCCTTTGTCTTCTCCGTCCTTCCCCCCACCTTCTCTCGGACATCAATTTAATCTCTTTTTCTCACTTTCTTAGTTCAGAAGAAAGGGCTTTAAACATTAGTTCTCTCTCCACAGCTGCTGCCTGACCTGCTGAATGTTTCTGATTTTATTGGAAATATTGGTCTGGTGACTGTCTGGTTTATCTCGCTAGTTATAGATTGTGGGAGCTGCATTGACTTTCTTTAATCTGTGGGTAACTTTGTCTGTCCTGATTCCTTACAATGATTACCAATTCTTCAGAAACCATCTCGTAACGTACTGGCATCAGTTTTTCTACCGGGCTTTGCGCCCTTTTCAAATGTGAGCCTCCATATCTTAATTAATCTGAAGAAGGGTCCCAACCTGAAATGTCACCTATCAATGTCCTCCAGAGATGCTGCCTGTCCTACTGAGTTACTCTAACACTTTATGTAATTTTAATCTAGCAGCATCTGCAGTTCCTTTTTTCTCTAGCACAGCCTTGTCCAAAAATCTTCACTTATTATCATAAATACAATCGTCACTCAAACACAATAGATAGAATAATGGAGAAGGTACAAAGTGCAGAATATATTTCTTAACCTTGTAGCTCATTGTAGCACATCAGTTCAATGGACAAAGTCCAACGGCGTCAATGGGATAGAAGACAGTACCCCGACTTATGGGAGGCCCGTTTCGATTTATTATACTTTGATTTACATGTATCAGCCTGTGGTACACCCCAGCGTGAAACAGGATGAGAACTGACAACTATAATCTATTTCTTTTCTCACACAGACTGCCAATGGCAGTGAAAATTCCAAGGATACAATGATGACTAAAAATGGTTTCTTAGCATGCCTCACATGCTCCTTCACAGAATATGAGCCAGTTACATGTTTCTACAACTCTCCTTAGTTTGAACATTTAATGCTCATAAAATATTTAAAAATTCGCATTCACTACCGTTATATTAAATATTGCTTCTGAATTTTATTACACTGGGTTTTACGTTGAACTATTTTCTTTGGCATTTGTCAGTCAGATCATTTAATAGTTGGATCTGTGGCTCCTTGTTTTCAAAAAAATCTCAAGCCTCGGAAATATTTTGCTGGACAATTGACACAAATCAAAATTGGTGGCATTACGTACTAGCTAATTTTAGTGTTGAGTAAACTGATGAGTAGCGGGGTGGCCCTAGACTCCCAAGACGGAGTAAAGGCATGAGCAGACTCCTTGCAGCTGTTGTCTGAAGTCCAATGCACACACATTAAATTAGGCAATCGCCTGAAACTGATGGGATGACTGTGAGCTCAGACATTTGTACTTTGTCTTGAAACAGCTGATAGCACAGGTCACCTTCTTGACTGATGAGAACTGTGCGGATAAAATACTTAATTCCTTTTTGGGAAAGATAGCAAAGCAGTGGATCCATTTTAAAGTTCCAGGATAGGCCAAACTAAACGTCTGTATTATGTGCAGCCCCTTATTTCACTTTAAGGGTTTGATCGATCCATCTGTGGCAATGTTTCTGTTGATAAATTGGTCTTCAATGAATACAATATGGTCATGACGCCAGGACAAAATAAATATTTTTGTTTCCGTGAGGTGCACGGACTGAGTTACTCCAGCACTTTGTGTCATTTTTGTATACCAGCATCTGCAGTTCCTTGTTTCTCTAGTTCAGCTTTGTCCAAAAACCTTTCATTATTATTAACTTAGATTGGGAAGAACAAGAATCATGATTGGATCTTGTAGATTGTGGCACCTTTCATTTTTACATGAATGATTTTGCAGAACTGTTGTGCAGATATAACATAAAAGATAAAACAGTAGAGCAGAGGAACAGGCCCTTCGGCCCACAATGTCCATGCTGGGCCACAATGTCCATGATACCAGGTGGGCGGGATGTACTTGGCACAGTGGGTGATGGGCTCTTTGTGAGCTTTGCTCCTTCCACATTGTATGTTGCTTCTGTGTGCTCCTTCTACATATCATTCTCATGACATCTTGGATACACCTCTTCCACTTTGTGTGGATGTGGATCAGGGATTCCCAAGAGCCAGTGAATTTCTTCAAGAGGATTTGAACATATCATTGAAACCTTTCCTTTGTCAGCCTGGTAATCTCTGCCTGTGATAGAACTGAAACCAAGGATTCTACTTGGCAGTCTGGTCTTAGGCCGGCAAATAGCATTTGTTATTGTTAATATGGGAGTGTAAGCAAGTTGTATTAGTGTTACCCACACGCTAGAAGTTCCAGGTGTTGCTTCTTAAAGTCTGAACCTGCCCTGAGTTCTGAGTTCTGCCGTTTGGACTTTGTGAAATCATTGTGGTAATTGTGGTTTTAGCAATTGTCTCGAGATTTCTTTTGACACACCGGAGAATGCCTGTAATGATGTCAGTTACGGAAAGCCACTGATTCACCCACTTGGCATGAAGTATTGTCAGCAGCCTCTCAGGGTCTGAAGGCTGAACATATTGCACATAGAATGGGTAACTCCACTCTCCTTGGTACAACACAGTACTTGTGATCATGTCTGGAATTCTACAAGAAATTGACCAGTGGTGGTAGAAAATACAAGTTGCCTTGTTCGTCCTGTTAGTGTTGTGAAGCCGGAAATGTATTTTCCCTCAGGGCAAACAAGCCTCAGCAGAGGTTGGGGAATGTGTCCGTGAACGGAATACCTGCCAGGTTTGCCAGGGCCTGCTGATGGGGATGGGACTCTCCCTTCTCTCTGTACCCCTGATGAGGAAACTAGTCATCAATGCCACTTTACCAGTGTGTATTCAATCTTTTATTGCAGGATTGATTTATTCACTTCACAAGTCTACAATTACCACCCACATGTCCAAAATAGTCTATGTCTCATTATGAAGATGATCATTCTTTTACTGCTTGAAAACTGTCTTGCACTTAAAACTGTATGGAGCAACATGATGCCCAACATATTGTTTCCAGCAATTTATAAACTATATCTTCACTTCAGGTAGTGGTTACATTGAAATACCGTGGAATCTTGTAAAATGCTAATTCAGATGACACAGTGTATTGTCATCAGTCAGTCAGATTAATAAGCTTTAATAATCACAAAAACAAATTACAATATATTGATACTTCACTTCTGCCACTAGTTGAGACACACTGTGAGGTTTGAAACAGATCCCCAGGGTAAACGTGGACCCCATCCAGGGGCTCATCCCAGGAGGATATGTAGGCGGGTGGCTGATGCTTTGTTGATAGAACTGATGACTGAACTGGTGTTCAATCTGAAGAAGAATCCCAACCTAAGATGTTGTTTGTCCATTCCCTCCACTTATAAAACCCGAAGACATAGGAGCAGAATTAAGACATTCGACCCATCGAAGCTGCTCTGCCATTTGATCATGACTGATCTATTTTTCCCTCTAAACCCTATTCTCCTGCCTTCTCCTCATAACCATAATATACTGCCTGACCCCTGAGTTCCTGCAGCCTGTTTTTTTTTTTGCTTCTTATGAAATGAGTATTCTTTAAGTTCCAAGGGTGAATGCCTTGTTTTTAAATAATCAAGGCTCGGAATTTATAACAAAAAATGCATTCTCCACGATTTTGCTCCAAAACAGTCCCTGCAATTATTTCATAATTTACTGCAGATGGCATGAACAATTAAGATTGGAAGATAAAATATGGAAGTCCCAATTTTCCACCATCTGTTTATCTCGCACATGATAATTATTGAAAATCATGATAATTGGGATTAGTTATTAGAAAATGATGAATGGTAGCCTTGATGAGCCTTTTTATTTCACGCTATTGATCAAAATAATGAATTCAGCAACATCACAGTCAATTCATGTCAACGCATTTAAATGACTAGTTTGTCTCAACATCAAACTGAAATCCTGAATAATGATTTGTAACATTCCTTTCCCATAAAAGTCCCGACATGTCACAATTGTTTTCAAACTTCAATCACTGGTGATGGAACTCAGATGCTCAGGGTGAGAATATGTGAACTACCTCTCTCCATCCCCACTGTTCCTGTGCATCAAACGATATCTAATGTTCCGATGGTACCATCATATTGATATCTTCTTTTCTGACAAGATCAAACGTTTGTTCATTTTTCGCTCTATTTTTAAAGAAAATTGAAATATAATTTTTTTGACAATTAATGGACAACTTTCATAAGTTATTGCGGAATTTATGGTAATTTAAAAGGAGTGGAACTGCATCAAATCACTGTTCCTCAAGATTAAAGAGATCTTTTATCTTCACTCACTGGCAGTGTGTGAAATGTACAGTGGCTTGCAAAAGTATTCATACCCCTTGAACTTTTCCACATTTTGTCACGTTACAACCACAAACGTAAATGTATTTTATTGGGATTTTATGTGATAGACCAACACAAAATGATACATGGTTTTCAAATTTTTTTACAAATAAAAAACTGAAAAGTGTGGCATGCAAAAGTATTCAGCCCCCTTTACTCTGATACCCCTAAATAAAATCCAGTGCAACCAATTAACCATATAACCATATAACCATATAACAATTACAGCACGGAAACAGGCCATCTCGACCCTTCTAGTCCGTGCCGAACACATAATCTCCCCTAGTACCATATACCTGCGCTCAGACCATAACCCTCCATTCCTTTCCCATCCATATAACTATCCAATTTATAACTATCCAATTGCCTTCAGAAGTCACCTAATTAGTAAATAGAGTCCACTTGTGTGTAATCTAATCTCAGTATAAATACAGCTGTTCTGTGAAGGCCTCAGAGGTTTGTTAGAGAACATTAGTGAACAAACAGCATCATGAAGCCCAAGGAACACACCAGACAGGTCAGGGATAAAGTTGTGGAGAAGTTTAAAGCAGGGTTATGTTATAAAAAAATATCCCAAGCTTTGAACATCTCATGGAGCACTGTTCAATCCATCATCCGAAAATGGAAAAGTATGGCACAACTGCAAACCTACCAAGACATGGTCGTCCACCTAAACTGACAGGCCGGGCAAGGAGAGCATTGATCAGAGAAACATCCAAGAGGCCCATGGTAACTCTGGAGGAGCTGCAGAGATCCACAGCTCAGGTGGGAGAATCTGTCCACAGGACAACTATTAGTCGTGCACTCCACAAATCGGGCCTTTATGGAAGAGTGGCAAGAAGAAAGCCATTGTTGAAAAAAAGCCATAAGAAGTCCCGTTTGCAGTTTGCCACAAGCCATGTGGGAGACACAGCAAACATGTGGAGGAAGGTGCTCTGGTCAGATGAGACCAAAATTGAAGTTTTTGGCCTAAATGCAAAATGCTATGTGTGGCGGAAAACTAACACTGCACATCACCCTGAACACACCATCCCCACTGTGAAACATGGTGGTGGCAGCATCATGCTGTGGGGATGCTTTTCTTCAGCAGGGACAGGGAAGCTAGTCAGAGTTGATGGGAAGATGGATGGAGCCAAATACAGGGCAATCTTGGAAGAAAACCTGTTAGAGTCTGCAAAAGACTTGAGACTGGGGCGGAGGTTCACCTTCCAGCAGGACAACGACCCTAAACATACAGCCAGAGCTACAATGGAATGGTTTAGATCAAAGCATATTCATGTGTTAGAATGGCCCAGACCTAAATCCAATTGAGAATCTCTGGCAAGACTTGAAAATTGCTGTTCACAGACGCTCTCCATCCAATCTGACTGAGCTTGAGCTATTTTGCAAAGAAGAATGGGCAAAAATGTCAGTCTCTAGATGTGCAAAGCTGGTAGAGACATACCCCAAAAGACTTGCAGCTGTAATTGCAGCGAAAGGTGGTTCTACAAAGTATTGACTCGGGGGCTGAATACTTTTGCACGCCACACTTTTCAGTTTTTTATTTGTAAAAAAAATTGAAAACCATGTATCATTTTCCTTCCACTTCACAATTATGCGCCACTTTGTGTTGGTCTATCACATAAAATCCCAATAATATACATTTACGTTTGTGGTTGTAACGTGACAAAATGTGGAAAAGTTCAAGGGGTATGAAAACTTTTGCAAGCCACTGTAACTCCTTCAATGCCCAAGAGAGATGGATCTACCTTTATTTTGGTTTAAGTGAATATACTAAACATAATGTTCTTGATCCAAACTGTATCAAAGGTTTGGGATGTGAATAGAAGAAGACATAAAAAAGTAATATAATTGTATGTAGAAAGTAACTGCAGATGCTGGTTTACAATGAAGTTAGACACAAAATGCAGGTGTAACTCTGAAGAAGGGTCTTGATCCGAAACGTCACCCATTCCTTCTGTCCAGAGATTCTGCCTGTCCTGCTGAGGTCTGGTGGGAAACCCGTACTGCAGGGGATTATAGTGGATCAGGTGCATTATTTGTGCTTGCCATCCCTTTGCGATATCGATTGCGACATTGCGCTTTTTAGTAATTTCACTGACACATAAATATACACAGTAGCCTTTCCTCTTCCAGTTTGATCCAGTGGAGGGAAGCGGACTGATGGTGTGCTGCTCATTGCTGGTGGTGGATCTGCGGATGGGACGATGAGTTGAGATAGTTGAGATGGTGTGGGCAGAATGTGGCTTCAGGAGTTGGAGGATCTGCATGTGAATGGCCATGATCACGTAAATGACAGAGTGAGGCTGCACCCTTCAGCATGGGAGGGGTATGGAATATGCCTGCAGTGTGGAACTGAATCTGCATTACTGGTCCCATGCAAGCACGTTGCAACCATTTGTTCCTGTTGCCAAATTGCTGCAGCTGCTATGTTGCTGCATGCCAGTTGCATGGAATTCAAAGAAGTAATTTGCCTACTAAAGTGTTGGTGGATATGGGTAAACTTGATTGGATTTAGATTAGTCTATCACCTAGCGCACAAGAAGGTTGCAACATAATTTAGAATGTTATGGCTAATGTTGCAGAGTCTAGTTAACTTGTGCGAAACAAATGCTTTTGTTGCAGCATTTGTTCAGGTTGGGCAACTCAGGCAGAAAACATTGATCCATTCAAACTTTGATCCAGGTGCATATGTCACTTTCAGAGTGCCAGAACTGCAGGTTTGCATCTTCATGGCCTTCTGTTCATGCAGAAACCTGATTTTATCTTCAGTCTTAACATGCTGTCACCCATGCATACCTAATGGACAACAAGTATAGACCATGGATGAGCAGATGTTCTAAGTTGATAACTGGAAGATAGATTTTAATTAGTCCGTGTGCAACCAGTAATGGCTGCCTCGCCAACAGTCTGTCTGTCCCTTCCTTCTTTGTTGTTTGTTTGTATGTTTTTAGTGTTCTTTAGCTTGTTTTATGTGGGGGGGGCGCGGGGTTTGGGGGAAACTTTTTCTAATCTCTTACCTTGATTGAGATGCGATTTTAATTTTCCATATTGTATCTCCATCTGCACTGCGGCCTAACATCGAGGAGTTGGCGGCCTTTGCTGGAGACCGATTTCAGGAGCTCCACTGCGGAGGCCTGTGGACTTATCTTCGCGGAGTCCGCAATCCCTTTGCCAGGGATCGACCTCAGGGCTCCACCCGCGGGAGCCTGCGGAATTTGACATCGTGGAGCTCGCTGTCTCTGGTCAGAGACCGACTTTGGGGAAACTCCAAGCCGCAGGAGCTTCGACTGCCCCGATCGCAGGAGCTTCGATCACCCCAATGCAGGGGGTTCGACCGTCGGCTGCGGGAACTTCGATCACCCCCCGACTGCGATGGTTCGACTTGTGTGCGGACGTGGCGTCGAAGGACGAGAAGCCGAAGCAAAGAAGTCGAAGCCAAATAGCCGAATGGAAACGAAGCCGAAGCACAAAATAACCGAAAGCGTACGAAGCCGAAACGCCAAAGAACCGAAAGGGCGTGACACCGAAAAGCCAACTAATCGACAGGTTGCGTCGCCTAAAAGCAAACTCACCGATTGGCCGCTCTGCCGAAACGCCACCTAACCGAAAGGCTGCGTCGCCTACAAGCCAATTAACCGAATGCCGCTCTGCCAAAAAGTCAAATAATGTCTTGTGTGGGAAAATGACCCCCACCCTCCCGTCTCCACCGGCCAGTGATGTGAGGGAGGCGGGGGACTGGAAAAATAGCTGACAAGTCCCACCCCCCCACCCCCCCCCCCCCCCCCCCCCCGGCAACACCATGTCCGTTATTTGACTTTTCAGCAGAGCGGCATTCGGTTAGTTGGCTTGTAGGCGACGCAGCCTTTCGGTTAGGTGGCGTTTCGGCAGAGCGGCCAATCGGTGAGTTTGCTTTTAGGCGATGCAGCCTTTCGGTTAGTTGGCTTTTAGGTGTCCTGCCCTTTCTGTTAGTTGGCATTTTTGCTTCGTATGCTTTAGGTTCGTTGGCGTTTCGGCTTTGTACGCTTTAGGTTATTTGGCATTTCAGATTCGTTTCCATTCGGCTATTTGGCTTCGACTTCTTTGCTTCGGCTTCTCGTCCTTCTACATCACGTCCGGGTACCGGTTCGACTGCCCCGATTGCGGGAGAATAAAGAGGAAGAAGATTGGACTTTATTGCCTTCTATCACAGTGAGGAATGTGGGGAATCCACTGTGGTAGATGTTTATGTTAACTTTTATGTAGTTTGTGTCTTGTTGCTTTTTGTTAGTATGGCTGTATGGTAATTCGAATTTCATTGTACCTTAATTGATACACGTGACAAACTGACCTTGAAACATTGACTGTGAAACCTTGAAGCAGTTATTTGTGAGAGCTTGTTGAGCTGAGTGCAATCTTCATTTACAAGACAGGTCATTTAATGGAGCAGAAAGTTCCATTTACCCAGCTTTGGCATTGATGTGTTTGCAGTTGCACTTATTCATTGGGGCTTCTAAGTACTCTGAATAAAATCGTATTAGCTTATCAAGTGAGATCTATTGGAGTCCCGCTGTATAAGTCAACCTTATTGCAAAGTAAATGGCAGTCATGTAAAGGCAGGGCATCGGTAAAAATCCTGGGGAACTTGGGAGGAGAGATTTATTCCCAAGCATTTGACCCACATGGCTGAAAACCCTGTGTCTGATTGAGATGCATCAATAGGATAGGAGGGGGTTACAAAGTCACGTTAGGACATTATTTATAAATGAAGACAAAGAATTTCAGTTTGGAGTGATGGGGAGAGGGAATGTGGAAATCGGAGAGATCAGGATTGATGGTGAGTGGGATGGAATGCTCAAGAGGATACAAAGACCTTTGTTTTTGACACATACTTTAGAAATATGATATTGAGGAGCTGGAGATGAAATGATCAGCAATCCATTCTGATGCCAGTGATTCAGTTATATGAATAGGACTTGACACGCCATGACATATTGGGCAGATATCTACCTTTATATTAATTTATTGCATGAATACCCTCGTTTGCATTCATAAACATGCCATTGCTGCTATCTAAATTTACATTTTTCTCAATGAGTCTAGAAGGATTTTACTTGCAAAATCCTTCTAGATTTCTACTTGTGTTAGGAGCAACACAGCTTTATGAGTGATTTCTGGGTTGATGGAGCTGACCAAAGATCAACGATTATGAAGGATCTGCTTCTATTCTGTGCAGTTAAGAAAAACGAGTGGTGTTCTCATCGACACACTTCATATGGAGAGAGGGATTGTCAAGTAAATCTAGTGAGGTTTTTTACCAGCCTGTAGGGTTACAGAATTAGGGATAGATCTCTGTGTATCAAAAGATGATGAGAAGAATTGCTTTCTGTGATTTGATTGTAGTCCGTAGAATTCTACAGCAGAAAGGGTATCAGCAAAATAATAATTAGTTGCAGCTAACTCACAGAAATGAAAATATGTTTTTATGCATCAAAGGATTAATATAATAGAGGGGACGTTACTTTGATCACATTCAATGTACTGTTGACCATTCTGATGACCACAGTATAGGAAGGATGTTGTTGGGCTGGAGACAATGCATAGTCGATTCACCAGGATGCTGCTTGGATGAGAGGGCTTCAAGTACGGGGATAAATTAGATAGGCTGGGCTTGCGTATCTTTTTTTTAAGAGATACGGCATGGAAACGGG
Organism: Amblyraja radiata; assembly: GCF_010909765.2. Taxonomy (NCBI): domain Eukaryota; kingdom Metazoa; phylum Chordata; class Chondrichthyes; order Rajiformes; family Rajidae; genus Amblyraja; species Amblyraja radiata. The sequence goes on from NC_045981.1 coordinate 27,560,410, forward strand.
TACTTTGCCCCTCCATGTCCACGGTGGCCAGCAATTACCCGTATTCCAGTTTTATCCTACACATTAGGAACAATTTACAGAAGCCAATTAACCTGCAAACCTGTTTGTGTTTGGGATGTGGGAGGAAACAGGAGCACCCAAAGGAAACCCACATGGTCACAGGGAGAAGGTGCAAACTCTATACAGACGTCACCCGTAGTCAGGAAGGAACTTGGGCCTCTGGCAACTCTTCCACTGCGCCACTATGACGTTCTGCCACTCTGGAGTGAAGGAAAGGGGGGTGGGAAATGGGGTTGATAGAAATATATAAGATTATAAGGTTTCAAAGGTCTTTTATTGTCACATGTACCAATTAAGGTACAGTGATATGCGAATTACCATTCAGCCATACCAAACAAAAACCAACAAGGCACAAAAATACATAAAAGTTAACATAAACATCCACCACAGCGTACTCCCCACACAGTAGAGCTCCTTAAATCGGTCTCCAGCAAAGGCCACAAACTCCTTGATGTTAGGCCGCAATGCGGATGGGGATACAATGCAGAAAAAAATCGCTTCTCCGTCGAGGTAAGAGATTAGAAAACGTTTCCTCAACCCCGTCCCCTATCCCCCACATAAAACAAGCTAAAGAACACTAAAAACATACATTTAACACATACAAAATAACAACAAAGAAGAAAGGGATAGACATACTGTTGGCAAGGCAGCTATTGCTGGCGCCACCCTGAGGTTTCTTCAAACGCCCCTCGAACCAGGAGCCTGTGTTGCTCTGATTCAGGCTTTGTTCCAACAGATCCAGGAGGCACTTTGAGGTGTTGGCTACTGATATCGCAATGCCTTCATCAATGCCATCAATGCCGGTCTCTTCTATACCCCGTAACTCTGCTCTGCTCTCCCCATCCCCCCTCTCGTAACAAGGACAGAGTCCCCCTTGTCCTCACCTTCCACTCGACCAGCCGTCACGTACAACAAATAATCCTCCGACATTTTCGCCACCTCCAACGGGATCCCACCACTGGCCACATCTTCCCATCTCCTCCCGTGTCTGCTTTCCGCAGAGACCGCTCCCTCCGTAACTCCCTGGTCAATTCATCCCTTCCCACCCAAACCACCCTCTCTCCAGGCACTTTCCCTTGCAACTGCAGGAAATGCTACACTTGTCGCTTTACTTCCCCCCTTGACTCCATTCAAGGACCCAGCACTTTCCAGGTGCGGCTGAGGTTCACCTGCACCTGCTCCAACCTCATCTATTGCATCCGCTGCTCTAGGTGTCAGCTGCTCTACATAGGTGAGACCAAGCATAGGCTTGGCGACTGCTTCGCCCAACACCTCCGCTCTGTTCTCATTAACCTACCTGATCTCCCGGTGGCTCAGCACTTCAACTCCCCCTCCCATTCCGAATCCGACCATTCTGTCCTGGGCCTCCTCCATGGCCAGAGTGAGGACCACCGTAAATTGGAGGAGCAGTACCTCATATTTCGCTTGGGCAGTTTGCACCCCAACAGTATGAACATTGACTTCTCTAATTTCAGGTAGTCCCTGCTTTCTCCTCCCCTTCTCAGCTCTCCCTCTGCCCACTGTCTCTACCTCTTACTTTCCTCTTCCCGCCCCACCCCACCCTCACATCAGTCTGAAGAAGGGTCTCGACCTGAAACGTTGCCTATTTCCTTCGCTCCATAGATGCTGCCTCACCCACTGAGTTTCTCCAGCATTTTTGTCTACCTGCAATGTCTTCATAGTTCAGTTTAAGATTCTCAACTCAAACAACATTCCTTTTGCATTTAACTTAAAATGTAAGGGAGAATTTTTTTTCGAACGCAATGGAGAATCAAGGACTCAGTAAAGTTTCTCTAATTGCAACAATTGTGAAAGATGGTGTGCGTGAATCTCTGAGATGGGCTGAGAGAAATACTCATTCAATCTGCTTTATTTCATCTATCTTCTATCTATTATATAAAAGTCTCGCCCCATCCGTCCGGCTGGCGTCCGGATCCCTTCCTGCCTTTCGATTCGTTCCCGCCGTGCGATGTCACAATGCCCGATGCTCACAGACGTCCAATCGCGATGCCCGACGCTCGCAGACGTCCAATCGGAACGGATCCATTTACATGTACGGCTTCCGGCCGCATTTCTTCCTTTGATTCCCTGCGACTCCGAAACCAGACGCAGAATCGCCGACGTCTTTTCAATTTCGGTAGAGATTTCACTTTTCTTTCTAGGTATCCGCTCCTCATTACATTTCGTCGTGTTTAAGTACACGTTTTTAATCAAATCCTTCCCCCCCCCCCCCCCCCCCAATATTTCAAAACTAAACTGGCTTCTCACCCACAGAAGCTTCACCAGCCCCAGCCCATGGTGAACGTTCCATCGTGTGATGTCACAATGCCCGATGCTCACATATGTCCAATCGGAATGGATTCATTTACATATGCCTATGCAAGAGCCCCAGCCCCTGGTGAACGTTCCAATGTGTGATGTCACAATGCCCAATGTTCAAATACATTGTTGCCATAGAGGGAGTACAGAGAAGGTTCACCAGACTGATTCCTGGGATGTCAGGACTTTCATATGACGAAAGACTGGATAGACTCGGCTTGTACATGCTAGAATTTAGAAGATTGAGGGGGTATCTTATAGAAACGTACAAAATTCTTAAGGGGTTGGACTAGATGCAGGAAGATTGTTCCAGATGTTGGGGAAGTCCAGAACAAGGGGTCACAGTTTAAGGATAAGGGGTAAATCTTTTAGGACTGAGATGAGAAAAACATTTTTCACACAGAGAGTGGTGAATCTCTGGAATTCACTGGCACAGAAGGTAGTTGAGGCCTGTTCATTGGCTGAATTTAAGAGGGAGTTAGATGTGGCCCTTGTGGCTAAAGGTATCAGGGGGTATAGAGATAAGGCAGGTGCAGGATACTGAGTTGAATGATCAGCCATGGTCATATTGAATGGTGGTGCAGGCTCGAAGGGCCGAATGGCCTACTCCTGCACTTAATTTCAATGGTTCTATGTTTCCCTCTCATCACCCCTCTCCCTCTCCAACCCATCCCTCTCTCCCCCGCCCGCCTTCCCTCTCTACGCCACCCCCTTCCCTCTCTCAACCCGCCCCCTTCCTCCTACCCCTCTGTCCCTCTTCCATCACTCCCCCTACCCCTCTCCACCTCCCTCACCACTCTTCCACCTCTCCCCCTTCCCCCTCCCCACTCTTTCCCCTCTCTCCCACACCCCTCTCCCCCTCCCTCCCTCCTCCCCATCTTCCCCATCCCCCCTCCCCCACATCTCTCTCCCCATCTCTCACCCCCTACCCCGCTCTCCCTTCCCTCCCAAATCTATCACGTTTCCTCCTCCTCCTCTCCCCTCCCTCCCCTCTTCTCACCCCCCCCCCCCCAAACGCTGTTGGGGAAACAGACCCAACGGGTCTGCACTTGGTCTAGTAACATTTAAAACAGTAAACACCAGTGGATCGTTGCAGTCGACTAATTCTCTCAATTGTGATGCGTTGACAGTTACAATAAATACATGCTAATCATTTACACCTGGGAGATAAAGTTGTCAACATCTGTGAGATTTCAGAGAGAGAGAGAGAGAGAGAGAGGAAGGGAGGGGGGAGGGGGGGGGAGAGGCAGAGAGAGAGAGAGAGTGTAAGTGAAAGACACAGGCAGAAATTCTCACCAGAATTCCATTTCTTTTTTCCATTAAATCAGAATTAAATTTATATCAAACAATTTTTCTGCTTATGGAAATGTAATCTATTGTACTGTTTGATAAATGGTCCTTGCATGCCGCTGAGTGATATAGCTGCCTTTGTTACTCCATCTCCATTCCAGGACCACTGGAAAGAGATGACCTTGAAAGCAGCATTGTGTGCCGCAGTCAGTCTATAGCGAGCTGAAATCATTCGGTCCCGCCAAGAACAGGAGTGATTCCTGCACCCATGTCCTGTCCGTTTAGTTTAGTTTTGTTTATTGTTATTGTCACGTGTACCAAGGTGCACACGCACAAAAACATCTCTTGTCTGATCCAGTAAAAAAAATAGCCTATACATGAATATAACCAGGCCGTCACAGTGCAAAGACAAAGTACGCGACTTTGAAGTCTGATAAAGTCTGATTAATGATCATTGAAATGTCTCCAATGAGGTAGGTGGGAGGTCAGGACCACTCTCTAGCTGATATTTCATCATGTCAGCAGAGGTCGTTCTATTCAACAAGTTTACTCTTGGATTATATCTACTTACCAGTTGATCATACGTTTTTACATTAGACGTCCTCTCCAAACAATGCTGATTTATTTCTAGTCTGATCTTTCATAATTTCACCTCTCGCTCTCTCACCACATTATGTTTGAACCTGATCACTGAGCTCTCCTGACCTCCACAGGGGTTCCCGTCCCCAACTATAATTGATGGATAATGATTGGCAGGAATGTCAGCAAATGTCTGCCCCAACCTGGGAGTGAATCGACATTGATGTTAATTGCACGCACACTGCCAGGGACAGCTGGTTGCAGTTTACTCAGCATGGGGTTAAGAGTGAATGTGTGAACTTTTCAGTTTCTGCAGCACACTGTTACATCAAGTTTTGTATTAAGCCTTTGACCCATTGATACCCAGCAGGCTAAGACACAAAGGATCAGTAATACACAGCGACTGCATGACAAATAAGCAATCAGCCACCTCCCTTTTTACAATGAAATCTGCTGATTATGAAATAACTACAAAGTTTTGTCCTGAGACTGCAGAGAGCTGTTTCTTTTGCAATGCTTCAAAATGACCCACAGAAATGGCATTGGAGATTTACTGCTTAGTCCACGCGTGGCCTCCACCATTCACCTGCACGGTGATGCCCACAAACATCTTCAGTGGTTTCACCAGTGCCTGCGCTTTGGTGAAGAGACTGATCCCAAACTGGGTGGATAGACTGGCCTAGCCAACCATGACCCTTGCCTTTGTCCTTTGCAGTTTAAAGATAACCTGATGCCTCCTGAGCTCATTGTGCAAAGGCCATGAGTTTGATTCCCTCAGCGTCAGGATGTTATTTCACTCTGGCTAATTGGAAGTTGTTTATGTCACCTGGAATAGACTTCTTAGGGTGGAGTCAGTGCAGCGCTCTCTCAGTGTTATCATTTCATCTCCACCTCCACCATGATCCTCTGATGTTATCAGACTGCCAGTTGGGATGTTATTGCCACGATCATGAAACGGGGATACATCTTCATTCATTGGGATAAAACTTGAAAATAATTCATAAGGATCACCATCTTTTAATGTGTAACTGTGAGCCCGCATTTATAAGTTTTCTATTTTATTCTGAAAATCTGGACCTAAAACATACTTCTTTTTTTTTCACCGCTAAATCAAATCTGCAAATTGCTGACTTTCTGAACGTGACCTACAGCGTTTTCTGTGATTGCACCACCCCAGGTAATTTGACCAGGCAAGTTCTGGTTCTGATGGTCACGTTCATACCAGTCAAATGCAGCTTTGCATTGTTTCCCCTGCAATATTCCCTCAGGAGCTCTGAGGTTCACAGAAGCACGTAGGACTGCACAGCACAGCAGGGAATTGGAACCTAACTACGGCAAGTCATCTGCTTATCTTTTGCCCTTTGCCATGGACCCGTCAACCCAACCTGCCAAATTCCCCGGTCTCAATACCCCACGGGCTCCAATACCTCTGACCTGTTCATTCTATGGCTCTAATTCCCCTTGCACCCATACACACACGCCTTCCCCTCCTTTGCCACACCAGAAACATGGATTGGTCGAAACCCAGAGCTCCCAGATGTTGGAGGCCCTGATCTCCGAGACCTCTCCAAACCCTGCCCCTAGATTGGCACCCACCTGCTGGACAATGACCTGCTCACTCCGACCTTCTCACCCCTGGGCCTTGGGGGCCATTGAAGTTGGAAGCAGTGGTCTCATGGTTGGAACGGTCACAGCCACAGTGCAACCATGGTTACCTGGCAGATCTGTGGAGGTGCAATAACATGTCAGGTTCATGGTAGTTTTTTCACGAGGAATCTAAATAATCATTCTGTGCTGTTATTGGCAAAGCAGTAATTTCCAGTGTGTCCAGAGGTCTCTACCTTGTTGGCCCCAGTTGCTGAGAGTGCATTTAAAGTCTGTGATTTATTGGAAATTCCTCTGCTATTAATGGCTGTGGCAAAAGAAAAAGTATTTAATTTAGGCTGGTCAGCCATTTCTGATATTTAACTCATGATCATTGATTCCTGCTCTCCAAGTGGGAGAGGATGTAAGTCTTAATGGTTCATGAGCAATAATATTCTTGGAAGTTTGTAGCCAGTGTAACCAAGTGATATCATTTGGTATTAACTCTGTGTTTGGTCTGTCTTTGTAGTACATCAATCTTATTTGTTGTATTATACACATTCATGTATAAAGAGCCAGTTATCCACTCTGTTTGAAGATGTACATTTGTAGACTAATTCGAACTGAAATCCAAAGCCAGGCGAGTCATTGATAAAAAGATTTCAGCAGTTGGTTTTCTTCCAAATGTCAGAATACGATTTTGCTTTTTCTCTGTTCTGTCATTTATTACGTCTGTTTAGTTTAGAGATACAACGTGGCAACAGGCCGTTCTACCCACCGAGTCCACACCGACCAGCGATCCCTACACACTACGCTATCCAACACACACTAGGGACAATTTACACTTATACCAAGCCAATTAACCTACCAACCTGTACGTTTTTGGAGTATGGGAGGAAATCGGTTCGCGGAGAAAACCCACGCGGGTCACGGGGAGAAGATACAAACTCCCTACAGACAGGCACCCATAGTCAGGATCGAACCTGGGTCTCTGGCGCTGTAAGGCAGCAACTCTACCACTGCGTCACAATGTCGCCCTGAATCCTGCACATCCTGTTCTGTTCTGTTCTATGCAATGTCTTCTCTATTCATGGAGAACATTATCCTCCTCCCCACCGCACACTCTGTTGAACCTCCTGAACTCCCCCTTGTTACTAGTCTCTTGTGCTTAAAAATCTGAGTTGTGCTGCCTGCTAAAATATTAGCCATCCTTGCAGAGGGAATATATCCTTTCATGTTAAGTCCCATTAGTAACTGTGAAACCAGAACCATTATGATATTATAATTCAGTGGAGTAACAGTAAATAATCAGACAGGTATAACAATTACCGAGATCTCGCCAAACCGGCAATAATCGTTTTTTATCTCCCCTCAAGGCTTCCTTTTGAACTCTACTTTTAGGTTAGCATTGGCTTAGTTTACAATTTAATGTGTGATACTGTATCTGAATGAAACTGTGTGATCTTACCAACAGTCACAGCATCAAATCATGGCAGAGAAGTACTTCTTCTGGCATGAAATCATGGCGGCGTCTCCCTTGTCAGGGAGAGGGAGAGCAAGGCAGAGGATCTGAGATTCCATAATTGAAACCATAAGGGAAACCGGTCTGAGCACAGAGTATCACAGAGATCGCAGTAATTACAGAGGGATCTACGATTTCAGCTGCTGAGGAAATCGTAACGAGACTAGTTTTCAGTCAATCCCCCAGCATCCCGAGAGATGGGCTCAGAGCTATAGTACGCTTCTTGGCTGTTGAAAGAGAAAATGGACACGGACTACACTTTGGAAACCTGTAGAGAGCAGAACTGAGCAATATACATGGTCCACGGAACGGTACATGATTCCACCTCTTCCAGCTTTTATCTCCCCCTACAATCAGAATGAAGAAGGGTCCCAACCCAAAACGTCACCTATCCATGTTCTCCAGAGGTGCTGCCTGACACACTGTGTATTCACCAGCATCTGCATTTCCTTCTTTCTACACTGTGCACGGTTTATTTGCCCTCACACAATGTTTGGCTAGTTTTAATTTTCAACTGAAATAGTTTTAATTAGATATACTGCTGAAATAAAAGTTTAAATCACATCATCATCATTTAATATGTTTTTAAGTCTGAGCCAGCTGCTTGTAAAATATAAATCATATCCATCCACATCAGTCTGATTCCGGCTTTTCCAGACAGCTTTGTTTTCCAAACTCCCTTTTTAACCACATCCTTTGTGTGGGATCTGGTACTAGATTACATGAAACAAATGTTCTCTAGCTTCACGCAAAGATGTTTAGTTCTTTGCTTTGTAAAAAATCTTCTGTCTGCACAGGGAATTGCTGAATTGTATTTTCCTTTCAGACATTTCAAATGTGCAGGATTTTGGGGGGGAGGAGTCTGTGTTCAATGTTTTCTCTGATCTTTGAAAGTCTTGCTGACCAGAATCATCAAACAACACATCCTCAGCGCACTTGCGTTGGGCTGGATCCACATTTCAAGCAATGGTGATGAAGTGTGGACTCGGCTGTTTGCAAGTGAAGTAATAAAACATTGTATAAGTTATTGGTCATGGGGAATTTCATTAATGATGTAGTCAATGTTTACAGTAGTAATGAGGGTCATTACCAAATTGGAGTGATAGGGATGATACTGTACGTCTAAGGTTGATGATTGCAGAAACCATGAGACATTTTCCAAACAATGTTTTATGGTCCAGAGGAAAATGCAGGAAAGTCATAGTAAAACTTTTTTTTTCAGATCGTAAGTTTGACCTACGTTGTGAGTCTGTAAAGGGCCTGTCCCACTTACGCGATTTTTTTGGTGACTGCTGGCACCTGTCATAGTCACAGTAGGTCGCCGATATTTTTCAAAATGTTGAAAATCCCGTGGCGCCCAGAAAAAGGTGCGACTCTTTGGGCGACTACTCATGACCAAACAGGCATGTCTGGTCTCCGCTGGATTTTCAACATTTTGAAAAATTTCGGCGACCTGCAGATATGATGGGTGCCGACAGTCGCCGAAAAAATTGCGTAAGTGGGACAGGCCCTTTAAACTGCATACAACTGACCATTGAGAAACAATGTGCTTTTGTTTTTGTTTTTTGCAGAATTCAAGTTATTTGCTTGAATTTGTCGTACCTTATATCTGTGTCAGAAATGTCGATCCTTACAATGACATTTAATTCTCAGACCAGTGGAAGGTGGATGGAGCTATGAGTGACAGTATATCTACAGTATTGTAAAAAGAAACTTAGCATGTTTTGTGATGCAAAGGTTGGTTGGGGATTTATGGAAGCAATTTGTCATGTGCTTGATGACACATCAACAGATAATTGGTAGGTTTTTATGTCTAGAGTTTGATGATAATTAACTGAATTTATGCTATTCATTCAAGCACTGCAGAAGGTATCAAGGCAGCTCCAACACTAAAGAGCTTGCCCCAAAGCAATCAGATATTTGCATATAATAAAGAATGGGCTTTATTTTTGGGGAGGTTTCATTATATCAGAGGAAATATAGCTGCCATTTGTAAACTGAGATGCGCTGCATGAGTTTATCTGAGAAGATTTAATACCCTTGCATCACATAAGACATTTCTCCATCTGATGCCCTTAAATGGAAACAATACCAGCTCTGCTGACCGTGCTGTTGTCATTTCCTGCATTGTCCTAGTTAAGTAAGGACATGTTTTTTGTTGGCTGCCTAACTAATGTATGAATGAACAAACGTATTTAAGTATCTACCTTACTACGGTAAAGTTCTTTCAAGTTATCCATTGCAATAGGGTCCGAAGAACCAAGTATGTTCCTTACCTCCTGTTGAAACTTATGATAATTATTAAAATTTACTGTTAATAATTAATTTTGTTGCAGATCCTCTTAAAATCTCGAAACTGTCCAGCCTTTCTCCAATACCTATTTATTTAAGACACAAGATCACCTTATAATTGAGTATCAGGTAACCCCCATTGCAGCAGTTTGGGTAATAGAAATTTGCCCTTACATAAATCACAAATCACCACCCAAAAATTTGAGATGTAGAATAAACTTCACTATCACAGAACCTGTGTGGGAAATAAAGTAAAAACATGTACACAAATTTTTTTTCTAACTTGTTTCATGATGAATGCACGGATGATGTAGGTTCACGCTAAGGAAAGTTGTGTTACGGATTGTTGAGGAGGGAACACAACATCCTCCCACATGACGCTGGCGTTGCATGACAATTGAGTGTTTTTGTGCCAGATGAGTGTCAGTCATTGGGGCTTCACAGGATTCAATTGTAAATCTGAGACATACAATCCGACCTACCCGTGCACTTGTGTTGCTGGGTTTGGCATTAGTTGGGTCACCGATATCCCTCTAACCTACTTGCCCCTTTCCCAACCCCCTCACTAGCTCATTGCCCAAAGATCCACCCTAAGCACAAGTTATATGATAAAATATGGGTGGCTTTATTTAGTCAAAAAATCTTTAAGCACATTAGAGTATGTTTATAAAAGCTGAAGTGCTAATGTTAGCTCTGATCGTGAGAAAACCAAAGTTGTTTTCCGTATCTTGTTTACTGCCCTACATGCCTACTTGTTTACTGCCCTACTGCTGTCTGATTGGCCTTTGCCAGAGTATTCTGATGAAGGATTATAGGAACAGGTGAGAGTGGTTCCAGGAACAGGGCAGGCTTGATCGGCAAACTAAAGTGTTGAATGTAGACTTGGTATACTAAATGCAAACTGTTGTACAGAGCTAATTTGCTAAGTGGGCTATAATGATTTCAGCAGCCATTAAACACAAAGAGTACACATACAGTATAACAATAATAAAGATGGGATGCTGGGATCTCCAGGGGTCCAAGGATCAATGTTGATTTGATGTTAAAATTATAATATTCAGCAAAAGACAGTGCGAGACTCCCTTCCAACATCACGTGACGCTTTCCGTCAGTTGTATTGTATTGTATTGTATTCAAATTTATTGTCATTGTCTCAGTTAGAGACAACGAAATGAATTTCCCTTACAGGCAGTATCATAAAAATAAAAATAAATAAATAATAATAAATTATAATAATAAACACTAAAGAGCTTGCCCCAAAGCAATCAGATATTTGCATATAGTTTTAATTATTTGTATTGACATTGAAATGTTGTAAAGTGCAAATGTGATAGCATGAAAATACAAATACAAATACAAATAACATATTTGATGTGATGTTGAAAAACGAACATTGCTCAAATTACTTAAAGTGAAGGATCGTGGCTCTCAATCTGAATGCTGCCTGATTCGTTTCACAGAGTCAAGAGTTTAATTATATGTACTAGCAATGGGGTGGCACAGCGGTAGTGTTGCTGCCTTACAGTGCCAGAGACCCGGGTTTGATCCTCACTGCGGGTGCTGTCTGGACAGCGTTTGTACGTTCTCCCCGCGACCTGCATGGGCCCACACCAATTTTTGATGCTTCTGGAAACTAACTTTCAAAACTTGACTCATGAGCTGTCAACATTTCATACTTTTTCAACTGCAGAAATCATTGCATTTCTTCCAATATCAATGGAAATTCAGTTTTACTATGTTTGTTCATGGCTCACTGATGGAATTTGGAATGAGACATGACAATTTTGTTTCATATACTAAGGCCATAGAGTCTTGTTGATCGACATTGTCAAGGAGAAATCACATCCAGTCTACAGTAACCACTTCTAAGTTCATTTCCAGCGAAATGCTGCTGTGGTAATATTTTGTACTGGGGGTAAAAAAAGCCAATTTAATTTCTACATTCCTAATTTCTGCACACATCAGTTTGCATTCATTATTATAATAGTGGCCATATTAAATATTTGACACACTATGTCTGCAAATTGACTCACACAGAACACAACACAGAGCAGAATGGCCTGCATAATGCTTCAGTGACAGTGAGAAGACAATAGCAGAAAAGAAGAGAGAAAACCTGATGGTAGCTGAAGTTACCTAGAGGTTGAAAGAGAAATCTGGGAAAAAAATACAGCTCATATGGATGACTATCACCATGATGTTTAGTGTAAAGTCAGTGTTGCCCATTCGTTGGTTCTGTCCAGGATTGGCAACATTGGTTGGATTTATTCCCTGACATATTGGTCCACCATTTTCAACTAAATATCTAGTAAATATCAGTCTGCTTCCTTGGTTTAAATCACTCATGACAGATAAAGTAGCTGCACTCCATCTACACTTCATGCTGCCTCGGAAAAGCAGCTAACACAATCTAAGACTTGTCCCGCCCTGGTCATTCCTTCTTCTCCCCACTCCCATCCAGTGGAAAGTACAGAAGCTTGAGAGTGCACACCAGAGACTTATGGGCCTGTCCCACTTAGGCGATTTTCTCGGCGACTGCCGGCGAACTGTCATAGTCGTAGCAGGCGGCCGAAAAACTGGACATTAGGGACAGCTTCTTCCCCTCCGTTGTCAAGCTTCTGAACAGTCCTTCCATAAGCTAGGGTACTGTCCGATTCACCTCCATCCCATTAAGGTCAAGGACTTTGTCTAAGGAACTGGTGCGCTACAATGTTGAGAACAATATTCTGCACTCTGTATCTTGCCCTTTGAACTGCCTATTGTACTTGAGTTTGAACTGATTGTATATAGGTTTACTATATCTGATCTGTTTGGATAGACCGCAAAACAAAACTTTACCTCTGTGCAGGTAACAATAATAAAGCTAAACCTACTACAGAAATTGCTCTATCCCAAGGCAGTTCAGACCACGTACGTGCACTGAATGTATCATAGGAAGCACACGGAGCCCCTGCTGCCTCTGCAGCCATGTGTGAACATTCATGTTTAAACTGTGGTAGTACCACCGATACAGTCAACCATTGCAATCAGCAAGAGAGCACATCATCTCCAGTGCTGTTGTGGCCAAATCCATGGGATTAATTCTCTAATGTAAAATAATGCAAGGCAGACAGGGAAGTCTGCCATTGTGATAACAGAAAATACACTAGTGTATGTGTTGTTTGTTTTAGGATAGTTGAAACTAAATTCTTAACCACATGTTCTGAACTTATATGATATCCAACGACCACCCTACCCAACAGATAACTCCTGCATTTGTAACAAGAGGATTATAACAAGATGGCCTTTATAACAAGAGGAATCGAATATAGGAGCAAAGAGGTCCTTCTGCAGTTGTACAGAGCCCTAGTGAGACCACACCTGGAGTATTGTGTGCAGTTTTGGTCCCCTAATTTGAGGAAGGACATTCTTGCTATTGAGGGAGTGCAGAGTAGGTTTACAAGGTTAATTCCCGGGATGGCGGGACTGTCATATGCTGAGAGAATGGAGCAGCTGGGTTTGTACACTCTGGAGTTTAGAAGGATGAGAGGGCATCTCATTGAAACATATAAGATTGTTAAGGGCTTGGTCACGCTAGAGGCAGGAAACATGTTCCCGATGTTGGGGTAGTCCAGAAGCAGGGGCCACAGATTAAGAATAAGGAGTAAGCCATTTAGAACGGAGACGAGGAAACACTTTTTCTCACAGAGAGTGGTGAGTCTGTGGAATTCTCTGCCTCAGAGGGCGGTGGAGGCAGGTTCTCTGGATGCTTTCAAGAGAAAGCTAGATAGGGCTCTTAAAAATAGCGGAGTCAGGGGATATGGGGAGAAGGCAGGAACTGATTGGGGATGATCAGCCATGATCACATTGAATGGTGGTGCTGGCTCGAAGGGCCGAATGACCTACTCCTGCATCTATTGTCTATTGTCTATTGCATCTTCTGCAGTGGGGACAACTTAAGATTCGACAAAGCCAGAATGGAAACATGTGCATCCTAGATTCCAATCTAATAGGAATACTTTACGACAGATGGCACAATGGGCTAAGTGTTCGGCTGGCAACCGGAGGGTAGCCGGTTCGAATCCCGCTTGGAGTGCATACTGTCATTGTGTCCTTGGGCAAGACACTTCACCCACCTTTGCCTGTGTGTGAATGTGTGTGAATGTGTGTGAGTGAATGGTGGTGGTCGGAGGGGCCGTAGGCGCAGATTGGCAGCCACGCTTCCGTCAATCTGCCCCAGGGCAGCTGTGGCTACAGAAGTAGCTTACCACCACCGAGTGTGACTGAGGAGTGAATGAATAATGCGATGTAAAGCGCCTTGAGTATTAGAAAGGCGCTATATAAATCCCATCCATTATTATTATTATTACTTAAACTAACATTCATCCAATTTGTTTCATTGTTCGCAACTTCTAATGTATCCATAGTGATTGTAACCTGCTGAAATAATTCAGACTTTTCAGTGGGAATGACCAAAGAGCAGTATCACAAACCAGGGCCATGGTATTCCAAACAAAAAGCAGGTGTGTGTGATTCAATGTGGCCTAGTGCTGAGGCTAATCCCAGCCCTGATGTGCGAAGTTACAGTGGCTGAACACGCTCTGCTCCAAGAACCCCACCATTACCCTCGCTCTTAGTTCCAATGTCACGATGGCCTTTGTTGGAATCTCTGCGCTGCCTTAACTAAATATTTCCCATTCACTTGTAAAAATTCTATGCAGTCCTTTGTGCTCCACCGATATTTTTAAAGTGTGTCTCTGTGCCACAGGGACATTATGTTGTGTCTGTGAACTGGCTCAGCTAAAGTATATTTTAACATCAGCGAAGGATTTGGAAAAATACATCCCAGAGCTTTAAAATCTTAACCTGGCACTCGTCAATGGAGGCATTGAGGGCACATTCGGGAATGTTGCAGCCAAACTGTGACTACAAGCTTGTTTTGGTTTAAGAAAGGCTTACATTGTATAGTGTCCTTCACAGACTCAGACCTGAATACATATCACGAAAGCAGAATGCTGGAAATCTAAAGTAAAAGCCGCAAACGTTGGAAATATTCAACAGGTTCAGCAGAGGATTTCCGGCACTGCAGGGAGAGAAAGAGTTGATGCTTCAGGTCACTAAACCTGTACAAGAATGTATCAGCGAGACACTTATCTCTTCTTTGTTTATTGACATAGTTTGACTTTGCTTGATTTGACTTGGAGTTTCTGTCAATTCATGAAAATTATCAGGGAATTCACTCCACCATTCTTCACCATAGGTCAGACATTTGCATCTAATATGGTTACATTCTCCCCTCTTCGCCCTACTCCCCTTCCATCTACATTACTTCCTCTAGCTTCACAATTTGAAACTCTTCAATTATTTTGTCTTTGTCCACCACCATCTGCCTTTAAACTCCCCCCCTCCCCCCCCCCCCCCCCCCCCCCCACCTGTATCCTTATTTTCCAGCTTTCTTCTCTTCCCCTCCCAAACAATCAGTCTGAAGAAGAGTCCCGACCCAAAACGTCACCTATCCATGTTCTCCAGTGATGCTGCCTGACCCACTGAGTTACTCCAGCACTTGGTGTCTTCTTTACATCTCATTTTCATTCAGCAGAATTTCTCAAGTGTTTCTATGAAAGCTTTCTGTGTGCTCATTCAACAGTGGCCACACTTCAGCAAATCATTTCTTGGAGAAGAATTGTCTTGGAATGTTCTGAGGTTATTAAGGAAACTAAAGAAAGAGTAAATCTTTTATCTCTCTCTCATCTTTGCAGCCTAACAGAGGGCTTCCATATCTGTAAACTTGGTTATCCTTCTATGGGTAGCTTGTCACGTAAAGCAGGGCAAGGAGACAAACCTTTAGTGAAATGTTTCAGGAGCAGGCTGCAAATGTCATTGTTACTTTTCTGCAACTCCAGCTAATGCTATTAAAACTATTAGAGTGGACAAAGCCTCAGTTGTCTGGACAAACACTGGGAAAAACAAACAGTCATGTCTGCAGGCCTTCATTGCCAAATGAGTGCTTGAATGGCGTGCAGAAGCAGCAATGGGCAGTGTATTAAACACTTTGGCTGTATGTGAGCAAAGGCATGGCCAGCACCACATTCCATGCCACCACCCTCATCCCCATGGAAACCTGTCAGACAGAACGGAATCATCATTTCCCAGTGAAAGTACTAACCGTACATTGTGCACCAACTGTGTACCATAGTTACAATCTCCTGATGATCTTTGCTGTATGTCCAAGTAATGTTAAAGTACTGTCAAACAACATCAGTTGGGCTTTAAAAATGTCTCAACAGCATCCTATTATTTATTCCAGCTCTTAAGTCTAACATAATGTCATCTGCCTCGGAATGTATTTCATTAATTTTCATCAATATTTCTCATACAGTGTGAATGCCAATGCTCCTAACATCCCCAGCTTGAAACACTGAATTGAATTGAATTAAATTGAAAGATACCGCATTTAAATAGGACTCGCAGCCCAATGAGTTCACGCTCACCATTGTTGACCCATTCATGCTCGTTCTACGTTATCCCACTTTCCCATCCACTCCCTACACATCAGGAGCAATTTTACAAACAATTTTATAATTAACCCACAATCCGACATGTCTTTGGGATGTGGGAGGAAATAGAGACATGTAAACTCCACATGGAGAGCACCTGGGGTCAGGATCAAACCCAGAACTCCGCGCTGTGAGTCAACAGCTCTACCCGTGATGTGACTTTTGACTGTGAGCTCTTGAGAGTGAATCAGGAATGTGACCAGCAAAGTGTATCATCAATATTTTATGTCGTACTTCAATTTATGCGTGCGTGCTTTACATTGAAAACGAGCAGCATTGTTAGATAACAATATAAAGGAATGAGGTTGACTAATTTAATCTGAATATCTGCATATGTTTTTAATACATATATTTGGAATCTGATACGTGGCCACACACTTTGTGGTGAAGTCTGGGTTTGTGCATGTATGAGCAAAGTAATGATTGTACTTCCCAACGTTAAAGGTAGAGAAATTAACAGTATGCAGGTGACTGCAAAGCTCCTCAGCACATGCAGGGGCCCTGGAGGGCTTTGTGTCAGTAAATGCCATCTTTATGTCTATATCTTGATCTTTCTTAGTAATCGTAAGCCCTTTGTTACTGTAAACTTGCCCAGCCCTTTGGAATGGTGGAAATTCATAGTTCAGCTTCCTACTTCCTTGTAGATATATTTGGCTAGAGTGAAGTGGAAAAGTAGACTCATGGATAAAATGTTATAAATCTCAGCAAAGATATATTTATATTGGAAACCACAGCTCCAGAGAAACGATGCATCATCCGTGACTGAGTACAGGAGTTGAGGATGGTATTAAATTGAAAGAAAGGCACTCAATGTTGTGGAGATTAGAGTTGGAACATGGAGAAACCAGAGAAGGATGCTCGCAAGTGTTACAAAGGGAAAAGAAAGAATATGAAAGTAATCCTATAAATAGCATCGGCACAGAAGTGGGGAGAGGTTGAGTTTATTGTCACGTGTACCGACGTACAGTGAAAAGGTACATAAAAAAGTAAGTAGATATGAAGACGCTATGGTGAGATACACGTTAAGAATAAAGTAATCTTTATTGGCAGATACAGTCAGACACTCGCGTGCTGAGAGCTGAGAGTGAGCACTAACTGAGTCCTTGTAGTTGCAGTTGGGCACACTCGTGACTCATGACGTCATCTTCCCACCAAACGCAGTCGCGTGCCCGTTCCAGTTCTACTAACGAGGGTTCGACCTATAACTGGCCTAACCACCAGATGGCGCCACAACGGGTCCTGACCCGAAAGGTCACCTATATGTGTTCTCCAGACATGCTGCCTGACCCATTGAGTCACTCCAGCGCTTTGTGTCTGTTTTTAGGTGAAATAAATATTGGATCATTAGAGGAGGAGATTGGAAAATTAATAATGGAAAACAGGAAATTGGACAGCGACAAATTAATTATTTTGGATAATTCTTCATAGTGACCATAATAACCACGAAAAACACGTCGGTGATAACAGATAATCAAGTGGGGAGAAAGTAAAAACAATATCCATTACAAATGCTTGGCATACTAATGGAGCAAAGGCGCCCTTTCCCCCACAATCAGATGGCCTGAGTCCATGCATCTTCACGACATTGATTCATTGGCTCCAATACATCCAATTCATGGATCCTGGAACTGCCCCCAGACCACTGGAACATTACAAACATAACGAGATAGGAAGGAGGCCATAAGCAGGACATGATAGACCACTTGCCTCGCATCTAGTCATAGTCATACAGTGTGGAACCAGGCTCTTCAGCCCAACTTGCCCACACGGCCCAACATCTCCCATCTACACTAGTCCCACGTCTGCATTTGGCCCATATCCCTCTAAACCTGTTCTATCCATGTACCTGGCCAATTGTTTCTTAAACATTGTAATCGTCGCTGCCTCAACTATCTCCTCCGGCAGCTCCTTCCACACACCCACCACCCCTTGTGTGAAAGGAAAATGTTGGGATTCATTAGCAATGAGCTTATGTCAAGAGATTTGAACAACACATATCAATCATGCAGATTTATCATAGTTTTATGAATGCAGTTGTACTTAACAAATCAGTTGGAGCTCTGTGAAATGTTATGTGTGCACAGAATGCTGAGAAAGTGTTTAGACATTAGGTCATCCTGACCAATATATAATACAAACAGAATTTCCAATATTGTTCAAGTCCCAATTTATACTGAAACACATTCAGTACTTTGTTAAAATCCCACAATATTTAATTCTACATTCACTGTGCGAAATTAGAACTGTGTTTGAGTTGAGGTCTGCAGGGTATAACTTGGAAATCCAGTTACCGTACTTACTATCGTGGCAATGTTTACTTATTCCATAGAATAACCATCTACTGTATATGTTGATAACTGCTAGTAGGCACTCATTGGATCAGTCGTGGGTAGAGTTACAAGTCTGCCCACAGAAGGAAGTGGCGGCGCTGGTGAACGGCTGCGGCTCGCCTGCAGTCCGTTTGTCTTTGCTTTTTTATGTTGTTTTTTTTCGTTTTGTCTAGTTAGTTTTTGTTTTTTAGGTTGTGTTTATGTGGGGGGGGGGGGGGTTGGGGGGTTGAAACGGGGCTTGCTGTCTCTCACTTCGGGGGAATACGACTTTTTTTATCGTAACCCCCTCCTCTGCCTCCGTCTGCGCTGAGGCGGAGCTGGCGGCCTCGAGACTCCGGAGGCAGAGCCAGTCAGGACTTGCACTGGGCTCGCTCCCGTGAGGGCGGCCCAGCTCGGGGCTGGAACGGTGCTCCCGTCGGAGCGGTCCAGCCCGAGGGAGGAACGGCGCTCCCGTCGGAGTGGCCCAGCCCGAGGGTGAAACGGCGCTCCCATCGGAGTGGCCCAGCCCGAGGGAGGAACGGCGCTCCCGTCGGAGTGGCCCAGCCCGAGGGAGGAACGGCACTCACGTGAGGGCGATCCGGCTCGGGGCTGGAACGGTGCTCCGGTGGTTGGGACGGCGTTCTGGCGGCTATGACCTGAGTCCGGGGTTGAGCCGCGGGCCAGCGGCTGCGTCCGTTGGACTGGAGGGCGGCAACTTCGACCACCCCGGGCCGCGGTGTTTGAGCCGGCCCGTTGCGGGGTTCGGTGAGCCGCGGGACTGATTTACCATCGCCCGGTGCGGTATCGCCTCAGCGCAAAGGGAGAAGAGGAGGGAAGAGACTGCAGCCCTAAGATTTTTGCCTCCACCACAGTGAGGAGGTGCTTGGAGGATACACTGTGGTGGATGTTAATTTGTGTTTATTGTTGTTATTATTGTATGATTGTATGTATGACTGCAGGCACGAAATTTCGTTCAGACCGTAAGGTCTGAATGACAATAAAGGCATTCAATTCAATTCAATTCAATGAACTGACCTTTCAAAAGAAGAAGCAGATGTTACAGATTAAGTACAGGGAGGCTGGAGTATTTTTCAAATGCATGTGTTTATATTTCAGATTTTGTGTGCCTGCAATTTTTTATTCATAATTAATTTATATATCATTGAACATCAACTCATTTTAAAGTCAGTATGGTCCATAATGAAGAGCAATTCTCTGTGAAGGAAACCTTCTTGATGTCGCAACACTGGGAACATTGCCTACCGATATTGTTGCTGAAAGTTTTGCATATTTACCACAGTAGATGCTGGTGAAGCCTTCAGCACAGGCCAAGATAATTAAGAGAAACGGATGATTATCAATGTCTGAATCCTTCTTTATGTACCTCTGTCTACTTTGTGTAAAAATGCCCCTTCGGATGGGTCAAGTCAGGTTTGCCTTTTAATGAGCCTGGGGAAGAGCACATTGAGTGCATTTGTTCATGAAGCAGCTGTGTGTGATACTAATTATGCCCAACACACCCATTTCACTTCAATAATCATTAAATCCTACTCAGGAGAGAAGATCAGAGCTGTAATTATTTGTGCATCCACTAATAGATAAGAAAATAAATGCATTCTTCTTTGATTACCGTTGGAATGATTAACGTTAATTAATTATGAATCTCAGAGTAGAGACTAGAGCCGGTTTTACATTCATGATTGTTCTCCCCCAGGGAAACACGCACAAGTTCTGAGCTCTTTTTAATCCCCCTTTTATCCTAGGCAACTCATACTTTGAGTGACAAGTTATTGTGCAGAAGACTGTTTTGACTTGAGAAGAAATCAACATTTTTATTTGTATTGCTCAAAATATTTCCCCTCAGGTTGATCTACATAGTGACATAGATTGATGCATATTCTCCTGCACTACACAGAACAGATAATAGTGAAGGAAGGAACTGCAGTTGCTGGTTGAAATCAAAGGTAGACACAAAATGCTGGAGCAACTCAGGCAGCATCTCTGGAGCGAAGGAATGGGTGACGTTTCGGATCTGATGAAGGGTCTCGGCCCAAAACGTCACTCATTCCTTTTCTCCAGAGATGCTGTCAGTCCCGTTGAGTTACTCCAGCATTTTGTATCTATCCAGGTAATAGTGACATGGGTTGATGCATATACCCCAATGCTCCACAGACCAGGCAGTAGTGACATGGGTTGATGCATATACCCCAATGCTCCACAGACCAGGCAGTAGTGACATGGGTTGATGCATATACCCCAATGCTCCACAGACCAGGCAGTCGTGACGTGGGTTAATGCATAGATTCCAATGTGAGCCATAATGCACATTATAATCCATGCAATAATCACTGCATCAAATACTGTAATCATGCCAAATTGATCTGAGACTGTGTTGATGTTTTTGCACCTTTTGAAATAAAAGAATATGTGAATAAAGAAAAGTTCACTCTTCATCACTCACAACTCATCATTATTTCTTTCTATGCTTCTAATGGAAATCCCTATTTCTGATTCTTATTAAAGTCCATGAATGAGGAAGCTTTTGACCTCTGATGGGGACAACTATTTCAAGGTAATAGATGAGTTCGAGAACTGAATGGATTCCCTCATCTTCTTTCATCATTTCAGGATGGGGTTTTACTGGTCACACAGGAGCTACTTGTGTTCAACAGTGTGGTCTCAGACTGTCTAGCATTTGCTTCCATCCAGTATTCTTGCCTGAGTATAGACACGTTTGGAGCAACAGACATATTGAGGATTACATTGAACCTTCAGCACGAAATAGAGGTGTGGCAGTGTTTATATTTCACAAGACTCTTTGTTCTAATCCTTTTACCATTTTATCTATCCATCTGCACCTATTCTTGTTACAAAACCATCCTGTGTGTTTTTATAACACACTAATGTACCTTTAAAACAATTAAAACTGTGTCCCTCATCCATTATCTGCGGTAATAAAGTCCACATTCTAGGCACCCTTGAGTAAATCATTTTCTCCTCGTTGGATTAATGAGCAACTGCCTTCAATTTACATCCAGCCTGTGGTTTGGGATTCACCCACTACGGTAATATTATCCCCACGTCTATCCTGTCCAATTCATTCACATTTTTAAAGAGCAGCTTTAACACTTGTGAAAATACCAATCTGGTTGCCTTTCCCCTTGTGCTGTAATTACACGGTTCTGTTACATCCTCTCGGTGAGGACAGATAGGATTAGTCAGGTGGGCCACATGGTTGGTGCAGACATGGTGGTCAAAGGGTCTGTTCCTGTGCAGTTCTGTGTTCAGTGATTTTGTGTGTCATTGAGTTCCTCGTTCTAGAAACTCTCAGTTCTCTGAGAGTATTAGTCGTACCTGGGAGCTGTTAGTCGTGGCTCTGAGCGTTAGTTTTTGCTCTGTGTTAATCGTTACTGAGAGCTGTTAGTCGTAGCTCTGAACTTTAGTCATTGCTCTGGTGTTAGGCGTTACTGGGAGCTGTTAATCATTGCTCAGAGCATTAATTGTTGCTGAGAGCATTAGTCGGTGCTGAGAGCATTAGTCGTTGCTGAGAACAATAGTCGGTGCTGAGAGCATTAGTCGTTGCTGAGAGCATTAGTCGGTGCTGAGAGCATTAGTCATTGGTGCGAGCTGTTAGTCATTGCTGGGAGCATTAGTCGGTGTGCTGAGCATTAGTCATGTCTCTGAGCATTAGTTGTAGCTGGGAGCTTTAGTCGTGTCTCTGAGTGTTAGTCGTTACTGGGAGCTGTTAGCCGGCGCTCCAAGCATCAGTTGTTGCTAGGAGTTATTAGTCGCCATCAGTGTTGCTTGGAGCTGTCCTCATGGGAGGACACAATCTCACAGGACAGGTTTACACGAGCAATGTTAATTCTGAACGTAGACACAGGAATTATAATGTAATATTAAACACTTGCAGGGAAGGAAATATTCATAGTGGGCGAACAGAATGAAGACCATAAAGAGAAATATTAATTTCAAAGTTCATGGTAGACTGATGGAAAAGTCTCCAGTTCGTGTGTTGGGAAGGTTTAATGAGTTTCTGGTGTCCAGGGAGGGCAGACTTGACTGCGCGCCTGTGGAGACCAAGTCAGGGCAGCATCGACAGAGCTGCCAGGGATTCCGTCCAATGTCAGTGACGGACGCCATCTGACTCGGCTGCCTGTGCAGCTGCGACTCTTTTCTCATTCAAATTCTTGTTAATAAGTGTGATCACATCTCTCGGTCTGAAAGAAATTAAACATTTGGTCTTTTAAATGAATGTTTTCATTGTCAGTGTTTTCGCTGTTGATTTTCCCCCAGTGTTTTCTCTTCATTGCTGACACTCTTGGCAGATGCCTTTGGTGTTTGAAGCTGCACTGCTGTATGGAGTGACTGAAAGATGATCGTGTAACCTAGAAAACCATGTAAAACCATAGTCCGACAGGTTCCTTCAGTGCGAACCAACATTCAAGTTTACATTGCTGCAAAGCTAACACAATAATGCACTCCGATGGTAATGAGAAGAAGTTGTCCCAGTGTTGATGTTTGTTTTATTTCCAGTCCGAGCACTTTGATCCTGTTGTACCAAGCGTGACCTCTTCGACTTGATTTGCGTCAAAGGAACGAGATCCTCACGTAAGGTGCGGTCGTCTTTGTTCATCGCTGCTGAAAATCAACAATGACTGGTGCCCTGCTTCCACCAGGTGTGATTCACATCATTGCCAGCGGTAGAGTTGCTGCCTTTACAGCGCCAGTGTCCCAGGTTCAATCCTGACTACGGGTGCTGGGTGTGTGCGGAGTTTGTTCGTTCTCTCTGTGACTGCGTGGGTTTTCTCCGGGTGCTCGGGTTTCCTCACACACTCCAAAGACATGCAGGTTTGTTGATTAATTGGCTTCAGTAAAATTGTAAATTTGCCCTAGTGGGTAGGATAGTGCTAGTGTACAGTGTGATTGCTGGTTAGCACGGACTCGGTGGGCCGAAGGGCCTGTTTCCATGCTGTATCCCTAAATCAAGTTAAACAGTGATCAAATAATGATGTGTGCAAGCAAACAGGGCTGGTTATGTTCCTAGACCAGGATGGCCATCCTCTGATAATCCATTCAGTGCTAAGAGAGAGCTACAGTGTTTTACTTTGAACATCTTCAATCTGTTGCATAATTAAGGCAAATTATACACCAATGTTCCCATTAGATAGAAGTGTTATTAAAAGATTACTTTTCTCAGCTATAAGTGAAAAGTGTGAAGCAACTTGTCTCTCAGTTTTTAAATCTTTAATAATTAGTATTTTTAATTCAATGCCGGAATTTGTTTCGATTTGCATTCTCTGAGGTCTGCTTTGTCTGATTTCTATTCAAGTTACAATGAACCACATTCACAAGGATTAATTGAATAAACCGGACATCCCATCCGGGGCTGCATGTCTGAGATCCGGGCTCTTCAACGGCCGTACAAGAAGTCAGCATTAGTTTAATTTAGTTTAGAGATACAGCATGGAAACAGGCCTGAGCTGCGTGCGGACCAGGAACTCGTTGAGGTGGGTCTGCAGAAAGGGTCTCGACCCGAAATGTCACTCATTCCTTCTCTGCAGAGATGTTGCCTGTCCTGCTGAGTTACTCCAGCTGCTTGTGCCTATCTATAGAAACACGCCCTTTAGCCCACGCCGACCAACAATCACCCATACCACTAGTTTTACTTCGGAGTCACGTGAGTGACTACGTGAAGAACCCGCCAGGACGCATGCGTGTCATATCGCTTCACGCATAGCGAAACGACAGGCGGGGTGGAGCGTTCCCCCGCAGCGGTAAAATTTGAAACCGCGACCGACAGGTAAGTGAATTACTCTGCAGTCGTTTTTTGTTTCCCGCGCTGTTTTTTACAGGGGGAAACTGGACAAAAATAGAGCCCACAAGGGCTGCGTCTAAATCTGGCTGGGGAGGACCGCGGAGTTGCGGGCAGCCAGCAGCAGCTGAAGGCACCAGCATCACCTTGAGTGAGATCAGCTGTGCCCGACTTAGCACCCGCGCCGGCCAGATCAACACCACGGCCGGGCGGGAAGGCTACACAGATCAGAGCCGTTGACTCTGACAAGTCGAAACGGCAGGCGGGGGGGGGGGGGGGGGAGCATTCCCCTGCAGTGGCAAGTTTTTAAAACCAAGACCGACAGGTAAGGGAATTACTGCGGTCATGCTTTGTTTCCCGTGCTGTTTTTCACAGGGGGAAACTATGGACAAGAGTCCACAAGGGCTGCACTGGCTGGGAAGAACTCCGGAGTTGCGGACAGCCAGCAGTGGCTGACGGCACCAGATCACCGTTAGTGGGATCAGCTGTGCCCGACTTGGTTGACAAGTCGAACTGCAAAGAAATGCCGCGGGGATCAGCGTTACTGGGGCCAAATGGAGCGGCTTATGGAGCAGATGCTCCACTGTGACAGACTCTGGGAGATGGAGTCTAGTCACAATGGGTATATAATACACCCATGGCAGTACCTTATCAGGGCTGCACAGTGCATCTCCCTCGACAGAGGGGAGTACTGGGAGCCAATTCTGGGCTGGCTCTGAAGAGGGGTTTTGCTGAAGAAACAACCAGTGTGCAGGGGGTGCAAGAACAAGGAAACCTCCTGGAAAAGGAGTCCAAGTTTGTACATCTAAACAACTACAGGAACATGGCTGTAATAGACACTACTGCCAAATATTTGGCACCGATAAATGGGTATCCCTCAAAATTTCCCACGGTGAACAGTTACATCTGAAAACACATTGGAACGGGAGTCAGAAGGCAGGATGTTTAGCTAACAACAGCAAGACGCTGTGGCATTATTCTGCAATACGGAGTACGAGATTAATAGTTTCAGGAGAACGCCATCCGCCCAGCTTTAAACCCTAAGTTTGCAGTGCTGTGCAGACCTGGAGGGATTAAACCACCAATATTACTACTTGGGGGCAACCTGTCAAAACAGGTAAAAGAGCTCGATAAGGAGGCCATTACCCTGGGGCTCATAAAGGCGGCAACAGGCAGGATCTCCTACACACGACAACAGCACCTCCACGCACCCACCAGCAGGAAGACACACAGAAGCTGGTGAAAGCTCAAAGGCTGGGCTACAGGACAGAGGTCTTTTTAGGCCATGGCCCAGACCGGCCTTCGTGGAAGACGTGCAACCCCAAATCCCAAATCCAAAACCCGACGCCACAACCTCTACGGCGACTGCAAGGAAGAAAACGAACTTTCCACTGGTCACCATGGAGGTAGGGGGGCCTGGTCTCTTCCAAAAAACAGGAGGTGTAAATAACACAAATTGGTGTGTAGATTACATTTTCTTGGGAGGCATGGAGTGCAATAACTACTAACACTTATTTTCTACCTAGTATTCAGGGATATACAATTGAATTTGTGCACAAATGTTCCCGGTTCAGCATGTACCGAACTGAACGTTCGTGCCTTCACGATAAGAAAAACTGGAAGAGCATGCTGAACTGGAGAGGCTAGATGCTAGGGAATCATGGGGAAATCCCAACACGACTCTTTGGAATTCGTGTCAATGTCTTTACAAAAAACAAAAAGATGTGGTTACCAATCATTCAGGTCTGACAAACCTGAATACATTTGTGCAGTAAATTCATTCAAAATTGGAAACCTTTGTTACTGCCAAACAATTGATTCCATAGGCTACTTTATGGATTGCATCCATTAAAAGATGCAATCTTTTAATGCCTATGCGGAAGGATTATAGACGTTATTAATTCTAATCTAACACCTTCCACCACTAAGGACTACTTGGGGTTCACCTTTGACAGTCCACATGTGGGTAACTTATCAAAGGAAGGTACAGACTTAACTGAGGCCAACAACCTCATTGACATCAGTAAACCACCTATTCGACTGGTAGCAAGGGTAATTGGCAATACTGTGGGCTTTCCAGCCAAACTGTTTGACCTTTGTATTACCAATAATTACAAGGACAAAGGTATAAGCACTTAAAATCAATACTGGTCATGTGTATAGACCAATGAGGCTACCAATCTAAGCAATCACGGAATTACAATGATAGGGGAAATATTGGGCATTGTTCAAACCCTATCATTGTCAGCAACCATTCAGTGGTGCTACAAACTGATGCCAGTGTTCATGGTTGGCGTGTTACTAACCCAATCTCTAGTTGTGGATATAGATGGGATGCACAAGAAGCATCATTGCTTCAGATACATGTCATAAACTACTTGGAAATGTTGGGTGCGTTCTATGGACTAAAATCATACTGTTCAGAAATACATCACCTGCATGTTAGACTACAGATTGATAACACCACCATGGTGACATATACTAACTACATGGGTGGAATCCAATCGGTATCATGTGATAATCCGGCTAACACAATTTGACAATGGTGTATTCAGAAAAACATTTGAATATCAGCTAGTTACCTACCAGGTAACCTCAAATTCAGTGGCAGACACCAGGTCACGCAAATTCAATGACAAACATCGAATGGATGTTGGACCGCAAAGTGTTTGCTGATATTGTAGCATGATATGAAACACCAGAGATTGATCTATTTGCATCTCGGCTTAATCACCAGTTGCCTATCTGTGTTTCTTGGCAATCAGACTGGGGCATCAGCGATGGATGCCTTCTCGCTGCATTGGGGTGGGGGGGGGGGGGGGGGGGAATTGTTCTTTCTATGCATTCCCTCCTTTCTGCCTCATCAGTCGGGTATTGCGCAAAATACAACTAAACATGGCTCTCCGTTCCGAAATAACCAGATTGTTGGTTCATCCAGTAACGGGCGGGAAAATCATCCCTACCATAATAGGACAAATGTGTTCGTCAGCAGAATCTTAAGTAACCATTTCCGGACCTGGGACTAACGAACCGAACAATGAACATATACAGCGGCTCACAGGCAGTCCACAAAGAAACTATCGGGTCCACATCAGGAAGTGGGAAATATTGTTCTAGGAACAACATCACTACTGTACGACGAACATAACTTCTGTTCTGAAATTCCTTGCTAGCCTCCACTATGATGAAGGGCTCAGTTTAGTGCCACAAACTGCGCCAGAAGTGCCTTTTCAGTATTCTGGGGCAAGGATCAGAGCGTCATTCTGTCGGGTCTCACCCCCTGGTGACTAAACTCATGAGGGGAATTTTAATATTATCCCCAAAGGACTAGTATTCCCTTATATGGTATATGAGTATAGTCCAACATTACTGAGGAATTGGTCACCAGCTACAGCTCTGTCCCTGCATAGACTTGCACATGACATGGTCATGCTTATGGCATTGGTCTCAGCACACAGAATTCAGTCTTTACATAAATCAAGGCTGGATAGTAACACCTCTTCTACGAGTAAAATAACGTTTTACATCCACGAATGAGTTTAACAGAACAGACCGGGATCGTTAGGCCTCATATAGAGTTCAGTGCATACCCAATAGATGATTGCCTATGCATTATGAGACATTTGTTCTTAAACATAGAGAACTCTAAACAGTACAGAGCAATGAGATGGCTGAAATAGGTTTACGGCTGCTGGGGTGGATACTAACATATTCAATCTCATACCACCAGGGCTGTAGCTACATTGCAGCAAGGAATTGGATGTACCAATGGACCAAATCCTGGGGACAGCAGGATGGTCATAAGAGAAAACCAGTGGTAAACCTGTGACATTGCAGAATCAAAATTAGATCTGTATCATGATTACCCCATAAGACAGGGGCTATAATTTGTTGTTAATAGTTCATCATGGAATTTCAATGTCGGATTCATGTTTGAATACGTTAACACTATTCCTCCCTTAGTCAATTAAGGCAGTTGTGAGGCATGGACTCGTTTCCACGGCATGAAATCACAGAGCTTTGAAATCTTCACGTAGTCACTCACGTGACTCCGAAGTAAAATAGTAAGATTAAACGAGAACTTACCAGTTTGAAGTTTGATCTTTATTTTATGAGGAGTAACGTTGAGGGATTACGTGCCCTCCGCTCCCACCCTCGATCATAAAGTTCAACTGGTGTCCTTTTTTCTCTAATCTTACTATGTTCAGGTCATTACTGTTATCTGTGATTTCACACCGCTGCTTTGAAGATTGACACGCATGCGTCCTGGCGGGTTCTTCACGTAATCCCTCAACGTTACTCCTCATAAAATAAAGATCAAACTTCAAACTGGTAAGTTCTCGTTTAATCTTACTATTCTCTCCTACACAGTAGGGACAATTTAAAGGAGTCAATTAATCACCAAATCTGTATGTCTTTGGAGTGCGGGAAGAAACATAGAGCACCTGGAGGAAGCCCACGTGGTCGCAGGGAGACCGTCCAAACTCCTTATAGACGGCACCTGTAGTCAGGATCAAACTTGTAAAGCAGCAACTCCCTCGCTGTGCCACTGTGCTAGTTGCTTAATTTGGATGCATCTCTATCTCATTGGCCCTTGGACTTCCCAGACTGGCCTCCATCAGTGCAGCACATTTAGTGATGATATTTGAGGCAGCCCCTGCCCCGGAGCTTTGCTGTTCCTCGGATGTCCCTGAGGAGCAGGTTACAGCAGCCACTGGGACTCGGCCATGGAAGCTGAAGTGGATATTGGAATGGAGACACCAGGTGCTGGAGTAACTCAACAGGTCAGACAGCATCTCTGGAAAAAGTGGATGGGTGATGTTTCGGGTCAGGTCATTGGAATAACCTGGTGGTTTTTTGTGACGTCAGAAGGCCTTTTCCACTGCTTCTAAAAATCTCTGATGATTAAAACGAGTTGAAATCGATTTACAAAATAAAAATGAATGTATTTTAAACTCTTATTATGTCAGTTAAAATCATTTAAAAAATAACCAAAATCAAGAATAAATGAAACCAGTAGAAACAAAGAACTTCAGATGCTTGTTTATATGAAAGATAGACACACAGTGCTGGAGTAATTCAGGCAGCATCACTGGACAAAAAGGATGGGTGACGTTTTGGGTCGGGACCCTTCTTCGGACCATTCAGTTCATTTTTGTAATGAAGGGGCCACACTATATGTGGCTGGTTTAAAACTAAGAACTGGCTTCTACCTTTGATTGTCCATGTGTTCTGTTGACGAGAGCCACACAAATTCCGTGACTGATTTATCATCAACTCATCTACTCTCGATCATCAGGAAGCGATGGATATTGTAATCAGCAGGAGCCAAGCTGCCACTAACCTGGTCAAGACTGCTCCAGCCGCATTCAACCACATCCTTGCTGTCCAATGCTGTAATAAATTCAGTGATCAGTATAAATGACTGCCTGTTTTTTCCATCTGCCCGACTTATTTGCGCTTTCACAGATTACAACCATCGTGCATTTATCACTGTTTTGCAGTGAGCACGAGTCTTTTCTCTTGAGGTGCACCTGTCACGTTTTAAGATTATTGATCATTTATAATTTCTTTATAAAAAGGTTTGGGAATGAGTTTTGTGTTAAGTGGTGTGTTTTAAAGAGTGCTCTCCAATGATTTTGCGAAGACTGTAGCCACCCAGACCAAGGGTTCATTGGTTCATAAGGCAGGCAGTGTGGTTTTATGTTAATGCACGGTGTGTCAGGCAATGGAATTTCCTGGTTCACAATCGTTTTCTTGTTGAGACAACTAGAATCCTGCCCTGTTAAACCAGGAGGGGCACTATTGACTTTGGCACTAGGAGGGGCTGGTTCCTTTAGAAAGCAGGGACCAATTTGGAAAATGCTAGCAGCTATTGCTCGGAAAATATTAAGACATGGGGAAACTCAACATATAATTGATCAAAAGGAAACTCAGCTTGGTAAATAATGACGCAGTTGTGTGTTGTGAAGGATGTCCTGTGGTTCATTGAGGTTTGATGATGTCAGTTTTTCCATACATTTGCTCACTGTTGCGAATAAAACAGCTGACCAACCCACCGATTTATTCTGGTTCACCTTCAGAGAGCCTGCCGAAGGGCACATGGAATGTAGGCAGCTTGCAATGTCCAAATCAAATCACTAAGATATCTCTTAAATATTTCCAGCTTTTGATTCCTAAGTCTTGGGTGTGTTTTGAACATGTGCAGGATGAAACGAATTGTGAGGCTCCCAAAGTTGCACTATTGAGATGCTTACTTTGGGCGATGGGTGTCTGACCGCGGAGAAGCCAACCCATTCAACTGTCGGATGCTTCATTGTTGATGTGATTTTCCAGACGCATTTGCCAATGAAGCACCAAATATTTCTAAACAACGGATGTAGATTAAAATCCATTCTGTTTGCAAGCACTCAGTGCATGGGACAGAGTCATGTTGGATAATGTTGGAAATAAATTGTTGAGAAACATAACTTGAATTTAAATTGACATACATACTTCTCAGCATCATAGCATCATATTGTCTGTAAAAAAAGTACTGGACACAAGTGTTCCTTAAATGCACCCCCCACAGCAAGATCAGTGTGGGGTAGATACCGAGGTGTGATTCTATGCCAACAACATAAATAATGTTGGCCTTGTGTACGCCATCATCCATTACACGTACCAGGACTGACCAACTAACATCAAATCTTATTTGGACTTCCTCGTCTCCTCTGCGTACAAAATTAGTCCTTCGTTGAATGTTATTTGTGACATGTTCATGGAGTGGCCCGGCTGTGAAACATCCCATTTCATAGCATTTACCATCCAATAACACAAGCAGAAGATATTAATCTTATATTGTGATCAAATAGGAGCATGAAATTGTATTTCACCCCATGGCATTGCATATCAGTCTCCACTTGTAAAGTTGCATCAACAGAAAAATTAAAAAAAGTACCACCGAGAACAGTCTCTAACATTGACTAAATTTGCTGAAACACGTCAATGCTGACTTGTTATACATAAAAACATCATAGCCATTTGGTAAAGAATAAATCTTTTGAACTATCTGCAAAAAGCCCATAATTAATAATCATAGCATCTCAAATACCGTCTGTCATATAAGTAATTCTTTCAATTTTAAAGAGGCTTCATCAGAAAAACTGCAGATAATATAGGTTACAATTCCCATTTTGTACTGCTACATCTGTACTGTGATTGATGCCACATAATGCAGGTTCTCAAAAGCAACAGTTACAGTGACAATCTCTCATGCTTCATGGTGATCTTTTTGTAAATGCATATACGTTTGTTAATTCAGTTGAAGGTGCTGTTAGTTACATTGCAGTATTAAAAATACTGCAATGTGCTGGATCTTATCCAGAGTACAGAGTCCTGGCAAGCTGTATTCCCCACTTGGTAAACTCTAAATAGAATCGATTCACAAAAACTACCTAACAGTTTGTGTTCTCTTCTCCACTGTAGCTCATTCTTGAGACTGAAAGCAAAATTTTAACTTGCATTTTTAACTTTAGTTTTACTGTATGATGGCAAGGACTCTACCATGATAGTTTTTTTTTAAGGGGCAGGGGAAGAGAATGGTAAAATGTCCACTCTGGGTAAGTAGGAATAATTGCTGAAACAACTCTACCAAACTCTTGCGTCACAGAAAGACTGGCTGTCAAATGCAACAAATGCCCTGCGATGTGTAAAAATAGAAGTTTCTTTGCATGAAAGCATCAACAATGTTCCCATATGAGATGGGAATGAAGGCAGCGAGAGATTACATTTGTAATCCACTCCTTCATCACCCTTGACGTGGCTGCATAAGTTGGTCGGCGGTAAAAATAATTGCTGATGATTTTGAGATTAATAGTTTTGAATCTAATGCAGCACAAAATACTTAGCTTGGTTTTATTATTATCCATCTCTTATCTAGCTCCTTAGTTTTACACCAGCCACATATACTGTGACCTCCTCATCACAATATCGGCCATCACTTATCTCCTTCTCCTTGCTCCTTCCAGTTTCTTCCCCAACCTTCTCCCCCCCCCCCTCACCCTAACTCCATGAGCCCATATTTATTTATAATGTTTCCACTTATTGCCCATCAGCTCCCCTCCCCCCCCCCCCCCACCCCTCCACACCCACCCACACCCACCAACCCAATGCCATCAGCTGAAACATAGAAAGTAGGTGCGAGAGTAGACCACCAGGTCCGTCGAGCCCGCACCGCCATTCGCTCATGGCTGAACACTAAACAGACACACTTACCCACAAACAGTAGACACAAGACACAGAACACAAGACACTACCCTCCCCTTTATACCGCTATCACCCCTCTCCACCCCAAGAACCTCGTGATCTCCTGGGGGAGGCAAAAAACCGGATAAAAACCCAGGTCCAATTCGGGAAAAAAATCCGGGAAATTCCTCTCCGACCCCAATCCAGGCGATCGACACTTGTCCAGGAGATCACTCAGGTCTTACTATACTAACCATACCTAGGTCCATATCCCTGCCCTCTCCCCGTAGCCCCTTATCCCCTTGGCAGCTAAAAAACCATCTATTTTAGTCTTAAATATATTTAAAGTTTCTGCTTCCACTGCTCCCTGGGGCAGTGAATTCCATAAATTAACCACCCTCTGGGTGAAGAAGTTCTTCCTCATCTCAGTTTTAAAAGAGCCCCCCCTTATTCTGCAACTATGTCCCCTAGTTCTAGTTTCCCCGATCATTGGGAACATCCTCGGTGCATCCACCCGATCAAGGCCCCTCACGATCTTATATGTTTCAATGAGATCGCCTCTCATTCTTCTAAACTCCAAAGAGTAGAGTTCCAGCCTACTTAACCTTTCCTCATATGTCAATCCCCTCATTGCAGGAATTAATCTTGTAAACCTTCGCTGCACTGCCTCCAGGGCTAGTACATCCTTTCTTAAGTATGGACCCCAGAACTGTACACAGTATTCCAAATGTGGTCTCACTAATACTGTGTACAGCTGCAGCAAGACCTCCGTGTTTTTATACTCAATCCCCCTAGCAATAAAGGCCAAAACTCCATTGGCCTTCCTGATTGCTTGCTGCACCTGCATACTAACTTTTAGTGAAGTAGACTTAGTTCTCCAACAGGAGAGTTCCAAAACAGACACTCTGCTCTGTCACAGGCAAAGATTACCAGGCAAACAAAATGAAAAGATTCAACTTTGACTCGTGGGAACTGTTCAATGTAAAGAAGGAACATTGTGGAGGTGACCTACATTGCAGCTGTTCACAAACTGGTCCAGAGAAGTTCCCTGGAAGATCTTACACTTTGTGAGGTGAAGTGCAAGTGAGTTTTTAATAACATACTATGCCACCATTACTGTGGAGAACACTGTCCCGCTATTATTGAAATTATTTTATGTATCTGGGGAAGCATCCCGACCTGAAACGTCACCTTTCCATGTTATCCACAGATGCTGCCTGAGCGCTGTTACTCCAGCACTTTAAAGCTCCTGTCCCAATTAGGCTATTTTTAAAGCGACTACAGGCGACGTGGCGGTTGCTACATGGTCGCCAGGGTGTCATCTGTATGGTCGTGAGTATTCTCCTCAGTCATGGTTCTTGGTTTCTTGGTCCTCCAAAATATTCCAAATGGAATTTAAACTGGAGGTGCCCAAACAGTCGCCCAAAGAGACGTAGCATCTTTCTGATTGCCACTGGATTTTCAACATGTTCAAATTTTTTCGGCGACAGTGGGTTGACGCCAATGAGCGTAGCTTGACCTCCCGATGTAGGTGCTGTCGTAGGTTGTCGTCAGGTGACGTATGCTGTCGCCGGTGCTGACTTCGTGAATTCCATTGGAGACTACCTACTTCAACCTATGTCAACCAGCGACAGGTACCGGTGACTGAATTGTCTTCAGTTGTTGCCGACAGGGCCGTAGCTTGTCGCGGGTGGACATAGGTTGACTTCGGTTGTTGTAGGTTGTCGCCTGTGTGGTCATAGATTGTCGTAGGTGTGGTCGTAGTTGGACGTCCTAATGGGTCGCCGGTTGTCAGTAGCTTGCCGTAGCTTGCCGTTGACTAGGTGGCAGGTTGTTGTAGCTTGTCGTAGACATTGTCGTAGGGGGGCTCCAGTCACCGCTTTTTCGGAGACCTGCTATGACAATGACAGTCGCCTAAAAAATCGCTTAAGTGGGACAGGCCCTAAACTCTTTTTGTGTAAACCACCTCCTTCAGTTCCTTGTTTCGTCATCCTTTAGATTTTAGAAATACAGGGCAGCCCTCAGCCCACAGAATCTGCACCAACCTGCAATCACCCCGTATATTAGCACTATCCTACACAATAGGGACAATCTACAATTTTTAAAGAAAACTGATTAACCTATAAACCTGTACACCTTTGCAGTGTGGGAGGAAACCTGAGAACCTGGAGAAACCCCACGCGATCACAGAGAGCACGTACAAACTCCGTACAGCCAATGCCTGTAGTCAGGATCGTACCCAGGATATAAGGCAGCAACTATACTCGCTGTGCCTCAGTGCTGCCCAAATATTGCTGCATGATTACTCATCGTCCTTTGATAACTAAATTGCCCTTATTGTTTCTCACTCTTTCTCAGCCTCATCCCACCGTGTTGGTGCTTCCTTTGAGGTTTGCAGCCACTACAATCCTTCAATCTCCATGGACTTCCAATTTTTGCATTTTGGACATCCTTGGTTGTCATTGGTCCACAGTTGAAAACTCCCTAAATCTCTCTCCATCAGTTCTACTTGGCTTGATGTTCATTTTGTTGTGGGATGTTCATGTAAAGCATATGGATTTGAGGAGCAAGAGAAAGATAGTTAATGTTCTGCACTTGAAACACATTCGTCTCCAGTGGTTCCTCATGGAAGGTTGGTTAAGAAGGTTCAATGGTTGGGTATTAATGGTGGAGTAGCAAGATGGATTCAACAGTGGCTGAATGAGAGATGCCAGAGAGTAATGGTGGATGGTTGTTTGTCAGGTTGGAGGCCAGTGACGAGTGGGGTGCCACAGGGATCTGTGTTGGGTCCACTGTTGTTTGTCATGTACATCAATGATCTGGACGATGGTGTGGTAAATTGGATTAGTAAGTATGCAGATGATACTAAGATAGGTGGGGTTGCGGGTAATGAAGAAGAGTTTCAAAGTCTACAGAGAGATTTATGCCAGTTGGAAGAGTGGGCTGAAAGATGGCAGATGGAGTTTAATGCTGATAAGTGTGAGGTGCTACATCTTGGCAGGACAAATCAAAATAGGACGTACATGGTAAATGGTAGGGAATTGAAGAATGTAGGTGAACAGAGGGATCTGGGAATAACTGTGCACAGTTCCATGAAAGTGGAATCTCATGTAGATAGGGTGGTAAAGAAAGCTTTTGGTGTGCTGGCCTTTATAAATCAGAGCATTGAGTATAGAAGTTGGGATGTAATGTTAAAATTGTACAAGGCATTGGTGAGGCCAATTCTGGAGTATGGTGTACAATTTTGGTCGCCTAATTATAGGAAGGATGTCAACAAAATAGAGAGAGTACAGAGGAGATTTACTAGAATGTTGCCTGGGTTTCAGCAACTAAGTTACAGAGAAAGGTTGAACAAGTTAGGGCTTTATTCTTTGGAGCGCAGAAGGTTAAGGGGGGACTTGATAGAGGTTTTTAAAATGATGAGAGGGATAGACAGAGTTGACGTGGAAAAGCTTTTCCCACTGAGAGTAGGGAAGATTCAAACAAGGGGACATGACTTGAGAATTAAGGGACTGAAGTTTAGGGGTAACATGAGGGGGAACTTCTTTACTCAGAGAGTGGTAGCTGTGTGGAATGAGCTTCCAGTGAAGGTGGTGGAGGCAGGTTCGTTTTTATCATTTAAAAATAAATTGGATAGTTATATGGATGGGAAAGGAATGGAGGGTTATGGTCTGAGCGCAGGTATATGGGACTAGGGGAGATTATGTGTTCGGCACGGACTAGAGGGGTCGAGATGGCCTGTTTCCGTGCTGTAATTGTTATATGTTATATGGTTATATGGTTTGAGAATGGGGCTGCATTGAAATGTGCGTGTGGCTTACATATCATCTGATAGACATTCCCTAACGATGAGCTACCTAGTTTCTCTGAAACCTTGCCATGTCCAAATGATCTGATAGATCCCAGTGTTGCATGTGCTCTCAGCCCCGTGATAATCTAATTTGTAATCTCTTACACAGGAAGGCACTTGAGCATTGTGTAAACTCACAAGAAAATTCTACTTGATGAAGAGCGCACTGCATTATTAACTCGGAACAGTGGAGGCTGCAGAGATGATCAGAGTAATCAATTCATAATTAGAAAGCTGTGGTTTGTGAGTGTTGTGTACACTTTGGAAGACCCTATGGCTTTCTGAAGTTAGGAATGGGATGTCGGAAGCGCAATGGAGGCATCAGACTTGATGGTTAATGTGAGCTCTCTATGCTCTGATGGTACGACCTCTGATGGTAAGACCAAGGTTTCTGAAGATGCACTGGTTGCACAATCAAACTTGCGAGGGAATTGTATCTGAATTTTTTGCTCATTGTGGCAGTAATAACTGCAAAAGGACAGGCCAGTGGAAAATGGAAGTGTGATGTTGATGCATTTAATGAGAGCTTGTTGCATACTTGAAGGAATAGGTAATGAGGACAGTGTGTGGGGATAATTACAGTGGGAGGAGACTTTGTGGAGTGTAAATACTGTCATAGAGCAGTTGAATGAAATGACTTGTTTCCCTGCTGTAGGGAATGTAATTATCATGTGCCTGTGAAGGATAAAAGGTGAATTAAGAGTATCTTTTATCTGCAACCAGTGATGGATGACAGTTTGTGGACCTGTCAGGGGGAGCTTGCTGCAAGTTGCCCATCGTCTGTAATGGTGCATTTGTTGGAGCAGGCTTCTATTTGTAACTTGGGCTTTTTTACTTGTTAAATGTCAGTGTGCGGTTGGAATCCATTAATTTTTTATGTCAGTCGGTAAAGTAATCCTCCTGATTAAAGAACGTGCATGTGGAGGAATGCTTTACGATCCTGTGTCCAGTATCGTGTTTCAGTGATGCATCATGAGAAGCTGACAGCAAGAGGTTGGACTTTGGCCAAGGGCGGGTGTGTGCAAGAACCCGCGCGGCTCGTGAGTTTCAGACAACATTTCCAACCGTGAGATTAATTAAACTAGGATGATCATTTAAGATGGCTTTTCTCTTTCAAAATGCTGCTCCCCTCCTGTAACTTGTAAGTTTTTGAAATGAATTTCAAATCACATCGGCATGCCACATTTATTTACGATGTGGTCAATGGCTCCAATGACAGGTGCAGATTAGTAGCGGGGGGGATGATTGAAGATGCAAGAGAGATTGGAAAGATCGGAGATTATGTTCCACAAACATTCATAGAATGTGCAATTCAATGTAGAAAGATTATAAATGGACAGTGCTCAAATTATGACTGGAAATAGCACCAGTTTATCAAAAGCAGCACAGCTGAGGGCAAATATGAAGGAGAACACGTACAATGGCCCAGAGCCAAACTCCTTGGTTTTAGGCCATTTAATATGTAGGCAAGGGGCAACCCCAACAAAGATGTGGATCGTAATCAGGGTGCACTCTGGTTCCATCTATATCACTGCTTTTGTAACAACTGCAGAATTGTGATGATGAGGAAGGTCCAAGCTTGAGCTCGATACTGAATGTAAAATACACAATAAACATCCATGTGAGTTAGAAGCTTGCCATTCATGACTTAACAATGCCATTTTAATTTGAATTAATGCACAGGCTCAAAGACTCTGTCGTACACATTGAATCAGCACCAGTGCAGTAACTGGCCTGCTCGTTCCCCTTCCCTGAATGGAAGATGAACTCTTCTATCCCAATATCCTGGTTCCTGGAATATTGTCAATACCCATTTAAACAAAACAGCAGACAGTTTCCCACAGCAAACAAAACAGCTACAGATTGTGAAAGAATATTTAGTCAGTGAATTAAATTCTTGAGGAGAAAATAAGTTTGAAAGACACGAAGTGCTGGAGTAACTTTGCGGGTCAGGCAGCATCTCCAGAGAACATGGATAGGTGAAGTTTTGGGTCGGGACCCTTCTTCAGATGCTGAACACGAAATGTCACCTATCCATGTTCTCCAGAGAAGCTGCCCCCTGACCCACTGAGTTACTCCAGAACTTTGTGTCTTTCCTTTGCAAACTATCACCTGTGGTTCCTTGTTTCTAGATAACATGCTAGAATCTGAACAAGTTGCTAACTTGGAGGCAGTAATGATCACGACATGTCTTCCCTCCATGTGACCCCCTACAACCACGCATTCTGCTGTCCACACAATTGCTGCTCAGAAATGGTGTTTGTTAACTGAATATCAGTATCAATATCATTAAATGTATAATTTCATATATTGTCCTATCGGAGCAAGTAAAAAGAAACTAGAAGGAAACTTTGAAGGAAAACCTGGAGAAATCGGCATCCTCATGATATCAGGAATGTCTGACAGTCTGGAGGAAGGCGAGCTGTTTAATGTGCAGCCATTGCCCAACGTCCTCGCTGGAGCTGGTAAATGCCAGCAGATGACGACCCTGGCAGGGAGGCATAGTGTGGCCATGCTTGGTCCAGGGTAGGGTGTTATACCAAGGTTCACAGGAAGATCATACCCTTCTCCAGTGCTTTGAAGGAAGATTGGAAAGAATTAGATTTTCAGTGTCGGATACAGGGAAAACCAATACTATTCATGCTTTGCGTGGATAGGAATTTGTGAAATATCTGCACAGTTTATCATTCATTTGCAAATATTGCACAGTTGTGAATTCTGCACACTATTGCTGATCATTACACCAAATATTTAGATTGATGCTAAGTCCAATTTTACCTCAGCAAACAAGTTATCAACATGAATCTCACAATATACCTATGCAGATAAATCTAGATTGGGTACGTTTGCAACAGTGAAGCTCAGAAATGTTGTAAATCGTCCAATATTGGCTGAAGGATTATTTTTTGAGAGCTATTCTGAAAATTGGCTACAATGCAAGATCATTTATTTTTCCTTTGATTCCATTTTTATGGATTATTCGATTAACTTGAACAGCACAACACAATAAGTCTCAAATTAAAATGTAAATAATTCTCACTGCTGGTTGCCAAGCAAGTTATCACAAATGAGGATTTATACTTATTGTTTTCTAATCCCATTGCAGTTAAATTAGTTTTAAAACAGAGTCTGCCCAATTCTGTAATTGATCAGGCTGACAGAGAGAAAGTATTCCATCACTGTTGCTGCTCACAGTTCCAATAACAGTAGTCCAGTTACCTCAAACACTATAATCAACATAGCAACTTTATCTCAATAGACAAAGGTAGAATTATTCATGGTTAATGGTTCAATGGTATCTTATTGTCATATGTACCTAAGTACAGTGAATAGAATATTGTTGCATGGAATTCATTAAAAATCTTACTTTAATTATGCACAATCATACCCAAGTACATGAGTGTAAGAATAGTGGAGTAAACAGTACACAAGAGTTATCATATTTCCAGCGCCATCTTATATCCTTCAAGTTTCAAAGTTTATTAAAGGCCCGTTGTCCTGGTGATGACAGGTCTACTTCAGCAGATCAAGTCAAGGTGTAATTTTCATATATTCTGACAACGGGACAATGAAATTCTTACATGCTGCAGTGTAACTGGCCTATAAATACAATAATACATGTAAATAGAAATAATACAATAAATTAATAACCTTAATACTAGGTAACCATAATAGTGCTATAGTCCGTAAAAGATCATAATTACTGAGGTTAGTGTTGTGCAGCGTTCAAGAGCCCAATGGTTGCTGAGAAGAGGCTGTTCTTGAACCTGGAGGTCACGGTTTTCAGGCTCCTGTACCTTCTTCCCGGGGGTAGCAGCGAGATGAGAACGTGGCCAGGATTGTGTGGGTCTGTGATGATATTAGCTGCCGTTATGAGGCAGCACCTCCTGTAGGTACGCTGGAGTGAGTTTGAGCTCATTAACTGGGCTTGGAAATTGACCGGTTGCTGAACAGAGGAGACAGGAATATTATTAAAAGTATATTTTTGCTTCATGGCCATTCCAGGCACGGTTTTGTGCAGTAAAATAATTGAAAAATTAACCAGTTATGCATAAATTTCTATCTCAAACTGTAAAACAAATTAAAAGTTAGAGGGCGAGCCATAAAATCGTAATAAATATGCATATTGATTAAAAATTCACTGCAGTTTTATAATTAGAATTCATAATAAAGACACATATCATCTTGGTATTGTTCTGCTCTGCAGTGCTTCACAAAGTCCACGTTTTTAGCGACTGTGTTCAAAAGCAATAAATTGACTGTCATTGAGAAAAAGCGAGCCCAGGACTTTGCAGGATACTAATGTTGAACATAACTCTGAGCTAGACTGCTGCACTTCGCCCTCAGCAGTTCCTCGGTAGCTATGAAACATGTCGTACAAGGACTAATCAGTTACCAGATTTTAACGGTTTCCAGAAGCATCTGTCAGACAGTTTCTTCATTCCTCTCGCCTCCCCCCTTCCCCTGGCACCACTTCCCAGTATCCGGCAGCATGTCCACTATCTCAATGCTCATTCCTTCTGGACGAATGGCAGCTGTTCATTCATCTGAGCACTCGCTCAAAGGTGAATCAATGCAAGGCACAATGTGCTGGAGGAACTCAGCGCGTCAGGCAGCATCTGTGAAGGGAATGGACAGATGGCGTTTCAGGTTGCGACCCTTCTTCTGAATCTAATCCAACACTTGCACACATAATGGAGAAACAAAGAACTACAGGTGCCAGTTTATACAAACCCCCCCTTTTCACCAGTGGTCTTGAGATGATAATAGGGAATATTACTCTGACAATTTTCTCGCCATTTTAACCTACCTTTTCTGAACAAGTGCAACAAGTGAGGTACATATTGATACCTGTGTCCTCCTGACCTATTCGACACTTAAAGCAGAGTTTTCTGTAAATTCACTTTGTACTATTAGACCTCAGAGTAATATTCCCTATTATCATAGGGATATATTGATATATGCCTATATTGATCAGTCTATAATAGCGTAAGATTGGTCGGACTGTTATTTTAACCAGTGGCCAAAGCAGGAAAGCCATGGTGGCTCTCTCATTTGATCAATTTAATGGGGCTTGGGAACCCAAAATATTGTAAGATAAAAAAACATAATATTTTATTTCTTGCTTAGCTGTGGTACACAAATAATGTGCATATTCTCCCAGATCTGGTCTTGCCCTGGTACTATAAAGAATCTTTGCAGAATTGTACCCCTGTAGATTTCCAATACGTCACAGATTCCCGCTCCCCCATTTCACCTCTCACTTGACCATTGACTGGCATTAAAATCCTGGCCAACCTTACAGTTCCTCATTCCCACAATGCTTATTTATATCTCCATCCCAAAATCCACAAGCTGAACTGCCCTGGTACACCTATTGTTTCAGCCTGTTCCTGCCCCACTAATCTTCTCTTCAAAATGCCTCCATTTTATCTTGTCCGCTGCCCCCCATTTTGTCCAGTTTCTTCCCACCTCCACCCGGGACAGATCACACACTCTTTCAACTTCCATTTCCTCGCTCCCTGATGCCTCATCTTTACTATGGACGTCTAGTCCCTCTATACCTCCGTCCCCCATCAGGAAGACCTCAGAGTTCTCTGGTTCTTCCTTGAACAGAGACCCAATCAGTTCCCTTCAACTAAGATGCTCTTCCATCTGGTGGGACTTGCCCTCACCCTCAACAAATCATCGTTTGGTTCCTCTCACTTTCTTCGTCAAAGGTGTAGCCATGGGCATTCGCATGGGCCCCAGCCATGCCTGACGTTTTGTTGCTTGTGTCTGAAGAAGGGACCCCAACCTGAAACATCGTCTGTCCATTCCTTCCGCAGATGCCGCCTGACCCATTTAGTTCCCTCAGCTCTTTGTGTTTTGCTAAGGACCCCAGCATCCATGTTTTCTCGTGTGCCCATTAACTTTAGTTTAGTTTACAGATACAGAATGGAACCAGGCCCTTTGGGCTACTGAATCCGCGCCGACCAGTGATCTCCACACACATCCTACACATTAGGGACAATTTACAATTGTACCAAAGCCAATTAACATACAAACCTATAAGACTTTGGAGTGTGGGAGGAAACCAGAGCACCCGAAGAAAACCCACACTGGGTCATGGGAAGAAGGTACAAACTGCGTACAGTCAGCACCCATAGTCAGGATCGAATCCGGGTCTCTGGTGCAGTAAAGCCACAACTCTACCACTGCACCACCGTGCCGTCAACTCTCCTGCATTTGTCTCCAACTTGGATAACTTGCAGTAACCAATGATCCCAGAACTTTCATTTGTGGGAAGAAACTGGAACACATCGAATGAATTTAAGAAGTCACATGGAGAATACTCATACTACACTCAGACAGCACCAGAGGTCGGAGCTGAACCTGCGTTGAGGGAACAGTGGGAGTCGCCTCTACCTGTTGTGCCGCTCCTGTTAAAGTACCAGTCTTCGATGTTTGATTCAAAAAGGAACTGCAGATGCTGGAAGATCGAAGGTACACAAAAATGCTGGAGAAACTCAGCGGGTGCAGCAGGATCTATGGAGCGAAGGAAATAGGCGACGTTTCGGGCCAAAACCCTTCTTCAGACTGATGGGGGATGGGGAGGAGAAGGAAGGAAAAAGGGAGGAGGAGGAGCCCGAAGGCAGGGGGATGGGAGGAGACTAGGGGGACTCTGCCCTTGTTGCGAGTGCGGGGATGGGGAGAGAGAGCAGTGTTGCGGGGTATAGATGAGACCCTGGTGCGAGCCTCATCACACCTCCATCCCCCACCA
This sequence comes from Amblyraja radiata, assembly GCF_010909765.2. Taxonomy (NCBI): domain Eukaryota; kingdom Metazoa; phylum Chordata; class Chondrichthyes; order Rajiformes; family Rajidae; genus Amblyraja; species Amblyraja radiata. Next base: position 27,603,555 of record NC_045981.1, read on the forward strand.
GGATGGCCTCTAAGCCCTTCCTCGACCAGAGGAGCAACCTATACCCAGCCACTGACACTCTCCTCCGCCTAGCGGAGTTGGTCCTCACCCTCAACAACTTTACGTTTGACTCCTCCCATTTCCTCCAAACACAAGGCGTAGCTATGGGCACACGCATGGGCCCCAGCTACGCCTGCCTCTTTGTCGGGTACGTTGAACAATCCTTGTTCAATACGTATCAGGGCCCCATCCCCGACCTCTACCTCCGTTACATTGACGACTGCTTTGGGGCCACCTCCTGCACCCACACACAACTGACTGACTTCATCCACTTCACCACCAACTTCCATCCGGCACTCCAATACACCTGGACCATTTCCGACACTTCCCTACCATTCCTTAACCTCACCATCTCCATCGCAGGGGACAGACTTCTGACCGACATACACTACAAACCCACTGACTCACATGGCTATCTGGACTACACGTCTTCCCACCCTGCCCCATGTAAAGACTCCATCCCCTACTCCCAATTCCTCCGCCTACGCCGCATCTGTTCCCAGGATGAGACGTTCCAGCCCAGGGCATCGGAAATGTCCTCGTTCTTCAGGGAACGGGGATTCCCTTCCGCCACCATAGATGAGGCTCGCACCAGGGTCTCATCCATACCCCGCAACACTGCTCTCTCTCCCCATCCCCGCACTCGCAACAAGGGCAGAGTCCCCCTAGTCCTCACCTTTCACCCCACCAGCCGGCAAATACAACAAATAATCCTCCGCCATTTCCGCCACCTCCAACGTGACCCCACCACTCGCCACATCTTCCCATCTCCCCCTATGTCTGCCTTCCACAAAGACCGCTCCCTCCGCAACTCCCTTGTCAATTCTTCCCTTCCCTCCCGTACCACCCCCTCCCCGGGCACTTTCCGTTGCAACCGCAAGAAATGCAACACCTGTCCCTTCACCTCCCCCCTCGACTCCATTCAAGGACCCAAGCAGTCGTTCCAGGTGCGACAAAGGTTCACCTGTATCTCCTCCAACCTCATCTACTGCATCCGCTGTTCTAGATGTCAGCTGATTTACATCGGGGAGACTAAGCGGTGGTTGGGCGATCGTTTCGCCGAACACCTCCGCTCAGTCCGCAATAACCTACCTGAACTCCCGGTGGCTCAGCACTTCAACTCCCCCTCCCATTCCCAATCCGACCTCTCTGTCCTGGGTCTCCTCCATTGCCAGAGTGAGCAACACCGGAAATTGGAGGAACAGCACCTCATATTCCGCCTGGGTTGCTTGCGTCCGAGTGGCATGAACATTGAATTCTCCCAATTTTGCTAGCCCTTGCTGTCTCCTCCCCTTCCTTAACCCTCGAGCTGTCTCCTCCCATCCCCCCGCCCTCGGGCTCCTCCTCCTCCCTTTTTCCTTCCTTCTCCCCCCCACCCCCCATCAGTCTGAAGAAGGGTTTCGGCCCGAAACGTCGCCTATTTCCTTCGCTCCATAGATGCTGCTGCACCCGCTGAGTTTCTCCAGCATTTTTGTGTACCTTCGATGTTTGATTGTTGCATGCATTGGCGATGGAACAATTACATTCTAAATTGCTGCAGCTTTACAGGACAGTAAATACAATAACACAGAGATAAATATATAATAATTACAAATACAATAAATTACTAACCTTAATACCAGGTAACCTTAATAGAGCAAAACTGAAGTTGGCAGTACAACCAACAGTCCACAGAAGATCATAGTTGTTGAGGTTAGTGTTGGGCAGAGTTAAGAGCCTGATGGTTGCTGGGCAGAAGCTGTTCTTGAACCTGGTGGTCACGGTTTTCAGGCTCCTGTACCACCTTCTATAATAGTGAAATGGGAGGGTGTCCAAGGTGGTGTGGGTCTTTAATGATGTGGGCTGCCTTAGTGAGGCAGCACCTCCATTAGATCCCTTCGATGGTGGGGAGGTCAGTACCTGCGATGGACTGGGCAGTGTCTACCACTCTCTGTAGCCTCCTTCGTCCCTGGGCATTCATGATGTCCATGTCTTTTGAAACGATAATTTTGGTCTTGCAACTGTTTCAACTAATGTTGACATTCATCTCCACGCTTTTTATAAGAAAATATTTGGTGCTTTGCCCACATAACTCAATTGTTATTTCCCTGGGCTACTGCTGCGAATTCTGTGTTTCATTTATTCAGTTTCCTTTCATTCCAATGTCATTGTTTCATTCAGTCAATTCTAAATTCCAGCAAGATTAAATTGAATCTGTTCAATTTAATGCAGCTTAAATAAACAGCAAGAGAAATGGACTGTGAATTTGAAAGATACCAAATTGGCTAACTTTGAGACAAGAATATGTTCCAGTCCGATCATTAATGGGGTCGATGTATGACTAATCCTGTTCAGCCTGTCTCTGTTTAATCCTTGCAACTAGACGGAAATCTCATGCTCCAGTAAATTCCCTTCAGATTTTTTTGAAAATTAAGTTTATTTTTTGCCTTTGCTTATTACTAATTACCAGGAAATATATAAAGGTTATTGATTTAATTAACATTTTAAAAAGAATCAAAGACCATGTTTACATCAAAGTGAACACTAAAGCATTGACAAAAGAAAGTAAAGAAATTATTTCCAGCGAACAATAAAAGAGTGAAAAAATTAAGAGGAAGTTTCAAGGAATAAAATAATGAAGCCAAGCAGGTAGTCAAGAAGTGAAGGGCCATGTTATTAATCAACATTGATTACTAGCCGAGCAGTTTATATTTTGCCCAATATTTATATTTTTTATAAATATTCGTCAATCTCCATGTTCTTCCTCATTCTATAAGAATTATAAAATGCAAATTTAATTCAAAATAGATGCACAAGAATTTATTGTTTTTAAAACCCACCAAAACAAAATGCCTGACTTGCTAACTTACTAACTTTAGTTTGGAGACAAAGCATGGAAACACTTTCTTCGGCCCACCGAGTTCACACCGACTGTCGATCAACCATTTATACAAATTCTATATTATCCTTCTTTCTCGTCCACTCTTGACTCAATAAGGGCAATTTACTGAGGCCACTTAACCTACAAACCCGCATGTCTTTGCGATGTGGGAGGAAACCGGATCTGGAGGAAATCCACGTGACCACAGGGAGAACATGCAAACTACATACAGACAGCACCTGAGGTCAGGATTGATTCCGGATCTCTAACGCTGTGAGGCAGTGGCACTACCCGCTGCACCAATATGCCGTACTGTGCCATTTTAGCACTCAAACAACTACAAGTCCCACATTACAGCCTCTGCACTGGGGTTAAGACAGGATTATTGGTGACCTCGTGCTCTTTGACATCGCATTTTAGAATAATTATAGATTCTGAATATCGACCAAACCTGCCTGTGATGGAATAGACATCATTGTAATGTTAGAATTAGCTAATCCGTACCACAATTAAATGTTGCTTTTATTCAACCAGCAGGAAAGACACATTTGCACACATTTCTAATTAATGGGAAGTGTTATCCAGAATACATAAAACTCGGTTTAATCATCTCAAGGCTTTCAGTCACAGACATACTGCTGAGAAGCTTGGTTTAAATGTTTAGTGAATTATTTACTGTCTTTCTAGAATATCCCAGACTCCAACTACATTGAAAAAAATCTTATTTTTAAATGCACATTATACAACTCTTTTATATAATTCATTCTATCTTCACTCTGATTAGCTTTGATGTTAATTCTTTAGCTAGCATGTATTGAAACTGACAGGATGTGTACCAGCAAGATGGGGATAGTAATATCTACAACTTCTACAAAGAGCTTCCAGTGGGAATAAGATGGAATTTGAATGGTAGATTGTGAAATAGGCACCCACGGCTCCACTGTTAAACCAGCAAGGCTTCAAGTTTAGCCACCTTAATCCTTTCCTTGTCAGAACTGTTGAGCTCCATTTATATCGTATCTTATCTTGTCAGTCTTGGGAGGGTTTTCAATCATTTGTGTTTTAAGATGATTTTGGGTTTCGACTCGAAACGTTGCCTATTTCCTTCGCTCCATAGATGCTGCTGAGTTTCTCCAGCATGTTTGTCTATCTTAGCTTTCAGTTCTGTCCAAAGAATTATTTTATAAAATGCTGAATTTTAATTGGATTAATATTCTTCCACTCACAGTAATAATAGTTTCTATTTCCAATGCACACAGTCAACTGCAGTAATGAACTTTGACTACCAATATACCGGAGTTTTAATAATAAATAATAATAATAATTTTATTTGTATAGCATGTTTAAAAACAACTCACGTTGACCAAAGTGCTTCACATCAGTGCAGGTACTAATTTGATACATACAATGGTAGACAGATCTAACAATATATACATAAACTGTTTACCTGGAGGTACCTGGAGGTAGAATGGTTGGTTAGAAGATTTTTGATATGGAAGGGGGGGGCAAGTTTGTGCTTTCTCTTTTGTGGTAGGATTGAAAAATCACAGTATTTGTGCAAAATGCTGAAATATACACTTGAAATGTGTATTCAAGTGTGTATTCATAAGTGAAAGGTTTATACTCATTAACGACCTCGCATGTGCATAGCTGATTTTTCCATGTGAGAACTTGTGGTGAGAAGCACTGAGCATCATGGCCTCAGCATCATGAACAAGGTCCACCACAGAACCGCTGGAATATAATCAGCTATGTCCCCAAACAAAAGTTGTGAAAGTGTAAAGAAAAGTTTAAAATTATTCCAACTTAAACTGATTCTGAAATAAAAACGGATTTTTGGATCTGTCAGTGTGGAGTTTACACGTGTGACCACTCGGATTTCCTCCGGATGCTCCGGTTTCCGCCCACATCCCAAAGACGTGCAGGTTTGTAGGTTAATTGGCCTCTTTAATTTGCCCCTAATATTTAGTGAGTGGATGAGAAAGTGGGATAACATAGAACTAGTGTGAACATGGTGGGCGCAGACTCAGTGGGCCGAAGGGGCTGTTTGCATGCTCTATCTCTAAATTAAACCTATCGTTGCAACATGCATAACTCTTCTAAGTTGCTCTTCAGCGGCGTCATCAACGATCCCTCCTACACAAGGTCAGAAGAAGCATTGTTTCCTTGTGATCACAATATTTTCAATTCAATTTGGAACTCTTCAACTGAAGAAGGGTCTTGACCCAAAACATCACCAATTTATGTTCTCCAGAGATGCTGCCTGACCTGCTAAGCTACTTCAGTCCTTTTGTGTATTAACCAGTATCTGCAGTTCCTTGTTCCTGCCTACATCAGTGTCAGGACAACACTTGAGTTAGGAAGTAATGTTCACAAGCACAGGTGCAAGGCAATGACCATATCCTGGTAGTGGTTTATTACTGTCATGTACTGAGATACTGTGAAAAGCTATGTTTGCATGCGATCCAGTCAGATGATTCTACACATGAGTACCATCAAGCCATACACATGTACAACTGGTAGTGCAAAGAGAAGAATACCAGAATAATGTGTGATAAGTGTTATAGCATTACAGTAACAGAGTAAGTGCAGGTAAAAAAAAGTATAAGTGGTAGGTTGGAAAATCGGGTCTACACCCTTACCTTATTTTTTTTTTTTTTTTTTTTTTTTGTTATTTTTTTTTAAATTCTATTAATTTCTTTTTTATCAAAAATATTTATTCAAATATTAAAATTGTATTTACAATACAATAAAACAAAACACCACCATAATACAAGATGAACAAATATGCTAAGCAACTGCTAAACAACTATATTACAATACTTGTCAAGGATACATTCAACCCCCCTCGGTGCCCAGCGGTCGCGGAACTCCCTCAGGGTGCCCGTAGACAGGGCGTATTCCCTTTCCATCCGCACCCGGGCACGGACGTGACCCCGGAAAAGGGGCAGGCAGCCGGCTCGGGTAGAGCCCTCCACTGTCTGGCGCCTTGACTCACGGATGGCCAGCTTGGCCAGGCCCAGGAGCAACCCAACCAGGACATCTTCAGCCCTACCCTCTCCCCTACGCACAGGGTGTCCAAAGATGAGGATGGTGGGTGAGAAATGCAGCCAGAAGGCAAGGAGCAGCCCCTTTAGGTATTGAAACAGTGGCTGCAGCCTCACGCACTCCATGTACACGTGGTACACCATATAACCATATATAACCATATAACAATTACAGCACGGAAACAGGCCATCTCGACCCCTCTAGTCCGTGCCGAACACATAGTCTCCCCTAGTCCCATATACCTGCGCTCAGACCATAACCCTCCATTCCTTTCCCATCCATATAACTATCCAATTTATTTTTAAATGATAAAAACGAACCTGCCTCCACCACCTTCACTGGAAGCTCATTCCACACAGCTACCACTCTCTGAGTAAAGAAGTTCCCCCTCATGTTACCCCTAAACTTCAGTCCCTTAATTCTCAAGTCATGTCCCCTTGTTTGAATCTTCCCTACTCTCAGTGGGAAAAGCTTTTCCACGTCAACTCTGTCTATCCCTCTCATCATTTTAAAAACCTCTATCAAGTCCCCCCTTAACCTTCTGCGCTCCAAAGAATAAAGCCCTAACTTGTTCAACCTTTCTCTGTAACTTAGTTGCTGAAACCCAGGCAACATTCTAGTAAATCTCCTCTGTACTCTCTCTATTTTGTTGACATCCTTCCTATAATTAGGCGACCAAAATTGTACACCATACTCCAGAATTGGCCTCACCAATGCCTTGTACAATTTTAACATTACATCCCAACTTCTATACTCAATGCTCTGATTTATAAAGGCCAGCACACCAAAAGCTTTCTTTACCACCCTATCTACATGAGATTCCACTTTCATGGAACTGTGCACAGTTATTCCCAGATCCCTCTGTTCACCTACATTCTTCAATTCCCTACCATTTACCATGTACGTCCTATTTTGATTTGTCCTGCCAAGATGTAGCACCTCACACTTATCAGCATTAAACTCCATCTGCCATCTTTCAGCCCACTCTTCCAACTGGCATAAATCTCTCTGTAGACTTTGAAACTCTTCTTCATTACCCGCAACCCCACCTATCTTAGTATCATCTGCATACTTACTAATCCAATTTACCACACCATCGTCCAGATCATTGATGTACATGACAAACAACAGTGGACCCAACACAGATCCCTGTGGCACCCCACTCGTCACTGGCCTCCAACCTGACAAACAACCATCCACCATTACTCTCTGGCATCTCCCATTCAGCCACTGTTGAATCCATCTTGCTACTCCACCATTAATACCCAACCATTGAACCTTCTTAACCAACCTTCCATGAGGAACCTTGTCAAAGGCCTTACTGAAGTCCATATACACAACATCCACTGCTTTACCCTCATCAATTTCCCGAGTAACATCTTCAAAAAATTCAAGAAGATTAGTTAAACATGACCTTCCAGGCACAAATCCATGTTGACTGTTCCTAATCAGACCCTGTTTATCCAGATGCTTATATATATTATCTCTAAGTATTCTTTCCATTAATTTGCCCACCACTGACGTCAAACTAATAGGTCTATAATTGCTAGGTTTACTCTTAGACCCCTTTTTAAACAATGGAACAACATGCGCAGTACGCCAATCCTCCGGCACTATTCCCGTTTCTAATGACATTTGAAATATTTCTGCCATAGCCCCTGCTATTTCTACACTAACTTCCCTCAATGTCCTAGGGAATATCCTGTCCGGACCTGGAGACTTATCCACTTTTATATTTCTCAAAAGTGTCAGTACTTCCTCTTCTTTGATCCTCATAGTTTCCATAGCTACTCTACTTGTTTCCCTTACCTCACATAATTCAATATCCTTCTCCTTGGTGAATACCGAAGAAAAGAAACTGTTCAATATCTCCCCCATCTCTTTTGGCTCTGCAGATAGTTGGCCACTCTGACTCTCTAATGGACCAATTTTATCCCTCATTATCCTTTTGCTATTAATATAGCGGTAGAAACCCTTCGGATTTACTTTTACCTTACTTGCCAAAGCAACCTCATATCTTCTTTTAGCTTTTCTAATTTCTTTCTTAAGATTCTTTTTACATTCTTTATACTCCTCAAGCACCTCATTTACTCCATGCTGCCTATAACTATTGTAGATATCCCTCTTTTTCCGAACCAAGTGTCCAATTTCCCTTGAAAACCATGGCTCTTTACAATTTTTACGATTTCCTTTCAACCGAACAGGGACATAAAGATTCTGTACTCTTAAAATTTCACCTTTGAATGTACTCCATTTCTCTTCCACATCTTTCCCATAAAACAAACTGTCCCAATTTACTCCTTTTAAATCCTTTCGCATCTCCTCAAAGTTAGCCTTTCTCCAATCACAGACTCTTCCAGCCCGCAACAGTGGCAGGCGGCTGGCGAGTCTGTGAACCGCGAGAGAAACAGGTTGCAGGGAACACCTCTATGCAGTACCCTCCACCCCAGGTCCCCAATGTAGAGGGGGAGAATCCCTGCGTAGAGGGACCCCCACCGGGGGCCCCCCTCGCGACCGGAAGGCAACACCGACCGCCACTTGGTGTCCGGATGGTGGACCAGGGCGAGGAAGTGCAGGGTGTGGAGGAGGAGCCTGTACAGGACACGCCTCCCTGCGTCTCGGAGGGAGACGAAGGGTGTCGTGGAAAGGCGGCTCAAATTGTGTGGGACCGGCTCCCGGGATGGATTACGGCGCCTTGGTCCGATGAGTACTTCCGGCTGAGCGGGGGCTTGCTCAACCACCAGTACTCCACACGTTTGAGCCCCCCGGTCACCCGATGGGGCGGGACAGGGACCGGCTGCTCTCAAGCCCGGGCCGTCACCCTCCGCCGGTGGAGGTGGGGCCTGGTCAACGGCAACCAGGTTCCAGACTCTCAACAAGTCCCTGTAGAACACCCTTACCTTATGGGAGGACTGTTCAGTAGTCTGTTGATGGCTGTTCCCAAATCTGGTGGCACCTGCCTACCTGTGTATAGATCATGGTTGGGATTTACTTCCTGATTCCAAAGCCTTTCTATAGCCTGTCATTAACAGGAGAGGAGTGCGAATGGATAAATGCAACACTGAAGAATTTTGACATCATCCAGTGTAAAAAAGCTTGATAGATTTGTCTTCCATCCACCATCTAAAGACAAGACTGAGTCAAGAATGTTTAATTGTCATATGTGCAGTCAACAGAAACATTTTTATGGATTACATGAACACGCTGCAGGAGGTGGTGGTTGAAGCAGGAACGTTAGTGGCATTGAGAGGACTTTTGGATGTGCACATGGATATGGAGGGATATGGGTTATGATGAGCTGGATAAGTGACGATCTTGGCATCCTTCTCGGCACGGACAATGTGGGCTGATGGGCCTGTTCCTGTACTGTTTTATGTTCCTATAGACTTTAGAGATAGTGTAGAAACAGGTCCTTCAGCCCACCGAGTACACTAACACTATCCTACACACTAGGGACAATTTTATAACTTACCAAAGCCAATTAACCTACAAACCTGTAGGTCTTTGGTGCGTGGGACGAAACCAAAGCACCTGAGTGTTGACCACAGAGAAGGTAGGGGAGATCATTGTTCAGCATCTGAACACAAATGTTACTGAGCAGTAGTCTGTAACTCAACATAAAATTGTTCTGTATTCTCCATTCAGATAAGATAGCGTATTGAAGCAGACACACGGATAACTCATGCGGAAAATGTAAAATCTAATTGAGTGTGTTGTTGTGTAATTGGGGGTACTGATAAAATATCAAGAGCACAGTTTTACTCTGCACTATCTGTCCCAGAGAACAATTAATTATGCAACCTCTCATCATTGTATGCCTTAATAATTCAACCAAAGTAATTTAGAAGGCAAATAAATAGAAGTGGAATGGTCAAGTGGCCGTGAAGCATCTCGAATCAATGAAAGCAGTAACTGTTTAAGTGAGTTGATGGCAGTGGAGATAATTGAGCAGAGGGACCAGTGGGGGGGATAATTGACAATGAAACAAAAGGAAGGTGGCAGAATATTTTAACGAAGGAAATTATGAGCAGGGATGTAGTGCTGAAAAGGAGAATGGAAATATGGTCAGAGTTACCACCTACCTCATTGGAGACCCTCGGACTATCTTTAATCGGATTTTAGATTCAGATTCAGATTCAACTTTAATTGTCATTGTCAGTGTACAGTACAGAGACAACGAAATGCAGTTAGCTTCTCCCTGGAAGAGCGACATAGAATATGATTTCAATAAATAAATCTATTTACATGTATACAGACATAGTGTTTTTCCTGTGGGAGGAGTGTCCGGGGGGGGGGGGGGGGGGGGGTGATTGGCAGTCACCGAGGTACATTGTTGAGTAGAGTGACAGTAGTGTTTACTGCGCTTTATCATGCACTAAACATTATTCCCTTTATCCTATATCTGTACACTGTGGACGGTTTGATTGTAATCATGTGTGGTCTTTCCGTTGACTTTCAGTTTCACTGTTCCTCGGTACACCTGACAATTAACTAAACTAAACTAAACATTCCAAAGTCAGTTGAATAAATATTTGATAAATTAGTAATGCTGTGGAGAATGTTCAGGGTAGTGCAAGCTGTGGAGCAGTTAGATCACAAACCTGATGCAGGTTGGATGGGGTAAAAGGCCTTATGTTGTGCAATGGCCAGTCACATACAGATTCACCAAGCACCAATCCCCGGCTGAATCATACAGTCCTGGACGATTCTACGTGTGTTTACAGGCCCAGATGCTGGCGGGAGCCTGGTGACTGACTGATTCAGCTCCATCGCTGTACCTTTTCCCTACTTATTGGCAGGGTCTGGGCCTCATGGATAAGACCAGTCCTTGGTGCAGTGCAGGCAGTAGTAGTGGTGGTGGTGGTGACCCCTGCCCAGGTTGGCTGCAGCCCTTCAGGTTAAGGCCCTTGGGGCCATTGGGCAGTGAGTTCCAGGTTTTTAACCATCAATATTGAAGGAATGATAATAGATTTCTAAGTCAAGATAATGTGCAACTTCGAGGGGAAACTGCAGGTGATGGTAATCTCAGTTCCCTGCTGCCCTTGTTTTTGTGTGATCGTGTGATATTCTGTGTTTTTTAGTTATTTTCTGCAATCTTTTTAATTCTTTAGTAAAGGACAAAGTGCTGGAGTAACTCAGCGGGTCAGACAGCATCCCTGGGGGACATTTAATAGGTGACATTTTAGGTTGGGGCCCTCTTTACTTCCATTGTAATGGTTTTTTAATTGTCCATGAACGTAAGATGTTTAATTGAACATGAATGTAAGACATTTAAAAACCATGAGCTGCACCACCTCCAGTTTACCAGCTGCGAATCGCCAGAGTAGTTCCAGGCAGGATCTCACCCACCGCAGTACATTCATGATGTTGGCTGGGCTGGGGGGTTTGGAGACGGACTCTCTGCGTCCAGACAAAGTGAGGGCATGTGTGGACTACCGCAGTGGATCAGGTCTTACTGGTCCTGGTTATCATCAGCATGGGTAGATACAATGTCACCATGGAGTCATTCAGCATGGAAACAGGCTCTTCAGCCCAGCTTATCTGTGCTGACCAAGATGCCCCATCTGATCCAGACCCATTTGGCCCACATCCCTCTAAACCTGTCCTATCCATGTACCTGTCCAAGTGTCTTAAGGGGTCGAAGGTTCTGGGGAGAAGGCAGGAGAATGGGGTTGAAAGGGAAACATAGATCAGCCATAATAGAATGATGGAACAGACACGATGGGCTAAAGGGGCCTAATTTACCTACTATGTGTCATGCTCTTTTAAATGTTGTTATTGTACCTGTCTCAACAACCTCCTCTGGCAGCTCGTTGCTTATACCTATCACTCTCTATGTGAAAAAGTTACCCCTCATGTTTGTACGAAATCTTGGTCCACTCACCTTCAATAGTATATCTTACCATATTCATCTTTTGATACAACAAGTATTATATCTTTCAAAGCTTGTTTTTGTTCCCCCAACCCTGGGGAAAAGTGATTGCAGGGGGGGGCAGTTCTGCTGTGCCCACTGTTGTCTGATGACACTTCTTTCCCCAGAGACGGTGGGAAGAGTGATTCTCTGCTGTGCTCAGTGCTGGCATCAGTAATTCTGAGCTCAAATCAGGACTTCAGCATCTCAGTGAAGTAAAACATGATGTCAGGTCAGGTTTTAGTTTGCTGCTCCTTGCCATTCAGCAATCTATTTAAAAAGTGCAGGACAATGACACAGGCATGTGCAATGGATGAAATGGAGAAGTCTTGTTGAGACGATTACCTTGAAAGCATTATCCAGGTTTTTCCCATGGCAGTCAGTGTAGTTTCCTGGAATATTGCCAGTGTTTTTGGATGTATCACCATGCCTCAGGTCAGGGACTCCAAGATGTAAAAGTCTTCGTTAAATGACTCGCCATTCTTGGAGAGGATAAATACTGGAGTAAAGTCTTCCCAGTGGGCTAAAGCAAGCTGCACATTATTAAATAAATTGGCAGCAGTATCTAGTGCACAAAGCTGAAGCCACAACCTGCTGGGAATTGGATAGAAACTTGCTGACCTGGAAATGAAAATCCTGCTTAGAACTGTATGATCCTCGAGTGTGTTTTCGTAAAGACGTGCACCCAATGTTTTGGAGAAGTATACCAAATTCCAACAGCAATGTTATATTTTACACCTGTCATCTTCCATTTGGGTGATCACGTTTTATACGGCATTGAACTTTGTTATCTCACATTTTGATTTGTTCAACTATAACTACATGAACAAAATAATTGCTGTCCCTATATTAATGCCCTGTCTTTCATGGAGAAGTGAAGATTAATTTGAAAATTTAATTGCTTGCGGTGTTCAAAATACCAGCAACCCTGATGTATAACATCTGTTTAACAACCACAGCAGCCGGTGTACACTGTTGACACTGTTTAAAATGGCTGCAATTCCTTTTACCCAGATAGAAAATTGTGGTTTAGAGACATCGTATGTAAAGACATAATTCAGGTGCACTTAATGCATGTGAGTTAGCTGATAAGGAATTCCATGTAATGGGGAAGAGGGCAACATGATTGAAATATTAATTGATGCCACTTGTCTGATAAATATACTTGATTGTGGACTTTGATGCGGGAATGGACACTATTTATATTCCGGTGGTTATGGTGATGTTAAAGGACTTAATGATAAGGAACCCTTTCATTGATTAAGGTCTTGGCAAGGTAAGGCCAAGGAAAACTGCAGACATTGAGGATGATAGAAAGATCATCATGAATCTGTCCTTGTATCTGCAATGAAGATGGCCTTTAATGTTGGAGCCTGATCATTGTCATCCTGGATTATTATTGCAGGGACTCTTCAGAATATTGTCCTCAGGATTTGCTTCATCGAACACCATTTCTGCCCAAAATAGCAGGAAGATTCTGTTGATTGTTCATTCAGTAGAGTTCTATTCATAGCTCATATAATGAGGAAGTCGTCCAGTTCATCTGACAGCAGGAGTTACAATATATCCAACCGGGACACTGGTGGGTAGCAAGTTAATGTCACCAAAGAGTAGGCTCTGACCGTGTCAAATGGCGAAAGATACATTACATTGAAAAAAGGTGCTGGAATAACTCAACAGGTCAGGCAACATCTCTGAAAGGTTCTGATCTTTTTATTTTAGAGATACAGCATGAAAACACGGCCTTCAGCCCACCGAGTCTGCTCCGACCAGCGATCACCCCTTACATTCGCAATATCCTACACACTAGGGACAATATTTCATCATTTTTACCGTAGCTAGTTAACCTATGAGCCTGTACATCTTTTGAGTGTGAGAGGAAACCAGAGCACCCGAAGAAAACCCACACTGGTCACGAGGAGAATCTACAAACTCCGTACATACAGTGCCCGCAGTCAGGATCGAACTTGAGCCTCTAGTGCTGTAAGGTAGCAACTCTACTGCTGCACCACTATACTGACCTGAAACGTCACCTATCCATGTTCTCGAGGGACGTTGCCGGCCGTGTTACCCCAGCACTGTCTTTTTTTGTAAACCAGCATCTACAGCTCCCTATTTCTACATCAATTAAACTGAATTAAAAAGTAGACAATTGCAGAGATTGTGGGCGACAGCAATTTGTCAGTTGTCAGATGGTGGACAATTTCCACCAATTGACTACAAAAGCAGGGAGAGCCTGCATGTCCTGTGGTTAGTGGATCACCTAACCTCAAATTCTCTGAACCATTTCCGTGATCCGAGTCGCCCTGTGATGGATCGTTCCTCACCGGCCTGGCCACAGTAAAGAAGCGCGCTCCAAACAGAGAGTGTGCAGAAAGAGAATGGTTCTACTTATCTGCCGTCTCTCATACTCTCAGGGTACCCATTTACAGCAAATAATGTTATATTGCAGTGCAGAAAAGTGGTCAAAACAATGTCCAGATTATTTTTATCCAAGCTCATGTTAGACCCAGTCAGCCAGCTCTCCTTAGATCCCATGCGATCATAACAGTGCCGCAGCAGTAGAGCTTCTGCCTCACAGCACCAGAGACCTGGGTTCAATCCTGACCTCGGGTGCTGCTGTATGGCGTTTGCATGTTCTCCCTGTGACTGTGTGGTGTTCCTCCAGGTGCTCCGGTTTCCTCCCACATCCCAAAGACGTGCGGGTTTGTAGGATAAGTCCTCCTCTGTGAATTGACCTTGGTGTGAATGATAGAACTAGTGTGAACAGGTGATAACTAGTCGGTGTGAAGTCAGTGGGCTGAAGGCACTGGTTCCAAGCTGTGTCTCTAAAACTAACACTAAAATAAATCTCAGTTATATTATAGATTTGGGGAGAACATGTAGTGAGAACTGTGTAATGCCTCACAGCATAGATCCTAGACTGAGACTGCTGAAGTTTATACTGATAAAAATGCCTATAAACAAATTCCTTTACAAGGAATTCTGCCATAATAATTTGGAGTAAACAGTCATGCTTAGACGGTTATGGCATTTCATAATTTTATGTTGTCAGACATTACATGATCAGTCATTTAACACATATGTGGACAGGTACATGGATGGGAAAGGTTGGGAGGGTTATGGGCCAAACGTAGGCAAGTGGGACTAGGGAAGATGTGACATTTGGTCAGCATGGGCAAGTTGGGCCGAATGGCCTATTTCTGTGCTGTATGGCTCGATTACTCTATTTTGATTGACAGTAAAAAAATTGAAACACAGTTTTTCTAAAGCTGCAACTGGTATTTCTATATTACGAGCATGTCCTTTTCAGAAACGTGTTTGGATCTGCTCTCTGACATTTATTTGTGCAGAAAGGAACTGCAGATGCTGGTTTATTGTGAAGATAGACACAATTGCTGGAGTAAATCATCGGGTCAGGCAGCATCTCTGGAGAAAAAGGATGAGTGACGTTTCGGGTCAGAACCCTTCTTGAAATTGAAAGTGTAGGGGAGGGAACTGTAGGTAGGAAAAGGCCAGAACAAACCCAGACTGACGATTATTGTATTGGTTTCAAACATGGATTTGCATGGCACATGTTTGAACGGTGTAAATGTCAATTGAGGGGGGTTGGTTAAAGATATCTGTGATTTATTTGACCATCCTAGTCCTTATTAAATTATGAAAATTGTCACAATGTTCTTGGCATCTATTGGGTAGCTTTGCACTTAATACAGCCACAAAGCTGGAAGCAATTATAAAATCAATCATTGAGGCTATATTGGCATTAACAGATGATTTAACGTTTCCCCAGAGTTTACATATTCATCTTACACAGGTCTTTATTCTTTATTGACTTCTGCAACAAGCAAGAAGAACAGTCCAATTACTTTAGCTTATTGTTAATGTTCTTTTTCTGTAGCCATATAACCTTGTGTCACTATTGTGAGTTAACTAGTTATTAAATATTGTTGAACATGTACTGCTCACATCTACAGACTATAATGTGCCTTTTCATGTTTAACGGCTTGCTGAGTAATGTTGTACAGTTTTTTTCTGTTTGTGTCATTGCCTCTTGCCACCATGTCACTGTCTCCAGAAACTGGAACCATATAACCATATAACCATATAACAATTACAGCACGGAAACAGGCCATCTCGACCCTTCTAGTCCGTGCTGAACACGTATTCTCCCCTAGTCCCATATACCTGCGTTCAGACCATAACCCTCCATTCCTTTCCCGTCCATATAACTATCCAATTTATTTTTAAATGATAAAAACGAACCTGCCTCCACCACCTTCACTGGAAGCTCATTCCACACAGCCACCACTCTCTGAGTAAAGAAGTTCCCCCTCATGTTACCCCTAAACTTCTGTCCCTTAATTCTCAAGTCATGTCCCCTTGTTTGAATCTTCCCTACTCTCAGTGGGAAAAGCTTATCCACGTCAACTCTATCTATCCCTCTCATCATTTTAAAGACCTCTATCAAGTCCCCCCTTAACCTTCTGCGCTCCAAAGAATAAAGCCCTAAGTTGTTCAACCTTTCTCTGTAACTTAGTTGCTGAAACCCAGGCAACATTCTAGTAAATCTCTTCTGTACTCTCTCTATTTTGTTGACATCCTTCCTATAATTAGGCGACCAAAATTGTACACCATACTCCAAAATTGGCCTCACCAATGCCTTGTACAATTTTAACATTACATCCCAACTTCTATACTCAACATCCCAACTTCTATACTCAGTTGTGCATATGATGCTAATTCCTCTACCTGCCTCAATAACACTATCAATAACAACTAACAGTTGCTACTAATTAATATTATTTCCAGTGTGATGTACACACAACCAAAACCATTGAGATATTGTGCTGTAAATTAGTTACCCACTCATTTATTCTGAAGAAGGGTCTCAATCCAAAACGTCACTTATTCCTTTTCTCCAGAAACACTGCCTGACTCGCTGAGTTACTCCAGCATTTTATATCTATCTTTCATTTATTCCTCAAGTTCCCTTGATGGTGAAAAACAAAAGTGTGCTTCAAAAATGCTCTTAAAACTGGAACACTAGCTTATAGTCTTGTTTTCTTTCCCCTCACTGCTCCACTGCCTCTGACAGTCGACAATACCAACAGGGGTCACCCAGTCTCTGCATCTCCATGCCTTTGCAAGTATCTCCATGGCTTTCCCCACCCCTTCCCTTCTCTGCAATTTAAAACGTCAGATTTCTAACGGTTCCTCTTTCAAATAAAAGGTCACCTGCCTGAAATGTTCACTCTTTCTCTTCTTGTCGGCACTGTCTGACCCTCTGAGCATCATTTGCTAATTTAATTCATATTTCTAACATCTGCAATTGATTGCTTTTGCTCTGAATTGGACAGCAGTCTCAAAGTTGTGGCACGGCACTAAGGTCCAAATGGCCATGCTCACAGTTGGAACCAGCTGAATAATGTCACAGAGTGAAGGCCGCTCTCTTTATGTTTGTGCTCTGTGATATATTTGAGATGAAAGGCAACAGAAGAAATAGGAAAATGTGCTGGAATTCTCTCTCTCTTTTTTAAGTTTGCCTCCTCTGAAAGCATTTGCAATGAATCAGTCTAACAATTTTTGATGAATAACTTAGAATCAAAGTGATAATAAATCACCTCCTACTCACTCTGAGTATTGCGACTGTACGCCATTAATCAGGGTACAAGCAAGAGTGATGTTACGCAGTACATTCTAGGAGAGGATAGATTGTTGGAATCTTTAAAAACAAATTCTGTTCCAGCTACAAAATGAAAATGGCTAATGACTTTTCCCTGCTGAGCTTTCCTGTCATCTGAGCCTGACCCTCATGCATTTAGTAGTCAATTCCAATCTGACTTCTTTCCGTAATTACGTGAATTTCATTACTCTTCATCTCTTGCAGCTACAGACATGGCGTGATTATGTTTTTGGATGACTAATCATAATATAGTCAGGAGTAGGGGCCATCCATCAGTTTGAACTAGGGTCCCAACCCAAAGTGTCATCTGTACATTCCCTCCACTATGCTGCATGACCCACCGAGTTCCTCCAGCACTTTGTGTTTTGTTTATTTGCTGTTGGTTCCGACAGGTTTGCAAATCAGCACACTTCCATTGAATGTCACCTATTCCTTCGCTCCACAGATGCTGCCTCACCCGCTGAGTTTCTCCAGCATTTTTGTCTACCTCCGATTTTTCCAGCATTTGCGGTTCTTTCTTAAACACTTCCATTGAAAATCACCTGTGAATATACACATTAAATAACATGAGAATGTTGTTCCATTTTAGATTACTTGCACTTTTTTAAGGTTCATAGTTTCTTGATGCCTTTGCCTGATGGACTTGAATTTCAATTCACTTTGATTCAAAGAGGCTTGGACAATTCAGGTAAAACATTTCCCCAGATATTCTGTCAGTGCAGTAGTTACAGATGTGCAAACTTGTCTTTCACAGACATAGATGCCAGTAGACCTGCTATAACTATCACTTATCCTATTGTGAGTTCTGGATGGGTGGCCAAGGATAATGGCTGCTGCCATCTTGCCCTAAGTTGGAAAGGCAGAAATTAAATAAATAAAATAGAACTAAATAATTTGAGGATGTCCCCCTGACATTGTACAGACTAGCGTCCTCTTCATACACAATGCCACTGATTTAAGGTGCAGTGACATATTTAGCATTTCTGCCAGTAAAGCATGATATCTATCAAATGAAAAGCTCTTTTTATTCTGAACTGCTGCCCTTGTTTATGAAGTATTGGAATTGTATGAGAATCGACATGTATCCATGTTGAACAATTATGGTGAGGTACAGGTACAATGAAAATCTAGCTTGAAGTAGCACCACAGCCACAGAGTATAAATTATACGTAAACCACACATAGACAAATGAAAATAAAAATACTGAGAAAAAGAATAAAGAAAAAGACAAATGAAAAGAAAAGTGACAAATGTGATATTAGTGCAACACACAATTAAAAAATGAATTCCGTGGTAGTGCAAGAGGTGGTCTGTGGTATTCCGTTGCTGAAGTTATAAAGGTAGGTGACGTATGAAATGGGAAATTTATTATCATTTCAACAACTAAAATCAAAATTTAAATTGAATAACAACCAATATTTTTAAATATTTACAGGTATGTGATTTCATGAAGAAATATATACCAAGATTTCAAAGTATAATTTTAGATCTACTGGAAGAAGCAATGAATATCAAGGCGGAGTCACAAAAAATTAATATCATACCTATATAACAGTATTTTAAACAGAGAATTACCATCAACAGAGGCAATTAGAGAAGACTGGGAAAAAGAATTAATGACAAAAATCTCAAAAGAAACATGGGAAAAGTATTTGATATATATACATAAATGTTCGATTAACGCTAGACACAATTTAATTCAATTTAAAATATTACATAGATTATATTATTCAAAAACTAGGTTGAATATATTTTATCCAAATATCCCTCCCATCTGTGATAAATGTCTTTCTCAAAATGCCAATATTACACACTCTTTTGTTTCTTGTACAAAACTTCATAAATTTTGGTGTGATATATTTGATATATTCACCTAATACTGAAATGATTATATTTGGAGTAAGGGGAGACGGGAATAAATTAAATAAACCCCAAAACTCATTCTTTAAGTATGGGTTAATAATAGCAATAAAAACCTATACTTACATTTTGGAAAAATGCTAATATACCAACATTTAAAATCAGTAATATGTTGGACACAGCACATTTGGAAGAAATGAGACTCCTCCTAATAGACAAACAAAACCAATTGTTAATGAGTTGGTCTCCATTTATTGATTTATTGGAGTCATGTGGTGCAACAGTATCGTAAAAATTAAAAGTTTCAGGTCTGGGTGAAAGACGATCTAGAATATAAAAAATCATCTCCTCGTGGCGATTGGATAAACTCTCTCCTGCTTTCCTTCCTCACTTATTTATTTTCTTAACTATTTCCTTTTTCTGCTTCTTACTCACGCACACTACTCTATCCTTCACTCTTTAATAACCATATAACCATATAACAATTACAGCACGGAAACAAGCCATCTCGACCCTTCTAGTCCGTGCCGAACACGTATTCTCCCCTAGTCCCATCTTTATTACCTCTTTTTCTTTTTCTCTTCTTACTTTTCTCTTTAAAAAAAAAAAAGAAGTTGTACAGAGAATGTAATATGTTAACATAATTTTGGGAACCTGTGAAAAGGTACCACTGTATTGTACTTACTTCTAATAAATAAAATTAAAAAATTAAAATACTGAGAAAAAGAATAAAGAAAAAGACAAATGAAAAGAAAAGCAACAAATGAGATATTAGTGCAACACACAATTAAAAAATGAATTCCATGGTAGTGCAAGAGGTGGTCTGTGGTATTCCGTTGCTGAAGTAGGATTACGGTTGTGCAGGTTGGTTCAAGAACCTGATGGTTGTAGGAAAGTAGCTGTTCCTGTACCTGGTGGTGTGGAACTTCTGTACATCCTGCCCGCAGTGAGCAGTGAGAAGAAGGCACTGTAGCAGTGAGAAGAAGATGGTGGGGGTCCTTGATGATGGATGCCACCTTCTTGAGGCAACGCAGCAGATGGAAGGTTTTGATGGAGGGGTGGGCTGTGACCGTGATAGATCAGGCTGAGTCCACCACTGTGGAAATGCTTTACCAGGATATGATGCAACCAGTCAGGATACTTTCTACAGTGTAGAAGTTTGTTAAAGTATTTGGTGACATGCCGACTCTGTTTCAACTGCTAAGAAAGTAGAGAAGTAGAGGCAGTGATGATACTCCTTGTGGTTATAACTGCACTGGATGAAGGCAAGTCTTCTAGATATCATCTTCACCACCCCATCCCAATGTGTTGCCACTTTCAGGGCATAATATACTTGAATTTTGAGGTCTCCCTACCATTTATTCAGTAAAATCTTCAGCATCCTTTGCATTTAAGATGCATTCACTATTTCATAAAATGCGTGTTATTTATTGTTCCCTTTCATGCTACATCAAAGGAATCACGAATAAGGTTGTTGAGCAGCCAGCATCTCGATATACAATGCCATGGAACGCTGCTATTTATCTTGGATTCACACACTTATTTTATCGTTCAATTTTAGAGCTGCTTTATATTCATGTTCCAATAATATTTAAGTCATGACAATTTAGGATTAAACAATTTTGACGTACTTCGCTGTGAAATATGCATTGTAAACAAAATCATAGTTTATGTTGTGAAATCACATTTCAACACATTTACTTGCATTAGCTGCCTTCCCCATATATTGGTTATTCAGTTAGGGTAAGGTTACACGCAGCTATAATCAATCACAATACCAGAACTCCTGATTTGTATGTATTTGTTGGGATTAAATTGGTCTTGGACAGAGTTCAGTTTGACTGACGTTGCCCGCCGTTTTTAATGAACAAGACAGACAGGTTGGCTTGGTATAAATGTAAATTGTCCCTAGTGTGTGTAGGATAGTGTTAGTGTGCAGGGATCGCAGGTCGGTGTGGACTCCGTGGGCCGAAGGGCCTGTTTCCGCACTGTGTCTCTAAACTAAACTAAACTAAGTCCAGTCACTGTAGGCAGTCTATATGCCAGTGGACAATATAACACACAATTCTAATGCCACACCTGCATACTTGCCATTAGGAACCATTTGATCGGAATCAAATTATGGAGCCTTGTTTGATGTTTCTTCCCCTTTCCTCATCCAGGAACATTTTACAGGTGGACAAGCCGTACACCTTCCAGTCTGTTGAGCCATTCAGGTAGATTGTGGGTGATCTGTAATTAGTCATAGAATCATACAGCATGGAAACTGGCCCCATGGCCCAGCTATTCCATGCTGATTAGGATGTCCCATCTAAGCAAGCCCCATTTGCCCATGTTTGATCCAAGGTCAATAAACCTTCCTTATCCATGGATCTACCCAAATATATTTTAGATTTTGGTGTAATACCTGCCTCAACTACCTACTCTGGCAGCTTGTTCCAAATACCCACATTGTTAGTTCTCTGCATGGTTTAATGGCGACCTGGATAAAGAGACAAGGCTGCAACTAATTATCTCAGCTCAAATTATAGTCAAAGTCTGAGTAAAGTGCCTCAAAATCACAAACAACATGATCTGCTCTCCTAATGAGGTTGCTTCCGAGCAGGACTGCAAACCCTAACTACATCCTTGTGTGTTCAAGCTTTGAATTCTTTGTGAATTTGCGGTGATGCAGGGGTAGAGCTACTGCCTTACAGCGGCAGAAACCCTGGTTCAATCCTAACTACCGGTGCTTGTCTGTACGAGTTTGTACGTTCTCCCCGTGACCTACGTAAGTTTTCTCCGAGATCATCGGTTTCCTCCCACACTCCAAAGTTGTACAGATTTGTGGGTTAATTGGCTTGGTATAAGTGGAAAATGTCCTAGTGTGTGTAGGATAGTATTAGTGTGCAGGGATCGCTGGTCGGTGTGGACTCGGGGGCCGAAGGGCCTGTTTTCGCGCTGTATCTCTAAACTAAACAAAACTAATCTGGAAGAACAAATATGATGGAATTCCCATGATATTAAAAATAGAAAATATTCATGTCAGGGTGGCATTTAGGTTGGCATTTGTCATAGAGTCGTACAGCACTGAAACAGGCTCTTCAGCCCATCTTGTTCATACCGATCAAGTTAGCATATTGGGCTAGTTCCATTTACTTACATTTGGCCCGCTCAACCCTTCTTATCCATATATCAATGCAAATATATTTTCAAAGTTGTAATTGTATCTATTTCCATAGCTTCCTCTGATGAGAGGGGGATCTGTTTTGTTTCTCAGGACATAGAAATTATTGCACGGGTTAAACTTCAAGCTGCTACTTCCACACGGAGAGTGGGATTAAGCTTAAGTTTTGGTCTTTGTTTTCAGGGCCTGCCGCCTCAGTCCAACATCTGCTCAAATGATTCTAATGCTGCATTGAACGAAGGAATAAAACCTAATCCTGTTTTAGTCAATAACAAATCTAGTGCAGACATTCAGATACAATTAAATGAAAAATAGCTTTCGAGAAAGAATAGAACATAGCTTTGTTCCTTTATTTGATGGCATTAACTTCAAAGGGATTTTTTTGTGTGCACCAAACAAAACAGTAGGAGAATGGGAATTTCTATAATAAGAAAGTAATTATCTCAAAAATACATCAGCAGGTTCAGGTAGAGCTACTTTCCAACAACCGTGCTTGCATCGACCTGCACAACACTAATTCTCCATCTGCAACATCACATCGGCCCTCCACTTGCCCTAGTGTGGACTTGTTTTCCAATTGTGTTTTCCACCAATGTCTTGTTTTCTGTACAGTCTTTTCTTTATGCCGTCTAGCAGAATGTATGTATAATTTATGTTTGATGTGTTTTATGAGTTTTGGCTGAGCCTGTGTGCCTTTGATGATGGTGCAAGCATGATTTTCATTCTTCCTGCATCTTGCTGTACTTGTGCGTATAACAATAACCTGTACTTGACGACTTAACTTTTGCCATATTTTTTAAGTTCTTTGATCTGAATGCTAGGCCTCAGTTGATTCAGTAGGCATATTCAAAACGTTGGAGGCAACGTTTGCACCTTTGTCCAGAATGATTTTCTACTGGTGTGAAGGAATAGCTTACAACGAAAAGACCTGTTAGAGTGATGGGGTTGTTCTGTGGGTTAATAAAGACATGATGGGCTGAATGGTGCCTTCTCTGGGTGTAAGAAAATCTGAAGTATCTAAGCGGTAATGTGACATTTGAACTGCTGGAACATGATAGCCGGTGTCTGTCCATCTGCTCTTGTAGAGTCAAACAGGCAAGGACCTCACTTGGTGTAATCTCATTAAAACCAATTGTGGAAAGATGGATAAGCCGCCCAGTCTGAGTTACACTGAGATCTAATAGATGGAAATGGTAGCTTGGGAGAGCAGACTGGAGGTAGTGATCATAACCGAGCTATCTTATGGTAAAAGGTCAGAATAAACAAGGTTTTCGTGAAATTAAGGCCCATTTTGATTAAGCTGAAGTGACCCAATGTCATCACATATCAGGTCTGTTTTATAGTTTGCTTCCAGTTATAGCTATCCTTTGATTATGATCAACTTTTAACAATACAGCCAGAGAATGACATTGTGTTTATGGGGATATGGCCATAAATAGAACCTCATTACTTGTCATTATTGTGAAACGGTTTCAGCATCTCTGGATGTGACTCTGAATTAACCCACTTGGACAGACGGATGCTGCAACAGCCCATCTTCCTGAGAACCTTTCTCGTTAGCTTGCATAACGTATGACCAAATTGCCTCTCAGTTGTTTATTATAGCAATTATGTTTCATGTGCTCTTTTATTTTTTTTAAAGAAAATATCATTAAGTTAATAAAAACATAAATCAGTAACAACTTTAAACAAAAGTAAAATTATGTTTAACAAAACTGAGCTTCCCCAGTTTCAAAGAGGAAATTCCAAGTGGAATTAACAGGTTTTCGGGTGGAATTAACTGTGCCGGGTCGAGATATGTAGGAACTGCAGATGCTTCTTTTTAACCGAAGATAGACACAAAACGCTGGAGTAATTCAGCAGGTCAGGCAGCATCTCTGGAGATAAGGAATAAGTGGTGTTTTGGTTCAGAACACTTCAGACTGAAAGCTGGGGGAGGTGTGTGTGGGGGGGGGGGGACTGGAGTTGAGGAAAGGCCGTCCCTGATTTGCCCTGGCCTTTTCTTGCCACTAGTCCCCCCACCCCCCCCCCCCCCCCCCACCCCCACACAGACACTCACACACACACCCCGCCCCCCTACCTCTATCTTTCAGTTAGAAGGAGATTCCGACCCAAAACATCACCTATTCCTTCTCTCCAGAGATGCGGCCTGACCCCCTGAGTTAATCTCGGTCAGACTATGCCGTGTTGCACACTGCGCCGGGGAATTCAGACAAGAACGGGGCTCTGGCCTTAAGTTCCATGTGGCCCATTGTCATGATGAATGAACCCATTGACATTAACAGGGCACTGACGTCTGCTTTATTGATGCCAGGAAGACCTAAGGCACAAAAGATTGTCCGCAGATCTCATTGAACACACTTGTGGATTATTCCAGATTGTTTGAAACTTTACGAAGCCTCAGGCAGTCCCTCATGGTCAAGGATCACCTGTTTCCACTTCAGTTCCGTGGGTTTAGAGCTGGCAAATGAGGCCAATGTGGGAACCGCAGGATTCGTCCCGGGACACGCATGAGATTTGCCAGTTGGTGTAGCGGTGTGCGCTGTCTGGGAGTTGTTGTGTGCTCCTAATGCATGGCCCCACTGCCCTCAATACTACCCTGAAAGTGCCTTCTCCCAGCTATGGGCCAGGGATTGCCAAGAGTCAGGGGGAAGCTTCAAGTCCACAATGGAATCTCTTTCTTTCTACACCTAGTAATCTCTTCCCATGACAGAATTCAGAAATGTGTGTTTTAGGTGTCTGGTGTTGGCCCTGTGGAAGATGTGCCCGGTACAACCAAGCCAACTAGAAGGTCCGTGCTGTGTACTTTTGGTCTGCGAGAGGAATCTGATATTTATCCTTCCACTGGCTGGGGAGATTTCTTTGACGGCACCATAGATGGTATTTTCACAGTGCCTTGAGATTCCTGTTGTATGTGAGGCAGGTCTTGTAACGGGTAGATGTTCCTGCCGCCCGCCAGCCACGAGTTTTAGACCAGCTCTGTGGTCAGATCTTCAATCACAATCCACCAAAGGCTGTGGTGGGTTTCATCCTGAATGAAATCCTCACTGAAAGGAAAGTCTCAAGAAATGAGAAATCATGGTCCTTCTGAAGAAGGGTCCTGGCCCAAAATGTCACCTTCCCATTACCTCCACTGATACTGCCTGACCTTTGTTTTCCAGGTCTAATAGAGAGCTTTTATTGTGAACGAGCAGTCTGGTGCAGCGTGGCAAGTTGGTACAGGACCTTGGTCCTGTGTATGTCGATTGTGAGCCTAGCCTTTCGTTGCCTCACTGACGGAGTTGACATACCTTGGATCTTGGCAAATGCAACATGATCTCCATATTGCAGCACTGAGGCACTTGGAATGGAGTTGCCAAAGGTTGAACAGTTTCCCATTGGTGCGAGCCCACTCCTGTGACCATTTTGTTGGAGGCGAAACGCAGCACTGGCGGAAAGGACTGCAGTAAGTGTTGGAGCGATTCCAGGGTTAAACATTTCCTTGGGGATATAAGCTCATCTCGTAGTCTCCCTATACTGGACTCTGCTTTCTTCAATAATATTAAAAATTCAGAAGTTTATATCTCTGCCTATTTATAACACTGTTCTTGGGGAATGAGGATAATTTCCCAATCTACATGGCAACATTTGAGAGTAGGAGAAAACTCCAGGAGCTGCTTTTAAACGTTTATTGGCTCCGAGTAAACGACAGATTTTTCAGTGAGTGGAATCTGGCATTGGTAATTAGCGAGGTAGCTGATCCGATGTTGGCATTTGGTCTTTAGCAGACAGCACCTCTTGCCTGGCATCCTTTGTTGCTGGATACATATCACAGAAAAATGTACAAAGCTGCTTACTGATGGAGTCTTCAGCTATTATCAGTTGAATAGCTCTCTCGTGAATTCAAGGTCTGAAATGATAGGACTTCTGGAAGCTGTGAGAATAACATCAAAGCTAAATGCTGCTGCTTTGTAAAGCAATTTTATAAATGTTTTAGTGGTAAGCGAATTCGTGGGGATGGGATTGTCATTTGCTTTTTCCTGCATTTTTGCAGAAAGTGTTGAAACCACAAATTTGTAGGAACTGAGAATGAAATGTAAAATATGACTAAAAATAATTCAACATAAGTGAGTTTGTGAGACGGTTGTAGACACTTCAATATCCATTTGCAAAATACTCATGCAATGATGAATATAAATGATCCCATGAAATGATGTCCAGGTCGAAAAATTTAAAATAAATGACAACAGAGTGTTTTAACATTGTCATTTCTTAACTGGTTATTACCAAATATACTTGCACATGCAAAAACAATCTAATCTCTGGCGTTTGATGCCAATGCCCAAAAATACACTCACAAAATTTAGTTCCAGGAACTCCTGCAAATGTTAGTCTGTTTGGTTTTATGTTTCTGTTATTTAAGCAGCCGTTATTTCACTGATTTAGCATTCACTAAAAGTCTTTGACAATTCCAACTCTTCATCTGTCCTATAAACCAGCGATTCCCAACCTGGGGCCATATTTGGGGCCATGGCAAATTTCAGGGGGGCCACAGAAAAATTTGGGGATTTAGGGGGCCACAGGTTCAATGAAGGGGGTCACTTTTTTTCCGCTAATAATGTCAGGGGGGGGGGGAGCACAGAAAAATTAAAGAGCCCAAGGGGGCAATGAACTAAAAAACCCCACCAACAGTGACAAATGAATGTCAGGCTTCAGAAATCAATTCTGTGCCAAGAGAAGCAATCTATGCACCCGTTATAGCAGATTGATTCACTCCGCTTCTAATTACAAACAGTTTAGATGGTTAATTAGGAAAAATGGCGGCTACTCAGTTTCCTTGTGGCTGTTGGCTTTTAGTTTAGAGATACAGCGTGGAAACAGGCCCCCAGGCCCGCCAAGTCTGCACCAACCAACGATCACTGGTACACTAGTTCTATATTATCCCAGTTTTGTATCCTACACATTAAGGGCAATTTACAGAGCTCAATTAACCTACAAACTTGCACATATTTGAAATGTGACAGGAAACCAGAGCACCTAGAGGAAGGCCACACTGTCACAGGGAGAACGGGCAAATTCCATATAGATAGCACCTGAGGTCGATTATCGGGTCGGGACCCTTCTTCAAATTGATGAAGAACTTCCATCACACGCCTTTTTCGTTCCTTATGGATGTTCAGTCTCTGAGCACTGCTGATGGCCATAGTAATTATGCAGTTAGTCCAAGGAGCTTTTGACCAAAGTGAGCCCCAAGCCATTAATGCTGAGGGGTTCAACAATGTTAATACCACGGTAGGTGATTGACTCTCTCTTGCTAGAGATGGTCATTGGCTGGAATGTTGTGGCATGAAAGTTATCTGCCTGATATCACCTCTTACCTGAATGTTTGTGGTGCACACACGTGGACAAGTTCATTTGCTGGGGACCTGGTCACAGACAGTTATCTGCAAATATCTCAACTTCATGTCGACCAGATGAGCACTTATTGAGCTAAATCACAAACAGTCTGACCCACATCCTGGACGGCACAGTGGTGCATGGTAGAGTTGCTGCCTTACAACGCCGGAGACCCGGGTTCAATCCTGACCACAGCTGCTGTCTGTACAGAGTTTGTACATTCTTCCCATAACCACGTGGCTTTTCCCCGGGCGCTATTGGTTTCATCCCACACTCCAAAGATGTGCAGGCTTGCAGGTGAATTGGCTTCTGTAAATTGTAAACTGACCCTAGTGTGTATGATAGTGCTAGTGTACGGGGTGATCCTTTGATCGGCATGGACTCAGTGGGCCCAACACCCTGTTTCCATGCTGTATCTCTATAGTTTAATCCTCTTATTCGGCTAAATCCCACAGTCTGTCCCACATCCCTGATTGGGATAGATCACCCACAGTCTGCCCTACATCCCTGCCTGGCGATACTTAGCATGGCCAGGTATGGAGAGCAGTTGAAGCAGCATAGTCCTGACATCCTATCCCAGAGATCCCGAATGTTGGAAGACAAGCCTGGGGGTGAGCAGTCCGTCCCATCATGGCCCATGAAGTTCCTTCCACCGGTCCTGTCTAGAAATATCTCTGACATTCATCTGCAAAGTGGAATATTCATATCACTGATGCAAACAATGTTTAAACAGAAAAATATAGATAATTAATTTGTAAAACATGTATTATTAAACGTAAACCAAAATGTAATAATGTTACAAAATATGGACCACGTTCGCTCGGTGAGATTCCTCATCGTAGTGTACAGGGCTCCAGCTGTTTGGCAGCTGTAACTGATGTTGAACGATTCACATATGACCAGACACTATTGAGTTCCACATAGGGTCTCGTCCAAAGGTAGGATGGCAGAGTCCCAAGCTTTGACGTCAGGCCGACTAAAGTCCAGGACCTATTTGCTCAGGAGCTGAACAACATCAGACCCAAAAGGTCATAGCCAGCATGATTCAGCTCGTCTTTACACTAAACCTTTCCATAAATCACTGGCAAGACTCCAGCTGGATATTGCGTTCAGTTCGGAGCACTACACTTCAAGATGGATTTCAAGGTCTTACAGATGATGTGGAAGAGATTTACGAGTGAAATACCAGGGATGCGGGATCTGAATTAATTGGAGAGATGCGAGAAGATAAGATGTCTTCGGTACATGGCCTGTTTTGGGGAGAATTGGGTAAAGGTATTTTAAAGCCTTTGATGCAGAAAATAACGAAAATCTCTTTTTGTGAGCACAGTGATTGGTCTGAGGACACAGACTCAAGGTAATTGGCAAAAGGTGACAACAGGGATCATTCATCTCAGCGATACAGTTGGTACTAATTTGTAACATTGGAAAACATGAAACACATAGTTGCAGCTGGAGAACATTTCTGCCTGCAGTCTTGGGTCGACGTTAAATTCAGAATTAGAAGTAAACCACTTGCGACTATTTATTTTTACTTCCCTTACCAAATTGATGTTGGAAATAACATACAAATTATTGAAAACCTTCTCTCAGCAGCTTAGTGTGAAATTGCCAGAACTTTAAAAACAGAGCTAATTAGTAGAAAGTCATAAATTGCTCAACAGTTGTTAACACGTATACACTCAGTAATCTAGTCCCTTAGATGAATATACCTCCCTGATATGTCAGTGTTTTCAGGATAAAAATCAATTAATTTCTTACAGACTCCCCACCATTCGTGCATTCAGTGGAACCCCGTGTTGTTCTTGGGTAAGCCAGAGGACAGTGATTTTTCAAGGCCAGTTAGAGATCGGAAAAACTCTACTGTGCCTCTGTGGGACTCCAGCCCATCGCTTCAGTTGGGAAATGGCAGACAGCATTGAAGCACGTAGAGCAAATGAAAGTAAAAACATAGAGGGAAGAAACTTCTAAACTCAAAAATTTAACTAAAGATAAACTTCTAAAAAGAAAGGTATACAGGAGAGAGAGAGAGAGTTAAGGAGGGATGTACGAACCATGATTGGTTTAGATGGAGCGGCTGGTCCCAGCAACAAATGGTTCATCAAAAATAACAGCTTTCAGATGTCCAGTGGACACAGAACTGGATAACTATCAAAAACTAGGCGCTGTGATAGTGGATGTAATAGATGGCGCTGGTGCTGTGAGCTGCGCATGGCTGCTTCAGGACTGTTCATTGAATCTCCCTTGAACTGGGCGGTATGGTGGCGCAGCGGTAGAATTGCTACCTTACATCATTTTCAGCGGCAGAGACGCGGGTTCGATCCCGACTACAGGTGCTGTCTGTACAGAATTTGTACGTTCTCGCTATGACTGCATAGGGTTTCTCCGAGATCTTCGGTCTCCTCGCACACTCCCAAGGTGTACAGGTTTGTAAGTTAATTGGCTTGGTATAAACGTAAAACTGTTCATAGTGAGTGTAGGGTAATGTTAATGTGCGGGGATCGCTGGTCGGTGCGGAATCGGTGGGCCGAAGGGCCTGTTTCCGTACTAAACTAAACTAAACAGCTAACCATATATTTATAATTCCAATACTCTATTGGTCTAATTTTCCCAGTAGGCTTGCGTTGTTGCATCACAGTGCATGAAGTAACTTGATTTTCCCTTAAGTGTTGCTCAACCCCACGTGAATAGAGTTTCATTGGTACATTCAACATTTCTTGTGTTTTTAAATGAATAATTTGTCCATGTAACTTGGGACTTTGATATGTTCAATCTTCCCTCAAACTAAACTAAACCAATTTCTTCAGGTGACCTGTCTAACTGAAGCCTATCATTCCTGGAGTTGTTCTGGTTCATCTTTCTGCCTCCTGTTTGGGACCCTCACATCCTCCTCAAAGTCAGCTGGCCAGATTGAGCCCGAGATTCCAGTTGCAGCCTCACCAGCGTGCTTTGCCCAAGTTTATCACATCTCCTTTGCTTTGTACTATTGCTCTCCGCTTTTGAACTGAGAATCCCATGCGTTTTACCAACAACTATCTCCACATGCACTGCCACTCGTGAAGATTTACATACGTCTGCAGCCAGATCTCACCGTTCCAGCAAACCTTTTAAAAATGCGTCACTTTATCTGATGTGTTATTCCTGCCAAATTGTATTAAATTACAACAGCCACTTGTCTGCTCTTTCTGGCAGCCTATCTGTATCTTTTACCAGTTTATCACGGTCCTTCCCCCTCCTGGCCATCCCCACAGGCTTTATTTCATCTGCAAATTCAGGAATGTTATTCTGCATGCTTGTGTCTAAATCGTTGATCAAAAGGCAGTGAGTGGTCCCAGAACAGGTCCCTGGGGAGCACCACAAACCATCGCCCTTCAGTCAGGGGAAACAACCATTTTTCAGTGATTTCTGGATTCCTCGAAGCCTCAGCCACTGCAGGCTGCAGTGTTTATGTGCTGGGGACTGAGCTTCTATCTGAGTCTCACCGATTGTAGATGCAAGCAGGGTGCCAGATGAATCACAACTGATGCATGCGGCTGCATTTCTTTTCCATTTTCCTTCACTAAATCTTGCATGTTGTTTTGAGACACAGAGAAAATGCATTGTTAATATATTTAAAACCACCACTGAGCAGTCAGCCGTTGCACTTTCATTCAGCTCCTCTACTTTCAACATCGTTTGCCTGTTTTGAGATTCAATTAAAGATGACTACTGAATGTAAGAGCCTTTTATACGTATCAGATTAAAACCTCTATCTGCGGTGGAAGTTGAGTCTGATATGAGCCCACCTTGCTGCTGCCTCTGCTGCTACGAGTTAGCATTCCCCAAACTGCCACCAGGTTTTATTTATTTAGGAAGCAACAAGATAATTTGACCAAAGCCAATGGTTTATTCACAAAGGAGAAAGGATTGGAGTTGAAACTAAAACCTTTGTCTTTCCTCTGGCATCATCTGTCAGACATCACAGACTCTTTTAAAAATGTTCTGGTAACTTGGGCTGCTCATGAAATGTGGAGATGTGTATTTAATTAGAGCTCATGAATTATTCAACTGCTTTGCAGAATATCACGTTATATTATATATACTTATTAAATAGCAGGGCAATAACAATATTGAAAGCATGACCTTTGCCAGTGCGTGCTATAGTTCATGACTAACATTGTTGATTACAATGAGTATGGCCCAAGATGGCGCTGGGCACGGCAACCTCGCCAGCAGCTCATGTGTTTCTTTGGACTTTTTGTTGTTTTCAGCGCGTCTGAATGTATGTCTCCCGGTGTGCCTTGTGTGCAGGGTGCTGGGGGGAATAGGGGAAACCGTTCCCAGTCACTCACCTCGACGGAGATGCGACTTTGCTCCATGACGCATTTTCGCCCCTTTCACGGCCTAACAACTGGATTGGTGCAGCCTTTCCGACCGAAGACTGGCCCAGAGCTTCCGCAGCGGGCGCAGCGTGGATTTAACATCGCGGAGCTGCGATCCTTTGCCAGGCCTGCTGACTTTACCATCATGGAGCTCGGCCTGTGGAGCTTCTAGCCGCAGGCGCTGCGCGGACTCTAACATCGTGGAGCTGCCAGTGATCCTTTGCCGAGGAACGTCAGAAGAAGAGCTCCGACCGCGGGGCCTGTGGAATTGGCATCATGAAGCCGCGGTCTCCGGTAGGAAGTGGCCAATTCTGGAATTCCACACAGAGTAGGAAGTGTTCAGATCCGTCCCGACGTCGGAGTTTCGATCACCCCAGCGAGAGGGTCTGTACATCAGGGTCTGTACAACCCCCGGCCCGGCCCTCCCTGTATTGTTCACCACGTCTCCCCGGGGAGAGAGAGGGATGGAGCCGGGGCTGTGTGCGTGAAGCACGGTGACTGGAGGAGCGGGAGCGCTGCCCAGGACCGTGAGGGAACAACCCACCTCTCCCTCTCCCCCTTCTCCATTCCCCCTCACACCCCCTCCCCGTCTACCCCTTTCTTCCCCCTCCACCCCTCTACTCTCTCTCTGCCCCTCTCTCCCCCCCTCCACCCGGGGTAGATCTACCCGAGCCGAGAGTAGATTACACTGGCGCGGGGCCCAATTGGAAGCAATTGGCCCAATTGGCTTAAAGCCGATCCTGCCTTCCATACTACTTCGAGGGTAACCCTGACTGCTCCAATTTCCTCCGTCCTACTATCTTTCTCCTCAGTAAATACAGAGGAGAAATAATAATTTAGGACCTTGCCCATCTCCTGTGGCTCCACACAGAGGTGACTGCTTTGATTCCTGAGATTCATGAATGAAGAAAATTACTCAAAGATTGTGACTAGTTGTGCCAGCTACATATTATCTAAATGGTGGCCGACTAGGAAAAGGGGAGCTGCAGCGAGACCTGGGTGTCATGGTACACCAGTCATTGAAAGTAGGCATGCAGGTGCAGCAGGCAGTAAAGACAGCGAATGGTATGTTAGCTTTCATAGCAAAAGGATTTGAGTATAGGAGCAGGGAGGTTCTACTGCAGTTGTACAGGGTCTTGGTGAGACCACACCTGGAGTATTGCGTACAGTTTTGGTCTCCAAATCTGAGGAAGGACATTATTGCCATAGAGGGAGTGCAGAGAAGGTTCACCAGACTGATTCCTGGGATGTCAGGACTGTCTTATGAAGAAAGACTGGATAGACTTGGTTTATACTCTCTAGAATTTAGGAGATTGAGAGGGGATCTTATAGAAACTTATAAAATTCTTAAGGGGTTGGACAGGCTAGATGCAGGAAGATTGCTCCCGATGTTGGGGAAGTCCAGGACAAGGGGTCACAGCTTAAGGATAAGGGGGAAATCCTTTAAAACCGAGATGAGAAGAACTTTTTTCACACAGAGAGTGGTGAATCTCTGGAACTCTCTGCCACAGAGGGTAGTCAAGGCCAGTTCATTGGCTATATTTAAGAGGGAGTTAGATGTGGCCCTTGCGGCTAAGGGGATCAGAGGGTATGGAGAGAAGGCAGGTACGGGATACTGAGTTGGATGATCAGCCATGATCATATTGAATGGCGGTGCAGGCTCGAAGGGCTGAATGGCCTACTCCTGCACCTAATTTCTATGTTTCTATCTATGTTTCTATGTTCACTGACGGATTGTGGAGTGAGACAGTTTATAAAGGAACAGCCTTGTGTATCTGGAGGATAATTCATTATCCATTTTTTTATTTGTGTCATCCACTACATCTCTAGAGGAAGTCACAAATGAGAAGCAAACTTGAAAAGAATCTCAAAATCACACACCTCAAACTAATGAAAGTGGCTTTTTTTTCCAAGGGAACTTCGTGGACCTGACGTGTTCTGGCCCACCAATGAGACAGATTACTTTTTCCAGAGCTGTCAGAGCTTCACTGAATAGATCTCACATGAGAAGGTTTGGATCTGGCCCAATGGGTGTGTGGCAGAAGGGAATAAGACCAGTGAGTGAGTGGAGAGACACACACCAGATGCTGGAACCTGGAACAAAATAAAAAGTACTGGAGGAACTCAGCAGACCAGACATCATCTGTGGATGAAATGGACAGGCGGCGTTTCTGGTCGGGACAGGGAAGAAGGATCAGTTCTGAAGCAAGGTGTCAACCGGAAATGTTGCCTGTATTACTCGAGAGTTGCTGCCTGTCCATCCCCTCCAGAGTTGCTGCCTGACCCACTGAGTTCCTCCAGCACTTTGTGCTTTGAGTAAGGGTGCTTCACCCATTCAACAGCTTCAGGACCATTCACTAACACAGTCTGAGGAGACAGCTTCATTTACCGTCTCTGAATGGTGGACTCAGATCGAACACCCGACTGATTTAGTGTGAAAACTGAAAATGATGTTTGCTTTGGAGGCGCGTGGAACTGCAGATGCTGGTTTACAAAATAAGACACAAGGTGCTGGAGTAACTCAGCAAGTAAGGCAGCATCTCAGGAGAACATGGATAGGTGGCGTTCCGGGTTGGGATCCTTCTTCAGTCTGTATTTAGTTTGTTAGTTGTGCGCAGAAGAGTCACATAGTTAATGAAACTTCCTCAGTCTTTGCCAGCTTCTCCGGACTCCAAAGCACCACCAATTAAGTATATTGTGCAGTGTACCACCAAGATGAAGAGTGGGAAGAGTTAATATGTATAAATTAGATGTTAGAAGTTGGTGTGATTATAAAAGATGTAATCTTAGTCCATTGGTCAATGAGAGGAGAACTTTGAGTGAACTCAAATGCCCAGCTCAATGATTTTTCTTAGTTCTTTCTTCAAAGCAGTCAGCAGAAATGGATTTGCGAGACTGCTTTGAAGGTTTTGTCAATTTTTATGTTAATTTACACACAACTGACTGTAGTTTCTCCAATAAACCATGTTGTAATTTGAAAATTGTCATCAATAAGAGACCGAATTCTAAAAGTTTTTTGTGAATCTTATATTTCATTTTTTTAAATCCACCAAATTATTCTGCATTTGGCAGTACAGGTAGTAAGAAACTGCAACAATTCCAGGAATAAACAAATATTTTTGAACATGTTGGGTAATGTTTAATTACCTGTTATTTTCCCTGTAACCTCTTCTCCCCAATTCCCATCAAAACCATCCCAGATTCTGCTAACCACCTACACTCAAAACAGTTTATTGTAGCCACGGAACACCCGATGGAAATGCGAACAGTCATAGTGGGAATGTACAAATTCCACACAAGCAACACCAGAGGTCAGGATTGAACCTGGATCACTAGAGCTCGATTCTCCCAGCTGTGTACTGCGTGGTCCGTGATAGTCAGTGTCCGTTCAAAACTGATCACCCTACACACCCTGAACGCAGGCCTTCCATTGAAGTCTCCGCCACAGAAACGCACAGCTATGAATAAAATACAATGCAGGATCAGACAGTGACACTGAAAGTTATCTCAACCTACATTTAGGAGCAAAGAGAAAGTACTTTATTCAAATAAGATTATTTGCAGAAAGTATAAAAGTTGGAATAAACAGCATGACTCATTTTGTCAAACATTAAGTCAGTAAACAGGAGATATGCTAGAATTATTGGACCTAATCATAAATAATTTAAAATAAAGCTACAACAAAATTAAATTGTGTGGTGCTGTTTATGTTAGCATATGTGAGCAAAAATGTGTTTAACTCTTGAATAAATGTGACAGTAATAAATACAAGAAGACATAGACTTGAGGGTGAGGGGGAATGATTTAAAAGGCAATTCTTTCACACATAGGTTGATGCAGGAGGTAGTTGAGGCAGGTACTATCACAATGTTTTAAAGACATTTGGACAGGTACATGCATAGGAAAGGTTTAGAAGGAAATAAGCTAAATGCAGGCAGGGGGGACTAGTGTAGATGAGGCATATTAGACGGCATGGCCTGTTTACACGCTGTGTGATTCTATGACGAGTGAACACATTTTACTCAGTTTTACTCACAGTAAATTGTGTCAGACGCATTTCAAGTTATTTTGCTCCCAAAGTTTAGTTTAGTTTAGCGATACAGCGTGGTAACAGGTCCTTCGGCCCACCGAGTCCAC
Organism: Amblyraja radiata; assembly: GCF_010909765.2. Lineage (NCBI taxonomy): Eukaryota > Metazoa > Chordata > Chondrichthyes > Rajiformes > Rajidae > Amblyraja > Amblyraja radiata. The sequence continues at coordinate 27,639,999 of NC_045981.1, forward strand.
ATCGACCAGCGATCCCCGCACATTAACACTATCATACACTAGGGACAATTTACCAAGCCAATTAACTTACAAACCTGTACGTCTTTTGAGCGTGGAAGGAAACCGAAGATCTCGGAGAAAACCCATGCAAGTCATGGGGAGAACGTAAAAACTCCATACAGATAGCACCCATAGTCAGGATCTAACTCGGGTCTCTGGCTCTGGAAGGCAGCAACTTTGCCGCTTCAAGTGCGTCAAGTTACTTTGCATCTTTCCTATCCTAGTATCTGTTCGAATGTCTTTTAAAAGTGGTATTTGATCCACAATGTATAGGCTGATAGAGATTGATAGACTGGATGGATCTTCCACATTCAGGTTTTAATAATGTAAGTAATACAGAGCAGGTGTGGGCTGAGTGGCCCCTGTTCCTGCCTCAATAATTGTTCCTCTGCTCCAGGTTCCAGCCAGTTGCCCATGATACCAAACTCTCCTGACTCAGCCTTGAATACCTTCAGATTCAGCTTGTGGAGCGCAGATTTCTGAAGATTCATGGTGCTCAAAGAGAAAAAAAAAACGTCCTCTCTTATTGTATGACCCCTTTGTTAAGAAACTATGGGACCTAATTCTTGAATCCAGTTGTGGGGGAGGATCTTGTCAAAGTTGTGACTAAATAAAGGCTGTGGCTCACCTGCCTTCTTTGAAATGATCAGTAATCCAGCTGAAGATAGTTGACAGTATGACCAAGATCAGCAAATGAGTCTCCATGTGTGAGCTACATCGCTTTGTTGACATAAATATTCCATGGAAGGCGGTATGGTGACACAGCAGTAGAGTTGCTGCCTTGCAGCATTGCAGTGCTGCAGACCCTGGTTCAATCCCGTCTACGGGTGCTGTCTGAATGGAGTTTGTACATTCTCCGCATGACCATGTGGGTTTTTCCGAGATCTTCAGTTTCCTCCCACACTCCAAAAACGTCAGGCTTGTCAGTCCCAGAACCGAACCTTATGGCACCCCACTAGTCACTACCTGCCAAGGGAACCGTTAATTCCTACTCTTTGTGTCCTGTCTGCCAACCAATTTTCTATCCATGTCAATACCCTACCCCCAATACCATTTTGCCCACTAGTCTCCTGTGTGGGACCTTATCAAAGTATTTCTGAAAGTCCATGTACACTACTTCAACTGGTTCTCCCTTACCCATTTTACTTGTCACTTCCTCAAAATATTCCAGAAGATTAGTCAAGCAAGATTTCACCTTTGTAAATCCATGCAGACTTGGACCGATCCTGTTACTACTATCCAAATGTGCTGCTATTACTTCTTTAATAATTGACTCCAGCATCTTCCCTACCACGATGTCAGGCTAATTGCTCTTTAAATCCCTGCTTTCTCTCTCCCAACTTTCTTAAAAAGTGGGATAACATTAGCTACCCTCCAATCCACAGGAACTGATCCAGAATCTATAGAACATTGGAAAATGATCATCAGTGCATCCACAATTTCTAGATCCACCTCTTTGAATACCGTGGGATGCAGACCACCTCTTTGAATACCGTGGGATTTATCAGCCCTTCACCTTTTTTTTTTTTTTTTTTTAGTCCTGTTAAAAAACAAATGTTAGTTGGTCTTTTATGTGGGGTGTGGGGGAGGGGAAGGGGGAAACTTTATTTCCTAGTCCCTACCTGGTCGGAGAGCCGGCTTCCCTCCGAGCTGCTTCTTCGCCCCTTCCTCACGGCCTACCATCGAAACTGACGCGGCGTTTCCAGTCGGGACCAGTCGGGACCCCAGCTTTGGTGGCGACGGTGCAGCGTTGGGACACCATCACGGAGCGGGCGATGCCTTACCGGGTCGCCGTGCGGTAAGCTCCGGAGTGCTGTGACCGCCGACTCCAACATCCGAGGAGCTGTGGCTGCGGGCGTCCCCTTAGAATCTTTCCTCATCATTGGAATCTTCCTGCATCTTCGGGATTATTCCCAGAAATTCCTGCCAGTGCTGTTCCACTGTCATCCCTGCTAGGGTCCTTTGACCAGCTCCTCACTCATGCCTCCATAGTCCCTTTGGTTCAACTGCAATACTGACACTTCTGATTTTACCATCTCCCTTTCAAATTGCAGATTAAAACTTATCATATTATGGCCACAAGCTGCTCTAAGATTAGTTTGCGCATTCTGAGCAATGGTGTTCCAGGAAACAATCGCCCAATCTGCGTTTGGTCTCGCCGATGTATAAGAGTCCACATCTTGAACAACGGATACAGTAGATGAGGTTGGAGGAGGTGCAAGTGAACCTCTGCCTAACCTGAAAGTACTGTTGGGGTCCCTGGGCAAATTCGAGGGATGATGTATAGCGACAGGTGTTGCATCTTGTGAGGTTTATGGGGAAGGTACCTGGGAATGGGTGTTATCTCTTGGTCTTCCATGCTCTGTCCTTGTTCAGATGTGGTGACTGTGGGGCAGATTAAACTTTCTGCACAAATAGCTTTAATGAACCTGAGACAGTGTGGCGTTGTTCAGTAATACAAAAAGGTGAGGAATTGAAAGGTTCAACCTTCCAGTTTTTTATAAAAATTGTGCTTCTTGGAGACGTTCAACCATCTGAGCGGTTCTTCTCTGAATGTTGTGGTGATGGGAAGAGATGTAACATAAAATGAAGGAACGCTTATTTTTAAAAAGAATTATGGATACTTTGAATAAATTCAAATTTTTTTCACATTTCAAAGGAGAAATTCTGAATGTACTCGAGACACAAAGGTATTTAGCAGATTATTAATCTGAGAGCAATCTTCAGAAATGAATGATTCATTAACTGTGAAATGAAATGAGCACAGATCATTTCTCACACATACTGAAAGAAATATTTCAATAGAATATTAATCGTTCGGGCTGCAGATAATGTTATCCCTGTTGGATATTTTTTACCTGAATGGAGATTGCACTTCAGAATGGCATAATTTAATTGTGATTTGATCTTGGAATATTGCTGAATTATATGGATTTTAAGAGATTAACTTTGTTGGGTTTTGCTGGGCCCCATGTTGCTGCGATCCTCAGTAAGTACCTCCAGCAATTAGCTAGGAATCTGCCAGACTGCTGACTCTAAAGCTGCCAGAGTTGGTTCGCCATTTTATTCTGTAAAAGACTGAGACCAATTTTGGGGTTTACCGCACAAATGAACAAGGAAATCAGAACCTACTGACCATGAAACCTGGCTCCAATCGGTGCAGAGCCTCTGTTGATGCTATCACATCAGCTTCTTTCAAATACCGTGACGTAAAAACGGCTGAGAAAGTTGGAGCTTGTTCATTCATGAACAAGATACAAGAAACTCATCAGTTGTTTACAGCTCCAAATGTGCAATGTTCTCGCCTCTTAAGTTCGTTCTACAGATTTCAACAACATTTATTGTGGGTACAAAGTATAAAATCTATCACCATCACATCTGATGAAGGGTGAATTTCAAGGCACGGGTTTCTGAATTGTGACTTAAGTGTAATTCCTACCGAACAACTTTTTTGCCACTGCTCTGAAAAAATTAATTTGACAAGTAGCGTTTTATTCCTGGGTAAGAAAATAAAGGACAAACAGCACATCTTAGAGTGCACGGGATTGATGCTGATGCGAGATTCACCATTGTTCTCGATAAACGACGTCATCCGCTACCAATACATTTGAAACCCAATAACCCAATTTATTTATGAACTCATTGTGAAATATCATTTTTCACAATTTAAACCATGAACAACTTATAAAGTTACTGATGAGACGGTAATATTCAGGCAGAGGGAGAGGGATTTGGAAATGATGATGCAGATTGAAATCTGTGATAGATTCATGCAAAATCACTTCTCCTTCTGATCGGTGCATGGTTGGAAATTGTCTCCTCCCACCCGGAGAAGCAGCCAAAGTCCCCGACAGGGAGATGTTTGTCAACAACTTGTCACGTGTGCAAATAAAACCCGGTCTCTTGTCATTGATTTTCATCAGCCAACGATAGCCAATTCTCTTTATGGAGTTGGGAATTATGTATTTGTTTGTTCTAAAATAATCACTGAAGGTGTGATCCTGAGCTTCTCGCAAACACGATGGAATGTCCTGCGGCCCTCTGCTTAGAGGACTGACATGGTGTACTTCATAAGTCATAGGAGCCGAATTAGGCCATTTGGCCCATCGAGTCTACTCCGCCATTCATTGTGGCTGATCTAATTTTCCCTCTCAACCCCATTCTCCTGCCTTCTCCCCATAACCCTGACACCCTTACTGATCTAGAATCTATCAATCTCGATTTCCCCAACTACAATTTGGTACAGGGAGTTAAGAATTGATGATATTGAAGGAAAAAACATACAGAAACCAGTTTTCTCAAAGTTAGACTTGAATTATTTTATTTAGATCTGTAACTTTTTGAGAAGGCTCCACTCCTTCAACGTCTGCAGTAAGATGTTGCAGATGTTCTACCAATCGGTGGCAGTCAGTGCCATCTTCTTCGCTGTCGTGTGATGGGGCAGCAGGGCAAAGGCCTCGGATGCCAATAGAATTAACAAACTCATCAGGAAGGCTGGCTCCATCCTGGGGGCGGAGTTGCATTCATGGGAGGTGGTCTTGGAGTGGAGGATGCTCCTCAAACTGTGGAGCATCCTGGACAATACAGCTCACCCCCTCCACAACATACTGATCAACCTGAGAAGCACCTTCAGCAACAGACCGGTCCCGGCAAGATGCAGGACAGAACGCCACAGGAGATCCTTCTTCCCTGTGGCTATCAAACTGTACAACTCCTCCCCCTTCTGTCATGGGGTCGACTGAGACTGACTTCCCCCCATCCTCCAATCTGTGCACATCCCCAATCCTTTCCACTCATCACTTTAATTTCATGTTTCTTGAAACTTGTTGTTTTTTATGACTGTTATGGGGCTTTTTCACGGGGCGAGTTGACGCAAGATGTCACCAGAGTGAAGAGGTCGTGGTCCAGCACGAGTCTCGCATGATATAACGGGGGTAGATAAAGAGTTCCCACGGTACTCGGCATTTCTGTTATTTGTGCGAGTGACTTGTCCGTTTCCCGAGCTTTCGCGTTAAATCTTGAATGAACATCGTGAATTACACGTGACACAAATGATGTAACTTTTTTTTTCACACACTATATATACCCTCCCTTGGTACACAAAATTGCTGGGGAAACTCAGCGGGTGCAGCAGCATCTATGGAGCGAAGGAAATAGGCGACGTTTCGGGCCGAAACCCTTCTTCAGACTGATGGGGGGTGGGGAAAGAAAGAAGGAAAAGGGGAGGAGGAGGAGGAGGAGCCCGAGGGCAGGCGGATGGGAGGGTGGGAGGAGACAGCTAGAGGGTTAAGGAAGGGGAGGAGACAGCAAGGGCTAGCCAAATTGGGAGAATTCAATGTTAATGCCATAAGGACGCAAGGTCCCCAGACGGAATATGAGGTGCTATTCCTCCAATTTCCACTGTTGCTCACTCTGGCAATGGAGGAGACCCAGGACAGAGAGGTCGGATTGGGAATGGGAGGGGGAGTTGAAGTGCTGAGCCACCGGGAGGTCAGGTAGGTTATTGCGGACTGAGCGGAGGTGTTCGGCGAAACGATCGCCCAACCTCCGCTTGGTCTCACCGATGTAAATCAGCTGACATCTAGAGCAGCGGATGCAGTAGATGAGGTTGGAGGAGATACAGGTGAACCTTTGTCGCACCTGGAACGACTGCTTGGGACCTTGAATGGAGTCGAGGGGGGAGGTGAAGGGACAGGTGTTGCATTTCTTGCGGTTGCAACGGAAAGTGCCCGGGGAGGGGGGGGTTGCGGGAGGGAAGGGAAGAATTGAAGAGGGAGTTGCGGAGGGAGCGGTCTTTGCGGAAGGCAGACATGGGGGGAGATGGGAAGATGTGGCGAGTGGTGGGGTCACGTTGGAGGTGGCGGAAATGGCGGAAGATTATGTGTTGTATTTGCCGGCTGGTGGGGTGAAAGGTGAGGACCAGAGGGACTCTGCCCTTGTTGCGTGTGCGGGGATGGGGAGAGAGAGCAGTGTTGGTTGAATTGGTCCTCCCTTGGTTGAATTGGCTCATTTGGAGACATATTTTACTGTGTATGTGGGAGACACAGATGGACTGAGCACAGTACCTCGGTCTTACTGTGTGTGGGAGAGGGGGAGAAAGAGACGTACACTCACAGAGGCAGAGTCTCTCAGCCTGTGTAAGAGGGAGGGAGAGAGAGAGAGAGGCACACACAAGGTGGATGTGAAATCTCACCTGCCTGTTTCAGTGACAGACACCCGCCGCCAGTAAATGAAGACACCCCCATCTGTCTCCCCCTCCTCTCCCTCGACTCCCCCACCTTTCCCTCCCAACTCCAGTCCCGTCCCGACCCCCTGGGAAACTGAATAGAGCAACAATATAGATATAGAAACTGAAACAATATAGAAACTGAATAGAGCAACATGGCAAAAATATCTCTGACACGCTTTACCCCCTTTCTTTGAGATTTTCTGCAAGTGTTCCTGTTAAAAAGATTATCCAACAATGACAATTAGGTGGGACGTCCTCGAAGGACACATATTCACCTTCTGTCCCCTCCGGGTTTCGGGTTTACCGTTCGCAGGAGTTCCCACGCGCTATATCTCTAAAATCTGAAGTTAGGTAATGTCTAAAGGAACTGCAGATGCTGGTTAATACGCACAGAAGGACACAAAATGTTGGTGTAACTCAGCAGGTAAGTCAGATCTGGGAAGAAAAACATAAAAAGCTGGAGTAAGTCAGCGGGTCAGGCAGCATCTCTGGAGAAAAAGAATAGGTGACGATTCGAATCGGAACCCTTCTTCAGACATCCTAATCGGAATTGAGTCTGAAGATGTGTCTCGTCCCGAAACATCAGCTATTTTTCTCCAGAGATGCTGCTTGACTCGCTGAGTTACTCCAGCTTTTTGTGTCTGTCTTCGGTTTAAACCAGCATGTGCAGTTCACTCCTTACACGGGTCTCTGTACAACATTGATTGGTAGCGTTCCGGACCCCTGGACCCGAGGACTCCGACCTGTATCTCTCAAAGAAGTACATGTGAAAAATTTCTCACGGACCATAAAAATGCGTAACCTTTCAGTAAAGTCCCTTTTAAAGTCCCTTTTAAAGATTATAGTTATTTTCTTGAATCTCATTAACATAACTCATGAATAAGTTGATGTCCATATGCGGATGCAAATCTTTATTTATATTTATTTTTTAAATTCAATCCCACAGAAGATAATTTTTACTCACCTTCTGTCCCCTCTGTCCAGCTTCCGGGTCGCAGGAGTTCCCACGGTACCCGCAAGAGGTATTACGGATATCGCACTGGCCACTACGTTCATATAATGTTGCAATACTCAACCACAAGTGTACAAGTCACTCTTGGAGAAATTCAAACTTTCTTGAATTTTCTCCCGAGTGACCAAGTTACACGATGACCTGCCGTTAGCGCTACGGTGGTCCACGGTGGTCCACGAATGCCGTACTGTTATCGCACGAGGTTCCCACGATGTTAAACTCCGGTTAACTCTTGCGTCAAGTCGCCCCGTGAAAAGGCCGCTTTAACAGATCAATCTCCGTCCTGGGATAAATAAAGTTCTATTGTATCGTATCGTATTATGGCCTCGGTTGTCTTTTATGAAGAGTGTTGTTTTATCTACTACTCAAATTCTGTATTTTCTGAAATGGGGTTGTGATAAATAAACAGAATTAGTTTTTATTCAATTTGTGTTGATTCAGAAAGCCACACAGAGGAGTGGTGAACGGGCCCCAAATCGATAAATTATACTCCATGGAGCTCAGCTCCTTGGGGCTGCTCCGCAAGCTCAAACTGATCTGTTGCTTCCCCTTCCACTTTGAATGAGTGGTGAAGTGGGTTCTATAATCTGTTAACACTCACGCACCATCAGCTGCAACAGCGACAAGCAGAGCGCCAGAAAGGAGAATCCCTTTTTAACTGGAGCATAGTTTGGCAAGTTTCCACTGTCCAGAAGAATATTTGCCTTATAAAAACAACTTGCATTTATGGAATTCCTTTAATATAGACACACGTCCCAGACAATTAACCGATAGTCTTTATAAGGTACGCTGCCTGTTAATGATGTGGTTATTAAGAGAGGAAAGGTACAAGAGTGTGTAGGAAAGAACTGCAGATGTTGGTTTTCCCCGAAGATAGACACAAAATGCTGGAGTGACTCAGCGGGACAGGTGTCCTGCTGAGTTACTCCAACATATTGTGTCTATTTAAAGGTACTAGAGTCCTTGACTGGAGATGTTTGGATACCTTAAAGATCTGTGGTATTTCCAGAACTTCCAGAGAAAGGGAAGTGGATGATCACAAAGGATTTCTAAAAGCAATTGACAAAGTTAATACTGGGGCATTTTATTAAGCAAAAGCCCATGTTCCTGTGCTGTATTGTTCTATGTGTTCTATATGTTCTAGGTCAGCAAGGGGGTGATGGATGATTGAACTTGGTGCAGGTTAGGATACTGTGCAGCAGAATTATGAATGTGTTTTAGTTTCGGTTCTGGGGGAGTTGAAGCTGGCCAGGTGTGTTTCTGAGAACAAGGGTTCCTGCAGCCGATGAGCTGGGGCACCGCTGGAAAGGGGCCGAATCGCAGGGTGAAAGTAGACAGTTCTGCTCTTGAAGTGGTTGTAATCAGTGACCCCCTCACACGGTCACGGACAAGCTCAGCCCACAGCTGCATGGGATAAGTGGGGTCAGCAGTTGAAGAGGGAGTTAAGCCCCTGTCCCACTTAGGAAACCTGAACGGAAACCTCTGGAGACTTTACGCCCCACCCAAGGTTTCCGTGCAATATCCGGAGGTTGCAGGTGGTTGCCGGAGGTTGCAGGTAGTGGAAGCAGGTAGGGAGACTGACAAAAACCTCCGGGAACCACACGGAAACCTTGGGTGGGGCGCAAAGTCTCCAGAGGTTTCCGTTCAGGTTTCCTAAGTGGCACAGGGGCATTAGTGCCAGGGAGCTAACACAGGGGCATTGTTGGTCTTTCAAATCTCCAGCTGGACAAAATATCTGATACACCAGCACTAAATGTCACCCAAACACTGACAGATCAGAGACCAAGGAGAGGTCAAGGAAAGTGCTGATGAGATAAAGTTGGGAGTCTTCACTAAATATTCCATCGTATTATTTTAGTTTGCTTCAAAACTTGTAGTGATAAATATTTGTCTTACAGCTTGAAAACACATCAAGTAAGTCAAGTCAAGTGTATTTTATTGTCATATGTCCCAAAACAGAACAATAACATTCTTACTGACAGCAGCACAACAGATATGTAAAGGTAGATAGCTGGAGTAACTCAGCGAGTCTATGGAGAAAAGGAATAGGTGAACTTTCTGGTCGAGACCTTTCTTCAGACTGAGAATCAAGGGAGAGAGAAACGAGAGATTTAGACATTGATGTAGAGAGATGTAGAACAAATGGTGAAAGATGCAAAAATGTAGCGTGGTAAAGGAAAGAGGCCATTGTTAGCTGATTGCTAGATGAGAATGAGTACAGATAATGAGACTCAACAAAACAACTTTGAAGGTGGTACGACTTGGGTGTGGAAGGGTTCCTTGAAGTTAGAGAAATCTATATTCATACCTCTGGGTTGTAAGCAGCCCAAGCAAAATATGAGATGCTGTTCCTCCAATTTGCGTTTGGCCTCACTCTGACAATGGAGGAGGCCAAGGACAGAAAGGTCAGTGTGGGAATGGGAAGGGGAAGGCAACCGGAAGATCAGGTTATGTTCAGGCGGACTGAGCGAAGGTGTTCAGCTAAATGATCGCCCAGTCAACGTTTGGTCTCGCCGATGTATAAGAGTCCACACCTTGAATAACGGATACAGTAGATCTACTGAAAAGGCAGAAGTGAATGATTGCAATAACTTCATCAACGGGAAATGTTCGGAAAATTCTGAGCAGCAATGTCTCTGTAGACCCGGATTTTCAAAGGCTGCTATCATTGACAAAAGGGACATTTGGCTGTCGGGACAAAAGTAAGATTTCAAAGTTTGCATGTAACACAAAATGAAGCAGAAATGTCAGATGTGATGCGTCAAGTCACGGTTATTATCTCTGCGGGAGGGGAGTCAGTCTACCCCAAGACAGAAGGGGTGGGCGTTGGTCAGTTTGACAGCCACAAGAAAGAAGGAACTCTTGTGGCGTTCTGTACTGCATCTTGGTGGAATCAGTCTGTTGCTGAAGGTACTCCTCCGATTGACCAGTATATCATGGAGGGGAGATCCGTATTGTCCAAGATGTTCCACAGTTCTGCAACACATCTGCTCCTTGTTATTCTGACCATTCTGTGGCACTCGTGTCCGGGGCTCTGCGTGGTGGATGGCCTCTGATCTGAAAACTGCCAATGGTGGTGGCGGCAGTCCAGCGGTGGGCTCGACAGCCCAGTCCAGCCAGCCACAGCGAGACGATGGTACAGGTCAATGTCATAGACTCTGCAGTTGAAGGGCGATGCCTCTGTCATCCCTCTGCCCATAGGCAGGGGCCACTCGCTCTTGGTTTCCAGTGGCACTGCACTTGAATGAACCTTCTGCTCCTTGGAGTTTTTGGCAATTTATTCCAGACAGGAAAAGTTTGAGAGAGATATGGGCCAAATGCAGGCAGATGGGACTAGCCTAGATGGGGCGTTTTAGAATCATAGTCATACAGCGTGGAAACAGGCCCTTCATCCCAACTTGCCCACGCCGACCAACTATCTACACAATATATATATGTACACAAGAAAGGAGCAAAATAATTGACTGCTCTAGTCTGCAGCCAGTAATTGACATATATTGTTGACCTTAGTTCTATAAACCTAATCAATAATAAAATTGTCGGCAGCAGACTTGGTGACGTCTTTACACCAATGCTCTGCGATGTGCCTCAGCCAGAAATAACTCTTCTATCCAGACTATTGATTCTGAGCAGCTTCTCAATTAGACTTTAATGTACTGATTTACATGAAGTTAGATGAAGTATGGACTTTGATATGAAGCACCTAGTTTAAAAGAGTATTGATTTCATAAGAGCTCATTCAGGGTGGTAGAATGAGGCAGGAGTAAACCGATATCTGACGAATTAAATTCTGAAGCAGAGTATGAATTGTTGATGAGAAAAAAGTACCATCTCAGTGTGTACAGAATCTGCTTGTTTTAGAGAAAATGGGTAATGATGCCGAGGGGCATTTTAATTGTGTTTTAAAACCTCATGAAAATAACACCTTTTGTGCAGAACCTTTAGGCATCATTTACATTGTGTCTGTGGCATTAGAGGGGAGGAGCTCTGTATCTGAATGAAAGACCCAACGTATATTAACTCCTCCTGACAACCATGCAGACTGGGAAATATGGGGAAATATCCAGCGCTATCCACTTAGAGATATCCATCCAGTGATATCCATCCAGAGATATCCATCCAGAGATATCCATCCAGTGATATCCATCCAGTGCTATCCATCCAGTGATATCTATCCAGTGATATCCATCCAGAAATATCCATCCAGAGATATCCATCCAGTGATATCCATCCAGTGCTATCCATCCACTCCCACTCATTCAAATCAGCCCTTCTCAATACATCGCCAGATCCGTGAAGATGGTGTGATGACCCAGGTAGGCCTTGGGTAAATGCCGCTTCCTCTTTTTCCCCCAACAGGCCAAACATTTAAGCATATTTAACACTGAATAATATCTTGAAGTAGTGATATAAAGTGCAACAGTTCTCTCCCTCTTATCACTTTCCACCAGCAATCTCTATTCCAAAGATTATGGTGCCCTGAAATGGGGGGACTATGTATAAACACTGCTGTAATTTCTACATGGTGAAACCAAAAGTATAAAAATGGCCTTTATTAAAATCTGACAATGTGCACTTTAACCAAATGTGATTTTTTTTCTATTACAAATCTCAAATTGTGGAGTACTGAGGCAAATAAATAAATGATGGGTCTTTGCCCCAAACATTATGTGCACTATATGAGGGATGCAGAATTTGTTTTTGCTGGGCTGTCCCATACAAATATGCAAAAGATAGTTCAGCTTTGGTTTGAATCACATTTTGTAGATTCTGTGAAGTAAATTAATTTAGGCTGACTGCGAAATGTCTTCCTTTGATCCAGTGTCATTCAAAGAAAACCCTTTAACGTCATCAGTGAAGCATGAATGGTTTGTTTTCACCTCAGCTCTTCATTATTTTCTTGTTTTACCTTATGTGATAAATACTGAGATTTTGACAGCAATGAGCAAATTTGGGCGGCATGGTGGCGCAGTGATAGAGTTACTGCCTTACAGCGACAGAACCTGGTTCGATCCCGACTAAGGTTGCTTGTCTGTATGGAGTCTGTATGTTCTCCCTGTGCGTGTAGGGTTTTCTCCCGCACTTCAAAGACGTACAGGTTTGGAGGTTAATTGGCTTGGTATAATTGTAGATTGTTCCTAGTGTGTGTCGATAGCATTAGTGTGCTGGTCGACATGGACTCGGTGAGCAGAAGGGCCCGTTGTATCTCTAAACTGTATCTCTAAACGGCTTGATTGTAATCATGTATTGTCTTTTTAACTGACTAGATAGCCCATTAAAAAAAAGCATTTCACTGTACCTCGATACACGTGACAATTATAAACTAAACAAAACTAAAACTAAACGAAATATGCTTGTATACAACACGGTAAATTCAAAGCAATGCGCACTTGTGACAGCTGACTAGTGTTTTGTTAATTTTGTTGTAAACTGGATCTTGCTGTGTGAGATGGTCAGCTCCACCTCCAGGACAAGCAGACACCAACAGCTCCCTACTGATGTACAGCTGTCGCACAAGAGGCTTCACACCTCTGGGAGGAAGCACAAGCAAGCTTGATCATTTAGTAGAACAATTCAATAATCTTTGGATCTAGGTCCAGCTGTATTTGTGAAAGACACAAAGTGCTGGCATAACTCAGTAGATCAGACAGCATCCTTGGAGAACATGGATAGGTGACCATTCAGTCGAGACCTTTCTTCAGTCTGAAGAAGGATCGCGATACGAAATGTCACCTATCCATGTTCTCCAAGGAGGCTGTCTGATCCACTGAGCTACTCCAGAACCCTGACTCTTTAATTTTGACAGACTAACAAGCTTGGGATATGGACACCAAGTTTAATTTGGTTTGAAAACAGAACAGGTTGGAAATGTTCAGCAGGTAAGGCCCCTTCTGAAGGGAGAGAACCAGTTAAGGTGTCAGATCCGTCCAAGACTCCTTATCAGCACTATAGGTGCTGCCTGCCCTGCTGATTGTTTCCAGCATGTTTGATTTCATTTCAGGTTTCCAACACCTGCAGTTTTTTTCTGAATTTTATTGTCTGGTGTTTTATTTTATTTAATGCCTGCAATTTTCAAAAAATGTGATTGGAAATATTCTGTGTATGGATTGTGGATGCTATTAACAGATTAGATGACTGATGAGACTCCTTCAATAAGACAGGGCAGCAGGTAACCTTGGCTATGTTTCATTCCACAGCTCCTAAATTTGGCACCTCCTTCATTCTCATTGATCTAAGCTTACAAAAAGACTTGTCTTCATTCTCTTGATTTATTGAATTGCTGAATCCCTAATCCCAAGTCAGAACACTAAATTAATATATATCCATCGATTGAGTAAATTATTAAAGACATTGATTTAGACATCATATCCGACATCAGAACCATTACTCTATGTCTAAACTAAAAAAAACTATAAAGACATTTGGCAGAGAAAATCCAGAATGAAAAAGAGCAAATAAAAATGTTTAAAAGGTACAGTTGATGGGAAGGTATCAATGTTACAGAGCTGTGTGGCTTTGCACGTAAAGAGCGGCTGATGAATATAGATTTTAATGGGAAGCAACACTTTGTTTCATTTCTCAAGAAAATGTGAAGCTAAGTAACAGATATTAGCTGTAATGTTCTGACTGATTACACCATGTCATCGAAAAGAGATTGCTGTCCTGTGGAGTTACCACAATATATGCGTGAAAACAATTGTACAATCAACCATTTTGAGCCTGAGTAAAATTGTAGAGATCTTACCAAGGATGCATTGCAGTTGTGTGAGCTGTAATGTTCTTTGTTCTGGACACTACCGGTGAAGCCCCAGAGCTGGAATAAAACTCCAAATCTCCACTTTGAAGGTGGGGATAGGCAAAGTGTAAATTCATCAATTTAGACACAATGAACATCAGATGCTGGAATGACATGTTGAGAGGGAAAAGATAGGGTAAACTGTCAGAATGTTTTTACCAGGGTGGAAATGTCCAACATTAGATGGCATACTGTGGCTATTAGATGAGAGGGGGGATGTTTAATGGAGATGTACAGGGGCAAGTCATTTACACAGAGAGTGGTGAGGGCCTGGAATGCACTGCTAGGGGTGGCCTTTAGTCAGTTACGATAGTGCCATTTAAAAGGCTTTTAGACAGGCACATGGAAGTGCAGGGAATAGTGGGCTATGGATCATGTCCAGGCAGATGAGAACAGTTTAACTTGGCATCATGTTCGGCACAAACATTGCGGGCCGAAGGGCCTGTTTCTGTGCTGTACTATTCTATTTTCTATGAAGAACATTTATTTGTCGGCTTCATTGGTTGCAACCCACATTGTTTAATTGTCGCTCTGTCCCTGTGTTTCAGCTGTACACAGTGGCAACAAATGCGAGGTTTGTTTCACCATCTTACAGTGATGACAGCAGCTAGTTCAAAAATTGCTCCATAAACTGAGTGTACATATTTAGCAATTTCTTTTCAGTTTTACATCAGTAAACAAATGATTCCCTTTGTGAAGTCGCACCATTGCGCAGTTGAATCAACATTAAAGACATAAATAATGTAGGCAAGGATACATGAGCACAAAAATAACACTGCTGGAGGAACTCAGTAGGTCAGGAAGAATCTGCAGAGGCAGAGGAGAGGGCAGAGAGTGGTGTAGTTGCAACCTCTAAAAGAAGTTTGGACGGGTACATGGATAGGAAAGGTTTAGAGAGACTTGGGTCAAACACAGTAACATAGTATTAACATAGATAGCTATCTTGGTCGGCATAGTCAAGTTGGGCCAAATGGCCTGTTTCCATGATGTATGTCTCTAGGAATCCAAGTTCAATAATATTATAATGCAGCAGCTCTGAAGAAGGGTCCCAATACAAAACATCACCTATCCATGTTCTCCACACATGCTGCCTGACCTGCTGTGTTGCTCCAGAACATTGCCTTATTTTTCAAGCATTTTAAAGTTCCTGACAGCATTTTAATATGAAATTAAATGGATTCCATCATAAATGTACATGCATAATACATAAAGTGGTTCAGTCTCATGATTGCAGCTTAAATTTAAGTCTTATTTACTAACATCAGGTCACAGAGTTTATTGCACACCAGAATATTGATGTTTTTAAAATATGCATGTGTCTCTGTTACATCTGGGCACACTTGCACTCAGTAAGGTTACTGTTGTAGGTACATTATCCATTCAGTTTTGGAAGAAATGTATTTCCGACAGAATAAAGTCTGAGTTCAACATTGGGTCAACAATCCAACCTTCACGGCATATCCAGCTAACAGTACAATGGACATCAGCATTAAGTTTAAGACGATGATGGATGAGCCACATTGCAAGCTATAACTAGGTACGGCTGAGTTCGGAGAGATGTGACATGAATTCACCAGCAAAGATTGGACAGAGCTATTAATTGATAAAACTAGGGATGAACGGAGGAAGTGTTCAAAGAAACATTTGATGGCACACGATGTCTGTGCATAGCCTAAAGAAGGAAGAGGTGTCACAATACAAACCCCTTTGCCTGCTCTATGTCTTGCAGGCCTCCAAACAGAAGGCTGTGGAGGCCAAGTCAATTGATATTTTTAAGGCAGAGATTAACAGATTCTTGATTAGTAAAGGTGTCAATGGTTATGGGGAGAAGGCAGGAGAATGGGTTTGAGAGGGGAAATAGATCAGTTATGATTGAATGGCGGCGTAGACTTGATGGGCTGAATTACCTAATTCTGCTCCTATAACTTATGAATTGATGTAATGAAAACTGAATTTATGTGCCAATCCTAACTCTAACCCAACACAACAGTCTGTCACCGACATAAATAACCCTTCAGCTTTAGGTCACCTGCAATATTAAAGATTGTGTATGTCCTACGCATGTGAGAGATTTGTCACCATTCTTATTGCTATATATAAAATGTAACTTCCTGCAACGCTGCCTCCTATACGGCGTAATGAGAATTAAATGGTCTAACAAAAGTTCCGTTATCTGATTCTCTGATCAGTGGCCTTGTCAAGCATGGGACCCTTGCTAGCTACGTTGATGGCAAGTGGACTGTGTGTGGATCACAATTGATTGCCTCAGGAAGGTGGGCACAGTGACTTTGTAGAAAGCAGCAAGAAATCTGACTGTTCCAAACCTGCTGCAGGGACCACATCAGGCAGCACAAATGAACTTCAAATCTGCAACCAAAGGCAAACTTGGCATCTGCAGTTCAGCAAGCAGAGTGCACAACGGGTAGATTTCACCACCTAGACCATCAGCAGAAGGGAGTGAAGACACAACGTCTTATCATGGCACGTTTCCAGAACCTGCTCCCCAGTATCTCTGATTATCACGCAGGAATACAAGTGACAGACTTTACAGTTGGATAAAAGAGCAGAGAGTTGTTAATCTGCATTTTGTTAATGACACAATAAATGGTACACAAGGAGCAGAAATGAACTGAGGCATCGGTAAGATGAAGTAAATGGGCATGTAGGGTCTGACAAGGAGGCCCCTTCTCACTCTGCTCAGCATGGATTGCCATGGTCTCCAGACATCATTACCGAAAGCTCAGGTGGCATTAACTTTCAACCTCACAGATCCAGTACCCTTATCAGAATCAAGGGGCAGAATGAACAGAGAGATTGAGAGACCCATTGGACAAAATTCAGTGGGACTTATTGAGTGAGTAATACTATAGTTGAGGCAGCGTGAAGCTCTACTTAAACCTAGTTTGAAGCAATGGTTTAAATTCTAAGCACTGTTCCCGTTTTGGTGTGGGTGCACCCTAAAACTCCAGTACCTTCCTCTCATATTCCAAAGACATATGGGTTTGTAGGTTAATTGTAAATTTATCCTAGTGTGTATGATAGTACAGGGTACTAGTGTACGGGTGATTGTTGGTAAGCACGGATTCAGTGGGCCAAAGGGCCTGTTTCCATGCTGGAGCAACTCAGCAAGTTAGGCAGCATGTCTGGATAGGTGATGTTTTGGGTCGTGACCCTTCTTCATGCTATGCTTCTAAACCGGAGCTAAAATATGTAGTAATGACTGCAAGTTGTAGGATCTAGTGTTGTACCTGTTCAATTCTTCCTTTACCAAAAAAATATTTTTCATGAAATGTCGTTACTGTATATCATGCAGGACTTTGCCTTCAAGACCGGCCACAAGACATAGGAGCAGAATTAGGTCATTTGGCCCTTCGAGTCTATTGTGTCATTCGATCATAGCTGATCTATTTTGCCCTGTCAACCTCACTCACTGTTTCTGGTATATCATCACATTCACTTACGTCGATGAGGGACAACGTTTCTGTCCCAACGTTTCCACAGTTGGTGTGAGTGATGATGACTCAGTTCTCTGTGTCCAGAGGCAGGCCTACCCCACCTCGCGCCAGTCTCCATTCACCCTGTCCGTGTCCACGCTCGGTCTCAGCGCATCCCCCAGCGCCGAGCTCCAAACCTTGCTCTGCACCCGTCACCAACATTCACTAGTGGACTGCTCCTTGCAGTTCAAAGACCAACCGATTTTGGTCACGCCAAAGTACCTCAACCAATTCTGTCTCTCCTCCCTTAAATGATAAATATCTCTGATGGACACAAAACGCTGGAGTAACTCAGCCACTTTGTGTTTATCTTTGGTATAAATCAGCATCTACGGTTCCTTTTTATTAGTGGGAAATATCTCCTCCATTTTCATATGATGGTACCTCAGGCTTTTGTTATCTGTTCAAAGAATGGAGGTTTCTCCATGGAAATTTATTCGAGTGGAGATTAGTCTAGGGAGATGAATTTTGGTTTTATTAATAATATTTTTTACAATTGATAGTTTTGAAAAATAAATCGTAATATAACATTTTCAATTACTATTTACCCTCCAGAGATGCTGCCTGACCTGCTGAGTTACTCCAGCGCTCTGTGCCCCTTTAGCTCAAAAGTCACTTTCCAAAATTCACCATTCTCTCCTTTTGTGCAGTAGCTGAACCTTCAATTCCTGCTGTTCCAATGCACCTATCCAACATCCACCCATTAACAGGGACTGTCTTA
This sequence comes from Amblyraja radiata, assembly GCF_010909765.2. Taxonomy (NCBI): domain Eukaryota; kingdom Metazoa; phylum Chordata; class Chondrichthyes; order Rajiformes; family Rajidae; genus Amblyraja; species Amblyraja radiata. The sequence goes on from NC_045981.1 coordinate 27,658,290, forward strand.
TTCACGTGTGTTTTTTGTTGCTACTCATGTAGTCTCCCTTGCCAATTCAACATCAATCTTTCTCAGTCAGTCCAACCTGATTAAGCTGAAGGTCACCTGCCACAATCCATTCAAAATGCTGCCATTCAGATCCTAACCCAATGGATTCCGATCACCCTCCGAAACTGAAATACTGCAGAATCTAGCAATCGTAGATGCCAGGAACGGTGAATAGGTCAGGCAGCATCCGTGGAGTGGAAACACTGTCATTGTGGTCCTGAAACATTATCTGTTCTCCCTCCACAAATGCTGCCCGACATTCTGACTATTTCCAGACTCTCTATCACACTAATCATCATCATATAAGTTCAATAGTCCCCTCTCGGATTCCACATCCTCAGCCATTCCCGTGACGCTACCTCCAAACTGAAGCTCGACACAAAATGCTGGAGTAACTCAGCGGGACAGGCAGCATCTCTGGAGAGAAGGAATGGGAGAGAAGAAGGGTCTCGACCCAAAACGTCACCCTTTCCTTCTCTCCAGAGATGCTGCCTGTCAAGGGATATGGTGAGAGGCAGGAATGGGGTACTGACTGTGGATGATCAACCATGATCACAGTGAATGCCGGTGCTGGCTAGAAGGGCTGAATGGCCTACTCCTGCACCTATTGTCTATTGTCTATTGTCTATAAACTAAAGTGTGCTGTTCTGTCACACTAATAGCTATCATTGTAGCTGTGACTACGAACCTCCCAAGACAAAGTCTACTTGGGTTGAGAGGAGCATAGATCAGCATTGCAAGCATCGCATGACCTTCTGCTTTGCAAAGAACCTCTTGGAAAGGGAGGGATGCCAGTGGTGTGCGAATAATGGTCGACACATGCAGACTGATTGATGACGTGTAATGTTGAATGAGCATCGACTGCAAATTTCAGTTCCCAAATATGTCAATGTTCACAGGATAAGACATATTTTGGTGCCCACATAATGTTTCTGAGGCAAGTGTACCAAATATTTATGGGATTTGAGCAGAGAGTGGGATGAAGCAAATAGACTTAAATAATATATATTTTTTCATTTTGGTGACTTCAGTCTGTCAGAATATAAAAATTAATACACAGGAGGGGTAAAGCTCAATCTTACACCACCTTCCACAACTCATCTCCACAGGTCTGTTTGGAATGAATTTATTTGTAAGAAGGTTTGAACTGGTGGAATGTATTCTTGTGCAAACTCAAGACGAAGGTCAAAGAGTGATGGAGATTTACAGCCTTGTATACAGAGCTGAAAATTGGTTTTGCAGCATGTGAACCAGAGATCACATTGCCACGCTCAGCAAGGGGCAGAGGGTCAGTCTGGGAATTTACTACATGATTTGTACCAGGGCTGGAGTGGAATTTCCAATGTTGCTAAGAATGAATGTATTATTAAAAAGGAAAATGTTGTGCTCTATCAAACAAACAATAAACTTTAAACTATACAGGCTATTCTGGGTTTACGTAGCAGGGATGTGTTTTCAATTTGTGGTAAATAAGCGAGTTCGGTATTACGAAAAATGCACGGATTCATGGGATTTGTCAAAGGTCACTCGCGAAAAATATTCTCGGCAGCTGTGCTGCCGCATGGATGCAGGCCTGCGTTTCACCTGTAGTCATGATCAAACCGGGGTCTCTGGCGCTGCAATCGCTACTGGATCGTCCCCTCCTGAGTGTCCCAACCCTGACCGGGGGGCAGCCGGAGATGTCCGGGGTGACCCTGGGCTGACGGGACACCGGCCCGGAGCAGTGGCGGCGCAGGCTTACAGCCATCGCGGAGAAGAAGCGCTAACTCCAGCTCAACTCTGCCTGTCCCGCTGGGTTAACCAACAGCCCTGGATGGACGGGACACCAGCCCGGAGCAGTGGAATGTGCGCTTCTTCTCCACGCTGGCTGTAAGCCTGGGCCGCCACTGCTCAGGGCCGGTGTCCCGTCAGTCCAGGGTCACCCCGGACATCTCCAGCCGCCTCCGGACAGGGATGGGGACGGGGATGGTCCAGTAGCAATTCAACAGCACTTGCATCGCCGGAGACCTGGGTTCGATCCTGACTACGGATGAAACTATGGTCTGTTCCCATGCAGCAGCACAGCTGCCGAGAATGTTTATCGTGAGTGACCTATGACATGGGCACGCGCAGTCGGAATACCAAACTCGCTTATTTACATCTAATTACCGAGATGTATAGATATTCTGGTGTTAAAATGGTAAGTGGGTGGAATTGTATCATAGTTGGAGCAACAGATGTGAAATACAAACAGAAATATTGGCTGTACCCAATGGTTCAAACAGCATCAGTGGGGGAGGGAAGTGGGCTGATGTTTCAGGCCAGGGATCCTTCATCCACATGGAAAAGTGAAGGAACAAGTACATGTTATGCTGCAGAAAGCTGGAGGAGCGGAGAGAACTGAGGGAACATCTGTGATAGGATGGAGACCATAGTTGTCAATGGTGATGACATGTCCTCCCTTAGGGCCGCTCCAATCGACATCACTGGCAGAGAGGCCAGAGGAAGCCTGCGCTCAGCACCACAAACAAAGCCTGCCTGCCTGCTGGAAAACACCAGCACTGAGGCCTCGGGCAAACGAGCCACAGCTGGGTCCAATTAGAGATTATTGGATCAACGCACCTGTATCTCATTATAAACCCAGAGAGAGGGATCCAGGAGAAACTGCTGGGATGAAGTCAGGTTGCTGGGGGTCCCCCTCACTGCTGATGAAGGACTGTGCCCTGGGCCTGAGAGACTGTTGTTTGACATTGGAATTACAGTCTGCTGCGCGAGTTCACCTTTCCATGTGTGCTAGTGTAATCGTTCATCTGGTGTCTCGACTGATGCCATGCATTGTAACAATTACTTTAAAAAACTGACTGTTGGTGAGAGAAGATAAAAAAAAAAATTTAAATTCCACATGATCTTCATTGAACAGGTCATCCTCTCTAACCTTCTCAACTACAGTGAGGCTGCTCATCCCCTCCACCTGCCTCTATCTCCCTGGCTTGTGCTGCCATCCCCACCAACCATTTCCCCTCTCACAATAGTTCCTTCTGAGCCTTCTGAATGTTGTAGTCGGCAGGGCAGTACTCTGCATATCGCCAACCTGGACAATTTTACATTTTTATCAAGCCAATTAACCTACAAACCTGTACGTCTTTGGTGTGTGGGAAGAAAACGAAGATCTCGGAGAAAACCCATGCAGATCAGGGGGAGAACGTACAAACTCCATACAGACAGCACCTGTAGTCGGGATCGAACCCAGGTCTCGGGCACTGCATTTTGCTGTAAGGCAGCAACACTACCGCTGTGCCACCGTGACCGCATACCGTTCTTGTATAAATGCAAGAGATGTAATGACCATCTTTTATTTTTCTCTTCCCTCTACTCTCTTGCCATCCATGGACCCAAGCAATCTCTCCATGTGCGGGAGCAAGTCACTTGCATATCTCCCAATGTAGTGTATGTATTGGTACATCGTGGTCTGGTCCAAATGCAGAACGCTGCTTCTCTTGGTGCCACGAGGACCCCCACCCCCACCCCCACCCCCTCCCCCTCCCCCTCCCTCTCCCCCTCCCCCTCCCTCCCCCTCCCTCTCCCTCTCCCTCCCTCTCTCCCCCTCTCCCCATACAACTGTGATGTTCTGCATATCTCTTGTGTTTGTATATATCTTTTAATGTAGCAAAATATTGCGAAGTGCATTACAGAAAATTATTAAACGGTATTTGATACGAAACTATATATTGATACCGTAGTCAAATTCAACATTAAAAAATAGATAAAGGAAGAAATAGAAAGAGCAAGGCAGTGTTGAATGCTCAGCTAATTAAGATAGTTGATCAATGTCTACAACTTACCCGTTTTTATTGACTGTTACTTAAGAATTTTTGTTCAAATTCAATGTAAACCTTTCTGATCATTAATCATAGGATGTCACTATTGAATTTATTTTAGTATTCATACAAACAATTCCTAGTTTAATGTATAACAGCAAGCAGTGTCTAGTTCTTCTGTTCTTCAAATGGTGTCCCTGAGTGATACTGTAAGATCCTTGAAATATGTGGGAGGGAATGTTAAATACTAAATGGTTGTGGAAAGCTATGAGAAAACTCAGCAGAATTTACATCAGTGTCAGGGACAGGCTGTCTATATTTCACATTTTATATCCACCACAACTGAAAAGAACCAATTAAGTCAAGTCAAAATAAGTTTATTGTCATACTCGCAAGTACGGTGAGGTACAGGTACAATTAAAATCTGTCTTGCAGCAGCATCACAGATACATAGACTCAGACAACACACTGAAATATAAATGAACAAATCAAACCTAGATTATACAAAATCTTGCAGTAAAAAAGAAAGACTGCAATAAATTCAAAACATGAGTGCAAAAATACAATTTAATAAAGCAATCCATGGTAGTGCTAGAGATGATCTGTAATGTTCCGTTATTGAGGTAGTTTAGGATTATGCAGGTCCGTTCAAAAACCTGAAGGTTGTCGGAAAGTAGCTGTTCCTGAATTTTGTGTCGTGGGACATCAGGCTTCTGTACCTCCTACCTAATAGGAGCAGTGGGCTTAGACCAGATGGTGGGGATCCTTGATGATAGATGCCAACTTCCTGAGGCTGGGCCTGGTGTTGAGAGCTGTGCTCATGATGGACCGGGCTGAGTCCACCTTGCTCTGCAGCCTCTGGTGTTCCTATTGGAATTATCGTCCAGGCCCTGATGCAACCAGGCCCTGATGCAACCACAGTGCATCTGTAGAGGTTTGTTAGAAAATTCGGTAATGTGCTTTATCCGTTTAAAATTTGAAGAAAGATTTATGTGCTGGCACGCCTTCTTAGAAACATAAAAAATAGGTGCAGGAGTAGGCCATTCGGCCCTTCGAGCCTGCACCGCCATTCAATATGATCATGGCTGATCATCCAACTCAGTATCCTGTACCTGCCTTCTCTCCTTACCCCCGATCCCTTTAACCACAAGGGCCACATCTAACTCCTTCTTAAATATAGCCAATGAACTGGCCTCAACCACCCTCTGTGGCAGAGAATTCCACAGATTCACCACTCTCTGCGTGAAAAAAAAAATTATCATCTCGGTCCTAAAAGACTTCCCTCTTATCCTCTTCAGTCAACTGTGACCTCTTGTTCTGGACTTCCCCAACATTGGGAACAATCTTCCTGCATCTAGCCTGTCCAACCCCTTAAGAATTTTGTAAGTTTCTATAAGATCCACCCTCAATCTTCTAAATTTTAGCGAGTGCAAGCCGAGTCTATCCAGTCTTTCTTCATATGAAAGTCCTGCCATCCCAGGAATCAGTCTGGTGAACCTTCTCTGTACTCCCTCTATGGCAAGAATGTCTTTCCTCAGATTAGGAGACCAAAACTGTACACAATACTCCAGGTGTGGTCTCACCGAGGCCCTGTACAACTGCAGTAGTTCTTCATGATTACATCCATGTGCAGGGCCCAGGACAGATCATCTGACATAATAAAGCCAGGGAACCTGAAGCTGCTCACTCTCCACTGCCGACTCACCGTTTAAAAACTGGCTCATGGTCTCCCAATATGCCTTTCTTCAGTGAAAGCTAGGGACAGGACGGTGAAGGGAAAAGAAGGATGCATAAGATAAGCTCAGAGGGGAAATAAAAGTTAACTTATTTCTGTATGACCTTCAGATCATCTCAGTTATTCCATTAGCAGACATGCATAAAGGTTCTGAATTTGCTGCAAATATAAGTGGTTACTCCTAGATAGACAAAAAATGCTGTAGTAACTCAACAAGTCAGGCAGCATCTCTGGAGAGAAAAGATGAGTGACATTTTGGATCAGGAGACTGAAAGGATCTGAAAACCCATCTTTTTTTTCTCCAGAGATGTGGCTTGACCCGCTGAGTTCCTCCAGCGCTTTGTGTGTATCATCGGAATAAACCAGCATCTGCACAAGTTATTTCCATTGTGAAGCATTGTCACCCGATCATCGTGCCGGGCAACAGCATCCCGGACAGGTTGTTGGCATAGACACTGCTCCGTTTGCTCCACAAATTAGAAGATTCGAGAATTTTCCGTCCATTTAAATTGAATTTGCTGCAGTCATTAAGGGCTGGCACTTACCAGCATCAGTGCCATTTTTGTGATGTCCTTGGAATGCCATTGAAACTCTTCAGAAAGGGAACAATTAAGCTGTGGCGACTCATTCAGTAAGCTGCAAATTGTTCCTAGTTGTTAATGTTTGAAATTATGATCTTTTAAAAGTGTTTAGCTCCTTTTCATTGTCCCCATACATCTCTCTTTTAATTCAGTCTTCACCTTTTATATCTCATCACATATCTGATTGAATTTTTATTCACCCAATTTCCTTCTCAATCGGTTCCCTATTGCGTACTCAAACCTAAGATCCATAGGTCAAAGCGTTGGACTCTCATTGTTTATCAGTGTGCCAGGGGACACATTGACCTGAACATGACAATCACACTGTCGGCTCCAATAATATGGAAGGTAATGCCCCTGTCCCACTTAGGAAACCTGAACGGAAACCTCTGGAGACTTTGCGCCCCACCCAAGGTTTTCGTGAGGTTCCCGGAGGCTTTTGTCAGTCTCCCTACCTGCTTGCACTACCTGCAACCTCCGGCAACCACCTGCAACCTCCGGGAACCGCACGGAAACCTTGGGTGGTGCGCAAAGTCTCCAGAGGTTTCCGTTCAGGTTTCCTCAGTGAAACAGGGGCTTAAGGCACAGGGAAAGGGTCTTTAGGCAACCATGCCTGTGCCAGCCATGATGCCAACTATGAACTAATGAAAATATCTATTTGAACATGCTGTGACATTGACTGTTTTAGCAAATCCTTAATTGCAACTTATGACACTGAAGCAGACTGACCAACCAAACTGGACTGTGCTTTGGTTAATGACCCATTAGAGGCACCATTTAGATGCCACAGTTGACTGTGGAGGCCAAGACTTAAAGGTGCAGATTGACATCTTGATTAATATGTGTGTCAGGGATTATGGGGAGAAGGTAGGAGAATGGAGTTATGCGGGAACGATAGATCAGCCATGATTGAATGTCGAATTTGACTAGATGGGCCAAATTCTGCTCCTATTACTTATGAATTTCTGAACGTTAATTTCCTGTAATCTACCCTCACCTGCACACACTCGCATTCCCTTCTCTCATCTGTTTGCCCAGACTCATGTTAAGGACATCATTGTGGTTCATCTCCACTGTCACACTTGATCGCCAACTCCACATTCTTCAACTGTTGCTCACAATGTTCACTCTGGTGCCACGTGCAGTTTGCTTACCACCATCAGCATATTACCGGCCATCTGTTTAATTTGCACCATATAAGTTGCCCTGCTATAGGAAGGATGTCGTTAAACTGGAAAGAATGCAGAGAAGATTTACGAGGATGTTACCAGGACTTGAGGGCTTGAGCTACAGGGAGAGGTTGGGCAGCTTGGACTTTATTCCTTGGAGGGCAGGAGGCTGAGGGGTGATCTTATAAAGGTGTATAAATGATTGAGAGGAAAAGATTGGATGAATGCACATCTGAGTATTTTTACCCACAGGGGAATCAAGAACCAGAGCACATATGTTTAAGGTGAGGAGGGGAAAAACAGGAACCTGTGGGGCCACTTTTTCACACAGATGGTGGTGGATATATGGGACAGGCTGCCAGAGAAGGTAGTTGAAGCAGATGCTATAACAGCTGAATCTGTGTATTTACCCTATCTATTCCCCTCATGGTTTTATACACCTCAATAAGATTACCCCTCAGTCTGTGCTCCAAGGAATAAAGTACCAGCCTGCCCAACCCTCATGTCCTGGCAACATCTTCAAGAGTCTCAACCCGAAACGTCACCCATTCCTTTTCTCCAGAGATGCTGCCTGTCCCACTGAGTCTCTCCAACTTTTTGTGTCTATCCTCAAACTTTGTCTGCACTCTTTCTAGCTTAATGGCAACTTTGCTGTACAAGATGAGCGAGGCTGAATGCAATGCTCCACGTGTCTCTCTATGACAGGGAAAGTGGCCAAGAACTCTGGTAACCATTATCTCTTTGAAATAACGTTGTCCCGCAGATATCTGTTCTGTGAGGTGTGGTTGCACATTTTCCTTGCTCCTGCCTTTGTGTGCATGTCTGATGGTGGCTGTTGGGTCAAGAGGCCTGGACTCTAGTTAAGTGGAGCCAATGCCCAAGGCTGTCCCCAGAGTGCTGGAGGCAATCTTGCGCAGTGTTTTGATCAGTTGATGATGAGATTTCTTTGTGAATATCCCATGCCGAACTAAATAAAAGATAATTGTAAGTGAGGTTACCTACTGAATGAGAGGAGTCACCAAATTAAAATTGACTCAATGGCCTGTCCCACTTGGGCAACCTAATCCGCGAGTTTGGCGATTTTGCCCGGCCCGTTCGCGGAGCTCGGTGAGCCACGGGACTGACTTACCATCGCCCGGTGGGGTATCGCCTCAGCGCAGAGGGAGAAGAGGAGGGAAGAGACAGTAACCCTAAGATTTTTGCCTCCATCACAGTGAGGAGGTGCCTGGTGAACTCACTGTGGCGGATGTTAATTTGTGTTTATTGTGTGTTTTGTTGTTTATTATTACATGTATGGCTGCAGGCAACGACATTTCGTTCAGACCGAAAGGTCTGAATGACAGATAAAGGGTCTAAGTCTAAGCCTAAGACTTATACTCGCAGCATGGTCGACACGAACTCTCCTTCATGCTCGAGAGTGGTCTCCGCGTACTCGAGGCCTCAGCTAGGTCGCGGCGTTTTTTCAATATGTTAAAAAAATCCCCGCGAGTTAAAGGTCACTATGGAAAAAAATCAATACTTTTTTTCCTCGTATGTTTAGTCGTAGTAGATCGGCATGTTAGTCGAGGGTAGTCGAAGATAGTCGTAGATAGTCTTTATCATAGTCGAAGGAGATCGAAGGACGTCGGTCTCACTGTTCACTATTCGTTGACCAATTTTCCCGAAGCTAGTCGTAGCTAGTTGAAGCTAGTCTTCAACATAGTTGAAGGAGGTCTTCTACATAGTCGAAGGAGGTCTTCAACATGTAATTTTTTCAAACTCTTCTAAACTTGCCAATTAGGTCACCCAAGTGGGACAGCCCCTTCAATGATCTTGGTTTATCATTGCTGTTTGGTGAGCATTTATGTTTGTGGGTTGATGTTTGCATTAAGCGAGCACCCCTTTACCTATTTGTATTTCATTTAGCCTCTGAAGAGAATTCTGTCATTCTGAATCACTGGTATTTGTTGACCAAGTCATTTATTATCCAAGTTCCACTAATGACATCTTTCTGCCACGTCTGTTGATGGAATATATGAATCCCTACAAGCTTTTGCACTTTACTGGTATGGAGAAGCTTGGAAGTTTTAGTGTTTTATTCTCTCATGGTTCGTCTGATTCCTGGAGCAGATCCATTAAAGTGATGACGCGGCCATGATTGTGGTTGAGAATAAGCCCAGGAGCACTAACCGTTACAATGGTTCCTTCCACTGTTTCACTGTCCATTAGAACAAAGTGACTGATACTCCTCATGTTTGTAAACTGCTTCCTCATGAGTACTTTCTGGCGATCTGGAGTTGGTACTCACCAAACCTCTCATGGGCATCAACACTGAGGGTGATTTCAAATGGGGGGGGACTCAAGTCAATGAATGATACATGGAATCTGTGTGAAGTCATGGCTTGTGATTACTTGGCATCCAACAATAATTGTCACTATGGGTTTTAAAGCTTTCGGTTTGCCATTGAAGTGGAATTTACTGTGTAGGAAGGAAATGCAGATGCTGATTTAGACCAAAGATAGACACAAAATGCTGGTATAACTCAGCGTGCCAGGCAACATCTGTGGAGAAAAAGAATAGGTGACAATTTGGGTCAGAACCATGTCTAAGGATGGGTCCTGACCTGAATGTCAACGATTCATTTTCTCCAGAGATACTGCCTGACCTGCCGAGTTACTCCAGCACTTTGTATCTATCTTAAGTGGAATTTACTGTTATTCTTTGGTAGGTTTGATCAAATGTTAATGTCTGGAGAAAATTGACCATCTGCTGTTGGAGAATAACCTGGAAAAGCTTGACGGTTCACCGTCTCATTGCACACTTTGTAATTTGTCATCCACTTTGGATGATGGGTCCAGGGAAACATTTGTTGTGTTGCAAGCCGTGTTCTTCACATTTGCTCAAACACACCGTCACTGAAACTGTCAGCTCACCCTCTTTTAATAAAATAAATGTCAATCAATCAGTTCCAGGTACACCAAAGGATTCCTACAAACATTGGCATTTAGCAGAAGTCAGAACAGTTTGTACTGCGTGAAGCAGTTTTTATCTGTGTTTATAAATGTGAGCGTGGGTTGCAGTAAGTCCATTCTGAACCTGCAGGAGTTACAGCAAGAGGGTTGATTTTTAATAGTCATCTATTTTATGGTGTCATGTTCTGCTTTTTCAATGCTCCCCAGAGTTAAGGAGTATACGATATGTGAGGAACTTTGCTTCCTTTTGTGTATTTTTTCTTCTTTGGTTTTATTGTCTCTACATTTCAAACTTTCTGTGGAGTCATTGAGTCGTACAGCATAGAAATATGCCTTTTGGCCCATGTCCATGCTGACTAGAGGCACCTAGAATTAATCCCATCCTTCCCCCAATAAAATTGCAGTCTTGTACACCTAGATAATTTCAACTAGATTATTCTTAAACACTGTCAGTGACTGCGTCCACCACCCTCTCTGACATTGTATTTCAGGTATTCACTACCATCTGGGTGCAAAATTTCCCCCTCAAATCCCCTCTAAATCTCTCAGGGCTTTGAGTTAACGGTTGCCTGCCGAGTCATTTTGCCCGGCATGGCACGGCAGATACTGGTTTATACCGATAGACACAAAAAACTGAAGTAACTCAGCAGATCAGGCAGCATCTCTGGAGAATAGGAACGTGACGTTTCGTGTCGGTGACGGCTGTATTGCAGGGCAAAGATACTAGGTGACGAAAGGTCGGAGCGAATGACGGGCCCCGAACAGCGGCAGCAGCGGCAGCAGCGGCCGCGATAGCGGCTCCATCACCTCCTCCTCCAGCACCCCGCCCGCCCTGATAGCGGCCGCTGCTTGCAAATCCGCCAATGCCACTTTCAAAACAACTCCTCTCGCACGCCGAGGCCGGGAGAAGGGAGGGAGGGGGAGGCCTCCTTCCGCCATCTGAAGCAGCTCCACCAAAGATCCTATAGCTATAGGAATGGATGATGTTTTGGGTCGAGACTCTTCTTCAGTCTGAAGAAGGGTCTCGACCCGAAACGGCACCCATTGCTTCTCTCCAGAGATGCTGCAGGTCCCGCTGAGTTACTCCAGCATTTGTGTCTATCTCCAATCGTCTTGGCCCCACTCTGGGAGTCGGAGTGGGGGCAGATCCGGATCCGCAATGGCCGTGAGCCCCAGGCTGAGCTCAGCGATCGTTTGCCAGCTTCTGCTGCTGTTGGAGGTGGGACGTTGCGCCGCGCCAGGGTCTTGGGCCTGTCCCACTTTGGCCGTCAGTTATGCGACAGGCCGGTGGCGCGCGAAGATTTCGTGCAGGACGAAGTCCACACTCCTCCACGCCACTCCACACTCCTCCACACCTCTTCATGCGCCCGTCCCGCGCTACCCACACGCTAGCAGGTCGCGTAAATGGCGCCCGAATGACGGCCAAGTGGGACAGGCCCTTTAATGTTTTACATGGTGTGCAGCTGTACTGTGACAATACGATATGAGCTTTCTCGGTCTGAATATCATCCAGCACTAATGAAATTGTCTACATGTGTCTTGTTATTCCCTTAGATATTTCATGATCTACTGGATTTCAAAATGGTTATTAATATCAGAGAATATTTAGATATTTCATTTGATATCTTTATTCAAATATTTTTCAAGCACCAATTTTTAAGCTATTTGCACATTTTTGTTTTTCCTCCGCAGTTTGATGTCTGTGGGAATTCTGCAGACTTGGCCTGTTTAATATATAAGTGGAGGGCCAGTGTGCACTGCAGGGACCTCTGAGATCAGTGCTCTCTCCCCCCTCTCTCCCCCCTCTCCCCCCTCTCTCCCTCGCTCCTTCGCTCCCTCTCTCCGTCCCTCCCTCTCTGCCTCTCCCCTTCTCTCTCTCTCCCTCTCTCTCCCTCTCTCCCTCTCTACCTCTCTACCTCTCTCCCTTTCCCCTCTCTCCCCCTCTCTCCCTCTCCCCCTCTCCCCCTCTCCCTCTCTCCCTCTTTCCCTCTCTCCCTCTCTCCCTCTCAACCTCTCAACCTCTCAACCTCTCAACCTCTCAACCTCTCTCCCTCTCTCCCATTCTCCTCTCTCCCTTTCCCCTCTCTCTCTCTCCCTCTCTCCCTTCCCCCTCTCTATCCCTCTCTCTCCCCCTCTCTCTCACTCTCTCCCTCTCTCTTTCTCTTTCTCTCATTTCCTCACCAAGTTCAAAGGAATGGAACCTCATTAAAATTGGCCTTTTACACAAAAGATTTCTATCTCAAAATGTGAATTGAAATGTCTTTGTTCACTTTAAAATAAGTCAATGTTTGAGTTATGTTGTCCCTGATGACCACTCACTTGGTTTAGTTTATTTCCCACACAATACCACGTTGCTTGCAGCACTAGCTCTAGATTGTTTGAACTGCTCCAGTCAGTCACATAATACATTCATCCCGTTTATTTGCCTGGTTAATGTTGCATTAAGGAGACACATTCCTCCCTGATTGTTGTATGTGTAGTTGGCATTTATGTGGTTCCAATCGGGAGACATTAGCCAAGTTACTGTTAGTGGCAACATTCACTTCCACTGTGAGGTGTAAGTGAAGTGATGGGCAATAAGTACTTTGGTCTATCTCTGAAATTGAATTACTGCACCATCAAACTACAAATTACATTTCAATCAGGCAAAAACTGTCTTTCCTTATGTTAACCAACAATTACTCTCCTTGTTTAACCATTGCATTAACATTAAGGAATGGTCGCTGCAGTTTCCCTTGTTTCTTTGTCTCCGTTTACAATGCAAGCAGACTTCCTTCACTGTCCCAGGTAATACTGGATGGCTAAACGCAACTGTCAAACCCAAACTCGTGTTTGCATTACCCAGTTCCACAATGAGATGAACATTTACTAACTAAGACATTACAGGTGCTTGTAGCTTCATGTTTAGTGTTCAACAAAATCATTATCTATTTGCCATTGTGTTTAAAATGATCAATTGCAAACTCTTCACTTAATTAGCAACCTTGCAGAGCATAATTAGATCATAAGAGTGCTGGGATGTTGTCTCAGATAATCAAGGCCAGTACTACAGACTCACTGGTGGTTTTATCTCACCACAGCATAATAGAACTTGGACAGTTCTTGCGAACAGAGAAACCTGCTTTGGATCAGACCACCATTTCCTGAATCCACCCATTTGTTCAAACTGACTTTTTATACTGAGCTCCTCCTCCACTTCCACAGAACAGTGCAGGCAAAGTACGGTGGGGAAACAGGCCCTTCGGCCCATCGAATCCACTCTGGCCAGCAATCAGTCATATACTAATTCTAATAGGTTAGATTCCAATTCTATACATATACAGATAGGTTAGAACTAATTCTGTCCTGCACCTTTTCTAACCTACACAATGGGGACAATTTTCAGGAGCCAATTAACCTACAAACCTGCACATCTTTGCAATGTGGGAGGAAATGAGCACCCGGAGAAAACCTATGGGGTCACAGGAAGTATGTGCAAACTCCACACAGATAGCACCCATAGTCAGGATTGAACCCGGATCTGTGGCGCTGTGAGGCAGCAACTCTACCATTGCACCACTGAGCCGCCCATATTTTGATTTGATTTTGATTGATAAAATGTAGGTTTCAGATTGTATAACAATCATTCTTGCAGCACGTTCAAGTTTCCAATCAGGAATGCTCTCCAACTTTTAATGAGATTTATACTTAAACCGTAAACATCCAACATAAATACAATGCTTAAATGACTGTAATGAAGCATCAAAGAGTGACGTCATTTTCCAAATGATGACCAAGTATAATTACATTATACTTTCATTTGAGAGTTGGTTTGTTACCAATGTGTTGGTTGGGAATTCAATTAAAATAGCAAGTTTGTACAATAGGTACAACGCATGTTGGGGACTTGGGTGCATTGTAACTGTAGAAACAATTTGCTTCCAGGGAGTAGTTAAGCAGACAGGGCAGTGAAGGTGTTTGGCACGCTTGCCTTCATTGTGAAGAGTATTGAATACAGAAATTGGGGTCTCCTGATGCTGCTGTTCAACTCGTTGGTGAGACCACACTTAGATTAGTGTGTGCAGTTCTGGCCACCTAGCAAAAGGAAGAATGTCATTAAGTTGGAAAGGGTGCAGGAGAGAATTACCAAGGTGGATGTTGGATCGGCTGGGACTTTTTTCTTTGGTGTAGGAGGCAAGCAGCTCAATAATACACCTGAGCTTATTGAGGCATACAAGATCATGAGTGGCATGGATAAAGTGAACGCCTTTTTCCAAGTGTGGAGGATTCTAAAACTAGAGGGCATAGACTTGGGGTGAGAGGGGGGAGATTTACGAAGGACCTCAGGAACAACCTTTTCAATCAAAGGGTATTCAGCGTCTGGAATGAGCTGCCAGAGGAAGCTATAGAGGCGCATATAATTATGACTTTTGAAAGACATTTAGACAGATATACAGATAAGAAACATTTACAAGGTTATGAACCAAATCCAGTATGCTAACTTAGTCAGCATGGACAAGGTGGGCCGAAGGGCCTTTTTTCGTGCTCAATGACTATCATACTCTCTTGAAACTCTGTTCCCCTCTACACTCCGACATAACCTTCTGGTTCTCTTTATGTTTGCTGCCACATATGCTTCTTGTCTCGATGACCAATGGTATAAACCAATCTTCTCAGGCTCTTGTCCTATTCCTGATACAGTTTATCTCTCCTAATCATTTCAGCACTAATTTTGTTTTCTGTATTACATCGCCGTGCTCATCCCTGCTGAATTGCTGCCGATTTTGCCCACAACGCGGGTGAGGTAAGTCCCAAGGACATTGCTCCCTGCTCCGTGGAGCTGCAACCCTGCTCCGTGGAGCTGCAACCCTTTCTTTGTGGCTCCCAACAGCACAGGAATCCTCCACAGTCTCAGCAGCCCTCCATCTATCTGTGTCCTCCTCCTTTCACTGTGAATGTCCCCGAGCTCCAAGCTGCCAAGAGAGTGGGGAATTTGCCTGCGAGTTGTGTGTGGTCTGGATAGATGAAGGCTGAGGTTGGGTTAGCATCGGTGCGGTGAGCTGTGAGCCTTGCAGTGTGAGGGCACAGCGAAGCCATGGCTGGACACAACCCCCAGCCTACGTCTAAGTGAAGACACTTCATGCTGACCTGAAGCATTTACCATTGAACAATGTCAGTTCCGGGAGGTGGAACAAACCACCTGACCAGCCAAATGCAGTGAAGATTTGTGCCGAGACAAAGAGACCAAAACCCAGAACCTGTGCCGTTGGAAGAGGTTGGGCAGGCTAGGACTTTATTCCTTGGGGCGCATAAGGCTGAAGGGTGATGGTATTATGGTGTATAAGATCATGACGGACCATGAAGGTGAATGCGCAGTCTTTTTCCCAGGGTTGGGGAATCAAGAACTGGAGGGCATAGGTTTATGATGAGACAGTAAAGCATGAATAGCAATCTGAGGGGCAACATTTTTGCACAGAGGGTGGTGGGTGTGTGGAATGAGCTGCCAGAGGACGTAGTTGAGGCAGGTACAACATTTAAAAGACATTTGGACAGGGACACGGATAGGAAAGGTTCAGAGGGGCATGGGCCAAATGTGGGCAAATGGGACTAACTTGAATGGGGCAGCTTAGATAAGTTGGGCCGAAGGACCTGTTTCCGTGCTCAGGACTCTATTTTACATTATTTTATAAAAACATATAAATTATAAAATAATAGCCAGAACGTGTGCTTGTGTTTAAAGATGAGGCAGTAACATCCACAATAAATCTTTTATTTTGAGATGTTCATGAAAGACAATTATAGCACATAAAATCTCGTTGTTGAAGAATAAGGAGTTTGCTACCCAGTAATTGTGGCTTTGTGCAGCATTAAAAACTCACTTGGGCCTCATTGACAGGAAGTTGTTACTTCATTTTATAGAAGGACTAGTTCGTGAATAACTCGAGTTCATATCAATGAAAGTGATTTAATGTTGGTCGAAATAGAGAAGGCCACGGACACTAACCTCAACATTGGGATCTCAACAAGGAATATTGTACCTTACAAAGTAAACAAACAGCACCTCATCTTCTGTTTGGGTGGCTTACAACCCATCGGATGAACAGAATTATCCAATTTTGGGTCACTACACAAACCCCTCGCAGCCCCTTCACCCACCCCTGTGTTCTCTCCCCTGTCGCCCCCCCCCCCCCCCCCCCCCCACCTCCCCCTCCCTGTGCACCACTTGGACTTGCACCCAATTCTCCCCTCCCCCTCCCCTTCCATCCAACATTCCTTCCTCTGGCTTCACAATTTGCAACTTCAATCCCTATGTCTCACACCTGTCTTTCATCTCTGCCCTTTATCCAACCATCTGCCCATCAAACGCTCCCCGAACTGCACCCACCTATTACTTGCAAGGCTTAGTCCTGTCCATCCTCTTTTTCAGCTGTCTTTCATCCCACCCCATCCACAACCAGTCTGAAGAAGGGCCCTAACCCCAAAACATCCCCTATCCATGTTCTCCAGGGATGCTGCCTGACCCGCTGAGTTACTCCAGCACTTTTATTTTTAAACCAGCATCTGCAGTTCCTTGTTTCCACTTTCTCAGGAATGTCCTCAACATGCTTGTAATTCCACAGCATAACAGCGATCGATCGGCAGTAGCCTCACTGTAATTGTCACTTCAATGTTCATGCCTCGACGCCCGGAGAACAAAAGTGGGGGAAAGTCTTCCTGCATTCCAAGGGACTGTATACAATAAAGGGGAAAAGGGCTATTAGTCCTCCACAAGTAGACCCCAAGAAGAGGCAAGGACTGGCATTGACCACAAACCTGAGGCCATTCCATTTCTCGCTGTGCCGTGGCCATCTCCTTCGGATGCATACCTGGCATTGACTTCACAGTTCTGAGCTCTTGTGCCATCTCACTGTGTGACTGGTCTCTCTCCGAGTTCAAATCGAGAGGTGCAGCCTCCCAATGAGCAGTGAGCAATGATATTGTAGACGGTACACAAAATTGCTGGGGAAACTCAGCGGGTGCAGCAGCATCTATGGAGCGAAGGAAATAGGCGACGTTTTGGGCCGAAACCCTTCTTCAGACCCGAAACGTCGCCTATTTCCTTCGCTCCATAGATGCTGCTGCACCCGCTGAGTTTCCCCAGCAATTTTGTGTACCTTCGATATTCCAGCATCTGCAGTTCCTTTTTGAACATGATATTGTAGACTCTTGCTCGCTGTTGCATTCAAAGAGCACCACTGGGAGTGCTAGCAGTCACCAGAATAAATGTAGCAAGGAATTGCCACCGATGGCCATCGACTAATAGACTGTCACAGACTGTCATAGATGGCCATCCTCTCTGTCCATATTCAGAGGCTGAATATCTATTTATTTATTTATTTGTTTAATTCTTTATTTCGAACAGAATAAAAGAATAAAAAGCAAGTGTGAAACAGCATACAAAAAACAAAACAAGAATATTTATAAAGTGTCATAAACAATATCTATAAATAAATGAAATCGTATGTGTCTGAAAAGGAGCAGGAAGAAGCCAAAGCTTATTAATTCCCACCCCTTATTCAACTGCTTATAATTATCTTATACAAATATAGCAGCTATATGTACACCATATGTACACGAGCAGCTATATGTACACCAAATTATTTACGTATACACTAATCAAATATTTACAAAGCCATACAAAAAAGAGAGAAAAAAAAAAAAATATCTCAAGATCATTTAAAATAGAGCAAGTTCCTCCATTAAAATCTTCAGAACTTTATTTTGAATAACCTGGAAACACAAGGAACTGCAGATGCTGGAATCTGGAGTAAAATACAGAGTGCTGGAGTTACTAAACTGGTCAGGCACCATCTCTGCAGGACAAGGATAGGTAATGTTTTAGATTGGGACCATTCTTCAGACAGGGTATAACCTCCATTGGTACTAATGGTCATACATCTGGCTTCCATGTTTGCTGTGGTGGACATTATCCACATTATTGCAGATACATCCTCTCACGTTCAAGGGCTGTGGACTAAACGCGTGACAACTCACGGACACCGGGCTAAAATAGAAATGAGCTATTTTTTTCTGTAAAGCAAGAGAAACATTAAATTTCAGAAGACTCTCTGAGCCAAGGTTTTAATTATAATCTAATCTACTTAAAATATATAATTTAAACCTAACTAACAAGTGAAGTCAGTGGCTGGAACTAACTTTTTACCAATTGCATTTGAAACCTTTGAAGTTGTTTTTAAAGCAGCTAAGACATTTAAAAAAAAGTCCGTTCATTTTATTAACTGGGAATGTGTGGATATTCAGAATATTGTCTGGAAAATGGATTTCAAGACACAGTCGCCACTGTTTTTCTTACCTAGCTTAAATAGCTATCTGAAACATTCATGCAAACATTGTTGGGCAGTGAGTGAATGTGTTTCGTCTCCACGCGATGTTACCTCGCCAAAAGGAACATTGTTCTGCAGGCAACTAATGGATTTCCATCGCTCATGAGGTGCCTGCGTTTCTAATCGTGTGTTGACTTTACAAACTACATTAGCTGAACTTGTCATCCCATTTGTTCTGGATAGTTCTTTGTGGCTGGCTGGCTGAATTTGCTGAGGGATAGATGTAACTGATGGAGGAGCAGGTCACTGTGGCAGGAACACTGCAAAGCTCGCATCATTCACAAAAGCCCAGTTGAAACATGACCCCCTTCGGCTTGCAGGGGTCTAAAACCTTTGAGAGGAGATGCCAGTTAGAGTATTCGTACTACTTCGCATGCAGACAGCTCTGTTAAGTTTTTGTTTCTGCATGAAATGTAGAACATCCATGTCTCATTTTACCTGAAGCTGAATTTCACAATCCAGAGCTGCCATTTGTCATGTTTACGATGGCAGTCCCTTATGGCAGCAAGGTGCCAGATGGTGTACTTATTGCAGCTGTGTAGATTGGATGCAGATAGCAGCAAGTGACATTGCACTGGCACTCAGCTACAAATAGCTTGTGTTCCTGCTCCTGCATATCCTCGGGTAGATCAATGGCTGGTGACAGATTACCGGCTTAGCTTCTGTCTTTTCAGTAAATCTCTTCTGACGTACCTGACAGAAAAGTACTTCTGCTTTTTATTATTAAATTGTTTATAAGGTTCTCAAGATTGAGCTGCTGCCTCACAGTGCCAGAGACCCTGGTTCGATCCTGACCTCGGCTGCTGCCTGTGTGGAGTTTGCATGTTCTCCATGTGATCGTGCGGGTGCTCCGTCCTCCCACATACCAAAGACGTGTGGTGTAGGTAGGTTAATTGGCCCTCTGTAAATTGCCCCTAGTGTGTAGGGAGTGGATGAGAAAGTGGGATAACATAGAAATTGTGTGAATGAGTGATTGATGGTCGGTATGGGCTGAGGGATATGTGTCTCTGCTGTATCTCGCTAAACTAAACACAAATTATCATGCTTCCCACATACTATGATATGTTCTAAGACAGACAAGCCTTTCTTATTTACATTATTGTGAGCAAGCATACAAGGTGATCCCAATGTGTACATTAAGTTTCTGGGCTGAATGACTGTGGTCATTGTAACAACAAAAAGAGCAGAAAGCAAAGACTAACAGTAGAGTGCCTTCAGCTCTTTGCTACGGCATAGAAAACAGAGAATTTCTCTCAGTTTTGGTGACAGGTTTTGATATTTGGCAAGAAACAGGTCAATGACCCCCAAGCGCACTTCGGTTATCACTGTCAGGCAAATGGATGGCTTCAATCGAGAGCTCCACTTCCATCCCGTGTGTGGAGATTGCATCAGTCCTTCCCCAGATGAAGCTTTTACAAAGAAAGGCTTCTCAAATTGGTTTCCATAAAGCATCTATGACACGTCAGATAGTTTAAGGCACTGAGTACAAAGGGTAAGATGCACAAAACTTTAAAAATAAACTTTTTATATACTACGACGGCAATGATTTTGCAATAAATGAGTGGAAATTAATTGCAGCTGACCTATGGTACTGTTGTCTTAAACTTTGTACAAAAAATATGAACTATATTTGTAACATTTTAGAAGGCACAGAATGTCGAACCTTTCTTCAGGTAAGTTCAAATCCAAAGTTACATAATTTGTTCACAACATACTGCTAGGGGAACACGGCAGTGGGAGAGTCTAAGACTAGGGTTCATAACCTCAGAATTAAAGGACGTTCTTTTAGGAAGGAGAAAATGGTGAATCCATGGAATTCTATGCCACAGAAGGCTGTGGAGGCTAAGTCAGTGGATATTTTTAAGGCAGAGATAGATTTTTGATTAGTACATGTGTCAGCGATTATGGGGCGGAGGCAGGAGAATGGGGCTAGGAGGGAGAGATAGATTAGCCATGATTGAATGGCAGAGTAAACTTGATGGGCCGAATGGTCTACTTCTATTCCTATCACGCACGATCGTATGATCATCTGTGGGGGGGGAATGGACAGGCGACGTTTCAGGTCCGGACCCTTCAAGTCTGAAACATCACCTTTCCAGTCCGTCCACAGATGTTGCCTTACCCACTGAGTCCCTCCAGGACTCTGTGTTTTGCTTAAGATTCCTGCACCAGCAGTTCCATGCACCTCCAATAAATCGTCAAATCGTTCCTCAAACATTAAATTGCATTCAAGCATCACAAAACCTCTTCACTGATAATTTCAGGAAGGATACGGAATCCCTGTACTACAGGCAGCAGCCGCAGCAAATCATGCCACCATGTCACCTAATAACAGTGGCATGAGAGGTTATTTTGCTAACCTCCACTTGCAACTTGAGCAAAGTGTTACGCTGGTGGTAAAGTGTGAGCAGAATCTCATTGTTTGGAAATATTGGGCATCGAGGGCAGGGCGTGGTTATGTGGAGAGCCACTTTCACAGCAGCAACGCCCAAGCTTCCACATCTGGGTGTAAGGAATATGCTGGAGGTTAGCATTGATGCTTCTGTCACCTCGTCAAGTCCAGACATCATGGACTGCAGGGTGTGCTGCGCCCAGATGCCCTCTAATCCTAGTGCCACTGCCACAGGTCGGTAGGTTCATTGGCTGCTCTAAATCAAGTGTGGTACAGTGGCGCAGTTGGTGGAGCAGCTGCATCACGTCGCCAGGGACCTGGGTTCAATTCTCACCTCGGGTGCTGTCTGTGTGGAGTCTGCACGTACTCCGTGATTGCGTGGGTTTTCTCCAGGTGCTCCAATTTCTTCCCACATCCCAAAGACGTGCAGGTTTGTAGGTTAATTGACCCTCTGTAAATTGCCCAAAGTGTGTAGGGAGTGGATGTGAAAGTGGTAAGACCTAGAACGAGCGTGAACATGTGATCAATGGTCTGTGTGAACTGAAGGAACTGTTTCCATACTGTTTAAAAAAAAAAGCTTTCTTAAATATCGCCCTGGTAAGTTAATCAGTGGGGGTGGGAATTTAGGAGAATAAAATGGGATTAGCTGGAGTGTGGACTTGGTGGGTCGAAGGACCTCTTTCCATGCTGTATATCTCTAATCATATCTGATGGATCCAGCTCAGTCTTGTAGTGTCAACCTTAATGAATAAAATTATGTGAAAGTATCTTTTTACTTTAGTTTAAATAACGTTGTTTAATTAATGTACATCAGTTGAATGTTTTAAATGAATTGATTATTTTAATTAAGTATTTACATTTTTTACATTCATCTCAAATGACATAGACCTTTGAACATAGTGCAAAGGTCTCTGAGTGTGAGTGGTGTTGCAGAGAGAACTTAGTGCAGCTCTGGACCAGTGCTCCAGTGCGAATGAGCACAGGCACAGTCAGGTCAGCGCAGTGAAACCCAAGTCAATAAATACTGAGGAAAAAGTGAAAGAAATAGAATCATTCCTTTCATGAATAAACATTGTAAATATTCTATTCTACTTCCAAAGCATCAAAGGCTGTCTCTTTGAAGTACCGGAGATCAATAATAGGTTTTATGTTTTGCTAGGCCTGACCTGCTGGACATCTGCCGTGGTTGCATTTCACAACCTTTACATGTTCCTTGGCATTCCTTCTCTTTCTCTCTCCATCTCCCTCCCTGCCTGCCTGCCTGCCTGCCTGCCTTGTGTCTGTCTATCTATCCCTCTGTATTATCATCATGACAACCTAGCTTGGTCTATCAGAGAGATTATCCTATCAAATCTTCATTTTGATTCCAACCTTGCTCCAGTTAATCATAAAAAACTATTTGCATGCATCTTTTGAGTTCAAACTTCACCGGTTAGTGTGGGCTGAATGCCTACTACCAAAGACTTGCAATACAAATTGCTGAAAATACTCAGCGGGTCAGGCAGCTGAGGGAGAGAGCAGAGCAGAGTTAATGTTTCTGGTGAGTAACCAAAAATTAATCTCCTGGTTTTATTTCCGTTTCCCAGCACGTGCAGTGTTTTCCTTTTGGCTTTACTTGGCCTAATCCAGGACCCTTAATTCTTGGAATGCCCCATAATTTAAGGGTGCTTTATTTTCCTAAAGCTTAGCATCTGGCTTCATTCCCAAAAGTAAATATTGTGTTAACTTTTATACACGCCAACAATAACCTAACAGTTGAATGATGTCATTGCCTGCTAATGACTGTGGAAACTACTTGTACTGTTCCAGTCTTATTCTACTTTTTCCTTGCTCTTAAATCTCCAAGTGTCCAACTTTATTAGAATTAGATAGGGTAAAGTAGTTCTGTTTAACTTGCTTAGTGCACAAACCCTTCTTTCTCCATCTCCACCACTAAACTAATCTCCTCTACCTGTGTGTGATCTACATCCATGTGCCTATCTAAAAATCTCTCAAACAACACGAGACTATCAGTCTCGACCACCAACTCTGGAAAGGGCCTGTTTCCACGCTGTATCTCTTTTACCTCTAAACAAGCTTCAGTTACCAAGTAGTAGTTCCGTCAATTGTTGCATGGATGTGGATGTTAAGGCCCTGAAAAGCCTGCAGTGAGATGTTTTCCAGCCCTTCTGCAGAGTGTCACCAAAGTTAGAGCAACAAGTATGAAGCTGTTGGAACTTTGTCAGTGCAGTTCAATTGCAGACTCGGTGTCTTAATGGAAACTGATTGCTTCCTATTGAATCCCAAGTCCTACAGTGAGTGAGGTTGAATTGTGAAGCCCGTTTGTTTGGATTTGGAAAAGAATGGAGTGCGAGACGAATTGTGGACATTAAAGGGCCTGTCCCACTTAGGCGATTTTTTTGAAAAAGCAGCGACTGGACCCCCCCTACGACAATGTCTACGACAAGCTACGACAACCTACCACCTAGACGACGTCAAGCTACGGCAAGCTATTGACAGCCCATTAGGACATCCACCTACGACCACACAGGCGACAACCTACGTCCACCTGCGACAAGCTATGACAAGCAACGACCCTGTCGGCGACAACTGAAGACAATTCATTCACCGGTACCTGCCGCCGGTTGACGTAGGTAGTTGCCAATGGAATTCACCGAAGTCAGCACCCGGCGACAACCAATGTCACCAGGCGACAACCTGCGTCATCCTGGCGACAACCTACGACAGGAGAAGACAAACTGCGTCAAGCCCACAGTCGCCAAAATGTTTTGAACATTTCAAAATCCAGCGGCAACCAGAAAAACATTACGTCTCTTTAGGCGACTTGCGGAGACTACTCACGACCATACAGGCGTCACCCTGTGACCATGTGGCGACAGCCTAGTCGCCTGTAGTTGCTGAAATAATCGCCGAAGTGGGGATAAGGGCTTAAATCACCTGAGATCACTTCCCAGTTTGGGGTGGTTACACCGTGATAAGAATTTGCTCACAATTATCAGAATCAGAACAAACTCAAACTTTGAAAGAATTTTGACTCAAGTTCATACAGAGGAAAGTTTAATTTTTGTCATTTCGCCTATTAAGGCATTGATAAAAAGCATCTCGGTGAAAATAAAACTGTCATTTGCTGTAACTTTCCCCTCATTTCCCAAATGGCCAGAGTGCAAACATCTGATGTGTGCTGTAGATGTCTCAGCTTTCAACTGGGAAAATGCAGCCCTTGGCAGAACCCAAGGATTCAATTACCACTTAAGCTCGGTTAGCCAAAAGCAGCCCATAAAAAGCAAAATTAAACAATCGCAATATGGCTCACAAGCAGTAAAAGCCCTTCTCTGATCACATTAAGCCCTGTGCAATGTAATATCTTCTATTCGTGTAGGAGAAGGTTATGATGGAGCATCTCGATGAGAACATTTTAAAAGATTATTTATGAATTAAACAATATCATTAGTTCTGATTCTGCAGAAAGGAAGTTTTATATTAGGAAAGGTAAGATATATTACAGAAACCTTTATCAACTAAGGCTTGTTTCAGTGTCGTGTGACTCTATGATTCTAACTGAGAGAGGGCAAACTTACTCTAGGATATATCTTAGAGTTACTAGTGTGGTTGTATGCTGGTGCTTGAAGCAAGCAACACATGTTTAATCCGAAGAAGGATCCCGACCCGAAACACCACCAATCCATGTTCTCCAGTGATGCTGCCTGACCTGCTAAGTTATTCCAGCACTTTGTGTCTTTCCTTGGTAAACCAATATCTGCAGTTCCATGTTTCAACAAATTTCACTTACTGTACAATTCAATTTATTGTCATTTGGACCCCTTGAGGTCCAAACGAAATGTCGTTTCTGCAGCCATACATTACAAACAAATAGACCCAAGACACAACATAATTTACATAAACATCCATCACATTGCTGTGATGGAAGGCCAAAAAAACTTATCTCTCCACTGCACTCTCCCCCCCGATGTTAGAGTCAAAGTCAAAGTCAAAGCCCCCGGCAGGCGATGGCGATTGTCCCGCGGCCATTAAAGCCACGCCGGGTGATGCAAGGTCGCACACCGGGTTCTTGATGTTAGAGCCCCCGGCGTGCGCTCGCAGTCCCGCGGCCATTCCAAGCCGCGCGGGGCGGTGATGTAGGCCCCGCTCCAGGAGCTCTTCAACCCCGCAACTCGGGCGGGAGAAGTCGCCGTTGCGGGAGCCCTGAAAAGCGGACTACCTCCAGGGACCCGCGGGCTCCCGGTGCCGCCGTCCGCCAGACCCGCAGTTGCAGCCACCGAATCTCCGGGGGTCGGGTCGCAGCAGCGTCCACCACAGCTCCACCCGCTCTGGACTCGGCCAGCTCCGCGACGGTGAGGTGAGTAGTCGGCACCACAGCCCCCGGTCTTCCTGTTGGAGGCCGCTCCTCGTTGCAGCCCCAACGACAACGGAGACCCGACAAAGAAAAGGTCGGGTCTCCGTCAGCACTAGATCAGAACTGATGTTCAACTTTTATTTTAAGTGAGTCCTGTGGAGAGTTTCAGCTAATGACAAAGAAAATAAAAATCACATTCAAACTTTCTGAAAACTATCAGCAATCCTTTGCTCATTGAAAAGTAAGTTCAGTTAGGCTGACCAGTCAAATGATTGATTTTGACATTTGAAATTGGTCTTGCAAAGATCTTCGAAAGAGAGAGGGATGAACAAGTGGAGAGATTTCAGACCAAAGACATGACATGAAGCAGTGGGTTTAATAGGCATCCTGATGGGGAGAGTGTTGGCACGTAAAGCTGAAGGGTTTTGCAGAGTGTGGGTTGGATCACAAAAATAGTGATCTGCTTTGAATTCTGTGCGATAGGGTCAGAAATAACAAAATCTGGACATTATTGGGATTCTGCACGAGTTAAAGATGAACTAGTAAAGAATTCAAGCTTTCCTGTGGAGCATGGCACCTGTTTGAAACTTTATTGAGTTTTGTGAAGTATTTTAGAGTAAGCCTTTGACAGGACCATCCCTGATGTCCTAGATTTGTCATCAAGCCAGCTGCTTATAATCAAATGTTCACATGTCTGGGAAGTGTCACAATGTGAAGTGAACTGCTGTTTAATATGCTATGAGTAATACATAAATTGGAATGTTTCACAATCATCTAATCTCCAATTTAATGCTCTCCATTTTATAACCTTGAGTCACAGCCCAACAGTCGCATTCTTTGCAAGGCACAGAGACTCAGTGGGTCAGACAGCATCCGTGGAGGGATTGCACGGGCCAGTTTCGGGTTAGGACTCGTCCTCTGACTCGTGTCCGTCCACTCCTTCCAGTAATGCTGCCTGATCCAATGAGTTCCTTCAGCACTCTGCGTTTTGCTCAAGATTCCAGTATCTGCAGTTTCTTGTGTCTCCACATAGTGTTAACATTTGTTACACCAAACCTTGGTGCCTTTGCGCTCGGCATTGTAACAACTGATGTAATCTCCCTGCTGCACAGGTCTGGTCAGGTAACACAGGATTCAAATGAAGTTTTAACCTAAACTAAAAGCAGGATAATTGTACCATTTTTATTATTTGTTTTAGGGATCAGATACTATTTCCGAGCACCATTGACAGTGCATTCTGACTGTAAGTGTTGCTTAATGGAGACCTGATAGGACTCTCAGTCTCGTGCAACACTACCTTCTGCGGTGCCATGTAACAAAATATAAAAAGGTTACATTTTTATCATTGTCTACCCTAAAAATAATTCTTCCTTTGCAAGAATTCTCCAGGAAAATTTACTTGCATGGTCCACAGGTTAAAGCCAAAACTGCCAGTGGTGAGGTGGGAAGACACGCACACGCGCACGCACATGCACACATGTGTTAGCTGCAAAGTATTTGACTACTGCTTCACGTTGATGGGAAGACAGCGAGGCCTCTGATCCGTGGAGACAAACTGGCCAGATGGAGATAGCCACACGGCATGTAGTAATGTGACTAACATCCACTTTATGGTAGATCTGCTAATTAGTGTTAAGTTTCTTTGGAGTGCCCAGGCTGTTCAGCAGCAGCATCTGTACAATGCATCCTCTTTATCTGGCCCATGTGAGATATTTTGCAGTATGACTGAAGCAACTGATGATTAAAGTAAATGTGCCCATTTTAGAACTAACCACTTTGGTGTTGAGAGGAGGATTTTATTATTGCACAGTGTAAGTAAACATTGAAGGAAGATGCACATAGAAACATAGAAACATAGAAAATAGGTGCAGGAGTAGGCCATTCGGCCCTTCGAGCCTGCACCGCCATTCAATATGATCATGGCTGATCATCCAACTCAGTATCCTGTACCTGCCTTCTCTCCATACCCCCTGATCCCTTTAGCCACAAGGGCCACATCTAACTCCCTCTTAAATATAGCCAGTGAACTGGCCTCAACTACCTTCTGTGGCAGAGAATTCCAGAGATTCACCACTCTCTGTGTGAAAAATGTTTTCCTCATCTCGGTCCTAAAAGATTTCCCCCTTATCCTTAAACTGTGACCCCTTGTTCTGGACTTCCCCAACATCGGGAACAATCTTCCTGCATCTAGCCTGTCCAACCCCTTAAGAATTTTGTAAGTTTCTATAAGATCCCCCCTCAATCTTCTAAATTCTAGCGAGTACAAGCCGAGTCTATCCAGTCTTTCTTCATATGAAAGTCCTGACATCCCAGGAATCAGTCTGGTGAACCTTCTCTGTACTCCCTCTATGGCAAGAATGTCCTTCCTCAGATTAGGAGACCAAAACTGTACGCAATATTCCAGGTGTGGTCTCACCAAGACCCTGTACAACTGCAGTAGAAACTAACTCTTTTGAGAGTGGAAGGATTGGCAAAGGTCAATGGGCTAGACACTCTATGAAGATATTTTTGTGCATCATACAAAGGAGTTTCACTGCAGACCCGATCTGATCATGTGTGGTTCTCATTATATTAACTCCAGTTATCCGTGCTCTTTACACTCAGGGACATTTTGATAAACCATAATGATGAAGCAAGACATAGATAAATATCTCATTTACTTCAACAGAAACCTTCTGCACCATTTGTGAATACAAGTGACAGCGAAACTGTGGTGGACATGGAGTTTAAGGCCTAATGCCGTAAGCATCTGAGTTACTTGAAAAATGTTGAAAGCTGATTCCGCCAGTTACAAGGCAATTGATGATGTGATATTTTGGGCACGTCGGTTACCTGTGAACCTTTTTAACAAGTTCTTTAAGGATGAATTAATGCATATCTGCTGTCAATGCAAGTAAGACAGATCGCCAAACATGCAACCTGCAACATCAAAGTACCAACCATCAGAAAGATTAACTGTTCTGAACTTGGCACTATCGAGGCACTCTGAATATAAATGTAGAATTAGCATTTGCATTGGGTGGAATTTTAAGAATGTGTGGGTGGACAATTGTTTGGAAACGCAGCCCCTGACAGTCGAGCTGAATATTCTCCATGGGTGCAGTTTGCTTTGCAGAACATAATTAAAAAGGAAAGGGGACGGACCCTGGACCCCCTCAGGCCTGCCTGGCAGTGGCCCATCGGCCCATCGGCCCCACGCCGAATCTCTCTTTCTCTGCCAGTTCCCCAATGCCTCCATTG
Organism: Amblyraja radiata; assembly: GCF_010909765.2. Taxonomy (NCBI): domain Eukaryota; kingdom Metazoa; phylum Chordata; class Chondrichthyes; order Rajiformes; family Rajidae; genus Amblyraja; species Amblyraja radiata. The sequence goes on from NC_045981.1 coordinate 27,686,912, forward strand.
ACAGATATTTCAAAAATTAATTTATCTCCTTGTTGAATACCTCTTCCAACCTTAAGAATAGAGATCTAACCTATTTAGTCCTGCATGACAGGCCAACACTTTCATCCAGGAATCAATTTAGTGAATCTCTTTTGGACAATCTCCTGTGGAAGTATTAGAACATAGAACAGAACAGCACAAGAACAGGGCCTTTAGCCCACAAGTTCTGTGTCAAGCATAATGCCAAGACCATCATTTATCTATCTGCACGTAACCTATATCCCTCCATTTCCTGCATATCCATGTTGCTCCCCAAAAATCTCTTAAATGCCACTAACATCTATGCTTCAACCACCCCCCCCCCCCCCCCCCCCCGCCAGCTTGTTCCAGGCACCCACCATCTTCGATGTAAAACAAAAACTTGCTCCACGCATGAACTTTAAACGTCCCTCTCACCTTAAAGCTATGCCCTCTAGTATTTGATTTTTCAATAGGGTGGACCACGTGAAGGTTGCAATCTCCCACCCCAGAGCAATCACTAATCATGTTGGCCATTTCCATTCATAAATTCTCAGATAATAAAATCCATCCCAACAGGCAGCAAGGGGCAAGGAAAGTAATATTCAAACCAGATGGAGACATGAGAAATTGCAAAGAACAGAGTGCTGGTGGAACCCCGCTGGTCAGGCAGCATCTGTGGAGGGAATGGACAGATGATGTTTCAGGTCGGGACCTTTCTTCAAACTGATTTAAACCACACGAGTGGCAGGCAATGATGGTCTTCTACAAGAGGGAGTCTGAACAACACTTGTTGATGTCCAATGACATTACCATTGCCAAATTCCACTTGCCCAACATGGTCATAGAGTCATAAAGACATACAGTATGGAAACAGGCCCTTCAGCCCAACTTGACCATGCTGACCAACGTACCCCATCTACACCAGTTCCATCTGCCTACTTTTGGCCCATATCCTTCTGAACCTATCCTATGCATGTACTTGTCCAAATATTTGTAAACGTTGTGATAGTACCTGCCTCCTCTGTGCTAATACCTCCTCTGGCAGCTCTTTCCATAGACCTACCACCTTTGTGTTTGACAAAAAAAAATGTTGCTCCTCTGGTCCCTATGAAATGTTTCCCCACTCACCTTATACCTATGACATCACGTCGCGGCCCTGTTTTCACCAATATTTCCACCACCATGCATAAGAAGCACAAGACAGACACCATTGTATGCAGATGCCAAGATGTGTGCTCAGCTCTGGCTGAACAACTTCGAATCTTGTGCGTGGACTCGATAAGAAGAACAAGGCGGCCCTCAAGTCCTGGTAACATCCTCATGAATCTTCCCCGCACCCTTTCCTGCTTCACAACATCTTGGGATTACTGTTAATGGTTCACCAACGTTAATACTCTGGCTCATTGATAGACAATGGTTGAGCATTCTGCTTTGAGTGACTTATTTCATGTCTCCCTTTAGACTGTGACTGAACTCCAGGAACTAATGCTGGAAATCTGAATCAAGACTAGTAACTGCAGGCAGGAGTTTAGGTAAAATGCATATAGACTAACTTTCTGAGCACGATTTATTGTGCAAGTTAATGGTCATTGAGAAAATTACCCGACATCAGCAATCTTGACCAGAGCTCAAAACAATGACGTAACCTTTTTATTAAGTTATCAACTATTTTTCATGGAAAATTAACATTCCAGGATAATCCCCTTCGGTTCAGTTTATATATCATTGTTGTTCAAAGTAGCTACAATACAGTGGTGCATAATAATTATACAATGTGCTTTAATATGGACTAAAAGTGTAATTGTAGATCAAAGATTGTAGATCATCTGCTAGACGTTGTTAATAGATGATGCAGTAAAGGGGTGTCGATTTTTAAACTGAACCTGACATTGGTTGAAATCAAACACCTTAATCTAGTTCCACATATTACACATTTGATTGATTTGACATATTTAATAGAGATGGCCTGCACCTTCTCAACACACAAAGGCAAAGACAAATATAATCTTTTTTCAGAAATTGAAATAGGAACTGCAAAATTGTAAAGACCTGGATATGTCCCAGCAAGATTCTACCTATAAATATTTTACGCTCCACATGCAGTTTTATCGTAGAATATTTTGTTTGCAAAATCACAGGTAGATTTTACAGGTGATTATTGTTACACTTTCCAATCTTGTGGAATGTGTTTTGACAACGTCATGGATGAGTTTAGATATGAGGCATACAGTGAGGTTCCTAAAGCTACTAAGATGGTAAATGAGCCCAGGCTTTCCGTCCCAGAGCTGTGGACTTCAGGTGGAAACTGAATGAAGTGTGAAATTAGTGCAACCATCAACACCAACAGAATTCATTCTGCAGGACAAACAATGGGGAGGTGGCAGTGCATGAAGAGAGGGAAAAGACAGATAAAGAAATAGTCTGAAATGAGTACGAAGCAACTTTGACTTGTTTCAGCTGTAAATCTAAACTTGTTCCTCATTAGCAGTTAAATTGTCAGCATAAACAATGCTATTTATTTATTCCATCTTTGGTGCGTTAAGGATCTCAAAGTGATTTATGGTGCAAGCCCATTTTACGGTACTGTAAACAGCTTCATTTGATTTTCTAATGCATAGGGGACTGTGTGTTGAGCAAACTTGAAGCAAGCATAAGTCAGGGACATGGCAGATATGTTACTCTTCTGTCACATGTGGAAGTGGCTCTCTGATGCAATGCCAGTGTAATAACATTATTGGAAAGGTAAATGCAATCGGGAATGTTAAGGACATTATCTGATTACCAGCTACAGCTGATTTTGTTTGCACTGCTGTCTATTGCAATACTATTTTCATAATCTTTTGTACAAAGTGATCTAACAACTAAAATTGCTGGTAATCACAAGTGTCATCACCTGTGGTATTCATTTTCTCAGTGTCTTTGTCTATATATATACAGTAGAGCTGCTGCCTCACAGCGCCAGGGACCTGACTATCCTGATCCTGACTATGGGTGCTTTCTGTACATTCTCCCTGTAACCGCGTGGGTTTTCTCCGGCAACTCCAGTTTCAAAGATGTGTAGGTTAATTGTCCGAGTGTGTAGGATGAGAACGTGGGATAACATGCAACTAGTGTGTGGGTGATCAATGGACCAATGCGTGGACTAAGTGGGCCGATGGGCCTGTATCTATGCAGCATCTCTAAACTAAACAAGCTTCCAACATGATGAAATGATTACCCATAAAGCAGTATACTGCAAATATCCACATTTATTTGCTTTTCAATAATAAAAATAAAACAACCCTTAGGGGTTCAGTTTGCTTCACATATTATAAATGGATTGCCCATTTGCAAATGCACAATTGAGCTAGAGGTTTGTGACAACTCCATTATTCAAAAATAATATATGTACCAACACAAAGAAAATTAGTTAGGTATGTTAAAATGCTTCAGCGCGGATAAGATGCAATATTCATTTACACCTCAAAAGCAGAACTTTAATATTATTAAACTGTTGTGCCCATATCACATTAGACTATTTAATAGTTAAGCTAACCATAGAAACCAAATGTTACTTTTTAACGATCTCCAGCGAGGTTTTTTGTAAACTCTGATCAGATGATTTAGAACATCAGGGAACAGATGTTGCTGCCAACTTGATTTGTTATGAGGTACAAATGAGGAGTGGGGGGAGGGGGAGGAAGGTTTAAGTTTCACATCAGATGGAACAGAACAGATTTTTGTTACTCACCCTTTCAAATATATACTTTTTGTAAATTGTACAGTTATCAAGATGATTGATGTTGGTGCAAGGGAGTGGAACACATGCTCACTGGTATCCAGATTCATCAAATACAGACACAGTGGATTACAGATTACAACTCCATCTGCCAGGTTTAAGAACAGCCTTAGTCGCATCAACTGCCTCAACAACATTCTCCAATGATCTATGTGGTTTTTTTTTTTGTTGTGGACCATCCTCTTGAGAAATGATGGTGCTGATTGCGAGAAAAAGAAAGACGGGAAAGGTTTATCTCTCTGAATTCAGTTTGATTCCTTACTTCAGTAACCCCTTCATGTACTCGGATATTATCCATGTCAAACAGGTAAATTACTGACCTTAAAGCACTGAGAATGATAAGAATGTAGAAATGGGAGGAGCTGAAAAATAAATTGCACTTGCCTTTCTTGACTTCGATGTCTCAACATAATTCACGGTTAATGGTGGATCTCTGAGATCTGTTTATAAAGTAGTGAATAAGCAGACAGCAGAGTTCCACAAATCTCACTCGGACAAATTACCAATTAAGTGATGTGGATAGGAAAGATTGAGGGATATGGGCCAGGCATGGGAAAATGGGACTAGCAGAGATGGGGCATGCATGGGTGATATGGGCCAAAGGGCCTGTTTCTGTACTGTATGATTCTATGGGATGTTGGCCACAGAGTCATAAATGTTAATCATTTGATGAGAAGACATCTTTTGCTCTTCCCACAAGGGTATCATAAAATCCTACGTGAGACGGTAGATGATAGCCAGTTTAATGTTTCATTCAGAACACAAACCACAGTGCTTGACCTACAGACCTTATAATCTCAAAACTGCCAGTATTTCCCTCTTTACATCGGGATCTGTCACCAGGGCCGGCGTTAAGCCGATTTGACCGATTGCTCCAAATTGGGCCCCGCGCCTAAGCGGGGCCCCGCACTAATGTTCAGTATTTCGTACGGAAATACGAATTCTCTTTGTTAAATAAAGATTTTTTTTAATTCGCCATCCGGATTTTTTTTAAACGAACATGTAAAACAACCGCTGCACGGCCATCATACACAAACGATTTGTTAACTAGTGCTGTTAGCACTTCTTAACGGTAAGTACTTAACACCTTGTTATGCAATGTCATGAATCTGCATCTATCCGCATTCCTCAGTAAATGTTATAGTGTTTTGAACAAGTATTAATGACGCCGTGTTCCTTTGAATAAAATTCACGCGGCGTCATTAATACTTGTTTAAAACACAATTACATTTACTGAGGAATGTAGATCGATGACACGTTGAGAATTTCATTTAACTCACCATCATGAGTGAGGGCCCCGGACCGCGAGAAGGGGCTTCTTCCTGGTGTGCAGGTTAGTCATTCACCTACCGACCCACGTTGTGTCCAAAGATCTTATAGCGGATCTTTGGTTGTGTCTCTCTGTCTTTTGCTCACTCCCTCCCTCCCTCCCTCTTTCTCTCGCGCTCTCTCTCCCGCTCCCCATATTGTCTCTCTCTAGCTCTCCCACTCCCTCTCTATCACCCTGTCCCCTCAGCATTCCCGGAATCGTTGACGTTTTGCAGTAGACAAAAATGCTGGAGAAACCCTGCGGGTGAAGCATTCGCCTGGCCCGCTGAGTTCCTCCAGCACTCTGTGTTTTTTGTTTGGCTCTGAAGTTGAAGGTGGCTCAGCGGGACGGGCAGCGGCTCTGGGGAGAGGGTTGTGTTTCTGGTCGAGACCCTTCTTCAGACAATTACAAGTACTCTCATCGACGCGAGTTCAGTGCGGTCTGAAGAAGGGTCTTCTCTCCAGAGTCGCTGCGCTGCCTGTCCTGCTGAGTTACTCCAGCTTTATGTCTATCTTCAATTTCAGAGAATTACAATTTCTCACGGGGGGCTTATAACGTCTCTAAACCCCTCTGGGACCCTCTGAACACATCTAAACCCCCTCTAGCCCCCCTATTTCCCTCTATTCCCCTCTAAACAATTGTAAACACACCTGAACCCATCTGAAGCCCTCTAAACATCTCTAAACCGTTTAAACCCCTCTAAACTAGGAGGCTGCAAGGTGACTTGGATAGGCTGGGTGAGTGGGCAAATGCATGGGAGATGCAGTATAATGTGGATAAATGTGAGGTTATCCACTTTGGTGGCAAAAACAGGAAAGTAGACTATTATCTGAATTGTGGCCGATTAGGAAAAGGGGAGATGCAACGAGATGCAACGAAAAATGCTCACGGCAGACCAAACGTGTTAAACAGAAATTGGTCAGATATTGAGCTTTACACAGTGAGAAATCATGTGAAATAATCACTGAATTTAATTTTAAATGAATGTACCTGCATGTTATACTGTTTAGTTTGGAGATACCACCAGATAGTCTGGTTGATACAACCAGATCAGTTTGGAGATACAACCAGATTAGTTTGGAGATACAACCAGATTAGTTTGGAGATACAACCAGATAGTCCACTGAGTTCGCACCGACCAGCGATTTTTGTTACAGATTTGACAAATTTATTTGACGGCCAATCAAACGCTGTCTCTAGGGGGGTTGCATCCAATCACCAACCAGCTTGCCTTAAAATTCCCGAAACTACACGAAATATAAACATACATAAATTTTTACTTTTCTAGAGTAGGGGCCCCGCCATCAGTTTTCTAATTGGGCCCCGCAATTCCTAGCACCGGCCCTGTCTGTCACCCAGATTGTTGGGGGTGGAGGCTGGCCAGATGAAGGTTTGGTGAGGTCTCTGGCCCTGTGTGGCCATGGGATATATGGCTCAGTCTGGGTCTCAGAAGTGGTCGGGGATGCAGAGTTATCTGTCTGCAAACCTATCTTTTATTTATGTTAGTGATAGGTTTTTGAAATGAGAAATAGGTCTGCTTACTCATTCGTCAAGAAAAGGCGACAAGATTTATTTTCGATCCGATGACTGATCCAAGATCCCCAAACTGAGGGACTGAGTGTATTTTGAATGAGTGGATATTGTATCAAATCTCCACATTTCCACTGCCAACAAAAACTGGAATAAGAGAGACAAGAAACTGTAGATGCTAGGATCTAGAGCAGAGCACAAAGTGCAGGGGGAACTCAACAGGTCAGGCAGCATCTGTGGAGACAATGGGTCAGAGCTTCAGAATGAAGAAGGACCTGACCCAAAACATCAGTTGTCCATTATCTCCATCGATGGTCCCTGACCTGTTGAGTTCCTCCAACACTTTTTTTTCTCACAATCCTAAACTAACTTCAACTCTCACACCAAGCCCATGCACCAACGTGAAGCTCACCATTTACCAATGCTGATGTCCAGTGCGGCTTTATTGGCGAGGATGTGTTCACCCTCTGCCGAACATCGCGATGGCCTTGCCCGTGTTCAATCAGTGACAGCCTTGTAGGATCTTAACTCTGCAGATCTCACAGTAGCTTTAGTAGAAGTATGTGCCATCAGTTCTTGCTGAGAAACAGTACCATCGACTCCCAAGTAATACTGAACAGATTAAAAACATCAGCAAAGCAGTAACTGCTGTTGAAAAGTTCACTGAAACAAAATTGTATTCACGTCCCATTAAAAGTGGATGACGATAAGTGCTGGAGTAGCTTAATAGGTGAGAGAACATCTCTGGAGAACTTGGATAGGCGACGTTTCAGGTTGGGTCACTTCTTTGTAAACCAGTAATTGCAGTTCCTTGCTTCCACCCATTAAAAGGGATTTGGTTCCTTAATATATTTTATTATCTATACATAACTAAAACTCTGATATTGTGCTCTTCCGGTTTGCGTGGGTTTTCTATATGCGCAAAAACTGTACATGATAGCGCTACGATTTTTCGCCACCTTACTAACCATTATCCTGTGCTCAAGTGCAACATGTTTTGTTCCGATCGATGGTATAGTTTAAAAGTTATTAAGGTTTAAAAACCACACATGCGCAGATTGGTCTCCTCTCCTGCCAGTCACCACCATGCAGATTGGTCTCCTCTCCTGTCAGTCGCCCGGACGGCGATGCCCCTTCCGGCGCAACATTGCCGCACTGATTTGCCGGGTCCTCTGTCACTCACCGGCGGGGAGAATAAAGCTGAAGGATCAGAGCGAGCAGAGTTTGTGCATCACCGCCGGCTGGAGCTGTGTCCAAGGCCGACTGCTGCAACCTCGAGATCCTGGGTAGGTGAAGAGGGAGAGTGGGGGAATTGATGGAGAGGAGGGGTAGGGAGGGAGAGGGGGGGGAAAGTGGGGTAGATGAGGAGGGAGAATCGGGGAGGAGGGGAATATAAGGAGAGGAGTGGGGGAGGTCAGGAGGAATAGTGGGTGGAGGTGGGGGATAGGAGGGGAGTAGGGAGGGGAGATGAGTTATGGAGGGAGTGAGGGTAGGGGAAAGAAGAGGTGAGGGAGGAATTGGGGGAGGGGAGGAGGAGAGGGGAAAGAAGAGGGGGATGAAGAGGAGGGGGAGGGAGTGCTGAGGGATGAGGGGAAATGAGCCACGCGTGTGCTATGAGTGAGTGGTGGAATATTGCGTTGGGGGAACGAGTTACATTGGGAAAACGGGTGAGTGGTGGAATACTGCATTGGGGAATGGGTTGCGTTGAGGGACCAGGCCTTCCGTGTGACTGGGACCCAACGGGTCCCACTTAGTCTAGTAATTTATTACGTTTAGTGCTGGTGAGTGACAATGCTTGTATCAAAATCGGTAATGTCGTTTATAAAATGTTCAACAGGAGAACACACAGTGAGAAAACTTTTATCACCACATTCATGAGCATTTCTTAACAATAAATGAGATTCCGATTTCACATTGTATGTGTATTTTGGGAGACTGGCATCATGAGCATGCCCCAGGCAGGTCACGAAAGACAGAAGATGCAGGAACTTAGGGTGATCTGCAGTTCCCAGGTAGTTGATGGAGGTAGTGTAACTATTCAAAGGACACCTGGACAGGTACATGGATTGGAAAGGTTTAGACAGAAATGGTCCAAATGCAGGCAAATGGAACCAATGTTAATGGGGCATCTTGGTCAGTATGAAGAAGTTGGGTCAAAGGGCCTGGTTCCATTCTATGACTATAGAATCTAAGTATGACTCTAGGACATAACTAGCAGGGATGAAGGCAGTGAGCAGTGGATCAGAGGTACTGTATATCCACACATATCCACACAATTTGCCCTTAACCTTTTAGGATGTAAAACATTCTAATGCATTTCACAAGAATATTCCCAGACAAATTTAATATGGAGCTCTGTACAAATACTTGGTTGGGTGGTGAAAAGTTTGGTTGAGTTGACTGATTTTAAGGAATGTTTAACCGAGCGGAGGGAGTGAACAAGCAGAGAGAACTTGCTGTATCACATGGAACAGATTCAATGGATTGTCTCGTAAATCATATTTTCAAGGATAATGAACGGTAATTCTATCCTCCAAGGTTACACTGTTTGTCACTTTTTTAAAATAGGCTGGTAGAACTTTACAGGATCTTATTCATCTTTTTTATATTTCCTGCATTCCTAAAGCATGAGCTCTAAAGGAACAAGCATTGCACATTTATATTAATAGTTTACCATGTCACCATAGCACATAAATCTGAAGCGACAAGCAATGCTGAGAATATTCAAGGTCCATCGTTAAACATTGTAGTTGGTGTCTATCCGATCCAAAGTTCAGAGGATGTTAATTCCAAATTCCTTCGGACTTAAATGTCAAAAAATATTTACTGACAAGTGGAGATCACAGCATAGAAACAGGCCCTTTGTCCCACTGAGTCAACGCCGACCATCGATCACCTGTTCATACTAGTTCTGTGTTATCGGACTTTCTCATCCACTCCATATGCTCGGGAGGTAATTTAGAGGCCAGTTAACCTACAAACATCCATGTTCTTGGAATGTCAGGGGAAACTCATGCAGTCACAGGAAGAAGGAGCAAATTTCACACAAACTGTTTGCATGGTCAGTATCAAACCTGGTTCTTTAGTTCCAAAGCCATCCCCCGTAACGAGACTGATATACAGTGACCTCCATAATGTTCTGGACAAAGACCCAACATTTATTTATTTGCCTCTGTACTCCACAATTTGAGATTGTTCAGGGCACCATAATGTTTGGGACACAGCAACGTCATGTCATGTTTAGTATTTTGTTGCATATCCTTCACGTGCAATGACTGCTTGAAGTCTGCGATTCATGGACCACCAGTTGCTGGGTGTCTTCTCTGGTGATGCTCTGCCAGGCCTGTACTGCAGCCATCTTTAGCCGCGTGCGGACGGGAAGTCGAAGGACGAGAAGCCGAAGCCAAGAAGTGGAAGCCAGGATACCGAACGGACACGGCGCCGAAAGGATACGAAACCGAACGGACACGACGTTGAAAGGACACGAGCCTGAACGGACACCATGCTGCAAAGACAAGACGCAGAACAGACATGACATCGAAAAGCCACTGATTGGACATGACGTCTCCGGGGACAGGATTTGTCCGAGACCTTGTTGGCTATTGGTCCAGACCCCCACGTCCATCACATCACTGGCCGGGGGGGAGAAGAGCTTGAGCTTGCATTTGTAAAATGGTGGCAGTGACTCCAAGCTGCTGCGATTGCCACAGAGGCAGTGATGTGATGGACGCCGCGGGGGTTTGGATCATTCGCTGACTTTTGTTGATGATTGCCAAGTTGTCAGACCAATCCCGTCCCCGGAGACGTACAAGGTACAACAATTCAACAATTTCAAAATGTAACAAGGTACAACAATTCTTGCAACAAATATAGATTTTATTTTAAGTGTTTCATACTTATTTATCATTTCAGCTTCATGTGCGTTCGGCGTCAGATTGTTTTTCGACTTATAATCTGACGGGGAACGAACATGACGCCTCTGGCAATTGCAGCAGCTGGGATTCACTGCCACCATTTTACAAGTTCAAGTTCAAGTGAATTTATTGTCATGTGTCCCTGTATAGGATAAGGAAATTCTTGCTTTGCTTCAGCACACAGAACAGAGTAGGCATTTACTCCAAAACAGTTAAGTGTGTCCATATACCATAATATAAATATATACACACATGAATAAATAAACTGATAAAGTGCAAATAACAGAAAATGGGTTATTAATAATCAGAGTTTTGTCCGAGCCAGGTTTAATAGCCTGATGGCTATGGGGAAGTAGCTATTCCTGAACCTTATTGTTGCAGTCTTCAGGCTCCTGTACCTTCTACCTGAAGGTAGCAGGGAGATGAGTGTGTGGCCAGGATGGTGTGGTCTTTGATGATACTGCCAGCCTTTTTGAGGCAGCGACTGCGATAAATCCCCTCGATGGAATGAAGGTCAGAGCCGATGATGGACTGGGCAGTGTTTACTACTTTTTGTAGTCTTTTCCTCTCCAGGGCGCTCAAATTGCCGAACTAAGCCACGATGCAACCGGTCAGCATGCTCTCTACTGTGCACCTGTAGAAGTTAGAGAGTCTTCCTTGACAAACTGAATCTCCGTAATCGTCTCAGGAAGTAGAGGCGCTGATGAGCTTTCTTGATAATTGCATTAGTGTTCTCGGACCAGGAAAGATATTCAGAGATGTGCACGCCCAGGAATTTGAAGCTCTTGACCCTTTCAACCATCGACCCGTTGATATAAACGGGGCTGTGGGTCCCCATCCTACTCCTTCCAAAGTCCACAATCAGTTCCTTGGTTTTGCTGGTGTTGAGGGCCAGGTTATTGCGCTGGTACCATATGGACAGTTGCTCGATCTCTCTTCCATACTCTGACTCATCCCCATCAGTGATACGTCCCACAACAGTGGTGTCATCAGAGAACTTGATGATGGAGTTCGCACTGTGACTGGCTAAACAGTCATGAGTATAGAGTGAGTACAGCAGGGGGCTGAGCACGCAGCCTTGAGGTGCTCCCGTGCTGATTGTTATCGAGGCTGACACATTTCCACCAATACGAACAGACTGTGGTCTGTGAATGAGTAAGTCGAGGATCCAATTGCAGAGGGATGCGCAGAGACCCATTTCTGCGAGTTTGGTAACCAGCTTGGAGGGGATGATTGTGTTAAATGCCGAGCTTTTATCGATGAATAACAGCCTGACATATGAGTTTTTGTTGTCCAAGTGGTCCAGAGCAGAGTGGAGGGCCAGCGAGATCGCATCCACCGTTGATCTGTTGTGGCGGTAAGCGAACTGCAGTGGGCCCAGGTTTGTGTCGAGGTAGGAGTTGATTGCTGCCTGTAGGCAGGAAGGAGCAGCACCGCGGTATGGTCGGATTTACCGAAGTGAGGGCGAGGGATAGAACGATATGCATTCTTGATGGTGGTGTAGCAGTGGTCGAGGGTGTTAGGTCCTCTGGTGCAGCAGGAGACATGTTGGTGGAAGTTAGGGAGTGATTTCTTTAGGTTTGCCTTATTGAAGTCCCCAGCCATGGTGGTAAATGCCTCAGGGTAAGACATCTGGTGTTTGTTGACCACGGCATGCAGCTCCTCCAGTGCCAGACGGACATCTGCTTGGGGTGGGATGTAGACCGCGGTCAGGATAATGGAGGTGAATTCCCTTGGGAGGTAGAAGGGACGGCACTTCACCGCCAGATGTTCGAGATGTGGAGAGAAGGAGTTGGAAAGGACTGCCACGTCTGAACACCACGCAGAGTTGACCATGAGGCAGACGCCCCCTCTCCCTTTCCCAGATGCCAGGGTACGGTCCATACGGTGGATGGAGAACCCTTCAGGCTGGATCGCTGAGTCTGAGGAGCTGGGGGTGAGCCATGTCTCCGTGAAACAGAACGCAGAGCATTCCCTCAGCTCCCTTTGATAAAGCAGTCTTGCCCTTAAGTCCTCCACTTTATATTCAAGGGACTGTACATTGGCCAGTAGGATAGTAGGGAGAGGGAGCCAAAGTCCCCTGCACTTCATTCTGACCTGAAGTCCTGCCCGTCGGCCACGTTTCCGGACACAATGGAGGCTTCCCCTTTGTTTCCAGGTACTGTACTCACTGTCTGAAGAAGGGTTTCGGCCCGAAACGTCGCCTATTTCCTTCGCTCCATAGATGCTGCTGCACCCGCTGAGTTTCCCCAGCAATTTTGTGTACCTACTGTACTCACTGTACCTGCTGTTTCTGCGGACCTGTGCTGGAACGGGGAATCCCTCACAGACGGCAGCTCCAGCTCCGTTGTTCCTGGAATATCCAGCCTGTCGGCTCTGGGGGTCATCCCGGGATCTCCACGTACTGTACCTGGGTTCCTCAGTTGAGTCGGGAGTTTCACAGCCAGCGTGGGAAAATTTAAAGTCCGGGGCTCCTGCAGCTACGGGAGATCGCGAAATTGCGAGAGCCTTGAGGTGCTCAAGCAGCTTGTCCGGAACGGCACTGATTTCTGCCGTTTTTTCTGATCCAGGTAAGTTGTTGGAAGTTGTAATTGAGCCTTTTATGTTCTGGAGCTCCGCAAAAGTCGCCGCAGGCAGGCGCCATCTTGCCTTTACAAACGCAAGCTCAAGCTTTTTTTCCCCCCGCACCAAAACCTACCCTCCCGTCTCCCCCCCAGCCAGTGATGTGATGGACATGGGGGTCTGGATCAATCGCTGACCTTTGTCGATGACTGACAAGGTGTCGGACAATTCCCGTACCCGGAAACATCCAGCCCGTTCGGCGGCTTTTCGATGTCATGTCAGTTCTGCGTCTTGTCTTTGCGGCGTGGTGTCCGTTTCGGTTCGTATCCTTTCAGCGTGATGTACTTTCGGTATCTTGGCTTTTTGCCGTTATGTATTTTCGGTATCTTGGCTTCCACTTCTTGACTTTGGCTTGTCGTCCTTCGACGTCCTGTCCGGGGACCATCTTTAGCTTATGCTTGTTTTGGGGACTAGTTTCCTTCAGTTTTCTCTTCAGCATATAAAAGGCATGCTCAATTGGGTTCAGATCGGGTGATTGACTTGACCACTCAAGAATTTACCATTTTTTAGCTTTGAAAAACTCCTTTGTTGCTTTAGCAGTATGTTTGGGATCATTGTCTTGCTGTAAAATGAATCGCCGGCCAATGAGTTTTGAGGCCTTAGTTTGAACTTGAGCAGATGGGATGTGTCTATATACTTCAGAATTCATTATGCTACTACCATCAGCAGTTGTATCATCAATGAAGATAAGTGAGCCAGTACCTTCAGCAGCCATACATGTCCAGGCCATAACACCCCCACCATCGTGTTTCACAGGTGATGTGGTATGCTTTGGATCTTGGTCAGTTCCTTCTCTCCTCCATACTTTGCCCTTGCCATCACTCTGATATGTTAATCTTAGTCTCACCTGTCCACAAGACCTTTTTCCAGAACTGTGGTTGCTCTTTTAAGTACTTTTTGGCAAACTGTAACCTGGCCAAACTATTTTTGCGGCTAACCAGTGGTTTGCATCTTGCAGTGTAGCCTCTGTATTTCTGTTCATGAATACTTCTGCAGACAGTGCTCATGACAAATCCACTCCTGACTCCTGAAGAGTGTTTCTGATCTGTCGGACAGGTGTTTGGGGATTTTTCTTTCTTATAGAGATAATTCTCCTATCATCAGCTGTGGAGGTGTTTCTTGGCCTGCCAGTCCCTTGGCGATTAGTAATATCACCAGTGCTCTCTTTCTTCTTAATGATGTTGCAAACAGTTTTGGTAAGCCTAAGGTTTGGCTGATGTCTCTAACAGTTTTATTTGTGTTTCTTAGTCTCATAATGGCTTCTTTGACTTTCATTTTGGAGCTCATGTTGATAAACATCAATAAAAGTTTCCAAAGGTCATCGATGGAAAGACTGGAGGTGCTGAGAGTTCTCTTCTACCTGCATTAATGAATGAATAAGTTTACGTTTATTGGCCAAGTATTCACATACAAGGAATTTGCCTTGGTGCTCCGCCCACAAGTGACAACTTGACATACAGTGACAGTTAAGAATGATACATAAAACATGAAACAAAGGAAGCAATTAAACACACCTGGGCAATTACAAACGCCTGTGAAGCCATGTGTCCCAAACAGTGCCCTGAAATGTGAGGACCATGTATAAACACAGCTGTAATTTCTACACGGTGAAACTAAAATGTATAAAAATGGCCTTTAATAAAATCTGATGTGCATTTTAACCACGTGATTTTTTTTCTATTACAAATCTCAAATTGTGTAGTACAGAGGCAAATAAATAAATGACGGGTCTTTGTCCCAGACATTATGGAGGGCTCTGTATCTTACTTCCGACAGCTGGAAGCGATTCTATATGAAATGACGATGGCCTGACTCAGACCTGATTCAGCTTGGTTGCAGGATCCCAGCCCAAAGCTGATTACAATGGGGCACAAGTTGGCCATTGCACTCAGACAGTGCTTTATTACCTGCGACACAGGTGGGAGACAGCAGGTGAAGAGTGCCCTTCTGATAGACACAAAGTACTGGAGTAGCTCGGCAGGTCAGGCAGCACCTCTGGAGAAAATGAGGAGGTGATGCTTCTGGTCGAGACCCTTCTTCAGTCTTTTTCAGTCTGAAGAAGGGTCTCGACCTAAATGTCACCTTTCGACTTTCTCCAGAGATGCTGCCTGACCTACTGAGTTACTCCAACATTTTGTGTCTATATTTGATATAAAGCAGCATCTGCAGTTCCTTTTATTGACTGTCTATCTGAGGTGGTTTCACTGTTGTGACAAGTGAAAGGAGATTTGTTCTGCATCTGCTCTGGCTTTGTGATTGTTGGGATCGAGTAGTGAACTGGTTACTCCACTCTGCTCTGGCAACGCTAGTTTAGGTGAATATAAAAGGAAATGGTGTTTATTGCAAAATTAGTTCTCTTAAATTGAATCGGAAACATAAATGTCACCAACCCATTTTTGAATGCACTGAAGTTAATTCTGTGGTTAGGTGTTTTTGCACAACAAATGAGCTGCTGTAGGCAGCTATCACATTCCCCGAAGATGGTCGTCCCTCGGATCAGTGGTTATTTTAGTTCCAGGGATAGCATTGACAGCCACAACACAGCAGGCAGCAGCTTTGTGTCCGCACCAGCGTTGCAACCAATCAGTAAAAATCCATGTTACACAATTCCAATAGATGGAGAGTAGTTTTACTGGAGCTGTCATGAACAAGTGTTTGAATGGAATCGAGTTTGTGATCACAGGAAACTAACTAAATGTAAATCATTTAAAGATTGTAGCTCTGTTTATTTTTAAGAATGATGCAAGTGAAAGGTGTCATTATAAACAGTGATGAACAATCATGTTGTTTCTATCAGTTACCTGCTGCACCACTTTCCCAGCTGATGATGCTTCCAACAGCCCATCCAGGTGGCTAACAAGGAACAGGCCTTGGCAGGTAGTATTTGCAATGGAGGGCATCACAGTTCCTCTGAATTTCACCTGGCAGGGTCATTGCCACAGGATTGGTGATGGGTGGCTTTCAGAATGGACCACCACACACTGCAGAGCTGTGAGGAGGTGGAAGTATGGCTGATGTCCTCACTTTGGCAAACCAGTGCCGAGCTGCTGGCTGAGCACTGACGAGGAATTAAAGACCTTCGCTCTGCAGGAGTTGTAGTAATGGAAACACAACAGGATTATGTCCTATGGCCCGTGAACAAACTGTTCTGCTGCCTTCAGACGCAGATGCCAGTTCTGTTTTTTTCCATATACTTCATGCAGTGACTATAGCAACTGGGATCATGCTCCTAGAGCAAGATTAAAGTGTCATTAAGCAGTAGAGTCATACAGCATGGAAACTAGCTCTTTGGCCCAACTTGCCCACGCCAGCCAACATGTCCCATCTACACTAGTCCCACCTACCCGCGCTTGGCCCATAATCCTCTAAACCTATCCTATCCAAGTACCTGTCCAGATGTCTCTTAAATGTTAAGATAATGCCTGCCTCAACTATTTCCTCTGGCAGCTTGTTCCATACACCGACCACCCTTTGTGTAACCCCTCGGGTTCCTATTAATCCCCCCCCCCATCCCCCACCTATGACCTCTAGATCCCCTACCCCGAGCAACAGGCTCTCTACATTTACCCGATCTATTCCTCTCATGATTTTGAACACTTATATAAAAGGCCGTTCATCCTCCTGCGCTCCAAGGAATAAAGTCCTAATCTGTCCCTATGGCTCATTCCCTTGAGTCCTGGCCACATCCTTCTCTGCACCTTTCCAGCTTGACAATATCCTCTCTATAACATGGTTCAAACTTGTGCAGAGTGTTGATGAGCTGAGTAACAAGGGTGATGCGTACCAGTGGGTGAGATGGGGGTCAGAGCACACACATTTGCAGCTTATTGGCCAAGTCATGAGAGCGGGGGGGGATGAGCAGAACTTGGTCCATGGGTGAGTTGTGCGTCCAACGTGTTTGGGGTTCAGCATCTGTGAGGCAGCAGGAAGCATGTTCACATGTGGTCAAAGGAGTTGAATGTCCGAGAAAGAAAAGACATTGCAGATCCTGAGGGGAATTGGATTTGTGTCATAGTCAGCAGAGACATGGATGGACTTCTGCAGCATCTGTTGATCCCGGTGGGGTTGGAGAGGGAGTGCAGGTCTCGCAATACCCTCAACCTGCACCAAGCTCAGCTGCTGGACATTGCTGGAGACGTCCATGTTTGGCCCTTGCAACGGCCATGAGCAGTTTATAGCATTGCCGCTGTCTACACTACAGATCATTGTCATGAACAGCTAACACCATTTGGAGCTCGCAAATGGCAATTGAAGTGTGAAACCGCACACCAACAGATTCTTCCCAGTTATCAGGCAACTGAACCATTCTATCACCAACTAGATAGCGGTTCCGACCTGCCATCAACCTCATTGAAGATCCTCGGACTATCTTAAATTGGACTTTACTGGACTTTATCTTGCACTAAATGTTATTCCCTTTATCATGTATCTATAAGCTGCAAACAGCTCAATTGTAATAATGTATAGTCTTTCTATATTATAGACTGGACAGCATGCAACAATAAAGCTGTTCACTGTACCTGTGACAATAAACAAAGCTAAACTGAACCCTGGGTCACCTTGGGTAACTTGCCTCAGAGTGCGATGGAATTTGTTCCTTCGTCTCCTTCTCCCCTGACTGTCAAAAGAAGGACCTCGACATGAAATCTCACCCATTCCTTCTGTCCAGAGATGCTGCTTGTCCCACTGAGTTACTCCAGCATTTTATATCTATCTTCGATGGTATTCGTTCCACAGATTGGACTGCCTTGAGGTTGATGTTGGCCGATCACAGGGTGGACATTGCACCAACTAATCACTTCCATTGGTGGATTGAGGGATGGCACACTTGTCACAATCAGGAGAATATCGCACCGTTAAAGCATGCATTCCATCAGCAGTGGAATGTGACAGCGGTGGGCATAAGTGTCAGGAGAAATCCACAGTTCGGTGATCTGATGGAGGATAAGTGCTGACACCTGGCTGATATGTTGTGAAGTGAATCTAAAGGAATATTCTATCCAGACTTTCAACAGGAATTGGATGTGCATTTGAAGGGAAAGGATTTGATGTGATGGGGGAAACAGTGGGGAAGAGAACAAACTGATCAAGTAGCTTCATTACCTCTTTCTGTGCTGAAACAAATTGCTGCCGTACACTTATGCAATTAAACTCTGCATGGTAGCTAAAGAAAAGATGTAAATTGTAATTTTACACTTTAGACGCACTGTGTGGAAACGAGCCCTTTGGCCCACCAAGTCCACGCTGACCAGCGAACCCTGTACGCTAGCACTATCCTCCACACTAGGGACAATTTACAATTTGACCAAAACCAATTAACCCACAAACATGCACATCTTTGAGGTGTGGGAAGAAATCGGAGCACCCAGAGAAAACATACGCAGTCACAGGGAGAACGTACGAACTATGTACTGACAGCATCTGTAGTCAGGATCTAAGCTAGGCGCTGTAAAGGGGATTAGGCGA
The DNA here is from genome assembly GCF_010909765.2 of Amblyraja radiata. NCBI lineage: Eukaryota > Metazoa > Chordata > Chondrichthyes > Rajiformes > Rajidae > Amblyraja > Amblyraja radiata. The sequence continues at coordinate 27,705,531 of NC_045981.1, forward strand.
TTTTTTTCCGGCAACTGTCACAGTCGTAGCAGGTCATCGAAAAAATGGCGACTGGACCCCCCCCACGACAATGTCTACGACAAGCTACGATAACCTAACACCCAGTCGACATCAAGCGACCGGCGGCGACCCATGAAGACGTCCACCTACAACCACATAGGCGACAACTAAAGTTGACAAGCTATGACAAGCAACAGCCCATGTCGGCGACAACTGAAGACAATTCAGTCGCCGGTACCTGTCGCTGGTTGACGTAGGTAGTCGCCAATGGAATTCACCAAAGTCAGCACCCGGCGACAACCAACGTCACCTGGCGACAATCTGCCTCACCCTGGCGACAACCAGTGACAGGAGAAGACAATCTACGACAAGCCCACAGTCACCGGAAAGTTTTGAACATTTCAAAATCCAGCGGCAACCAGAAAAACGTTCCAATACTTTAGGCGACTTGAGGAGACTACTCACGACCATACAGGCGTGACCATGTGTGGCGACAGCCTAATCGCCTGCAGTCGCTGAAAAATTCGCCTAGGGGCTTTAGGCAGCAACTCTATCTCTGTGCCCCCCCCAAAGGAACAAAGTAAAGGAAGCAATGGGAACATAATTCAGCTCTATTTAGAAACTTTCCGATCTGTGGAGAGTGATTTGAAGATGTCAATAGGGTGAAGATCTTCTAGAAAGATATTGAAAATCTATTGCAGGCAGTTTTGCTGATGTAGCTGGCTGCTGAACCACTGTGTAGGCTGTGAGCAACAGTTTCAGGTAAACGGTTCTCTTGGCTCATCAAACATGTAATTAACACTTGAAAAGGAAACTGCTGAAAATTAACTCGCAAAAAGACCTGGAAATTGCAGGTGGTGATCTCTTAAACAACAGTTCAAGAAATGAAGTCAGGTGGTTCGATGATATATTGCAGCAGATGGCCTGAGGTTATTGGCTTCATGAGATAATAAAGAAGGAAAGAAAGGAGAGAATACATCTTTCATAACCTCCGCACGTTCCAAGTGCCTTCCAGCTGATGAATAATAAAAATAAAAACACAGAGCTACTATACTCACCCCGCAGGCTTTAGTTGGAGAATGGGTCGGGGATTTCATGGGAAATTCTGTAGCTGACTAGTTGGGGAGGGGGAAAGTGATAGAGAGGGTGCACTTTTTAAAGGCTAGAGGGCATAGCTTGAAGGTGAGAGGGGCAAGTTTATTTACAGAGAGTGGTGAATGCCTGGAACACGTTGCCAGGGATGATGGTAGAGGCTGATCTGATAGTGGCATTTAAGAAGCTTTTATAAAGGCACATGGATGTGCAGGGAATAGAGGGATATGGATCATGTACAGGCAGAAGAGATTTGTTTCTCTTGGCATCATCTTCGGCACACAAATTGTGGACCAAAGGGCCTGTTCCTGCACTGTTCTGTTATATGTTTTAAAGAATCTTATCCTAATGTTTCTGTCTTTCATTGCTGCCTGCTGGATCAGCTGATCTTTGTCTGGCTCTTGTGTCTGAGAGTCGTTTACAGGTGAAGCCACTAACATGGGGAAAAAGAATCATCCCAATCCTCTTACTGGTGTATTGGCTGCTCTGTAATGTTGACCAGAATTTCTCCTTCATCTAAACCTCCTCTGCCGCATTATCAGGCATGATCAGGATCCCATAGCTCACTGAAAGATAGATCAGGTTCATTGGGCAAGTTTGATGGGTTACTTCTGCAACTCGTTGCACTCCTTGGATCCTAGAACGATTCATAATATCTTGGAAATCAGCAAACAAAGTAGGATCTGTTCATCCGTAAAACAATCCTGCACTGGTCATTCACAATTTACAACAAGAGTTAGATGGACAGCTTGACTGGATGTGAAATAAACACTATAGATTTAAATTTGATTTCCTTTCCTCAAAGAGGGATGAGTTTTGTGAGCTGTTTTACATTTGGTAACATCATTGTAATGGGGCCTTTTCACGGGGCGAGTTGACGCAAGATGTCACCAGAGTGAAGAGGTCGTGGTCCAGCACGAGTCTCGCACGATATAACGGGGGTAGATAAAGAGTTCCCACGGTACTCGGCATTTCTGTTATTTATGCGAGTGACTTGTCCGTTTCCCGAGCTTTCGCGTTAAATCTTGAATGAACATCGTGAACTACACGTGACACAAATGATGTAACTTTTTTTTTCACACACTATATATATCCTCCCTTGGTTGAATTGGCTCATTTGGAGACATATTTTACTGTGTATGTGGGAGACACAGATGGACTGAGCACAGTACCTCGGTCTTACTGTGTGTGGGAGAGGGGGAGAAAGAGACGTACACTCACAGAGGCAGAGTCTCTCAGCCTGTGTAAGAGGGAGGGAGAGAGAGAGAGAGGCACACACAAGGTGGATGTGAAATCCCACCTGCCTGTTTCAGTGACAGACACCCGCCGCCAGTAAATGAAGACACCCCCATCTGTCTCCCCCTCCTCTCCCTCGACTCCCCCACCTTTCCCTCCCAACTCCAGTCCCGTCCCGACCCCCTGGGAAACTGAATAGAGCAACAATATAGATATAGAAACTGAAACAATATAGAAACTGAATAGCGCAACATGGCAAAAACATCTCTGACACGCTTTACCCCCTTTCTTTGAGATTTTCTGGGAGCCATCTCTGCAAGTGTTCCTGTTAAAAAGATTATCCAACAATGACAATTAGGTGGGACGTCCTCGAAGGACACATGTTCCCTTGTCGATATTTTTACTCACCTTCTGTCCCCTCTGTCCAGCTTCCGGGTTTACCAGGAGTTCGCAGGAGTTCCCACGCGCTATATCTCTAAAATCTGAAGTTAGGTAATGTCTAAAGGAACTGCAGACGCTGGTTAATGCTGGTTAATACGCACAGAAGGACACAAAATGTTGGTGTAACTCAGCAGGTAAGTCAGATCTGGGAAGAAAAACATAAAAAGCTGGAGTAAGTCAGCGGGTCAGGCAGCATCTCTGGAGAAAAAGAATAGGTGACGATTCGAATCGGAGCCCTTCTTCAGACAGCCTAATCGGAATTGAGTCTGAAGATGTGTCTCGTCCCGAAACATCAGCTTTTTTTGCTGCTTGACTCGCTGAGTTACTCCAGCTTTTTGTGTCTGTCTTCGGTTTAAACCAGCATGTGCAGTTCATTCCTTACACGGGTCTCTGTACAACATTGATTGGTAGCGTTCCGGACCCTGCTTCGGAAAGGCATCGATCGCTAGTCGGCGAGGACTCCGACCTGTATCTCTCAAAGAAGTACATGTGAAAAATTTCTCACGGACCATAAAAATGCGTAACCTTTCAGTAAAGTCCCTTTTAAAGTCCCTTTTAAAGATTATAGTTATTTTCTTGAATCTCATTAACATAACTCATGAATAAGTTGATGTCCATATGCGGATGCAAATCTTTATTTTTATTTATTTTTTAAATTCAATCCCACAGAAGATAATTTTTACTCACCTTCTGTCCCCTCTGTCCAGCTTCCGGGTTCACCGTTCGCAGGAGTTCCCACGGTACCCGCAAGAGTTATTACGGATATCGCACTGGCCACTACGTTCATATAATGTTGCAATACTCAACCACAAGTGTACAAGTCAATCTTGGAGAAATTCAAACTTTCTTGAATTTTCTCCCGAGTGACCAAGTTACACGACTACCTGCCGTTAGCGCTACGGTGGTCCACGGTGGTCCACGAATGCCGTACTGTTATCGCACGAGGTTCCCACGATGTTAAACTCCGGTTAACTCTTGCGTCAAGTCGCCCCGTGAAAAGGCCGCTTAAAGCTATGTGTTCTAGTCTCAACCAATGAAGAGGAACAGTTACTTTGCTAAATACATTATAATAGATTGCATCTCGACTCCCCTGCTCATATTTTATTTTATCTTTTGATGACGTTGGTTATTCAGTTTATTTTCAGGCCCAGCTGCTGTAACTCCTCTCATGCATTCTCCTCCTTCTCCTGTGCCTTTGATTTCTATGATTTTGCATGGGTTTTTCCTTAAATTCATAAATCACTTGCCATCACCTTATCCGTGTACCAACATTTCCCTTCACCTTCAATTTCTCTCCTTACCACTCCTCTTATTTCCCTCCATATTATGCCAAATATTCACTTTCCTCTTTCTGGTAAAATACATAAAGATTATCAATACATCACAGTCTGTCCACCGCCCCCAAAAATAAAATCTGCAAAAGTTGGGAATTTGAAACAGAAACAGAAAATGATGGAAGACCTTTGCAGGCCAGGAGGCATCTGTGCAAGGAAAAACAGTTAATGGTAATTTTATTTCACATAGGGTGGTGGGGAGCTGGAACTCAGGTGGTGGTGGAGGCAGATTCGATAGTGGCATTTAAAAGGCTTTTAAATAGGTACATGTAAGTGCAGGAAAAGGAGGGAAATGGATCATGTTCAGGCAGATGAGATCACTTTAAATTGGCATCATAAAAACATAGAAACATAGGAAATAGGTGCAGGAGTAAGCCATTCGGCCCTTCGAGCCTGCACCGCCATTCAATATGATCATGGCTGATCATCCAACTCAGTATCCTGTACCTGTCTTCTCTCCATACCCCCTGATCCCTTTAGCCACAAGGGCCACATCTAACTCCCTCTTAAATATAGCCAATGAACTGGCCTCAACTACTTTCTGTGGCAGAGAATTCCACAGATTCACCACTCTCTGAGTGGAAAAAACATTCTCATCTCGGTCCTAAAAGACTTCCCCCTTATCCTTAAACTGTGACCCCTTGTTCTGGACTTCCCCAACATCGGGAACATGTTCACTTCATGTTCACTTTAAATTGACATCAATGTTCAGCATGAACATTGTGAGCTGAAGGGCCGTTTCTGTGCCATACTGTTTAGTTTAGTTTAGAGATATAACGTGGAAACAGGTCCTTTGGCCCACCAACTCCGCACCGATAAGCGATCCCCATACATTGGCAATGTCCTGCACACCATGGACAATTTATTATCTTTACCTTAGCCAATGAACGCGTACGTCATTAGAGTGTGAGAGGAAACCGGAGCACCCAGGGAAAACCCACGCGGTCACAGGGAGAACTTTAAAACTCCATACAGGCAGCACCCGTAGTCAGGATCGAACCAGGGTCTCTGGGCCTGCAAGGCAGCAACTCTACCGCTGCACTCCATGCTGCCATTCTGTGTTCTAACCTTCGATGTTAGTTTTTGTTATAAACCATCACTGTCTTTGACCTCTTTGACATTTAAAGGCTTGACATCAATGGAAATTATTACAGTCCCAAAATAATACCATTTATACATCAGCACTGTAGATTCAGAGTAACATGGTTTCTTCTGTACTACAGGAGTGGTTTTGTCAGGAATATGACTGCTGAAGTCTCCGAAGTTAAATGACTGCTGGAGGCAACATATTTTCTGCAGCAAGCAGGGAATTCAAGAGGAAGGGAAATGTACATGCAGAGGGTCCATTTGATTTTTCCAACAAGTTTAAGATCAGAGGCGAAGTCAGCCTTGCTGTCTCACACGAGAGCAGTGCTCATCACTCTGAAATCTCGGATAAGACTTGTGCATCAGTGCTTGACCGGACTCCTGCCTCCTGCTCCAACTCATTCTCTGCTCCTTTTACTGCTCAGAGCTCCCAGATAACAACAATAGTTGGCTCCTGCCCGGCACTCCGCCAAGTGTTCACTCATGCTGCATTTATTAGCTCTGCTTGCCAGCGGATACCCAGAGGTTTCATAATAATAATAATAATAATGGATGGGATTTATATAGCGCCTTTCTAATACTCAAGGCGCTTTACCTCGCATTATTTATTCACTCCTCAGTCACACTCGGTGGTGGTAAGCTACTTCTGTAGCCACAGCTGCCCTGGGGCAGACTGACGGAAGCGTGGCTGCCAATCTGCGCCTACGGCCCCTCCGACCACCACCAATCACTCACACATATTCACACACATTCACACACATTCATATTCATACCCTGAAACATTCCATGCTATGCAAAGATTATATTTTTCCCTGTCTTTTTATCAAATAATCTTTCCGGTTATCATTCCCATTCCTCAAAACCAGTCAACTGACCAAACCACACCCTGTAGTATGCCTTGCACATTGTCAGATATGTTTGAAGAACTGTCACAACCCGAAACGTCACCCATCATTTTTCTCCAGAGATGCTCTCTGACCCACTGAGTTACTCCAGTACTTTGTGTCTATCTTTGGTATAAATGAGCATGTGCAGTTCTTTGTTTCTACATTTTATATGTATTGTTGATTGAGAGTTTTGAGTGTATCTGTCCAATAAGCTGAGGAAGGAATAACTAAATGTACAGTTGATTGGCAATAAAATTGTGAAAAGTCAGCTGCCTGTCTTAGATTTCATCTTCCACAAGACAGGTGCTCTAGTTCAAACATGCTCAAGTTGTGCCATTCCTTAGGCAAGCACTAATTGTATCATCAAAAAATGTCTGAGACATTTGTGTGAGTGAGATTTTTGCCCAGAGTAGGGGAATTGAGAACCAGAGGATATAGGTTTAAGCTGAAAGAGGAAAGATTTAATCAGAACCCGAGGGCTAATACTTTGAATATATGGAACGAGCTGCCAGAGGAGGTAGGTACACTGACAATATTTAAAATACATTTGTTCATGTACATGGATAGGAAAGGTTGATAGGGATATGGGCCAATTGTAGAAAAATGGGACTAGCTTAGATGGGCATCTTGGTCGGCATGGATGATTTGGGCTGCAGGGTCTGTTTCCGTACTGTTTGACTGTGATCTATAGTAAGCACCTATTCATCCTACCACTCCTGGAAATATAGCTTCGGAAAAACAACCAAAAAAACAATTCTGAACATGAAATCACAAACTTGATCTAAATTTGGTTAATTTGCCTATTACCCCATAGTGATTTGTATCATTGTGTTCCTTTCTCTCCACCCACACTTGTTCCCTGCCTCTGTTTAATCCAATGACATTCAGTGTGGAACGTCTTGTGATGTGAAGACATCAAGTGATTGAGTGAGATGGCAAGTATTTACAGTTGGAAACTATAATCCAGAAATGGAGGTGGGAAATAAAACCAACAGGTCAGGCATCACCTGTGTGGGGAGAAACTGAGTTAGTGTTTCAAGCCAATGACCCTTCAACAGAATGACTGTGATGAAGACACAAGAGACCAGATGTTGGAATTTTGAAACACAAAGTGCTGGAGGAACTCAGTGGGTCAGGCAGCATCTGTGGAGGGAATGGACAGATGACATTTCAGGTCTGGATCCTTCTTTCCACTGAAGGGTCAACAACGTGAGGCATTAGCTGTGCTTCTCTCACTCACAAATGCTGCCTGACTTGCTGAGTGTTTCCTGCATCTAACTCTGGAAACGAGAGACTTGCGGGATTTGCTTCTGTGCAGAATCAGTGGAAGACAGTGAATGTGTTGTGTTTAAGGGTTAAATAAAAGTGCGCTCAGCAGACTGAACAGAATTTAATTCAGAACTAAGGTGGAAAATCCAAGATTAGGAGTTGCTATAATTCATCAAAGTGACCTCGCAAGTGTTTCATGCTGGGGACACAGTGGGTGTGTTGGGAGGGCTACCGACCTTAACGCCAGGGCCCAGGCAGATGGCCCACCCTGCTCTGCCCGGCAAATTGGGGCAAAGGGTCTATTTCCACGCTGTGACTCCCCTCCCCTCCCTTCCCTCCCCCCACACCCTCTGCTGGCCAAGTGTGTGGCTCAACACGATTAAACAAAATGTGGGTTGAAGTAGGATAAGCTGTTGGCTTGCTGATTCAGCTGGATTCAAACTAGCAGAGGTGATTCTTAGTTTAGTTTAGATTATTATTGTCACCTGTATTGAGGTGCAGTGAAAAGCTTTTATTTGTGTACTATCCAGTCAAACAAAAGTGTGCATGATTACAATCAAGCCATCCACAGTGCAGAGATAAAAGGTAAAGGATTCTGAACCTAAAGCGTCAGACCGCACCTCTGGAGAGCATGGACAAGCCGCTGGGTTACTCCAGCACTTTGTGTCCTTTTTGTTCACCAGCATCTGCAGCTCCTGGTGTCTACTTGATTCTGAACCTTACCGGTCGTGTGGCCAGTCCGTGCCTCTACCCAGTTCATTACAGAGAGGACCAGCATGGACACAGGCCCCTTGTCCACTGCCTCTGCATCAACCATACATTTCCCCAAATGCTACATTAAATCCATTTCTTTTGCCAGAAGCTTTGAGTAATCCCACTGGCAATAAATGCTAGTTCATCGAGTCATTCCTTATTACTCATCGCTCAGTTGCCAGAGGGATGAGTAATAAATAATGACTTGATAAACCAGCACTGTTCAAAATCAAACGGAGATGTCTCGGTGGGAGATTATAAACTATACAGGGTACTTAACAAGATTGAGAAAGTAAGCTGAAAATAATACTTGCCAATGCATGCACACAAGCTCAACTTCCAACCTCTGGCAGCCAAATTTAGGACATATATTTGCACATTTGTGTTTGCTACAATATTAACTAACATCTGTTTGGGATTTACCAAAGATAGACACAAAATGCTGGAGTAACTCAGTGGGCCAAGCAGCATCTCTGGAGAAAATGAATAGGTGACATTTCGGGTCGGATCCCTTCTTCAGACCCTTTTTTCCGGAGTTGTTGGCTGACCCGCTTTGTGTTACTACACTTTGTGTCAATGTTTGGAATAAACCAGCATCTGCAGTTCCTTCCTACATATTCTGTTTGGGATTTGCCAGCAGCTCATTTTTATGCAACCTTACAAGACAGACAAAGGCTTTTTGGCCCTTCAGGTTTGTGCAATCATGCGAAGAAATTCACCTATGGACACTCCAGCAAATTTGCCTTCCAAAACTATCTGTCCAGAGCCCTTTTAAAAGACCCAACAGGTTCTTGTTCCATCATACTTTCAGATAGAAGAAATGTCTCCACAATTTCCCCTCCAGTCCTTCTCCCAACCAGTTTAGATGAATAGTCCTCGGTTCCCAGGAGAAATAGTTGAAAGCTGTTTCACAAAAATAACCATAATTGACTCCTGGTGTTGGAAAAACAATCACAACTACTAATCTCTCCACATAACTGTGATCACATTGATGGCGGTGCTGACTCGAAGGGCCGAATGGCCTACTCCTGCACCTATTGTCTATTGTCAATAACTGAACATTTCCAGTCATATCCAGCTGGTAACCTCTTCTGAAACCTGTTTCAGATTACAAACTTCACGATCAGAAAGCTGCTGTGACGTTGTCACTTAGGCTGCCCTGTGGTACCATGCCATCTTTACATATATTGTCCGTGCTAGCATCAGCAGAATAAACTGGATCAACTGTTTTCTCCCCAAAGCATTGTTTAATTCAAGCAAACCAAATGGAGAGTTGGAAGTGCTGTAAGTGCTGTAAGTGCTGATGCAGAGACACAACATCAAATGAGCTAAAGAATTTCCTTTATTTAAATTCCTTCTTTTATCTGGCAATCTTCTATGGTTTATGATCAGATAAAACTTGGCTACATCCAGGTACTTAATTTCCCTCTGACTAAAAATGTTAATGGGGATGGGAATGTTAACATTTATTAGATTTGCTGGTCGTGAAGTAAGTTGTGTTAAGCATGTATTTATGTTCAGGGAACCTTTTACAACTGCGAGGATTGTCAAGATTAATAAATATATCAGTTTCCGAATTGCTAGGGGTTGAGGCTACTTGGCTAAAAAGAAGATAGTGTGTCAGCCATGAGAAAGAGGAGCAGAAGTGGGCCATAAGAGGAGTATGTCTGCACCAGTGTTCTATTCAACTTTCCATCAAATCCACATCCCTACCTGTACGCACAACCCTCGATTCCACCTCCAGGGAAGATATTCCAAACCTTTCAAGATAAGAAATCCTTCCTCCTCTCTGTGTTAAGTTAGCACCTCCTCATCCTGAGTCCAAGCCCTTTGGCATGAGATCCATCCCAGCATTTGCCCTGTTACTCCCCTGAAGGATCTTTCAATAAGATCACCTCTCAATTAGCATGGACCCAACTTGTTCAACCTTTCCTCAGAGCCCTCCATGCCAAGGATCAGCCTGCGATGAACTGCTTCCGACAGTAAAATGTTTCCCGTAACAAAGGGATAAACTGTTGTTTTTAGTCAATGATGGTGGGGATCATTGGGCTCATTGTGGTACATGTACATGCATAGAAAAGGTTTAGAACGATATGGGCCATGCGCAGGCAAATGGGACCAGTTTAGATGGGGTATCTTGATTAGCATGGGCGAGTTGGGCTGAAAGACCTGTTTTTGTGCTGCGTGACTTTATAACCCTATGTTCTTCGAAGATGCCAAGGAGGTTACCAGTCAAATTCAAAGAGATAAAAAGAAGTGACCAAAAATGTGTTCAACGGTTGGTATTAAGCAATGGGAAATGCAATCTCCACCACAGGGAGAATGCTGAGAGCAGTGTGGATGGGATGGGTGGAGAGGAGGGGAAGCAGCAGATGTGAATGAGTGCGGAGTGATGGGGAAGTGTAAGGCAGAGCGGTAAGAGGAAGACAATCCGTCAGGCACAGAGGGAGCGAGAGATGCGACGAGTTAGCGGTGTTAACTCACCACTGGGTAAATATTTAATTTTGTTTTAAATTATGGGTAGAATTCATTAAGTATTTAGCTTAAAAAATAAAAAAAAGCTTAGTTGTTTAAATACAGAAACTTTAATTAATTAATTAAAAGTTGGATTTGTTGGTTGGGGAGTTTTACTGATGTACTTCAGTTGCAGGGGAGAGCATCGCATTCCTGCAGAAGGCAACTCAAATAGTCACAGAGTCATACAGCACAGAACAGGCCCTTCGGCCCAACCGTCCAAGATACCCCATCTTAGCTAGTCGCACCTGCCCACATTTGCTCCATATCCCTCTAAACGGTTCCTTTCCATGTACCTGTCCAAGTGTCTTTTAAATGTTGTTATAGTCCCTGCCTCAACAACCCCCTCTGGCAACTTGTTCCATACACCCACCCACAGTGATGTGTGAACAAATCACTGCCCTGTTCCATCTCTGCTACAAACGTCTGCACCTCGAGAAGCCTCAGTTCCGAGGTGTTGGATTGGACTCCAGTCTGATCGCAGGGCATCCGAGTGACACAGACAACTGGATGTTGGATCCTGGAGGTAGTCAGTGCCCTCCCGCCGGGTCCAACGGAGACCTGGTGCGTGGCCAGGTGACAGGGAGATAGATCAGTCCCTGAATATAGTGTAGTAGGAACCACAACCCTTCTCCCTCCCAGCATACTCATGGTGCTAACTACTGGTAGAGATGGGGAGAAACTCTGCAGGCTCCATGAGCAGTGACCACAGCTTCAGGAAGCCACTCAGCTGTAACGCCTCAGAGGAATAGTAATATTGCTGAAAAACTGGTTTATCTTTTAAAAATAAACACTCACATGTGGCCGGCATGCTCGTAATCATGTACAGTCTTTTCGCTGACTGGATAGCGCACAGCATAGAGTTTTTCACTTTGCCTTGGTACATGTGACAATAATCAACTAACAATAAACTAAACTAAAAGAATCTTGCATCTGGAACTTCTGTAGAGAAATCCAGTTACATTCCAGAATTAACACTGGTATCAGGATGAATGTCTGGGCCAGACTAATCGGACAGGGCCGGACTAATCTGGTCTGGTTACAGGAGCAAATTATTTGAAATGTCAGTGTTTCAGTTTTTTGAAGTTATATATACCCAGGTTAATAAAGGACAAAATAGTGAATAAAGCATTTTTGGTTTTTCAAGTTTGATTTGATATGGTGCAACACCAAAACCTATTACAGAATAACTGTAGCACGGTGGCGCAGCTAGTAGAGCTACTACCTCACAGCACAAGAGACCCGGGTTCGATCCTGATCTCAGGTGCTGTTTGTGTGGAGTTTGCACATTCACCCTGTAATCGCCTGGGTTACCTCCGGGTGCTTTGATTTCCTCCCACGTCTCGAAGACTTGTGTGAGTTTGTCAGTTAATTGGCCTCTGTAAATTGCCCCTTGTGTGTGGGGAGTTGATGTGAAAATTAGATAACATAGAACTTGTGAATGGTTGATCAATGGTCAGCATGGACTCAGGTGACCAAAGGCATGTTTCTATGCTGTACCTGTCAGTCAATCAGAAATTAGATATCAAGGGAATGCCAATACTGAACAAGGAAGATTGGTTGGCAGATGGATGGAAGAGGGTGGAGAGAACTTGTACATGGTGGGTTGATGGGATGTGACCAGCAAGGGTCATTGCCTGAACCACAGCTGGTTATAATCTGTATCAATGACTTAGATCAAAGGACCGATAGAGGGGCTTGGGACCCAAGACAACACCTTTGTTCTGATCTTTTGTTTGTGACTGTTGAAAATTAATATTAAAATTGATATTAAAATCTGCATATGATTGAATGTTCAAAAGGAGTAGCCATGAATTGATTTCAGTCTGTTCCTTCTCTTGTATTGCTGTTGGTCAACATGGTGCCGTAATGCAAGCCTGCAGGACACTTCACCCCAGGCAAACTCTTTAGAAATAATAACATCTTATTATACTGTTGACCTTTGTGCTTGCAAACTCTTGACAATATCCTTCAGTTCCACATATTGATGACCCCCAAATCCATGTTGAAACAAGCTCGGATTTATTTTGGAAGACAACAATGACACTGTGTGCTTTATCATTGTTTTGGTTTGATTCAATCTGTTTCTATCAATCTTCTGAACTTGCTGACATTTTTCAGAAAAAGCAGGATAATTCATTGTGCGGGAAAGAGAAGATAATTGATTAATAGTGTGACTGTATTTAAAATTCACATTCGAATACTTGGAAAAATGTACTGATGGACATCAAAGGTTCTTTTGCTTTATATGGAGCCATTTAATTCTGACGGTTTCAGTTGTAAACAGCTCCATCAGCAGCCGTTGAAAGCTTTCAATTCTCCCCGTTGCTGTTGTCTGCCTGATCAGCTGTGTCAGTGTGCTTGTGGGATGATGTAAAGGCTGCTATGTGACAATTAAAAAAATCTTGACAACTGAATGCAAAGGAAGGGTTCGAGTGGATAATGCTGAAATCTTCTTGTTTCACATCATCTTGTAAATACATTGACTGATGAAAAGTTCCGTGTGGCATCAAAAACCCAAACAAGGAGCCACATCATGTCAATGTCTGGAACAGCACTTTTTATCTTCTCAAAAGTTTTTGTCTACCAACAGAAGTTCAAGGCAAGGATTCCTCAGTAAACCCCAGCGCCACAAGCATCAGTCAGCTTATGGTGAAATGGTTGAGCCAGAGAGTGATACAGCATGGACGCAGGCCATTTGGCCCACTGAGTTCAGACTGGCCATCAAGCACCTGTTTGCACTGAACCCCCTGGTTTATTCTCCACATCCCATTCTGCTCCCCACAGACCCTACATCTTATCTACACCAGGGACAATATACAGTGCGCATTTTAATCTACCAACCTGCACTTCCTTCGGTATGTGAGGAGACCAGCGGAAACCCACAGAGTCACAGGGAGAATGTGCGAACTCCATTCATACAGCACTAGTTTGTTGGAGTTGCACGGCAGTGGGACTTCTAGCTGCAACACTGCATGACTGCGGCACCACCTAGTCCAGCAGCAAACGGGATCTCCTGACATCCACGTTTGCACTCCCAGAAAATGGCAACCTGATGGTAGCTTGGCAGCAGATGCCACAGCTCCATTGCATTCGCTGCATCAGATTAGCTGAATAAAGGTGCATTTTTCCTATGGTAACAGCCCATGTCAAAATCGGGTCGAGGGGAGATTGAATCTGGGGTTCCCAGTTCAGCATGAAAACTAGGTCAACCATAAGGAAAGGAGAGTAATGACTGACAGGAACTTGGATGTGACTGCTGGTTTCCAGACCTATCATCACCAATGTTTGTTAGTAGGACCATTATTGCAGCTTAGTTTTGTTTAGAGATTCAGCACGGAAACAGGCCCTTCGGCCCACCGGGTCCATGCCGACCAGCGATCCCCGCATGTTAACACTATCCTATAGCCACTAGGGACAATTTCTTTTCATTTACAAAGCCAATTAACCTTACAAACCTGTACGTCTTTGGAGATGTGGGAGGAAACTGAAGATCTCGGAGAAAACCCACGCAGGTCACGGGAAGAACGTGCAAACTCCGTACAGACATCACCCGTAGTCAGGATCGAACCCGGGTCTCCGGCGCTGCATTCGGTGTAAGGCAGCAACTCTACCGCTGCGCCACCGTGCCGCCGTGTAAGGCAAGGGACGGGCTGAAGGGGTTTGCTCATGTTGCCAACATTGTAGCAGCAAATGGAACTGCATGGAAAGAGAATTTTGACCACAAGCCAAAGATGCAATCCACCAAACCAGCTCATTGTGACTGTCAATCTGCCATCACATTGTTTCATTATCAATCAAGGTTCATCTTTATTCTGGGACTACGAGTTGTGTCTTGTCAAAATAAATGATGAAGGCAAAAATGCATATTTAAAATGCACCCAGGTGGGCATTTTTCTTTTAGGTAGCAAGAAATAAGCATGGAAAAACAGGTGTTTCGGCCCACCGAGTCGACACCGATCATCGATCACCATTCACACTAGTTCTATGTAATCCCACTTTCTCATCTGCTCCCTACAAACTAGTGGCAATTCACAGATGGTCAATTAACCTACAAACTCACGTGTCTTTGGATTGTGGGTGGAAACCGGAGCACACGGAGGAAACCCATTTGGTCACAGGGGTAACATGCAAACTCCACACAGACAGCATTTGAAGTTAGGATCAATCCTGTGTCTCTGGCGTTGTGAGGCAGCAACTCTACCCACTGCACCACAGTGCTGTTCTTTTGTGTTCTGATAGAAAACATCTAGTCCCAGCCAGCAGCAGAACTTGTTAATGGGACAATAGCCTTCACATTAAAGGGTGTTCAAAAATTGTCCTTTTTAAAATCCCTCTGTAGATCTGAGGTCCACATCTCCTTGTCTAAAATTAGACATTTAAAAAAATAAAATTGAGGAAGAACCTTAAATTCCCAAGCTTTCTGCAGTAATGTTAAGCTATGCAATGTCTTATAGAGCGAATGAGATCAGACGAAGGTGTGATGGACACCTCAGGAATGAGGCATTCAGAAGATCTTTTCAGATCGTTGATCCCCTCAGTTAATAGTTTTTAAAAAAATGATGGTTTTGAAACGATCCAACATTAAAATCACTCAAACGACTTTATTGAAATGACTCTTACAGTAGTGGTGTCAATTTTATTTAAAGTAAAATGATAAAAAATAATTCAGCAATCCTGCATTCTGAGCAAGTAACCCAGGGATGGATGTATCACGATATTTTGTTTGCTGTTCTGAGTTCCCGCTGAGCTTAGTGGAGATGCTATACATGTCCATAAATTGGTAAACAACTGCTAATGTAGCATTTCTAAATTAGTAACATGCTACCTAATTTCAAGATCCTTGCAATCTATTTTTTTATATTACCAATTACAAAACAGCCATCATTGCTAATGTGGTTTATTACAAAGCCAATTGGCTTTGTACAATGGAGAACACATCTTTGAGTGGGTTTCGGTGTGGAGTGAAGGAGAATGACCTGTTTTAATTTAATTCACTTCTACAACTCAGTCGTTTCCTTTGTCCTAATAAATGAAGGACATTTCAGAAAAAACACAAAATTAACTTGATGAGTTGGGACCATTGGCTATCAACAGGTTGGGTGCATTGATTCTGGGACACTACAACATTAACCACCGCCTCAGCAACTGTGATCTACTGAGGACTTTGTTTTGGTCGCACAATGGACTTGTGGTTATGGTTCGGTTACAGAGTATTACTGATTATTAATTTATTGTGTTATCGATTATTTATCGATTATTTACTTAATGGGCCTCTTAAGCAGCAGCAAGTAAGAATTTCATTCCATTGACGATACATATGACAATCAAACACTGAAGATAGACACAAATTGCTGGAGTAACACAGCGCGACAGGCAGCATCTCTGGATAGAAGGAATGGGTGATGCAACGGGTCTCGATCAGAAAAGTTACCCATTCCTTCTATCCAGAGATGCTGCCTATCGCACTGAGTTACTCCAGCATTTTGTGTCTATCTTCGATGTAACCAACATCTGCAGTTTCTTCCTGACAATTAAACGCATTTGGAACTCTTTGTTAGAATATTGTAAACAGATGGTGTCATTATGTTCTTTTGTAAATAAAATCAGTATTAGATGCCTTGTCCTTACACATTTCCTCTATGTATTTCAGATGATGTGCCTCCTTATTTTAAAACCGAGCCAATTCGCTCCCAGATCCATCTGGAGGGGAACCGCCTAGTGCTGACATGTATGGCTGAGGGAAGCTGGCCCTTAGAGTTCAAGTGGTTGTACAACAACATCGAGCTGACACACTTCTCCCTGGAATACAGGTCAGAGGTCCCACTTGACATTTTCATTTTGCAAAAGTGGAATGAACAGTCAGAGAAAGTTGTTTATGCAAAATCAATCAATGTCTTTTAAAAAGTACTGGATTACGTTCTGCAGATGGGAAATGTTTGAAATTTGAAGGGTGGAAAATGGTATAAAAAGCAATTTATCTCTCTCTAATACGAAACAATCAGCCACAGACGAGTCTGATTTTGTTGGATTTTGTTAAGTCCCATTCAAGGAACCTTAAGCAAAAATCCAATGCTTAGATTGCAGTGCAGAATTGAGCAAACTCTGTCAGAATTGAGCAAACTCTGTCAGAATTGCTCAAACTGTCAGAATTGCTCAAACTGTCAGAATTGCTTATTTTGGATAAAATATTTGTTTAGTTTAGAGATACAGCACGGAAACAGGCCCTTCAGCCCACCGAGTCCTCCCCGACCAGCAATCCCCGCACACTTGCACTATCCTACACCCTCAGGACAAATTACAATTCTACCAAGCCAATTAGCCTACAAACCTGTATTTCTTTGTAGTGTGGGAGGAAACTGGAACACCCGGAAAATTCCCCATGGGGAGAACATACAAACTCAGACAGCATCCGTAGTCAGGATCAAACCGGGGTCTTTGGTGCTGTAAGGCAGCAACTCTACCGCTGCACCATCTTGCTGCCTAAATATTGATCCAAGACCATGTCTGCTCTCTGAGCTCGACGCATTTTTCAGTGAAGAGCAGGGAAGTTATCCATCATTTCCGAGCAACATCTATCTCTTAATCACTACCACTAAAACTGAGTATATTGTCATTAGATCACTGTTTGTAGGTGCTGAGTACAAATTGGCCACCAAGCTACACTTCAGAAAGTACCCAACTTGCTCTAACGTCCTTTTGAACATTTAGAGGTTGTGAAAGTGATATAAGTGACATCAACCCAAGATTGTTTATTGTCTTTTAACATTGGATCAACAATTAATGATAGAGGGAATTGGGTATTAAGAAAAATCGAACACTGATCTGGAATGGATCTGGTTTGATGTGCCAAATAGTTTTTTATTGCTTTGGCATTACTTGTGTATGTAATGATATTGTCATGGATTGTATGCCTGCCATTCTTTTTGAAAATGAAAAAGAGGTTAATTTGTATTTTCTAATGGAATTTAGCATTTAGGATGGATCACTAATGCAAATGTTGGTGTGATTCTTAGTCATGTCACCCACTGGACGAAAGCAAAAAGGTGTTGTGACATAAAGCACATGTGGTATACTTCCTATTGACTATTAAATCGGGAACATTTATTACGTGGTTTAATAAAAACATTTTATTAAAGAATTAAATAATGCTCTCAGTGAAATGTAGAATTGCTGCAAAGTCAGCAACAATGGTGGACCCGGCGTGGGGAACCGCTGTGAGTGGGGGGGGAGGGGGGGGGGGATGGGAGGAGAGGGGGAGGAGGAGGAGGGGGGAAGAGGGGAGTGGGGGGGGGGTAAAGAAGGGAGGAGGGGGGTGGGAAGATGGGAGGGGGGGAGAACAAGGGTGTACCTGGCACGGATTACTTTATAATTTTGTCAGCTGCCTTTATGTGGTGACTATTGCATACCTTGGGTGTGCAAGCAAAGAATTTCACTGTGACTTGTTACATGTGACAATAAAGTATTCAATTCAATGGTGTGTTTAGGAAAAGAGTGTAGCACAGGGCGGAGTCTGAGCTTGTGCTTGGTTCATCATTGCCAGTGAGTAATGAGGAGCAGGCTCGATCCATTCAGGACTGTGACAACGGTGCTATTAGTCAGCTGCAGGGCATGGTGTGTGGCGATGCACTTGAATGGAAATTGCCAATCCTCCTCAGTACTGAATGTGAAATGTGGGCTTTTGAAATATGATTTACTCAAATTAATTTTTTCTCTAGTTAAACTAAAATAATGATTCTATTTCTTGCCCTTCTCCCTTTTATGGCTGAGCCTATGAAATGCTAATTCAGAGAAGTGTAAAACGACAAGAGCAGAAATCGGATCTGGTGGAAAAACATTGATGTTGCTGTGAAGATTTGCAATCACGCCACCGTCTCAAACATCCCATGGCTTTAACGTGAACTCAGTACAATAACACACTTACTCGTCCATGACTGTGAAAAGTTCACACTAACAGCATGCTTTCATACATGGGAGGTACAAGGGGCAGCTAAAGACAACTCCTCAGGAGTCAGTTGTCCACCTCTTCGCAGAGTGTGGATTTGTGAAGAGGGTCTGGAGAAGGATGCAAGGGTCCTTTTCACCGTTCATCCTGAACAGCTCTGGAACAGAGGATTCTCTGATTACCAACTGTTCCAGGGACACATTCAGTGATGGACGTCGTGTGGCTGGAAGATCATCAACTCGGTAAAAGATGCTCTTTGGTCTGCCCGAAACTTGTTGGACTCCCAGCACAGCGAGATGTCCATCAGGGAAGGTGGCCAACTGCCCATTCCCGACTGCAGGAGTACGTGCTGAGGGACTTGCTGAAGCTTGCTGAGGGACTTGCTGAAGCTTGCTGCAGCTGATGCCAAGGCTCTGTGGTGCAGCACGACAGTCTAGGGATCTTTCACTGTTGGACATTGAAATTAAATCTTTCCCCTCTCACCTTAAACCTATGTCCTCTGGGTCTTGATGTCCCTACTCTGGACAAAGCCCATTTCTTCCGCCTTATCCTAAATGTATGTATTTTTTATCGTATCCACCTCTGATATGGTTATATGTTTCCCTCTGTCAACCCTCATTATTTTATATAAGCAATGTCCCCTTTTACTTCCTGCATTCCAGGTGAACAGATCACTCCTATCCAGCCTCTCTTCATAACTGAATTGTTCCATCCCAGGTTATATCTGGGATATTGAAGTCTGAAGAAAGGTCTCGACCCAAAAAATCACCCATTCCATCTCTCCAGAGGTCATAAGGTCATAAGTGACAGGAGCAGAATTAGGTCTACTCTGCCATTCGATCATCTGTCCCTCCTAACCCCATTCTCATGCCTTCTCCCCAAAACCCCTAACACCCATACTAATCAAGAATTGATCTATCTCTGCCTTAAAAATATCTTCTGCAGCCTTCTATGGCAAATAATTTCATAGGTTCAACACCCTCTGATGAAATAAATTCCTCCTCATCTCCTTCCTAAAGGAAGGTCCTTTAATTCTGAGGCTATGACCATGAGTCCTAGACTCTCCCACTAGTGGAAACATCCTCTCCACATTCACTCTATCCAAGCCTTTCATTATTCGCTAGGTTTCAATGAGGTTTCCCCTTCCAAACTCCAGCGAGTACAAGCCCAGTGCCATCAAACACTAGCTCCTGCTGCCTGACCCGCTGAGTTACTCCAGCACTTTGTGAATATTCTGATGAATCTCCTCTGCACCCTTTACAGTGTGGTCTCATGTTTGCAATAGCCTGGTTCTCAGAAGTGCACTCAGTACTCCACTTGAGGTGTATCCAAAGTCTTATTCTGTTGGGTCAGAATCTGGTTTGGTATTCAGTGCCCCGACTAATGAAGGCCAATATCC
Source organism: Amblyraja radiata (assembly GCF_010909765.2). Classification (NCBI taxonomy): domain Eukaryota; kingdom Metazoa; phylum Chordata; class Chondrichthyes; order Rajiformes; family Rajidae; genus Amblyraja; species Amblyraja radiata. The sequence goes on from NC_045981.1 coordinate 27,725,487, forward strand.
CTTACATCTTCCTACTTCACATTATCTACTTCCAGTGCTATCTTCAGTGATCTCCGGATTTGTACCTGGATAGGCAGGAGGTAGGGAAGGTTGGGAGTAGTTGTTATTGGGGATGTCCACATTTGGCATGCAGGCATCGTTGAAAGGCCAGTCAGCACAAAGATGAACAGGTAGGTCCCTGGGAGGAAGATAGAGAAGGAGAGCAAGGTTCGGGAACGACAGACTTTTGCAAATTTAGTCGCAAAGGAAAAGGAAGCAGACATAAGCTGAAATCAAACAGGGAATTTGATGAATATAAAGTAAGCAGGAGAGAACTTAAAAAGGAAACCGTGAGAGCTGAAGGGGCCGTGAAATGTTCTTGGTGATTAGGATTAAAGAGAATCTCGAGGCATTTTATGCATACATTACAAACAAGAGGGTGACCAGGGAGAGGGTAGGACCACTCAAGGGTAAAGGAGGGAATTTATGCCTGAAGCCAGAGGAAGTGTACAAGGTACCAGACGATTACCAAGGGGAGATCAGGGTGGGGTATGTTGGGCATGTTGATATCAAGAAGGAGAAGGTGCTGGGTCTCCTGAATAATATTCAGATGGATAAATCCCCATTTTCCCAGATGGAATCTATCTTATGATATTGAGAGTGGCATGAGAGAAGATTACAGAAAATTAAATCTTTGAATCATGTTCAGGTGTCCTAGAGGATTGGGGAATAGTCAGTCGTGTTCCTCTGTTTAGGAAAGCCTGTGGTGACAATCCAGGAAATTGTGGACAGTGAGCTTCATATCAGTGGAGAGCATTAACTCGCATCTGGAAAAGCTAAGAATTATCGAGGATAGTCAGCATGGCTTTATGCCCTACACACTTGATTGAGTTCTTTGAAAAGGTGACAGAAGCGATTGATGAGAGTAAGGCAATGGATATTGTATGCACGGACTTTTGTAAAGCATTTGACAAGGTTCCTCATGGTAGGCTGATCCAGAAGATTAAGGCACATGAGGTCCATGGTAACTTAGTAGATTGGATGCAAAATTGGCTTGGACATAGAATTGAGAAGGTAGTGGTGGAAGGGCAATATACTGGCTGGAGGTCTGGAGGTCACTAGTGGCCAAAGTTTAAAGGAAATGTGTGGAGTACGTTTTTTACGCAGAAAGTGGTGGGTGCCTGGAATATGCTGACATGGGGTGTGGTGGAGGCAGATATGATGGTGGCTTTTAGAAAGGGACATGGATATGCAGGAATCAGAGGGATATGGATTACGTGTAGGCAGAGGAGATTAGTTTATCAGCATCATGTTCAGCATGGACATTGTCGGCCGAAGGGCCTGGTCCTATCCTGTGGTGTACTGATCTATGAACAAAGTTTGATCTTGAAATAAAAAAGTAAATACTTAACTGACCTAATAAACATGGAGAAAAAAAGGCACAAAGTGCTGGAGTAACTCGGCAGGTCAGGCAGCATCTCTGGAGAACATGGATGAGGTGAGGTTTCTGAAGAAGGGTCCCAATCTCCAGAGATGCAGCCTGACCCGTTGAGTTACTCCAGCACTTTGCGTCCTTGTGTGTAAGCCAGCATCTGCAGTTCTTTGATTCTAATGGTAAATATCAGGGTTGTAAAGATTATCCAGGAATGAATGTGCTGCAAATGCAACTTCTACGTCTCTAATTGTGCAACTCACAAAGACTGTTTCTCAGAATCCACAGCAGTCCTTTGAGACCTGGTATCATTAAGCAGGTTGATGTTCCCACAACAGTGCTGACATCTAGAGGCAGGCTGCATTTGATATCCTGAATGTTCAAAGACACGTTTACAGATTTGAAACCTCTGAAACAATGCAGCTTGTTTAAATGATCAGTTATCTTTTTAATGAAAGGAGGATTTTGGTAATGTGCTGAAGGTTAAATGATCGTATACATGTCCAGCCTTGACATGCATTAAACTGATTACATTCTGAAACAACATCGAATGGACCACTTAAGATTCTATGTCTGGTCATTCCACATTCTACTCCATCTGACAAACTGGTTACAAGAAGCCAAGTGTCCACTTACATGTCCACAGTCACATTCACATTTGTGCTTCTGTCTGCATTACTTGTGGAACTTGGGGCTGCCATTGGCAGTTTTAATTTTAGTTTTAGTTTAGTTTAGTTTATTATCAAATGTACCCAGGTACAGTGAAAAGCTTTTTTATTACATGCTGTCCAGTCAGCAGAAAGACTATAATTACAATCGAGCCATCCATAGTGTACAAGCACATGATAAAGGGAACAGCAGTTTGATTTTGAAATAAAAAAGTAAATACTTAACTGACCTAATAAATATGGAGAAAAAAAAGGCACAAAGTGCTGGAGTGACTCGGCAGGTCAGGCAGCATCTCTGGAGAACATGGATGAGGTGACGTTTCTGAAGAAGGGTCCCAATCTCCAGAGATTCACAAAAGGTTCACAAAAATGCTGGAGAAACTCAGCGGGTGCCCGAAACGTCGCCTATTTCCTTCGCTCCATAGATGCTGCTGCACCTGCTGAGTTTCTCCAGCATTTTTGTGTACCTTCAATTTTCCAGCATCTGCAGTTCCTTCTTAAAAACATTGATGGAACAAGACTGTGTCGGTGACCCGAAACCAGGTTACCTGTCGAGGCATTGTCCCAAAACAGCGCCTGTCCATGCCTTCCATAGATGCTGCCTGGCCAGCTGAGTTCCTCTAGTGTATTGTGTTTTGCTCAATTTCAGCTTCTGCCGTCTCTTGTGTGTCCATACAATGAGTTGTAACAGTTGCTGCTGTGACATGTTCATTGTTTCCAATCAGAGACAATAGGCTCGTGAATGAGTTTTCGGTTGAGCCAAACATGAAGCTTGAATAAATGCAAAATCTTGCTGAAGAGCTTGGAAGTGAAGGTACCTCCCTTCCGATATTTCTTCAACAAATGTGCGCAACGGAAAGGGAATGGATTCAAAATAAGGAATGAAGTAGGAGACGTCTGTGAAACTCTGGCAGGGGCTTATGGAAGGAACGGCTGTGCCTCTGCTGCAAAATACAGTGCAAACTATGCACAGTAAATGTGCGCAAACGTGTAGAATACAAAATATATTTTATAAGAACCAAGAACGTCGACACAAAATGCTGGAGTAACTCAGCGGGACAGGCAGCATCTCTGGAGAGAAGGAATGGGTGCTGGAGAGAAGGAATGGGCGATCTTTCGGGTCGAGACCCTTCTTCAGACGGATTAAAAGAAACACATTCCCTTCAATCTTTGAACAACTGAAAATAACATATCCTGTAGATAATGAAGGTTTCTGAACTTCTGCAGGTTACTCTTAATGCAGTAATCTGGCTCCAGTTTCATAAATGAACAGCCATGTAGGATTTGTATTGTAATTAGATTTTTCCAAAAATACATCAGAATCATTCAATTTAAATTCATTTGTGAACTTTTCTCTTGAAATAAATCTAGGGATAAATGAAATGTGACCACAACAGATTAAAAGCAGCAATGACACTACCTCATTTCCAAAGTATCTACATTCTCTCGGGTGAAATTTAGAAAATGAATTAATGGTGAGGATAAATAACCCTGTTGTGGGATCACAGGGAGAATTACTATCAGTAAATGTTTAATGCGACTGGCCGCAGTCAAAATTCAAAACACATTGTATTTTTGCAATTACTATCCTTTTCTGAACTGTGCCTATTCAGAATAGTGCTAAATTAATTCAAACCTGCAGTTATCTATGTTCTTAATCATGTAGTGATTTAGAATATAATAAACTGCATAAAAATTAAAACGATGTCCAATGATCTTTGACTGATGTAATCTGAACAGTTTTGCTTTACTTTGATGAAACTACAGGAACTGGTTTCACTTTCAGATCATCATTGATGTAGTCTGTCTCTTTATTCCAACTAATGGCTTGCTGTTGGCTCTGATATCTCAGCGGACAGATGGGTTTCATTTGGGTAAAACATGATGCAAGTGGAAACTGCTGTTTTTTCATCATAGATATTTGAAGAGTAGCGATAAACCACAATAAATCAGACACTCAAAGCTGAAAAGTTTCAGCTCTCCAGAAAACAAGGTCTGATCTAAACAGTAAATGGAGCAAATTATGTGGAAAAGACTTTATTTTAATTAAAATAATAAATTGTTTTAGAACAATGTAGTTAGATGTAAAAAGTGGATTCTGCTAATCATATGCATTCCTTTCATTTCTGCTCTGCCATATAGTCTCCATAAAGCTTTAATTTCCTTTGGAAGAAAAGGAGTTCTTTACAGTCACCCAGAGTTAAATCAGGCAACGTCCAAAATTGATTCTGACATCCGATTTGTTCCTTTCATCTTTGTGTTTGATCATCTACACTACTTCTCCAGAACAGTTGTGTTATTGGACACAAAGAATGCATGATGGAACAATGCGGGTAAAAAATATTCACGGAGTATAAATTCGAAAATTCTGCACCATGAGGCTTTTGATGGAAATATGAAGAGCAACAAAAGCCCAGACTGTACAGAAAATGTTTGATAAATCCTACAATCTAGCCATTAGTCATTATTCTCGCAACCAAAGAAACTTGCATTTTTACCAAGATAAGCAATTTTTTATTCAGTTTAAAAAAATGTATTACAATTTATAATTTGATAATTATGTGCTCCAGATTCAAAACTTCCTCAAAAAAGGGCTAGCCATCTTGCTATTATCGTTCAGTGTTTGCATTAAATGAAGCTTGAATGAAGATAGGTGACAGCATCTCATTGTTTGATTCGATGAGTGAATGTTGATTGCCAAGTGCGGGAATAAAGCTGTCAATTGATACGATGCAGTGGATATCTATTATTCATATTCCATCCATTGAATAACTTCCTTATGTTGGGAAATGTATTACTAAAACATAGCTTACATTTGTTACGACAAATGGACCTTAAAAATGTTAAACGTCACGTCATCAACTAACTTCAATGAATTAGTCTTTTGATCTCCAGAAAGTGGAAGGTTTGTGTCGGAAGGAGCTGCAAATGCTGGTTTACACGAAAGATAAACACAAAATGCTGGCAGCATCTCTGGAGAGAAGGAGTGGGTGACGTTTCAGGTTGAGACCTTCGTTCAGATAGAAGGTTTGTTAATGTTAGAAAAGTGCAAGCCATTTATGCAAGTCAAAGATAAATGGAGGTTTGGCTTTGCCAAATTTCTTATTTTATTTTTGGGCAGTCCATATTAAAAACATGAATTTCTGGCTGGAAGAAATGGATCAACAACCAGATTGGTTAATGATGGAAAAGGAAGACTGTCTACCTTTTGAAATTGGACCGATCATATTTGCCCCCACAAAACTGCACAAAAAAACCTATAAAGAAAACCCCATAATACATAGTGGAATACGAATTTGGAAACAAATAAAAAAAGATTTAAAATTGAATAATATACCACTCTGCCTTCCCATTGTAAATAATCCTTTATTCAAATCATCCTTTATGGACAAAGGTTTCACACAATGGAAAAATTATGGAATCAAAAATATAGGACATCTTTATGGTAAAGGTACTTTTTTTTCATTTTAAGAGTTACAACAGAATTACGGACTGCACTCAAATAATTTCTTCAGATATCTACAAATTAGAGATTATGTTAAATCTAATACACAAGTCTACAGGAATAGGGAATCAGAAATTCTTGATGAATGTTTGAACAAGCATCCTAATACTGAAAAACTAATAGCTTATATTTATAACACCCTACTAAACAACGAGGTACCACCGACCGAACCATATAGATACAAATGGGAAAATTAAATAGGTCACCCTATCACGAAAGATATGTGGGACGAAAGTTTACACCAAATACATCAATGTTCATTACATGCCAGACATACTTTAATACAATTCAAGGTCTTATAACCATATAATAACCATATAACAATTACAGCACGGAAACAGGCCATCTCGACCCCTCTAGTCCGTGCCGAACACATAGTCTCCCCTAGTCCCATATACCTGCGCTCAGACCATAACCCTCCATTCCTTTCCCATCCATATAACTATCCAATTTATTTTTAAATGATAAAAACGAACCTGCCTCCACCACCTTCACTGGAAGCTCATTCCACACAGCTACCACTCTCTGCGTAAAGAAGTTCCCCCTCATGTTACCCCTAAACTTCAGTCCCTTAATTCTCAAGTCATGTCCCCTTGTTTGAATCTTCCCTACTCTCAGTGGGAAAAGCTTTTCCACGTCAACTCTGTCTATCCCTCTCATCATTTTAAAAACCTCTATCAAGTCCCCCCTTAACCTTCTGCGCTCCAAAGAATAAAGCCCTAACTTGTTCAACCTTTCTCTGTAACTTAGTTGCTGAAACCCAGGCAATAGACTAGTTACATAGTCTTACATAGACTACACCACTCTAAAATAAAACTAAATAGAATCTTCCCACAAATCTCTCCTATTTGTGATAAATGTCTACATCTAAAGGCTAATTTAACACATACGTTTGCAAACTGTATAAAACTTAAACATTTCTGGACTGATATTTTTGAAATAACTTCAGAAGTTATTAATACAAAACTGGACCCAGACACAAAATTAATAATACTTGGAATATCAGAACAAAGCTTAACACTCACAACAAATCAAAGAAATTTCCTCAACTACAGTATAATAACCGGGAAAAAATTAATATTAAAATTTTGGAAAGGCCCTACAACCCCCACAATTAAAATGTGGATTACGGAAATGTCGGAGACCCTATACTTAGAAAGAATTAGACTTGTCTTAATGGACAAACAAGATCTTTTCCATAAAATTTGGGCTCCATTCATTAACTATCTGAAGGGATAGATTGGCACAGCACGAGGACCCAACTGAAACTTGAACTCAGGACCAGATGAAAAGCTATACTTTATAACCTACGAACCTATCTCCATTGATGTATTACAGGTAACCCATTCCACCTCCCTTGTTTTTCTGTTGTGTTTTTTTTTTTCTTTTTTCTTTGAACTCTTCTTTGATTACTCTTTCTCCCTCTTTCTATAAAAATAAAAACATTAGAAGCAGAAGTAATTGATAATGGAAAATTTTAATAATGTATGACTGATGTATACGAAAAGTTTTTTTACTATAATATGTAACTACATTTTATAATATGTCTACTTCTAATAAAAAAATACAAAAAAAAAAAGAAAAGTGCAAGCCAATGAGTCATCTTGGACTCTCTTCAATGCTAAAAGTTGTGGCCAATATCGGTTGAAGTTCAAGTGTATTTAAACAGGTTTACATGTAGACATAGACCTCTTACTGACGGCCGATTGCTGCTGCATTATTGATGTTACTTTATTTCACATTATACAGACACAACATGCTTGAGATATTTTGGCCCACAATCACAAGATATGAACACAAAATTAAAAATTAATGCAAAAGAAAGAAAAATAGAAAGGATCACATTCCAGTTTTGTGCTTCCACTCCTCATCCTAATTTCATGCTTGGCTTTCAGTCCCAACCCAACAGCTAATCTAATTTCATCCCAACTTGCTGCACTATTTAGTTCTCTCTCACTCCAGTGCCTTTTTAGCTTCTGCTCCACTTCACTGGCTCCTGACTTCTCATTTCACCCAGGCTATATCCCTTTTATCTGTTTTCATCAGTTGGAGGTGCCAACAACCGTAACGTTTTTGAAGATAGCTTACATCCTTGTGCAAAACAACAAAGTGCTGTGGGAACTCAGTGGGTCAGGCAGCGTCCGTGAAGGGAATGGACAGATGGTGCTTCGGGTCAGGACCCTTCTTCAGACTGATAGCATGAGAGTTCCTTGTGACTCTATCCTACATCCTTTCCTGTGTGGTTGGATCAGAAGGCCTGATTTCTCATTGGTGTTGTGACAGGTTTGCTTCTGTCTGGATTAACACATAAATGGCTGGGAGGTGATAGCTACAAGAGAAAGAGTACATTGCTCAGAGTTTATAATCATATATTTTTGAACCAGGGAAATCAACATTTTCTCTCATCAATATGAAATTTCTGACTGCCAGTGTGCATTTGTCAGCCCAGAGTGTCGGAATCATATCATGTGCCTGACCTCAAATCTTTATCTGTCGAGAAAGGTTTTCTCTCGAACTATTCCAATTTAACAACTGAATATTTTATGGAGGAGGAGACATGGTGAATTAGAATTATATTTAACAAGTTTTTACCCTTTTAAGAACCAATCTTATGTTTCAAGTTCGATTACAATCAATGGGTAATTATGATTAATTGAAACACACAAAGCGTTGGAAAGAGCTACAATTTTCACACGGCTACTAACCAGAGTTATTTTATAGACAAAGAAATGCCTATTACTATGATATGTACACATGTCAATTGAAAATCAATTGAAAATTAAGCTACATTTATCAACAATTTATGTCCGACACTTTGATTTTGTGACCAATCAAATTCTAATTTACCAAACTAATAACAAAGTATAAAATCAACTCATGTTAAAAATCAAATATTAATGTAGATTTAAATGTTTTAGAGGTGCTGGCATGCCGTACCAGCGCATACCATCGTACAACGGCACTGTTAACAACTAATCATTGCAAAGTGTCGGAAGTGTCCAACTCCTTGTGGCAATGGACAATTCAGAGTTCACGTCTTTCTTGCCGTATAATTAACACCAGACAACTCACCATTAGCCGGACCCAGCAAGCTCTGCACCAACGATATAATCTTTTGCTCCAAAGTCAACCATGGCTTGTTTCTTTCATTGGCTAAAGTCAAAACTCAGAAAAATATAATACAACTCCTGCAGATCCCTTCGATGGTGGGGAGGTCAGTACCTGTGAGGGACCGGCTAATGTCCACCATTTTATGTGGCCTCCTTCATGCCTGGGCTTTCGAATTACCGAACCCGGCTGGCAGTACGGCTAGTGCTGCTTTGGCTGACCCCATAGACTTTTCTCTATCTAAAGATTCAAAGTACTGGAGTAATCCAGCAGCATGGATGGGTGACGTTTTTTGTTTTGTTTAGTTTTAGAGATACAGCATGGAAACAGATGCTTCAGCCCACCAAGTCCATGTCAACCATCGATCACCAGTTCACACCAGTTCTATGTTATCCCACTTTCTCATCCACACCGTACACACTGGGACAATTTACAGAGATCGATTAACCTACAAACAGCATGTCTTTGGGATGTGGGAAAAAACCGGAGCACCTGGAGGAAACCCAAGTGGTCACAGGGATAACGTGCAAACCACGCAGACAACATCTGAGGTCAGGATCGAACCTGAATCTCTGGTGCTGTGAGGCAACGGCTCTACCAGCTGCGCCACTGTGCCACTGGAAGAGCCATTCTATTCTGAATCTATATTCTCCTGCTGTTGTGGTAGGATCCACACCGAAAGCCTCTGGATTCCAATCCTCTAACCGTTGTGCCTCTGCACCTAATTCCTGTGTGGGGGGAAGCTATCTAATTACAATTAAAAACTATGTTGTTAAGTTACAGTTCAATTACTGAAAAAAACATTCAGAATTACAAATGTAAATTTTTCAGTGTCTACACACATTTGGAAAGATAATACAGGAAAAAGGTTATTTAATCCATGAAATAACCTGGTGGAGGTTTATTAGCTGAGCTGAAAATGGGTTTACGATTTTAAATTATTAATGATGTTCAGTTTTCTACTGGTGAGTAACCCGATTAAAAAATCACTGTAAATTGCTTTAAAAACCCCATCCTGCACCATTTAGTAGTTTAATTAGTGTGCACAGCGTAAATTGCTGAGAAAATTAAATATTTTACTCCATGAAACTCTTATGAACAGGCTAAGAAAATGTGTCTAAGAAAATGAGACTCATCTGAAACGCCTTCCCTGATCTTGCATTTTCCCTGAACGAGCAAATTGAATGTGAAATCAGCATAAAAGATCATAGAAACAAGAATGTAAGTAGGTTTGGGCATAACCTGCTGTAAAATGCCTGATCTTTTGCACAAGTTCAGCCAATTAATTTTGACTGGATAACTTACAACTGACATTGCAAAATTAAAATTGCATTTGAACAAATTTAAACCTCCAAATTGTTCAAGATTTCATTACTTCCACTGAATGCCTATTTATTCTATTCAGTTATACTGAAAGTCACATGTTTAAAACTGGATTATTTCTCAACTAGTATCGATTTCATTCCTTCCATCACTAAAGGCCGTTACTTTCTAGCAAGGTCTGATCATCTTTTGCAAATAATTTAGAAGATAGGAAACTGGTGACAGTGTTACCCCGATGCAATAAAATTGATTATGTGGATCAATATTATTCTTCCTGAAAGATTTTTTAAAAGAGCATAAAATTATTACATTGACAATTGATATTTCATCTAATTCTCCCTAAACTCCCTGGGACCAGTTTGTCTTTCTTGAAACCTGTCGTTAGTAGACACCCATACTTTAACTGCAACTATGACAATGTGGTCCTCTTCAACTGAACTAAATTCTTCTGCAATGTTTAAAAGTTCTAGTAATTTGGTGAAAATCATGCAGTGAAGGGTGAAGTGTGTTACAAATTTCCAATGAACAGTGTGATTGACTAGTTTACTGGTTTAAGAAGGAAGTAGGCATTTGGACACAAAATGCTGGAGTAACTTTGCTAAGTTAGGAATCACTTTTAGTTTTGCACCACAGATGATCTTCAGAGAATTGCACAGGTATGACATACACCTGTACGTGGTGTGGGAACTGGGACTGCAGATCATAGAAGAATGGATGGACATGTCCAATATTTTCCAACACCAAAAATGCCTCACTTTTCCCATTCAGAGACTCATGGAATTTTAATTCTTAATCAGTAATAATTTCAATTCCTTCTGAAGTGAAGGAAACAAAAGGAAAGATATTTTGAAAGGATTTAGTGTACTTCTTCCAACCTACACTGACCTTTCTTTCTTGGGGATTTGCTTCTATTCCAAAGCAAGATCTTTGAATAGAAATGTTCTCTTACATCTCACAGCGGCTCCTAACAAGAATGTTGCTTCAGAATTGGTGGCCAAAAGCCTTAGCAGCTCAGGATGAAGTCCCATTTTAGACAGCCAGTGGAAATATTGCTAATACCGAGCACAAGTTGCCCAATCTTAAAGATTCTGGGGCTTGGACCCCTGACAACTGCTCATTGACTGGCTGGAAGTATGAGGCTGGATGGGATTTCCCCATCCTTAGTTAAAGGATACCAGGCTGACAAATGGAAAGTGGCATTTTGGACAATGTTTGAGTTAATGGGTGTGTAAAGCTGCAGCAAGGAACAACTGCATTGTTCTGTATCAGTACATAGGACAATCCAACACTCTTGATGTTGATAGACACAAAATGTTGGACGAACTCAGCGGATCAGGCAACATGTTGGCTAAAATGGATAGATAGCGTTTTGGGTCGGAAACTCTACACTACCTGTTGTACTTGTGCAGAAACAAGGAACTGCAGGTGCTGGTTTACAACAAAAAAAGCACAAAGTGCTGGAGTAACTTAGCAAGTCAGACATCATCTCTGGAGGACATACATAGATAACATTTTGGGTTTGATTAGTCTGACGTAGCGTTCGAACTTCACCTATCATGATCTCCAGAGATAGACACAAAAGCTGGAGTAACTCAGCGGGAAAGGCAGCATCTTTGGAGAGAAAGAATGGGCGACGTTTCGGGTCGAGACCCTTCTTCCCGACCCGAAAAGTCACCCATTCCTTCTCTCCAGAGATGCTGCCCGTACCGCTGAGTTACTCCAGCTTTTTGTGTCTATCTTCGGTTTAAACCAGCAACTGCAGTTCCTTCTTACACATTATCTCCAGAGAGTGTAGACGTTGGGAGGTCACGTTGCAGTTGGGGAGACCACATTTAGAATATTGTGTTCAGTTCTGGGCACCATGTTATAGGAAAGATATTGTCAAGCTTGAAAGGGCTCAGAAAAGATTTACAAGGATGTTGCCAGGACTAGATGGTGTGAGCTATAGGGTGAGGTTGAGAAGGCTGGATCTCTATTCCATGGAGTGCAGGAGGATGAGGGGAGATCTTATACAGTGCCTCCATAATGTTTGGGACAAAGACCCACCGTTTATTTATTTGCCTCTGGACTCCACAATTTGAGATTTGCAATAGAAAAAAATCACATATGGTTAAAGTGCACATTGTCAGATTTTAATAAAGGCCATTTTTATACATTTTGGTTTCACCATGTAGAAATTACAGCAGTGTTTATACATAGTTCTCCCATTTCAGGGCAGCATAATGTTTGGGACACAGCAATGTCATGTAAATGAAAGTAGTCATGTTTAAGGGCCTGTCCCACTTTCACAACCTAATTCACGACCTTTTTTACTCGTGGACATTTTTCATCAGCTTTTTCATTAGCTTTGAAAAACTCCTTTGTTGCTTTAGCAGTATGTTTGGGATCATTGTCTTGCTGTAGAATGAACCGCCGGTCAATGAGTTTTGAGGCATTTGTTTTAACTTGACCAGATAGGATGTGTCTATACATTTCAGAATTCATTATGTTACTACCATAAGCAGTTGTATCATCAATGAAGATAAGTGAGCCAGTACCTTCAGCAGCCATACATACCCAGGCCATAACACCCCCACCACCGTGTTTCACAGATGAAGTGGTATGCTTTTGGATTTTCCTTTATTATAGAGAGAATTCTTCTGTCATCAGCTGTGGAGGTCTTCCTTTGCCTGCCTATCACTTAGCGATTTGTGAGCTCACTTTCTTCTTAATGATGTTTCAAACAGTTGATTTTGGTAAGCCTAAGGTTTGGCTGATGTCTCGAAGAGTTTTATTCTTCTTTTTCAGTCTCATAATGGCTTCTTTGACTTTCATTGGTACAACTTTGGTCCTCATGTTGATAAACAGCAATAAAAGTTTCCAAAGGTGATGAAAAGACTAGGTGCTGAGAGCTCTCTTATACCTGCATTAAGGAGGCAATTAAACTCACCTGAGCAATTACAAACACCTGTGAAGCCATGTGTCCCAAACATTATGGTGCCCTGAAATGGAGGGACTATGTATAAACACAGCTATAATTTATACATGATGAAATAAAAATGTGTAAAAAAATGTCCTTAAATAAAATCGTACAATGTGCATTTTAACCACATGTGATTTTTTTCTGTTACAAATCTCAAATTGTGGAGTACAGAGGCAAATAAATAAATGTTGGGTCTTTGTCCCAAACATTATGGAGGGCACTGGATACAAAATCATGAGAGGAAGTGATCGGGTAGAGTCTTTTGCCCAGAGTAGGGGAATCGAGAACCAGAGGACATCGGTTCAAGGTGAAGGGGAAAAGATTTAATAGGAATCCGGGGGGTAACTTTTTGACAAAGGGTGGTGGGTGTATGGAACAAACTGCCAGAGGAGGTAGTTGAGGCTGGGACTATCCCATCATTTAAGAAACAGTTAGACAGGTACATGGATAGGACAGGTTTGGAGGGATATGGACCAAGCACAGGCAAGTGGGACTAGTGTAGCTGGGACATTGTTGGTGGTGTGGTCGAGTTGGGCCGAAGGGCCTGTTACCACACTGTATCTCTCTATGACCCGCTGAGTTACTCGAGCACTTTGTGCCTTCTTCTGTTGTACTTGTGTATGGGTTGATTGTACTTGTGTATTGTATGATTTGATGCGACTGGATATCGGGCAAACAAAAGCTTTTCTCTGTATCTCAGCACACGTGACAATAGTAAGCCAATAGCATTAGCAGTAATGTTTGACATTTTACTATTTATAGACAAGTGCATAAAGAAAACTTTTAAAGGTCCTCCCAAGGGGCCACAAGTTCATTGGAAACTCAGCACGATGCTGATGTGATTTGGCAGCACAGCCTGTTTATGGATGGAACTCCTCCGAAACATGCCCAGTATGGGGCAGCTTGTGGCAATCCCATTTGACCTGGAGTGTGAAATTTCAGTCATTTGCACTGAATCAGACCAATTTAGACACCTTTCATGCATTAATCAGGCCAACTAGTGGATTCGCGAACCCAGCGATTTCAAGCAAGTCGGGACTTCAGATTCTTCTTGCTTGTTTAGTTTAGTGATACAGCATGGAAACAGGCCCTTCGACCCATCGAGTCTGCCCTGACCTGCGATCCCCACACTTTAACACTACCCTACACACCCTGGGAACAATTTACACTTATATCAAGCCAATTAATTTACAAACCTGTATGTCTTTGGAGTGTGGGAGTAAACCAAAGATCTCAAAGGAAAACCACATGGTCACGGGGAGAATGTACAAACTCCGCACAGACAGCAGCCATAGTCGGGATGGGATCTAACCCGGGTCTCCGGCGCTGCAAGCGCTGTAAGGCAGCAACTCTACTGTTGCGCAACTGTGCCGCCCTTGTGTCTTGAGCAACGTTTAGAAATAAATTGTGTAGCCTTGTCAGAGAGATCGTTTATCTCCACTGTATGTGTTGGGGGCAAGAGATGATGATAGGTTTTGTGTTTGACCTGGGTCATAGAAACATAGAAATTAGGTGCAGGAGTAGGCCATTCGGCCCTTTGAGCCAGCACCGCCTTTCAATATGATCATGGCTGATCGTCCACATTCAGTGCCCTATTCCTGCCTTTTCCCCATATTCCCTGATTCCATTACGCCTAAGAGCTAAATCTAACTCTCTCTTGAAAACATCCAGTGAATTGGCCTCCACTGCCTTCTGTGTCTGAGAATTCCACAGATTCACAATTCTCTGGGTGAAAATTCCACAGATTCACAACTCTCTGGGTAACCACATTAACAGAAAGGCAGGGTTTAACAAAATTGATGCATAAGGTTCTCACCTCATCCATGACACAGTCAGATGTTGTTTCGAACTGTCTGTGTCCAATGAGGCTGGTGAAACCAAGGGTCTTGCATGACATGAGATACCAAAGCATGAGATACTTTGGAAGTGCCTGTGTTATCATTGTGGGTGGCCCCATGTGGTTTAGCATATCTTGTCGAGCTTATCTGCTGGGGTTGGCCTGGTTTACTGATGTCACGATGATTGAGAGTTTCAGTTGGTAATGTCCCTGCAGAAAACACTTAATTAGCAGAGGGTAGAATGACATTGTGAGTCACGCAGATGATAGTCACATTATCAGTGTCATTAATTTAGTAAATACATTTACATGCTGCACAAGATTACTCATTGAGAAATAGCCAGGCATTTGTAATGGCACGGCATCTCTTAAACAGCACCCATGTTACATGGAGTATAACAACCATGTTACATGGAGTATTGATTCTCCATATAATTTATTTTGTTAATTATATTAGGATTACATTGATTTGTCTGGCAAGTGATTTTGTGGACATTACTCGGAGAAATTACCGTAGCAGCTTCATAATGTAATCTAATATTAAATTAATATTGCTGCACAGATATACAATCTCTGACCTTCCAGTTTTCAGTTCAAACACTGGTCACCTTTATGAATGGGACACAGTAGCTGGTTTTGACAATGCTGTTATTATTAGCCTAGAAATTGTTGGGGAAATGATGGCAAGTTTAATGCCCTTAATGAGGGAATAAACAGCCAAGTAATTTACAAAAGGCACAACGAGCTGGGTTATTCAGCATTGCCGATAGGGGTGGTTCCCACCACACCAAACTTTCCCTTCCACTTTCGTGTCGTTTGAGAAATTGTTGGATCTTTTTCTGCAAAGTGGCTGAGGACCGACTGTGGAGACAGAAGGAACTGCAAATGCTGCGATCCTGAGCAAAACACAAAATGCTGGAGGAACTCTGCAGGTCAGGCAGCATCTGAAGAAGTGTCCCGACCTGAACTATCGTGTCTATTCCCTCCACTGATGTTGCCTGACTCGCTGAGTTCCTCCAGCACTTTGTGTTTTTACAGAGACTGACTGATGTTTTCACTGATGCCCAGAACATTATTTTGTTTGTGAACCTACAAACATGACAGTGATCTGATCCCCTGAACTGCCCAGTGCTTGTGATTATTTACTTCAGCTTCTTCACTGAATGACATATCATTTTTGCTGAACTGAAACATCCAATTTAAAATATTAGTATGTTGAATCACAAATGTTAAGGTTTGAGTGTCTTGCTTTTTTCTATTTTGGTCTTGAAAAATGCCATGTCTATCAGTGCTGTTGTGTTTATAATTTTGTCCCCCAAAATATTGAATGTAGGGGAGAAGAAGTACCACCTGAGAGTGTGTACACTGTATAGAAGCTATTTTCATTTTATCCACGACAGATAAGGAGTGAAATGATAAATTTTGGGGCCTATTAATCTGAATAGGTGACATATTGTTCTGCACCAGTTGCCTCACTAGACAATCTGTTATGTCAAAAAGCATCTGTTGCCATTGGAAGCTGGTGAGTGGCTCCAAGGTGGGGAATAGTTAATGCAGACATCCCAGAGGCCTGCTGGATGATGTACAACAGCATCTTTAATGGACTTGTGCGGAAACATTGACAGAGGCAGTAATTTAAGCAAGAGATTTAATGGAGCGTGGTCCTTCAAGGTGGGCAGACATTTAGCAAAGTAGATTGATGGACTTCAGGGTTCTGGATTACAGATGTGAAGACTGATGGCCAGGAGTTGAAGATAACTGTGATACTTTAGACGTAGGTTTAACATTGTGCCTGGTGAAGTTGAAAGCTCTTATCACACTGCGGTTGGAAGGGAATATCATCTGATTTTACCCTTTCATGCTCAGCCTTTCAAAGGCACACGGCAGCACTCCTTTGTTATCTAATGGTAATTATTTAACTTAATTTACTGGTGATGATAGTTTGTAAAATATAATAGTCGAAAGAAGAATTTTGGGTGTAAATTCAGTAGCTCTCTGAGCTTGAAAGCACGTGCCACCAGACTTAGGAATGGCTTCTTCCCTCTGTTATCAATCTTCTGAATCGTCCTCCCACAAGCCAGAGTGTAATCCAGATCTTCCAACCTACTTTATTGTGGACATTGGACCTTTCCTCCATAACTGTAACACTATCACGCAGTAATACTCGATTCTGCACTCTAGCATTTTTCTCTTTCCGCTACCTGGTGTATACATGCATGGCTTGATTGAACTCACATGTAGTATGATTGAACTCGCGTGTAGTATGATCTGATTTAACCAGGTAGCACACAACCTTTTGCCTTTCACTGTATCTCAATACATGTGATCAGTGGCGGACTGGCCAGGCTGTCAGCTTGCCCGATGGCAAGTGGGCCCCTGATGAAGTGGGCCCCCTTTGTCCCCTGGCAACCAATATTTTTAGACCCAGTCCGCCACTGCATGTGATAATAATAAACCAATGGCAATACACTTGACAGACAGGAAACAAAGAGTAGGGATTAACGGGTCCCTTTCAGAATGGCAGGCAGTGACTAGTGGGGCACCGCAAGGCTCGATGCTGGGACCGCAGCTATTTACAATATACATTAATGATTTAGATGAAGGGATTAACAGTAACATTAGCAAATTTGCAGATGACACAGGTGGCAGTGTGAACTGTGAGGAGGATGCTCTGAGGATGCAGGGTGACTTGGACAGGTTGGGTGAGTGGGCAGATGCAGTTTAGTGTGGATAAATGTGAGGTTATCTACTTTGGTGGCAAGAACAGGAAGGCAGATTATTATCCAAATGGTGTGAAGTTAGGAAAAGAGGGAGTACAACGAGATCTGGGTGCTTGTTCATCAGTTACTGAAAGTAAGCTTGCAGGTACAGCAGGCAGTGAAGAAAGCTAATGGCATGTTGGCCTTCATAACAAGAGGAGTTGAGTGTAGGAGCAAAGAGATCCTCTACAGTTGTACAGGGCCCTAATGAGACCACATCTGAAGTATTGTGTGCAGTTTTGGTCTCCAAATTTGAGGATGGACATTCTTGCTATTAAGGGAGTGCAGCATAGGTTCACGAGGTTAATTCCCGGGATGGCGGGACTGTCATATGTTGAAAGAATGGGTGACTGGGTTTGTAGACACTGGAATTTAGAAGCATGAGAGGGGATCTTATTGAAACATATGAGATTATTAAGGGATTGACACGCTAGAGGCAGGAAACATGTCCCTGATGTTGGGGGAGTCCAGAACCAGGGGCCACAGTTTAAGAATAAGGGGATGGAGAACGGAGATGAGGAAAATCTTTTTCACCCAGAGAGTTGTGAATCTGTGGAATTATCTGCCTCAGAAGACAATGGAGGCCGATTCTCTGGATGCTTTCAAAAGAGAGTTAGATAAAGCTCTTAAAGATAGCGGAGTCAAGTGATAAGGGGAGAAGGCAGGAACGGAGTACTGATTGTGGATCAGCCATGATCACAGTGAATGGCGGTGCTTGCTTGAAGGGCCGAATGGCCTACTCCTGCACCTATTGTCTATTGTCTGATGAGGGTAAATCGAAAGTGTTGTTGAAGGAGCTGTCATTGGACAACTCTCAATTTAGCAAATGGAATCAGAATAGTTGATGGAGACACAAGAAACTGCAGATTCTGAAATCTTGAGCAAAGTGCAGGAGAAACTCAATAGGTCAGGCAGCATCTGTGGAGGGAATGGACAACAATGTTTTGGGTGGATACAGCTGGGGGAAGTAAATGACAAAAGCTGGAGGAGATAAGGAAACAAAAGGGTATCAGATAAGGAGAGAAGAGGAGGAGTGAAATGTAAAGCCGGAGGGAGCGATATGGGTAGAAGAGAGGGGGGAGGGGAAAGCGGAGATAAAAGGGAAATGGGGTCTCGGGGATGGGAGAGGAACATATGAAGGAGTGGAATGGATCAGGCTGACTGGGATGGTGGGAGATGAAGGGAGACGTGTGCACTCTGGGGAGGGTGGGGAGGAGACGGGGAGGTTCTATTGTATGTGCAAACTGATATAGAAGATGGAATTTTACTGTTACTAATCACTTTATTTCTGAGATTATTCCAGAATAATCAAAGGCAAGTCGCACCATGGCCATTCCCGCTTCTCCCCTCTCTCATCAGGCAAAAGGTATAGAAATGTGAAAACGCTCACCTCCAGATTCAGGGACAGTTTCTTCCCAGCTGTTATCAGGCAACTGAACCATCCTACCACAACTAGAGAGCAGCCCTGAACTACTATCTATCTCACCGGAGAGCCTCATACTACCTCTGATCGGACTATACTGGCTATATCTTGCACTAAACATTATTGATGATATTCTCTTTATCGTGCATCTGTACACTGTGCATGACTTGATTGGAATCATGTATTGCCTTTCTGCTGACTGGCTAGCATGCAACAAAAGCTTTTCACTGTACCTCGGTACACGTGACAATAAACTAAACTCAAACACACATATTATATTTCCAACTTTTCAGTTATAATCAGTAATCTGTTGTAAAGCACAGAGTCATAATTGATTTTTAAAATGTTTGTCTTCTAAAAGAAAGATTCTTGTAATTACACGGGGCATTGCCCCACACCTTATGTTCCTGACGATGGTATGTGTCCTTCTGGGATTGGGAAACTGCCTTCGATTTCCAGCGATGTCCTGAGGAGGATTCTAGTGACTTTCTGTCATAACTGTTAGTGTGAGCCTCTGCTTCCTATAAACACTGCAGTCGGGGTCTGACAGACTAGAGACACCTGCAGGGCCAATTGATCTGAACTATCCCAGTTGAGTGCACTTTAGAATCGTTCCATTGAACAGCGACACCCTTCGTGAGTCAAAGGGGGAAGAAAGCAGGTTGTTTCCAATATTTCAAAGGTTGTTCCATTTTGTTAACACAGAAAAGTATGGCACAGGAACAGGCCCTTCGGCCCACAATGTCCATGCCAAACATGATGCCAAGATAAACTAATCTCATCTGCCTGCATGTGATCCATATCCCTCCATTCCCGGTAGATTAATGTGCTTATCTAAAAGCCTCTGAAATGCCACAATCGTATCAGCCTCCACCACTGCCTCTGGCAGCACGTTCCAGGCACCTGACACACGCTGTGTAGAAACAGAGTATACGCAGAGTCATAGCATCACACAACATGGAAACAGGCCATTTGGCTCAACTTTCCCATGTCCATCAAGATGCCCCATCTACACTAGTCTCACCTGCCTGAGTTATGCCTATATCCCTCTAACCCTTTCTTATTCATGTACCTGTCCAAATGTATTTTAAATGGTGTTAAAAGGCAAATGGACGGGTACATTTATTTTAAACTAAGCCTCTCTCACCTTATAACTATGCCCTCTAGGCTTTGACATTTCCACCCAAGGAAAAAGGGTTCTGACTGTCTACCCTATCTAGGCCTCTCATCATTTTATATGCTTCTGTTAGGTCTCCCTTCAACCTCAGGCATTGCAGAATATACAATCCAAGTGTATTGTTTTCTTTTAGTTACAAATTGGCATTAATTTACTCCATTTTTCACTAAACAATTTGCAGGCCAGTTCACCATTGCTTCAGGCACTTTGTCATGATTTGATGACAGAATTTAGGCTCGACCCTGGTACGGTAGCAATGGAATCTCATGTCATAAGGAAGGCCGACTCATTGCTGGGATGGAAACAGAATATGTTATTAATGTTCATTTATCATCGGGTACAGTTGATATTCTGATAAGGGGACGTTAAATGGGATAAAGGGCTTCCTCCAGCCATTCCAATCTTCACCACGAACAGAAATTGAAAATTAAAAGGACTGCTGATTTAAAATGAAATCAAAAAATGTTGGAAACATTCCGCAGGTCAGGCTGCATCTACGGAAAGAAAACAGTTGACATTGCAGTTTGAAGACCCTTTATCAGAAAATAGTTCACATTTAGCCTTAGAACCCTTGTAAGTCTGACATGAGGAAGGCAGATGTAATGAAGGATTTGAATGAAGACCAAAGGGTCTTCAGCCTGAACATTAACTCTGTTTATCTTTTCATAAACGTTGCCTGACTATTTCACTAACTATTTCTTGCAGCCTTTGTTTTCTACAGGAACTGTCTGATAAAAAATTATTTTTATTCCCTTTAGGAAAGTGTTGATTCTGTGCAATTTCTTTTTGTCCATATATATAACACTGAGAGCTTTGAATCTGCTCATCTATCAGTGTCTCAATACTTCCCTCCTTCCTCAACAGCTTCAGTAGAAATTCTAAAAAAAATTAAAATCATATTTTATTTTATATTCAGACAAAATGTATAAAACTTGCATTTGATATACAATATGTTGATGAACCTAGCTTGGCGAAGGGATAAATGACCATGAACATCTGGTATATTTAATATTGCAAAAAGATTTCTAAAGTTTCAAAAAATAAAATGTCTTAATTAAATTAGGCAGGCGGGGCCATAAACATCTTATAGGACAACAATTGAATACATTGAATTGAATAAATGTTATTAGCCAAGTATGTATACATACAAGGAATTTGCCTTGGTGCTTTGCACGCAAGTAACAACACGATATACAGTAAACAGTTAAGAATAAAACATTACAATTTAAATATGTGAAGAATTAAATAAAATACCAGAGCAAAAGGAGGCTACAGACTTTTGGCTGTTGAGTAGAGCTACTGTTCGTGGGGAAAAGGCTGCTTTTTGGTCTGGCTGTGGCGGCTTTGACAGTCCGGAGTCGCCTTCCAGAGGGAAGTGCTTCAAAGAGTTTTTGGTCATCGTGAGAGGGGTCAGAGATGATCTTACCTGCTTGCTTCCTGGCCCTTGCAGCGTACAGTTCGTCGATGGGGGGAAGGTTGCAGCCAACAACCTTCTCAGCTGATTGAACGATGCGCTGCAGCCTCCGGATGTCATGCTTGGTGGCTGAGCCAAACCAGACCATGACGGAGAAGGTGAGGACAGCCTCTATGATGGCAGTATAAAACTGGACCATCATTGCCCGTGGCAGATTATGTATCCTCAGCTGCCATAGACACTAACAGCAAGAAAATAATGTGTGCACCGACACATCACAGGGCGGCACGGTGGCTCAACGGAGAGTTGCTGCCTTACAGCGCTTGCAGCGCCGGAGACCCAGGTTCGATCCTGACTGCAGCTGCAGTCTGTATGGAGTTTGTACGTTCTCCCCGTGACTGCGTGCCTTTTCTCCCACACTCCAAAGATGTTCATGTTTGTAGGTTAATTGGTTTGGTATAAATATAAATTGTCCCTCGTTTGTATAGGGTAGCGTTAATGTGTGGGGATCGTCGGTCGGTGCGGACTGTTTCCATACTGTATCACTAAACTAAAAAAAATGTTCATTCAGAATCTCTGAACTAAACTAAACTAAACTTTTTTCTCTACAAAAGAAAACATTGCATTCTCACCTCTCACAGCATCTATTGCAAAGGAATTTAAACAGAACACGAGCTTCCTGCAAAAAAATAGAATACGAAGACTGGTTGTTTGCCGTCTCTTTATGACGATTTTATGTAATCATATAACCATATAACCATATAACAATTACAGCACGGAAACAGGCCATTTCGACCCTTCTAGTCCGTGCCGAACACGTATTCTCCCCTAGTCCCATATACCTGCGCTCAGACCATAACCCTCCATTTCTTTCCCTTCCATATAACTATCCAATTTATTTTTAAATGATAAAAACGAACCTGCCTCCACCACCTTCACTGGAAGCTCATTCCACACAGCCACCACTCTCTGAGTAAAGAAGTTCCCCCTCATGTTACCCCTAAACTTCTGTCCCTTAATTCTCAAGTCATGTCCCCTTGTTTGAATCTTCCCTACTCTCAGTGGGAAAAGCTTATCCACGTCAACTCTGTCTATCCCTCTCATCATTTTAAAGACCTCTATCAAGTCCCCCCTTAACCTTCTGCGCTCCAAAGAATAAAGCCCTAACTTGTTCAACCTTTCTCTGTAACTTAGTTGCTGAAACCCAGGCAACATTCTAGTAAATCTCCTCTGTACTCGCTCTATTTTGTTGACATCCTTCCTATAATTAGGCGACCAAAATTGTACCCCATACTCCAGAATTGGCCTCACCAATGCCTTGTACAATTTTAACATTACATCCCAACTTCTATACTCAATGCTCTGATTTATAAAGGCCAGCACACCAAAAGCTTTCTTTACCACCCTATCTACATGAGATTCCACTTTCAGGGAACTGTGCACAGTTATTCCCAGATCCCTCTGTTCACCTGCATTCTTCAATTCCCTACCATTTACCATGTACGTCCTAATCACCTGATCTTTCCTTGACCTTTGAGCCATGAAGTCAGTAGAATTACAGCAGTGGAGGCCACGGGTGCTCTGAATGACTGTAGACTATTGAGTCTGATTTAATTTCACTGCCTTCACCCTACAGGGTTACAGATTGTTCATTTTTAAATATTTGACCAGTTCCATTTAGAGGCTATAGTTTCTACCTCATTAAAAAGTTATTAATAGGGTCTATATAATTTCGTTCTATTTTATAATGATAATATTACTAAATTAATGTATTTAATGTTGTAACCATCAGTGACACTATTCTTCATAGAATCAGTGAAATATTTTGCCACAAAAGAGGCCACAGCCATCCTTCAGTACTGATTCCATGTAGAGCAATCCCAACAGCCCCATCCTATCACTATGGCCTGCACATTACCTACCCTTACCTCCCTATCCAGTTCACTTTTGAAAGCTTTAACATGAGCCTATTTCCATCATAGGCACTAAGTTCCAGATCACAGCCGCGTACCTTCACAGAGCTATACAACATAGAAACAGGCCCTTCGGCCCAACTCACCCATACCCACCAAGGTGCCTCATCCAATCTCATCCCACTTGCCCGCGTTTGCCCCATATCCCTCTGAACCTTCCCTATCCATATATGCCTGCCCAAATATATTTTTAATGTTATTGTGGTACCTTCCTCAACTACTTCCTCTGGCAGCTTGTTCCATATACCCTGTGTTAAAAAATTGCCCCTCAGGTTCCTATTAAATCTTTCCCCTTTTACCTTAAACCATGGCCTCTAGTTGTTGATTCCCCTACGTTGTGGAGAAAGTGAATTCACCTTATCTATTCTCCTTGGAATTTTATACACCTCAATAAAATCACCCCTCTGTCGCCTGCACTCCCAAGAATAGTCGTAGCCTGCCCAACCATTCCCGATAGCTCAGGCCCTCGAGTCCTGGCAACATCCTCGTAAATCGTCTTTGCACTCTTTCCACCTTAATGGCGCCCTCCCTACAGCAGGTTGACATCTTACATCCCCTTGGATCCCTTAACCAAAATCTGAATTTCCGCTCTCTTGAAGTATCCAGTAACAGGTGAGCTGTTCTCTGAAGCAAACATGCTTTTGTGCAGTTCCATCAAAACTCGTCTCAGCTGTTTCAGCTTCAAGAGTATACTAGTGGCAGCGGTACAAGCAAATAGCTGAGGTCCCTCATGCCAGAAACCATTCCACTGAATTTATTCTCGTCTTCCCACGACCATCAAACCTTCCCCGTTGTTGAGTAACCAGAAATGGACACGAGGCCCCAACTGGGTCTGCCTGGTGTTTGATGACAGTTGAAGATAACTTTGTGTTTCTATCCGCTGTCCCTGTTTATGAACCGCAGGATTCATCTTTTTCATCACACTCCCAGCATGCACGGCCGTTTTCGAAACAACCTGATTTATGGGGCAGAGCACAAACTGCTGGAACTCAGCGGGTAAGGCAGCATCTGCGGAGGGAATGGACAGATGACTTCTCAGGTCCGGACCCTTTAGACGCTGCTTATCAAAGAGTAGTGGGCATAACTTTAAAGCAAGATGAGCAAAGTTTAAAAGAGATGTTTTTTACACAGAGAGTGGTCGGCGCCTGGAATGCGCTGCCAGGGGTGGTGAAGGAGGCAGCTACAGATACAACAGTGGCATTTATGAGGCTTGTAGATAGGCACTTCTACTTAGTATGATTGTAATGTATAGTAGGATTGTCAATTAACTGAATGCCAAAAGAACATTGCACTGTACATGTGACAATAAAGTACTATTGAACATGGATTTGCAGGGTATGTTGGGGTGTAGATCATGGGCAGGTAGAGGAGGTTAATTTAACTTGGCATCATGATCGACACGGACATAGTTTAGTTTAGGATCTCCAGGATGGAATGTGGATGCTTAGGTTTATCATTGTCACTTGTACTGAGGTGCAGTGAAAAACAATTTTGGAGCAAGATATCCAGTCAGTGGAAAGACTATATATTGTGGGCTGAAGGACCTGTTCCCGTGCTGTACTGCTTAATGCATTATGTTCTACACGTCTTTCTACCAAGCCTCCAATATCCTTCTCCTTCCCACGGTTACCCAGCCTTCTCTGACATATCTCTACTCTTCACCTCATCCACTCCCAGTGGTAGCGAGTTCCACGCTCTCATCATTCCTTGCCTAATGAAGCTTCTGTCGAATTCCCTTAGTGGTCACAGACGGGCACTGGCGATGCCCTTTGACATGTTGAAGCATTCTCTCTGTATCCATTCTGTGAAAACAGTTTGTAATTTCAGTGGCATTTGGTCATCTCTCAGTCTCCCTTCTCCTAGAGAAAATACCTATTATCATGCTATCCTGATATGTGTAGCCTTGCATTTCTTGTGGCTTGGTCATTCATTCCGTACCTTTTCTGATACTTCTATATTATTTCTGTAACATAGTCACCAGCTTAATATGCATTGATCCAAATGGTCTCGTCAGACTTTGATGGTGCCAGAAGAGACAGCAGATGCTGGAATCTTGAGCAAATGATATTTTTCTTTCTGTATCTGACAAATCCGAACCTGCATGATGATTTGCTAATATTTCCAATGGATGAAAATTTGTAAATGGTTTGCTGGAAGTGATTTGCACCACCATTAGTTCGGTCGAGGTCACAGGAAGCTTTACCCATCTTACACCAACATCCTCTACATATTTGTACTTCCATGTGTCTGTGCCACCAGAAAGCTGTGCGTTAGTCTGGCGTCTGTAGATTATTCTCCACAGAAAATCAATCCGATATTGAACGGCGTTAATGTACCCCCTCGCAGACTTGGATAGAACACAGTGGTGCCCTCGTGTCATCAAATCACACTGTTGCCCGGCAACGTAAGTGAATGAATTCACAGCTGGATTTATACCTGACATCCAATCTCAGAGTTACAGATAACAGGGAACTATTATGAGTATTTGTCTTTTGAAAAGGAACACTCAAGGCTTTGTTAACTGGAGTAGCACAAGAATGATGCAAGTGTCAAAAATGGGAACAAGAACGTTATAAATATGTAGATATAAGTCCTGCCTCTGCTGTTACGAAACATAACGGGGCTACGATAAGCTGATGAATTGATCGTCTTTGGATTCAGACAGTGGGAATCTAAGCCTGCCCTGACCAAATAAGATGACGTTTGTATTTCCCAAGGCTCCACAGCCTGTTGGATGGTGAGACCATGGAGAGGTGGAAAGTAAACAGGATGTCATACTCAGAATGGAATAGAAGTCTGAAGGCAAGAAAGGAATGCATTTTTCATTCATGTTCCTCTGTTGTTTTTTTGCTGTGCATAGACTATACTGTTCAAATGAACAAAACAGATCCCAACGTTTTAGTTTAGTTCAGAGATACAGTGCTTTGGCCCATCGAGACCACAGCGACCAATGATCCATTAACACTTTCCTACACAAACTAGGGACAATTTACACATACGACCCAATTAACTACAAATCTGTACGTCTTTGGAATGTGGGAGGAAACCGAAGATCTCGGAGAAAACCCACGAGGTCACGGAGAGAACGTACAAACTCCGTAGAGACAGCACCCATAGTCGGGATCAAACTCGGGTCACCCGCGTTGCAAACGCTGTAAGGTAGCAACTCTACCGCTGCGCCACCATTCCGCCATTATCTTTCAATGTTATGGAAGTTGCTCTTCCTTTCCCATGAATGTAGCCTGTAAATGTGGAGCATAGACCTTTTTCTGGTTCTGATTTTGGAGGCAGGATGTAACCTGAGGATTTTGGAGGCAGGATGTTCTTGAAATCCCGAGCTAGTATATTGTTTACCATGGTCTTCATTGTGAGGAACACTTCACCACACCTTTGTGTTTTGCCCAAGATTCCAGCACCTGGAAATTTCTTGTGTCCTCACTTTTGCCAACCTTAGCTGTGGCTAAAAGTTAGTTCAGATCTATCTATAATTCTCCATCCCACCCCCTACCCACCACAGTTGCAGTTGTAGAGTGATCATTCTGACCACATAGCGTTTCAATGATATGAAAGTTTGTAAATCGACGAGCTGAAAACACAAACTGCTGGAGGAACTCCAGGGGACAGTCAGAATCAGTCTGATTCAAATCAGTCCGAAGATTCCAGCACCTGCAGTTCCTTGTGTCTATATTCGAACCCTGTGAGGTTATGATCAATTGTAACTTTCCAGTAGGTACTATACCATAATTTAAGTTGATTTGTTGAAGTTAATAAGGACTACACATCCAGTCGATCGTTTATAGTAATGTTCCTGCTATTATTTAAGAATCCTCAATTTGAGTGAGATTTCATAGCTTAGTTCACTTTTTACAGGCAAACGTCATTCATACGCCCGATTAAAATAGAACTACCCTGTCATTTCTTAAATTGGCACCTTTTCTGGAGAGGAGAGATGAGGCAAGACGATGTATTGGCTTTTGAAGCTGACAGGCAGCATGAGAGAGTTTTCCACCTGGAAGCTTGTTTATCCCAACAGCCTCCGTTAATAATCAGGTAGAAACAAAGAACAGCAGATGCTAGTTTACAAAAAAACTACCTGACCCGCTGAGTTATTCCAGCACATTCCAGATGAAGGGTCCCGACCCGAAACGTCACCTATCCATGTTCTCCAGAGATGCTGCATGACCCATTGAGTTACTCCAACACTTTGTGTCTTCCTTTAATGTTTGTTCATGTTTGGACAGCTCCTACCAATGCGGGTCGTTTTCACCTGTACTTACCTGTTCTGAGGAACAGTGAGGCAGATCTCCTGTTGTCACCTGGACAGTGCTGTAGCTTTTGGAGGCATCCTGACCACAGGTGGGAGACCTGGCCAATGAGAAGGTGCGTGGGGCTTGCACCAGCACGGGTGAGCTGGTACACCCCCAGAATGGCTTCGGCAACCAGAGGGAGGCACGGTGCTACAGTTGCTGCCTCACAGCGGCAGTGACCTCGTGGGTTTTCTTCAGATGCTCCAGTTTCCTGCCACGCTCCAAAGGCGCAGAAGTTTGTAGGTTAATTTGCTTCAGTAAAAATTGTAAATTGTTTCTAGTGTGTAAGATAGTGCTAGTATACAGGGTGGTCATTGGTCAGCTCGGACTCAGTGGGCCAAAGGGCCTGTTTCTGCACTGTATCTCTGAAGACAAAAAGTCCCCAAAAAAGTCCTAAAGGAACACTGCACACATCGTCCCAAGGCGTAACCATTGTCAAATATGACATTTAGACTATGTTTGTGAATATCCAACCGTTTGCCTGAAATTCTGCATTTCCACAGTGTCATACAGCACAGACATAGGCACTTCTGCCCAACTCATCCATGCTGACCAAGATGCCCCATCTAAGCTGGTCACATTTGCCCATGTTTAGTCCACATCCCTCTAAACCTTTCCTATCGGGACGACAGATGGCACAATGGGCTAAGTGTTCGGCTGGCGACCGGAAGGTGGCCGGTTCTAATCCCGCTTGGAGTGCATACTGTCGTTGTGTCCTTGGGCAAGACACTTCACCCACCTTTGCCTGTGTGTGAATGTGTGTGAGTGATTGGTGGTGGTCGGAGGGGCCGTAGGCGCAGAATGGCAGCCACGCTTCCGTCAGTCTGCCCCAGGGCAGCTGTGGCTACAGAAGTAGCTTACCACCACCGAGTGTGACTGAGGAGTGAATGAAAAATGCGATGTAAAGCGCCTTGAGTATTAGAAAGGCGCTATATAAATCCCATCCATTATTATTATTATTATCCATGTAACTGCCCGTGTCTTTTAAATGTTGTTATGGTACCTGCATCAACTACCCCTTCTGGCAGCTCGTTCCATACACCCACCACCCTCCGTGTGAAAATGTTGACCCTCATTTTAAAGCAAAAAGTTAGCCGAGCATATTTTTCTCTTTCTTCACTTCTCTTATCTCTCACTTTTACTTCTGATGATATTGACTTCAACACCTCGTACAAGTAAGCGTTATTTATGTTTGAAAAGTGACAGTGGCTGTCATCAGCCTATTTATCTATGAGGTGGGAATCCATTACATGCGCCGGCTGGTGTTTGAGACGCAACCAATTTTCTCCCTTCCTGCCGTGCTTGAGGTCAGTCACAGTGCTCCTGATGCTGCCAGTGTTGACTAAGCAGAGGATTGAATGCAGTGCCATCCTGGCTGCGCTATAGTTTATTACTCAATAAGTAGGTAGATTGAAACGCAGTCAGTCGGGTGTAGCAGAGAACATTAATGGAAGCAGCAATATAGCGTGAAACTGTAACTCAAGTGTGGCATCCAACTATTGAAGGACTGAGGGGTAGTTCATCTTCTGCTTTTCAATCCCCTCTTCCATGCAGCAGGCTCTTCAAAGCGACCCACAGGGACTGCTCGCAACTAAACCGCTTCCAATTCTGACCCTTTTCTGCAGAAAGAAAGAAATCATCACACAAACCGAATGAAGTTTGTCACCCAACTTTTTGACACTTGCCTTGCGCTGCCTGTGTTACTTTGCAGAATGTGCTGGTATCCGGAGGGCTGCTTTAGTTTGTGGGATGAACAAGGTCCCACTCACCTCTGTGGTGAGCCCTGACAAACTCAGTGAGTCGTCAATGCATTATTTATAGAGTCCAACGTTTGAGGTGAGCAATGTCAGTGGAAGCCATTATGCTCATTCTTGTTCATCCTCCAGAAGGATCTGATGTCTGCCTCTGTGACTTAGATTACAATGCCATCAGGGGTTATATGCAGGAAGAAGGAGCACAGCCAGGTGGTAGTACCGTGGTGACATTTTGCTGGACAGGATCAAATATAACTATTCTGAATTGACAATCTATTAGTCTATTGGAATGGATTAGCGCTGTTGCCATTTCTCGATGGCAGCAGAGCTCCTGACTGCAAGGGAATCCCCGATTGCAATGACAGAGTAGAGAGCAAGTCCCCCCCTTCACTTCATTTACCTGGCTTGGCAGTGGTTGGACTTCCAACGCAACTTCCTCCACAAGGGGATGAACGATTCCTCCACAATCTTTCTTCAATAACATTGACATTTCAAAGCAAGTCTTCAAAGGTTTATACCTTTACAAAGGTGCACTCCAATGCTAAGACTATTATATTTGAAATGCTCTTTGTATGTACCACAATGTCAATTCATCACCAACAATCATCTCCCGATTCCACGCTTTCACCCAAACGCCATCCATCAATCTAATGACGATGAGACTTGCAGGATATATTTGTGAATCCTTGTCTACAGATGACGAATGAAATAAACGACACTGCAATCTTCCATTTTCTCCAACCAAAATCTTCCACACTTCCTCTCCAATATAGATTTGCATTCACTTCTCATTAGATTAGAATCATTAAAGGATCAAAACCTGAAAGTACAAAACTCTTTGCCCTTTCCCCCTTTTATACTAAATGTAAGTACTACAGTCACTGGTACCTACTGAGAACGTTAACAGGATGAGCTGATAGGCAAGGGATCAGGTGGAAGTGAAATCAGTGAGAACTATGTGTCCATTGAGAAGTTGCCTTCAACATGCCACGATCTGGACTTTGTAGCGCCAGCCAGTAGATGCATTTGATCTAGGAGTGGACTGTGCCCGTGATAGACTGGGCTGAGTCCACCACTTTCTACAGCCTCTTGCATTCGTGTGTGTTGAATTGCCATATCCTGGTACATGGGCGGAAATCCGGGGGGGGGGGGGGTCAGGGGGGACACGTCCCCTCCATGTTTTGAGAGGTGGGGGGCAATCCCCCCCATGTTTTGTAATCCGGATTTTGAAATTCAGTGAATAAAAATCTGTTAAAAATCTCCGCTTTCCGCGAGACAGTGGGGGTGGGACTGATGATTGGACGAGGGGGGGGGGGCAGCCGGACATGATGATTCAGCGCGATGATTGGAGGAGGGAGGTGTCGGTCAGAGGCGGAAGTAGGGGGGTGGGACAGGGGATAGAGCGCAGTGATTGGAGGAGGGAGACGTCCTGGTGGAGCAAAGATCATAAAGCGGAGCTTGAATCGGCCCGTTCATGGGGCGTTTCATCGCCCGGCGCAGCTTAAAATCGGCCGCGGGGTCTTCCATCGCCCGCGGTCAAATTGCTGCGTTGAGGCGATCGAGGCTCCCGATGTTGAAGCCCCCGCCGGGCGATGGAAGATCCCACAGCCGGTTTTAAGCCGCGCCAGGTGATGAAACACCCCACGATTCGAGGCGAACGAAGCTGCTGTTGCTGGAGTTCGGAGTCGGTCACCAACCAGGTCAGCTCCCAAAGGTAGATAAAATTGCTGGAGAAACTCAGTGGGTGAGGCAGCATCTATGGAGCAAAGGAATAGGTGATGTTTCGGGTCAAGACCCTTCTACAGACACTCCATAAATGCTGCCTCACCCGCTGAGTTTCTCCAGCATTTTTATCTACCTTCGATTTTTCCAGCATCTGCAGTTCTTTCTTAAACAGGTCAGCTCCCGATGTTACCGTCCACAGGGCCCACAGCTGAAGCCTCCGAAGCCTCGACTGTGTGTGTACGCGTGGCCTCCAAATAATTGTGTTCCCCCCCCCCATGTTTTGATGGCGATGCCCGCCCCTGCCCCATGATGCAACCAGTCAGGATACTTTCTACAAACCTTTCAATGAAGTTGGCCTCCTACAGTGTAGTGGGTGCTGATGGAGATGTGGGGAAGGGTTCCATAGCGTTTGGGGAAGACTCCGTTTCACTCTGCTTGCCCAGCCTCTCACCTCTGCCGTACCCTCTGCCTGCTGACGTAACCCTGCTTTATCCACACCCAGTGCAATGAAACTTGTCATACTGTAGCTTCTCTTAGATACAGCGCGGGAACAGGCCCTTCGGCCCACCAAGTCCGCACCAACCAGCGATCCCCACACATTAACACAAGCCCACACACACTGGGGACAATTTACACTTATACCAAGTATACAGACCTAAACCAATTAATCTACAAACCTGTACGTCTTTGGAGTGGAAGGAAATCGAAGATCTCGGAGAAAACCCACGCGGTCACGGGGAGAACGACAAACTCCGTACAGGCAACACCCATGGGTGGGGTCGAACTCAGGTCTCTGGCGCTGCAAGTGCTGCAAGGCAGCAACTCCACTGCTGCACCACCATGCTGCCCACTTTAAAGCGTAAACTTCAGCAAAATGTCCTGTAATTCTCAGGAATGTTTATTGAAGAGATTACAGTATTGCATTCTTTCCTAATTTTGTATTCTTAGAAGTCGGTTTAAATATGTAATTTGTTCATTTTTAGAAAAATAGATAATTTGCTTGTTTCTCAGAATCGGAGGAATTTTGCCTGTTTTCCACAGGATCCTACGTCACAAATTGCAAGCATTAATTTCAATAGAATGCTCCATTATATGCCTGTTAATGAACAAATAATTTAATTGACATGTTACTTTAGTGTATTTGCAATAATTAGGGAGGTAATTTGTCTTAGCTGTGTGGGCTACATCAATCCTGCAAAGCCTAAAGGATCTCGGAAAATCTATATTCCAAATAAATTATTCCAGAAAACTCATGGCCAAATGCAGAGGAACAGTATAGATCAAACACTGACCAGGAAAATCTTTTAAACAAAAAAGAGGTGGGATTTGTTGAAATGAAACTTGTTTTACAGTGTTGTTGGACTTTGATCCTAGACAGGCCCTGCAACCTCTGACACTGAGCTACATTCCGCACAAGGTCCGCACGCATTCAGAAGGGTTCTGAAACCAGACATGTAAGGTCATAAGTGATAGGAGCAGAATTAGGCCATTCGGCCCATCAAGTCTACACCAGCATTCAATCATGGCTGAACTATCTCTCCCTCCAAACCCCATTCTCCTGCCATCTCCCCATAACCCCCAAGCCTTGACATGTGTATCAGATGGATGATCAAAATTTCCAATGAGTGCATTACAATAATGAATTTCTAAAATATGTAATTACATTCTGTCCATTTTCTTTCAACATAAAACAATGACTGAGAAATATTTTAATTAGTATTTAACATTGTTGATCATAGAGAACAAAGAAAATCTCCTACTTGTAAATTGTTAATCTTTGTGTGGTTATCTGAAAGAATAGACAAGTTCCATTGATTGAACATCTCATGTCACTGTTATTCACGACTGCCCTGGCTAGGTGTGCCGGTGCTAGACCAGGTTACAAACCTCTAAAATAAAGACACAATGTGCTGGAGTAACTCAGTGGGTCAGGCAGCGTCAGATGAGAACGTGGATAGGTGACTTTTCGGGTCGGCACTTCCAGCAGTCATTTTTCGTAAGTGTAATTCTAAATAACCTCTCGATTATTACCAAATGAGCCAAGCTGTAATTCTGCTGTTGGACAAGGATGCTTCCAGAGGTTTGAACCACGACTGTTATTTTGGAATCAGCGTATTATTTGTGGTCGTCATGTCTTTTCCTGCAACAAAAACCATGAGCCTCAAGCAAACCGGCACTCAATTTGTACTCTCCTCTGGAAGATTGACAACTGGCTCGTTTGTTCTTTTCATCAGCAATGAACATCTGTGGCCATGTGATGTAATTTCTTAAAATGTTCATGTTCTTTGCAGTTAAATGAGTGAAAATCTATTGCATATAATTCATGATATTGTTGAAAGAATAATTACTGGGCAATAGGTGCAAAGCAAATTGTCTTAAAAAGAAGATTAATAATTGCATTTTTGCGCAAATCAGTATTTGCTTTGTGTTGGATGGTATTCAGATACTTAAAACTGTCATGACTACATGGTAAATTACGCTTGCATTATATTTTACTGATTACATGTTAGATTACGATATTACATGATAAAAACGTCATAACAACAAATATAAAGCCTGTCCCCAAGGGACTGGGCCCTGTGTGAACTCAAGGGGTGAGTGGTGTTGGGTTAGTGCAGGGAATGCCCCCGCAGCCAGCATCAAAGCTTCTGAATCCAAATGTACTTTTGCCTTTGATGTGAAATCCAGCCAACATTAGCATGGGATGGATTGAAATTCAGGCCAACATCAAACCGAGAGGGTTCAATCAATAATTCTCCGTCTGCCAGACAAAGGCCAGGATTTGAAAGCAAACCAAAGTTCTCTGAAAATTAACTATATAAAGAGAGCACCTGCAGATAGTCCCAACCTGGAGATTTAAACTGGAAAAGAATAATTCTTCTTGTGAAGATCATCCTTTCAACATGGCTGTGGCTGAAGAGAAAATACTCAGGCTTGGAAATTTCCCCCAACTTCAAAGAAAATCTATGTGTTTTGGTTATTTTGACGGTAATTGAAATGTAACGCATCAAACCAAGCAATAAGGTAGTGGCTATCACTGTTGGCTCTGGTGGGAGTTTCCCAGTTATTTCTATTGCATAATTTAAGCCATTAGGATATTTTTAAACGTTAATAAAGCTTTGGTCATCATTCAGCCAACTCCTACCCGCCTCACCCCACTTTCCTCCCTCTGGCTTCACAATCTGCAATTCTGGACCTATTTCACACCTTCTGCTCTTATCTCTGGCCTTTGTTCCAACCATCTGCTTATCAAAATACCCCATGTCTGTGTCCACCTCTTACCTGCCACACCTTGTCCTGCCTCTCCCCTTTTGCAGCATTCTTCTCCCTCCGCCCACCACAATCAGTCTGACGAAGGATCTCAACCTGAAATGTTAAGGGTGGCACAGCCATAAAGTTGATGCCTCACAGCACATGTGACCCTGGTTCAATCCTGATCTCGGGTGCTGTCTGGTCAGAGTTTGCAAGTTCTCCGTGTGACTGCATGGGTCTTCTCTGGGTGCTCTGGTTTCCTCCCACATTCCAAAGACATTCAGATTTGTAAGTTAATTAGCTTCAGTAAAAAGATGGAAATTGTCCTTCGTGTGCAGGATAGTGCTAGTGTACGGGGTGATCGCTGGTCGGAGTGGGCTGAAGGGCCTGTTTCCACATCATAGTTTAACATGATACCACTGGTGTGCCAGGTGCTACACAACCCAGTGTCACACCACACCACACCGAAACATTCCGTACACCATCCATAAGAAAATTCAGTGAAAACTCATTTTAATGATCTTCCCAGCTTAGAAAGCTAATCGAAAAAATCTGATCAGTTTTAAAGCATATAAGCTGTTACTATTTCTGACCACGAAATGGCCTCGAAATTTTCAATTGGAAGCAATGAACATATCTGAAGTTTGATTTAAAAAGTAAGTGTAAGTTTGGGGTATTTACAGATGTAATTCTCTGCTGACATCAGTGAAGTTATTTTGAACAGAATATTTCATCTTTCTGTAACACCTGTGGTTCAGTAATGGACAAAGTCATGAGGCAATTCAATATTAATGTTGCAAGAGAGTGCTGGAGTAGCTTAGCAGGTCAGGCAGCATTTCTGTAGAAGATGGATAGGTGATGTTTTTGGTTGGGACCCATCTTCAGACTGATTGTTGGGGGGGGGGGGGGTAGAAAGCTGGAAGAGGGGAGAGGCAGGATAAACGGTGACAGGTAATAGGTGGCCGTAGGCGAGGGAGGAGTTTGCGAGGCAGAAGGAACACAGTGGCGGCACAGTGTCACTGTGGTAGAGTTACTGCTTTTCAGCAACAGAGACCTGGGTTCGATTCTGATTATGGATGCTGTCTGTACGTTGTTTGTACGTTCTCCCTGTGATTGCAAGTTTTCTCAGGGTGCTCTGGTTTCCTTCACACTCCAAAGTTGTACAGGTTTGGTAAAATTGTAAATTGTCCCT
The DNA here is from genome assembly GCF_010909765.2 of Amblyraja radiata. Taxonomy (NCBI): domain Eukaryota; kingdom Metazoa; phylum Chordata; class Chondrichthyes; order Rajiformes; family Rajidae; genus Amblyraja; species Amblyraja radiata. The sequence continues at coordinate 27,761,277 of NC_045981.1, forward strand.
AGTGTGTAGGATAGTGTTAGTGTACGGGGATCGCTGGTTGATATGGGCCGAAGGGCCTGTTTAAAGATGAAAGCAGAAGGTGTGAGAGGGTTGAAGAGTTGTGAATTGTGAAGCTAGAGGGAAGAAAGTAGCAGTGGGTGGGTGGGGAACCAGGGGAGGGGAGAAATAGGTGAGAGTTTGGGTGAGTACTGTAAGTTCAGTTGCTGTTGTGGGCCGTGCATTTGTTGGGCATTAACTCCGCCACTTACATTAAGATGAATCTGTAACCCATAACGCTTCAAGCCAATACATGTCGCAAGATGATTCTGAGGGCTGTTTCTGAATTGAGGGGTTTTTGACACAGTGATTTGCTCTGACCTGGCTGGTCAGCTCTAACTCTTGCCCCAGCCTGATACATATTGAACTGGAACGTTTGATCAGACTGGCAAGTGCAGCCTTGTATTATTTATCGCTGGTTTTGGTATGTTTTTGACAATCAGCATCATTTTAACGTTGCTGTCAGGTCATGGCTAAATTATTTTAAATACAAAATAAAATCTGTCAATTAAGAATGAAACATACATCACGTAAATCTAACGAAAAGTTAAATGACCTTTTCAAATCCGAGTAATTGGTGTGGAATTAGGAGAGGAAAATGATTGGGATACAAATTGATAAATTAGTAATTGTCAATTTTAAATGACTATTTAAATGATGTGTTAATTACCTACTTGGCAGTCTGCTTTAACCTACTGTGGAGAAGATTTATTAAGTAGGACAGTGCAGCGATATACCTGGTCTATTATTTTTTGTGTATCTTCACATGGACGTGACGATACTTCAAATGACATTTGATGAAAAGAGCAGAGTCTCCACTAATGAGCATCTACTTTTGATAACTGGCAGCAACAACAGGTTTCGGACAACTCAATCCATTTTTAATGTTATGGAGTCAGGCAAAGGCACAAGACTTTTGCTGCTATATTCACCTGACCTTTCTCAATGTTTTTTCTCGTTTCACATCACTTTCCCCCCTCACTTTCCCCCCTCACATCACTTTCTTCCAGAGCTGTGATTTCACATTCAATCGGGAATAGAGTTGGAGAACTGTGCAGCACAGAAACAGGCCCTTCGGCCCACTTTGTCCACGCCAACCAGGTTGGCAAATTGGGCTAGTCCCATTAGTCTGCATGTGGCCCATTCCCTCTAAATTGTTCTTATACTCCCCTCCATGTAATTCTGGAGAGTCAAAAGAGCACTCGGAACAACAACCGGCTCCTCTCCCTGCCCTGTAGAACGGAGCGGTTCAGGAGATCCTTCACCCCTGCAGCCATTAGATTTTATAATTCGGACCGCTAGGCTGTAGGGGGATGCATTTTGCAATTTTTAATTTTTAACTGTTAATTATTGGTCTTTTTAAGTATTTATGGCTCTCAGGTAGTGTCCACATTGTATTCTATGTATTTTCTGTCTGCGTTCGTTTTGAATCTGTGGGTTTGTTGGTTGGGAGCTTCTGGACATCTGAATTTCCCTGAGGGGATCAATAAAGTATTTATTATTAAATTATTTATCTGTCCAAATGACTTTTAAAATGTATATAATTGTATCCATTTCAAAACCTTCACATGGCAGCTCATTCCAGATGGATTACCCTCTGAGTGAAAATGTTGTCCCGATGTCCTCTCTCGCTTTAAGCCTATGCCCTCTAGTTTTAGAATCCTCTAACCTGGGGAAAAGACTGTGAGAGTCCACTTTATACTTGATCATATACACATCTATATGGTCACCACGCGGCTTTTTGCTCAAGCCCGCAAGCCCAGGTAACATCCTGGGGAATCTCTTCTGCACCCTTTCCAACTTAATGGCATCCTTCCTGTAGCTGGGCGACCAGAACTGCACAGAACAAATACTCTTCATTCAGATATGAGCCTTGGTGGTATGTTGTTCAAACATTGGGGACATTGCCATGAGATTTGAACGTTCCCTCATCCTATCCACACACATGATCTTCCAGCAGGAATTCATGTGAAAAATGTTCCTATTTTCTCCTTGTGACTAGCACTGGGAGCCATGGCTAGGAGTGTCCAACTTCAAACAACACAGGTTCAGACCTGTTTAGTTCAGAGATACAGGCCCTTTGGCCCTCCGAGTCCAGGCCAACCAGCGATTCCTATACACTAAAACTATGCTACACACTAGGGACTATTCACAATTCTTACCAAAGCCAATTAATCTACAAACCTGCATGTTTTTGGAATGTGGGAGTAAGCCTCAGCACGCAGACAAAAACCCACTCAGTCACAGGACGAATGTACAAACTCTGTTCAGCCAGCACCTGTAATCAGGAACAAACGCAGGTCTCTGGTGCTGAATGGCAGCAACTCTACTGCTACACCATCGTGCTGCTGTATAGTTGATTCCCAGATAGATTTTTGGCAACATTGAAGGACTTCACAACGTTCGTGAACTGGATTAAACTTTCTCTCAAATATGAAACAATAGAAACTGGTAGAGCTGCTGCCTCAGGGCACCACAGATGTTTGATCTCAACCTCGGTTGCTGATGGTGTGGTTTGCACGTTCTACATGGGTTTCCTCCTTGTGCTCCGTTTTCCTCCCACATCCCAGGGACATGCGGGTTTGTAGGTTCAATGGCCTTTGTACATTCCCCCAATGAGAAAGTGGGATAACGTTGAAATAGTGTGAAGAGGTGAACTATGGTCGGCGTGGACTCGGTCAGCCGAAGGGCCTGTTTCCCTGCTCTATCTGTAAAATATACAAACTCCAAATATATAACTTCACATGCTCTGTGTGAATTTTTGAGCACTTGTCAAGACATCAGTGTGGAATGTGATTTCCATCAAGTTGACTTCATTGATGTTTCTGCTTCCTAAAATGTCTTTGGCCCTTCGTAAAGAGAGACAGATACTGCTGGAGAACATAATTATCAGTGCCAGATCAATATTGTTTGTAGTTAAACAAAATTCTCTCTCTTCTGGCATCTGCCACGTTATCCCAGCCTCTTTGCCTTTGTCGCCATCTACTTATTTTTCATGCTCAGATATTCAAGGTGCTAATATTATGTACAGATAGTTAATATAGTATATAGCAGTCATCAGTAATGGCAGTGGATGGTTTATAAATGTACATATAGTTTTTAGATTAGTTTAGAGATACATAGTGGAAACAGACCCTTCGGTTCACCGAGTCTGTGCTGACCAGCGATTCCTGTATACTAGTTCAATCCTACACCATTGAGAATCCGGAAGTGGCGGCGCTGTGATACAGCTGCGGCTCGCCTGCAGTCTGTCTGTTTTTACTTTTTATGTCGGTTTTTTTTGTCTAGTTTAGTAATTTTTTTGGTTATTAGGTGGTGTTATGTGTGTGGGGGGAGGGTGAAACAGAGCTTTCTGTCTCTCCCTTCGGGGGAATGCGACTTTTTGTCGTATTCCCCTTCTCTTCCCCCGTCTGCGCTGAGGCCTAATGGCGGAGCTGGCGGCCTCCAACCTGCGACCGACCTCGAGGGTCCGGAGGTAGAGCCAGCCAGGACTCACCAACGCGAGGCTGGCCGTCTTCGAGCTGTGGCGACGTCCGGGTAGCGGCACGACTCGGCGCTCCGGTGAGGGTGGACGGTGCGGAGCTGAGACACTCCTGTGCGGCCGGCAAGGCTACCGGCTGGAAGGCGCTCCCGAGCGAGCGGCCTGGTGCGGGGCTGAGACACTCCTGTGCGGCCGGCACGGCTACCGGCTGGAAGGTGCTTCCGTGTGAGCAGCCCGGTGCGGGGCTGAGACGCTGCCTTGTGGGCGGCCCGGTGCGGAGCGGAGACGGTGCTACGGCGGCTGAGGCGGCGGCGACCTGGATCCTGGGCTCGGCCGCGGGCCGGTGGAGGACAATGTCGGGAGCTCGCAGGTCACTGGCTGGTGCCTGTTTTCCGGAGCACCCGTTGCAACAGCTGCGGGCAGCTTCGACCACCCCCCGGGCCGCCATCGCCCGGTGGGGTATCGCCTCGGCGCAGAGGGAGAAGAGGAGGGAAGAGACAGTAACTCTAAGACTTTTGCCTCCATCACAGTGAGGAGGTGTTTGGTGAACTCACTGTGGTGGATGTTAATTTGTGTTTATTGTGTTTTGTTATTATTACATGTATGGCTGCAGGCAACAGCATTTCGTTCAGACCGAAAGGTCTGAATGACAAATAAAGGTATTCAATTCAATTCAATTCACTATGAACTGTTTGCAAAAGTTCTAAATATATTTAGCATCTCTTTAAATCTTTAATAATTTGAAAATATGTTTTAAATGTAATCCTTCTGTTTCAATAGTTTTCGTATCTTAGGGATATTCAAAAATATTCAGTCCTTGACAGGTTTGACAACTTTTAGTCTGAAGAAGGGAGGGGGGTGGGAGGGGGGTGTCCCCTCTCCCATTGGTACGGAGCGTTTGCATTTTTCAGCGTGAAATTGTGCAATCTGGTGCATACTGTAGCGAGTCTTTTAACTTACACTTGAATGCAATATTTATGCTTTAAATTGGATTAGCTATGAATAAGGTTAAGCTAACTTTATTGCACTTTGATCCAGCTTAGACTGCACACTCAGTACTATTCCAGACCTTGACTCTGGATGCACACTTGGCCTTGCTCCTTGCCCCTCTGCACTGACAATATATCTGGCCCACGCATGAAGCCCCAGATCTGACCCCCTGGACTTAACCTATTACGTTCAAGTTTACAGGTGCTTATCCAATGCGGTAATCTTTTATGGGGCACTTTACAGACCAAATTATCTATAACAAAATTTGCTACATTCATTGGCTTCCTTGTTATCTAACATGCTAATTGAGTAGGGTAGGGTGTGGGAGGGGGGTGTCCCCCCTCCCACGGTTGGACATGTATTAAAATCATGTTTTAGTGCATTGTGGAGGTATGATTTCAATGTTTTTTGTTAAAAGTATTTTTAAGAGGTAACATTTAATGGGGTAACTTTATCCACTCAAAGGGTGGTGGGTGTATGGAACAAGCTGCCAGAGGAGGTAGTTGAGGCAGGGACTATCACAATATTTAAGAAACAGTTAGACTGACACATGGATAGGACAGGTTTGGAGGGATATGGACCAAAAGCAGGTAGTGTAGCTGGGACATGTTGGCAGGTGTGGGCAAGTTGGGCCGAAGGGCCTGTTTTCGCATACACTCTATGACTACATCATACCTCCATCATGCATGAATGCTTCAAAATCAAGTGGTCGTGTTTTATTGCCTTATATTCAAACATAAATAATTGGTGCAGGAATAGTCCATTCAGCCCTTCAAGCCAGCACAGCCATTCAACATGATCATGGTTGTTCATCTAAAATCAGTACTTCTTTCCTGTTTTTTCCCCATATCCGTTGATTTCGCTAGCTCCAAGAGCGAAATGTAACTCTCCCTTGAAAACATCCAGTGAATTGGTCTCCACTGCCTTCTGTGGCAGAGAATTCCACAGATTCACAACTCTCTGGGTGAAGAAAGTTTGTCCTCATCTCAGTCCTAAATGGCCTACCCTTTATTCTTAAACTGTGTCCCCTCGTTCTGAACTTCCCCAACATCGGTAAAATGTTTCCTGCAGTTACGGTAAGTGAAAATCTAGCAGGCAAGCAGATGCTTTATCCAACCACCCCCATTTGAAGGCCACTATCTTCCACCGCTTCTTCCCAGTGCTTGGTACTTACTTCAAGCAGCCACTAATTGTCCTCCAGGATGCACCGAGCGGCAGCCTGATCCATGCCGGTCACCTGGGCAAATTCGGCACAAAGACTCTCAACGTGTCCGACGCCTCCGACGGCCCGGGACTCTTGCACTGAGGCTGCTCCATGGCCGGAGCTGCAGCGAGCGACTTGCCAGCCCGGCAAATGCTCGCCAGCCCCGGCTCACCGTCCGCATCTGCCCCCACTGCTGCTTCCATCCCTCCCTCCGCCCCGGCTCTCCAACACCCATGGCCCATGCAGTTGATATTAAATTTGAAATTCTTGTTGATCACAGAATTTCTCACGACAGAGAGTGAGAAATTCCGTGATCAGCGTGAGAGCGTGAGAATTGGGCAAAATGCGTGAGTCTCACGCTCAATGCGTGAGAGTTGGCAGCTCTGGATTTCATCATCAAACTTTGCAAATCTAAACTCCTGGAGTTGCTGAAATTTCACTGTTTGGGGCAATCCTGGAAATAGTGTGCAAGATATTTCATGTATAATGAGCTCATAAAAGCTGAGGCAGAAATGAACACAAAGTGCTGGAGTAACTCAGCAGATCAGGCAGAAGGGTCCCGACCCTAAGTGTCCCCTGTCTATGGACTTCAGAAATGCTGCCTGACCCATTGAGTTATTTCAGCACTTTGTGTGCTGATGTTGTGAGGGAATTCTCGAAGCATTTGTATGAGATGTTTGCTACATGTTAATACTTCTGCCCCCACTACGCTGTTCCCTTCGTTCCGTGTCCATGGGTACATGTGAGCAGAATCACTGCATCCTTTTCACTTAGCTGTCTCCTTAGCTCCCCAATGGAGACTGTGGACCGCAGTTGCCAAACCATTTGCTCCTTCATGTGTGACAAGACTCCACTATGGTTGTGTTTTCCACATGCTCCAAGTCTGGTGCCGTTGCGATTTGGAAAGCTGCTGTAGTTGTCAGCGTATCATGAACATTCATCATGCCAGTCTTGCTATCTCAGCTCACAGCTCACTCTTCCTGCTTAGCACTAGCACTCTGTCCACTTGACTATGCCAAGTAGCTCGCAGCCTGACGGAAGCCACCATGAGCGCTGTTCACACCAGGTATCAATCACCCTGCTAAACGTTTAACATCATCACCATCTTCCCGCAACCTTTAACCACGCAGTACAACTTTACCGGCTTCTCAGTTTTGTTTAATAATTCAAAGGTAGCTTAATTTTGATATGTTCTTGTATGACTTGACCTGAGCACATCTTCATATTCCTGCAGACCTGTGAACTCTCTGCCCCATTTCTATTTAATCTTCTGCTTGCCACCACATGAACTTGTCAGAACATAATAATTATGGGCCGCCTTTTAGAACATAATTGCTTGCTGGGTTCAGCTACATTACTGCTGATCTTTGCCAGTGTACCATCACACCAGTACAGTCTTTGCTTGCACCATGATTTATCACTTGGGTTTTATAAGACCAGTTGCGAGACAGCGATAAATAGTCTCCTGTGCGGAGACTATTTATGATTTTATGATTCAGTAAGTACTTGAATTTTAAGTTCCAATATTGCTGGACCTCTTGCCTTTTATTTTCATGTGGCGCAGTATTTCTTTACTGTGAGTAGAACAGGCCCCAGGTGAAACTGATCTTATCAACTTGTACATGTTCCATATCCCACTATCCCCTGTATCTCTCTAAAAGCTTCTTAAACACCACTATTGTATCTGCCTCCACCACCACCCCTTGCAGTGTAAACTGAACCCCTGCTACTCTCTGTGTAAAAAAACCTGCCCTGAAGTGACCCATCTAAGCTGGTTCCTCTTGTCCTCATTTTGGCACATATCCCTGTAAACCTTTGTTTAAGAAGGAACTGCAGATGCTGGAAAATCGAAGGTACACAAAAATGCTGGAGAAACTCAGCGGGTGCAGCAGCATCTATGGAGCGAAGGAAATAGGCAACCTTCTGTAAACCTTTCCTATCCAACTACCTGGCCAAATGTCTTTTAAATGTTGTTGTTGCACCTTCTTCGATCACTTCCTCTGGCAGCTCATTCCATATATCCATCACCCTCTGCGTGAAAAAAGAGATTCAAAGTGCTTGCATTCAACAAGCAATCCAGCCTGGTAAGGAATCTTCAAATGACTTGTACATCGCATAAGTGCATGGTGGTAGAATAGTAAGATTAAACCAGAACTTACCAGATTGAAGTTTGATCTTTATTTTATGAGGAGTTACATTGAGCGATAACGTGAAGAAGGCCGTCAATCTTCAAAGTCAATCTTCAAAGCTGACCACACGGTAGCCGTTTTCCTCCCATAACCTATTTTGATGCTCTGATAATGAGCGCCATTGCCACAGTGAAGGTCAGTGAGGAGATGGTGCACCCCACCATGATGCCTACTTCCCGTGGTTGCCAAGCTGTGGTAACGTCTGATGTTGTGAGACAAAATTGCAGATCCTGGAAGAGGTTTTTTACCAGATTTGGTATAGTTGCAGGCACCTGAATGAATTAAAAAACATATTACAGTAGCGAATGAGAAACTGATCCATAGGCGTTGGCCAGGTCGAAGAACAAGACATGCAGATTATTTTGTTCTTTCTTATCAGTCTGGATTTGATGCCATATGATGCTGGTATGTTCAAGGCATCCCGAGAAACCTGCTATGCCAGCCTTTTAGATTGATGTATCAATGAAATAGTCTTGTTTCAGATACTTTGTCAGTCTTTTCACCAACACACAGAAAAATATCTTGCCTTCTATGTTAAGAAGGTTTATTTGCCAAAACTGTTCGATGGTGGACAATTTTCTTTCTTTTGGGATCAGCAATCCCCCCGCTCTTCACAAGGCTTTGGGGATAACTTGCTTTTCCCACGCAACCAGCAGAATTTCAGAACATCCGGGACATTCTTGTAGACACAATAAGGAACACCATTAGGGCCTGGTGCAGAGGCCGTTCTTGCCTTCTTCACTACCTCTTTCACCTCACTCAGCTTGGGAGGGCTGATGTCAAATTGATGTTGTGGAGATGAGATTGGTGGGATCAGATTCAGATTCAGATTCAGATTCAATTTTAATTGTCATTGTCAGTGTACAGTACAGAGACAACGAAATGCATTTAGCATCTCCCTGGAAGAGCGACATAGCAAATGATTTGAATAAATAATAATAAGTGATAATAAGTGTCCGGGGGGTGGGGGGGTGATTGGCAGTCACCAAGGTACGTTGTTGAGTAGAGTGACAGCCGCCGGGAAGAAGCTGTTCCTGGACCTGCTGGTTCGGCAACGGAGAGACCTGTAGCGCCTCCCGGATGGTAGGAGGGTAAACAGTCCATGGTTGGGGTGAGAGCAGTCCTTGGCGATGCTGAGCGCCCTCCGCAGACAACGCTTGCTTTGGACAGACTCAATGGTGGGGAGCGAGGAACTGGTGATGTGTTGGGCAATTTTCACCACCCTCTGCAATGCCTTCCGGTAGGAGACAGAGCAGTTGCCATACCATACTGTGATGCAGTTGGTAAGGATGCTCTCGATGTTGCAGCGGTAGAAGTTCACCAGGATCTGAGGAGACAGATGGACCTTCTTCAGTCTCCTCAGGAAGAAGAGACGCTGGTGAGCCTTCTTGATCAGAGTTGAGGTATTGTGGGTCCAAGAGAGGTCATCGGAGATGTTGACTCCCAGGAACCTGAAGCTAGAAACACGTTCCACCTCCGTCCCGTTAATGTGGATGGGGGTGTGCGTGCCGCCCCTGGACTTCCTGAAGTCTACAATGAGCTCCTTGGTCTTCTTGGAGTTAAGGGCCAGGTTGTTGTCAGCGCACCATGCTGCTAAGTGCTGGACCTCCTCCCTGTAGGCCGACTCATCGTTGTTGCTGATGAGGCCAATCACCGTTGTATCATCTGCATACTTGATGATGGTGTTAGTACCATGTACAGGTGTGCAGTCATAGGTGAAGAGGGAGTAGAGGAGGGGGCTCAGCACACAGCCCTGTGGAACGCCGGTGTTCAGGGTGAGGGTTGAAGAGGTGTGCTTGTCTAACCTAACAGACTGGGGTCTGTTGGTTAGAAAGTCCAGTATCCAGTTGCAGAGGGAGGGGTCGATGCCCAGGTTACCGAGTTTGGTGATCAGTTTTGATGGTATAATGGTGTTGAATGCTGAGCTGTAATTGATGAACAGCATTCTTACGTAAGTGTCTCTGTTGTCGAGGTGGGTGAGGGCGGAGTGAAGTGCCATTGAGATGGCATCCTCCGTACTCCTGTTCTTGCGGTAGGCAAACTGATAGGGATCCAGTGTGGGGGGTAGGCAGCTTTTGAGGTGTGCCAGGACCAGCCTCTCGAAGCACTTGGTGATGATGGGGGTAAGTGCAATTGGGCGGAAGTCGTTGAGGCTTGCCGCAGTGGAGTGTTTTGGCACTGGCACGATGGAGGTGGTTTTAAGGCACGTGGGGACAACTGCTTGGGCAAGTGACAGGTTGAAGATGTCAGTCCAGATGTCTGTCAGCTGCGCAGCACAGGCCCTGAGCACGCGCCCGGGGATGCCGTCAGGGCCAGCAGCTTTACGTGCATTAGTCCTACTCAGTGCCACGAATACGTCGTAGGGGGTGAGTGTGAGGGGTTGGTGATCGGCAGGTAGCACAGCCTTGATGGCTGTCTCTAGATTGTCCCTGTCGAAGCGGCCATAGAAGTGGTTAAGCTCCTCAAGGAAGGAGGCGTCGCTGGATGTGGGGGTGGTGTTGGAGGGTCTGTAGTCCGTGATGGCCTGGATGCCTTGCCACATGCGTCGGGGGTCGGCGGGGACAAGTATCAGTTCATCATTCAGCTGATCAGTGTGGATGGTTCTGATGTGTCCTTCAACCTCAACTTCAACCTTCAACTTTTTTGCCGTCTTCAAGGATCCGCATTTCTCTTCTGTGAATATGCCTTTCACAAACTTATTTTCTGCTGATCCCTTGATTCCCCTTAAGATTACGCTCACATCTGCATTGATGGTTTCCCACTCCTTGCTGTTAGACTTTGGCCATTTCTGCAACGGCTAACGTCTTTACATGTTCTCCACTTTACGATGTGCCTGGTTGTGTCTTGGACTGTTGCCTGATTCTTCTGCCACAATCCGTAGGGTGCTGATGCTCTGCGGACTGTGGCTTTCTTCCTGCCGCTGAGTTTCATCCGAGTGATTTGACCTTCCTCTTGACAGAATCTGGTCAATGCGGGGCCCTGGATTGGAGATTTTCAAGCATTTCTTCTGTCCCTGATGAATTCTAAGACCACGAGTTGATGTTACTTTAGTCTAAAGACTGACAGGTCTGACGAACGTATCCAGCTGCTCGTTTTTCAAGTGTTTTGCCACTTACTTGATTCAATATCGTGTCAGTTCCAAGGTTTGTTGGTCAGTCAACGAGTTAACTTGCTCTCGCAGACTCTGGGGGTACTCTCCTCTTTGATCTTTTTGTAGCCAAGTGAGGGTGGCTCTTGTGCCCTAACAAGGTGATGGAGCCTGCTGTTATGGGTAGCTAGCCATGTTTTTTCTTCCAGAAGCTAATAGGACTTGATGTTTCAATTTAATATTTTCCTTAACAAATTCTGAGCTGGAAGCCATTGGAGATATTTTTAAAACAGTGCAATGCAGAGCTTTATTGTTCACCTACATATTACACTCGGCCCATAATATCCCTCTAAACCATTCCTACACATGCACCTGTCCAAGTATCTTACTGGATGTTGTTACAACAGCACCTGTCTCTTCCTCCTCTGGCTACACTGTTTAACACCACACCTCCTCCCCCACCGTTTGTTTACCGGAGTGGGGATTCTGTGTGAGTTCCATGAGACTTTTTAGATCAGTTGGAAATTTATTATAAGGCTTTATAATCTTTTTTTTTAATTGAATTGGGTGTTGAGAGCATTAATAGAAAAAAAATTCAAGTATCCGAAATATCTGCTAGTCCGACATCACCAGAGTCCTCAGCAAACTTGCATTTGCCTGACACCTGTCAGAACCTCAAGCCACCCTTGAGCAGATGATCTACTGAGAAAGTACTTGATGAACCACGGCTCGGTGGGCTGAAAGGCCTGTTTCCGCGCTGTATCTTTAAAGTCTAAAGTAAAAATGTAAAGACTTCAGTTGATTGATTGTTTAACCCTCTCATGGATTCTAGAACCTGAAACTTCCACAGTAACACCGTGGTCCTGTGACTGCTGAAAACATGTGGCATGATCAACGCAAACTATTCTGCAAATCCTCCAATGGGCTCCGAAGATTAGGAACGCGTCGAGTTACCGACATCTAGAGATTTATGCCTCTTCACTGTTTAATTCATGCAGACACAGCTTCCCATGAGCTGCCCTGTGACTAACTTTAAGATGTGCTTGGACATGAATTGACTCTTCAAATTGCTACTGAAAGTTAAATTAAAATATTGCACTGAAGGGCAGAAAGAATCTGAGCAATTCTATTGTTGTACCAACCCAGCTCCACCGGCACATTGTTGGGATCCTATGGAGTGTTTTAGGAAACATGTTGGGGGAGAAATTCAATTGACCATGGTTTCAACAAAAAATGTGGCATTGCACATGGGTGTGGGTTGTAGTTGGACTGTGAGACAGTGTTGGTGCTGCTGATTTCAGTTTGAAAGTTTTGGGCGTCAGGGCTGTGGGCAAAGCTTTGGGAGTTCATGGGATTAGTCACGTCAAGAGTGTTTTATTGTCATATGTCCCGAAAAGGAACAATGAAATTGTTATTTGCAGCAGCACATCATACAGGGCTTGAATGCCATCACCTCCTACAAGGCGAAATCAGGAGGCAGCTCAATTGTCAGCGAAGCATCCACTCCCTGACGAGCTCAATGCGTTTTACGCACGCTTTGATAGGGAGAACACTGATGTGCCTTCCCGAGCCCCCATTCGCCGTGATGGTATTTCAGTCACAGTCACAGAGGCCGACGTCAGAAGATCCTTCAGGGGCGTGACCCCTCGGAAAGCGCCTGGACCTGATGGCATACCCAGTCGTGTACTAACAACCAGTGCGGACCGACTGGAGTTTAGACGGACATTTTCAACCTCTCACTTCTGAGGTCTGAGGTCCCATAATCTCTAAAAAGGCATCAATAACACCGGTGCCCAAGAAGAGCAAGGTGACGTGCCTCAATGACTATAGACCAGTGACACTAACGTCTGTGGTGATGAAGTGCTTTGAGAGGTTGATTATGGTGCATGTCAACTCCTACCTCGACAAGAAACTCGACATACTGCAGTTTGCTTACCGCCACAACAGATCAACGGTGGATGCGATCTCACTGGCTCTCCACTCCGCTCTGGACCACTTGGACAACAAAAACTCATATGTCAGGCTGTTATTCATTGACTACAGCTCGGCATTTAATACAATCATCCCCTCCAAGCTGGTTACCAAACTCTCAGATCTGGGTCTCTGCGCATCCCTCTGCAATTGGATCCACGACTTCCTCAGTCACAGACCACAGTCTGTCCGTATTGGTGGAAATGTGTCATCCTCGATAAAAATCAGCATGGGAACACCTCAAGGCTGCGTGCTCAGCCCCCTGCTATACTCATGACTGCGTAACTGGACATAGTGCAAACTCCATCATCAAGTTCGCTGACGACACCACTGTTGTGAGACGAATCACTGATGGTGACGAGTCGGAGTATAGAAGTGAGATCGACCGATTGACCAAATGGGCACAATAATCCTGGCCCTCAACACCAGCAAAACCATGGAACTGATTATGGACTTTGGAAGGGGTAGGACAGGGACCCACAATCCTGTTTATATGAACGGGACGAGGTGGAAAGGGTCAAGAACTTCAAATTCCTGGGCGTGCATATTTCCGAAGATCTTTCCTGGTCCCAGCACACTGATGCAATTATAAAGAAAGCACATCAGCGCCTCTATTTCCTGAGAAGATTACGGAGAGTCGGTATGTCAAAGAGGACTCTCTCGAACTTCTACAGGTGCACAGTAGAGGGCATGCTGACCGGTTGCATCGTGGCTTGGTTCAGCAACTTGAGCATCCAGGAGCGGAAAAGAATGCAGAAAGTTGTGACCCCTGCCCAGTCCATCGTCGCTCTGACCTCCCCATTACCGAAGGGATCTATCGCAGTCGCTGTTTCAAAAAGGCTGCCAGCATCATCAAGGACCCACATCATCCTGGCCACACACTCATCTCTCTGCTGCCATCAGGTAGAAGGTACAGGAGCCTGAAATCTGTTACATCCAGGTTCAGGAACAGTTTCTTCCCCACAGCCATCAGGCTATTAAACTCGCCATCAAACAAGCAATGAAATTCTTGCTTGCTGCAGCACAACAAAATATAGTAAGCATAACTACAGAACAGTTCAGTGTGTCTATATAGCATAGACCATATATATACACATAAATAAACAGATAAAGTGCAATAGGCCGTCATAGGTCACACTGAACTCTGTATTTATGCTTACTATATTCTGTTGTGCTGCAGCAAGCAAGAATTTCATTGTCCTATCTGGGACACATGACAATAAACTCTCTTGACCTGACTTGACTTGACTCTTGATGTGGGGTGGGAGATTGCAACCTTCACATGGTCCGCCCTGTTTCGACAAATGCAATCAACCTAGCGTGCACAATCAAGTAAGATCAAATAGAACAAGTTGTCCTACAACTTTAGGCTGAGCACGCCATACGCAAGAAGTAGAAGAAGACTCTTGATGTAAACACAGTACTCTGTAAGGATTAGATGCATCAGGATACAGTTGGAGTTACAGATACAGTTACACAAAATGCTGGAGTAACTTGGCGGGACAGGAGCAGCTCTGGAAAGAAGGAATGAGTGACATTTCGGGTCTGAAGAAGGGTCTCGACCCAAAACGTCACCAATTCCTTCTCTCCAGAGATACTGCCTGACACGCTGAGGTATTCCAGCATTTTGTGTCCATCCAGGGAATCCAGAGACTGGGAAGGAGTGGGACTGAAGGTTGATGGGAACTGCTTGGTGCTGGAGACCAGGGGATGTCGGACTTCCATTCACACCCTGGAGTGAACACCATCTTGCTCCGAGCCTGGCCAACAGCCCCATTGCTGCCCAGGACCACGTTGTTGAAACTAGTCTGCCATGCTTCTGACAGGCCACTGCACAGTGAATGCCATTGAGCATAGACACAAAAGGCTGGAGTAGCTCAGCGGGTCAGACAGCATCTCTGGAGAAAAGGAACAAGTGGCGTTTCTGGTCGAGATGCTTCTTCATTACCTTTGAGGTGCGTATTCCCATATTCCCATATTCCCACTGTGGACGTCACATTGAGGGAGATTCAGATCCAGAACTGCCAGGGTGGATTTCTTAAGTGATGCAGAACAACCTGGAAATGATCATCACCTTGCTATGGGTGAAATCAATTTTCAGTTGTTGAATAATGAATTAGCTAATTGTATTTCTTTGTAGCCATGTTTTAAACAAAATGGTAATTATGCCCCTAATTATATGCAGAACAAATAACGCAGTCTCCACTAAAGTTTAAAATAAACACTGCGAAATACCAGTTGGTGTTAAATATTTGACTTCACCACAAGGCAAAGCAGTGATTTGAAGAGAGCAATTTTTTACATCTTCATTCAGTCACCATTTCATTTCCTTTGATGAGCTGGGATGTATTGATTAGGTTCTGGTACTACAGTGATTAAGGTCATACTTGTCTCGTCAATGTTTGCATCAATCGTATCGGGAATTACATTGAAGTGCAGCGTGTCCGAAGTGAGATCCCGGCCCGTGTCCCCCATTAACAACAAACCATTCCAAAGTAACTCTACTATAAACTAATGAAAAAGCAGAGCTTTGCTCAGTAGTTCAACGCATCAATCAGCGCATTTATCTTTAGGAAAAATATTCATTTGCTGTGAATGTTTTTTCTTTGATTTGGTGTACTGACAGGCTAAGGTGATGTAAAAACAGTTTACAATCAGGTGGCAAACGAGAGCTTGGTGCTGCCCTAGGATACTTACAGCGTTCGTTTCTTTCAAGTGGTTAATTCTTGATTTTGGCCTCAGTGAAGACGACGTACTTTGATCAGCACACCTGCCGACAGATTGGAAAACACTAATGAACTAGGACACCCGAGATGTCCTCATTCTTTAGGGAATGGGGGTTCCTCTCTCCCATCATAGATGAGACCCTCGTGTGTGTCTCCTCGGTACCCAGCAGCTCTGCTCTTGCCCCCCCTCCCTCCAGTCACAACAGAGACAGTCTCCCTAGTCACCTTTCACCCCATCAGTCACATACAACACATAATCCTCTGTCATATTCGCAACCTACAACAGGATCCCACCACTAGTCACATCTTCTTTATCCACCCCATTCCGCCTTCCACAGAGACCGTTCCCTTTGCAACTCTCTGGTGAACTCATCCCTTCCCACCCAAGCCACCACCTCCCCAGGCAACCACAGGAGATGCAACAGCTGTCCTTATACCTCCTCCCTTGATTCTGTCCTGGGACCCCGCCAGTCCTTTCAGGTTAGGCAGAGGTTCACTAGCACATCCTCCAACCTCATCTATTGTGTCCGTTGTTCAAGATGTGGACTCTTATGTATCGGCGAAACCAAACACTTTAATTCCCCACACTGACCTTTCTGTCCTAAGCCTCCTCCATTGTCAATATGAGACTAAACGCAAATTGGAGGAACAGCATCTCATATTTCACTTCGGCAGCTTACAACCCAGTGGTATGAATTTGATTTATTTAACTTCTTAACCCCTGCATTTCCTCTTTCTCCATCCCTCACCCCACCCAAGTCGCAACAGCTTCTCATTCTCACTTAGCAAACAGCTAACAATGGCCTGTTTCCTTTATCATCCTCGCTTTTTTGCATATCTTTCATTCATTTGTTCCATATCTCTCGTTTCCCTTCCCCCCTCCCCAACTCTCACTCTGAAGAAGGGTCTCAACCCAAAACGTCACCCATTCCTTCTCTCCAGAGATTCTGTCTGTCCCGCTGAGTTACTCCAGCACTTTGTGTCTATCTTCGGTTTAAACCACCAACTGCCGTTCCTACACAAATGAAACTCAATTCTATCGAATGGGATAAATTATGTTTAATGTGGAATTTAGAAGTGATTTGAATAAACTTTGAATATAGACAAACTCTGAGCAGATGTCATATCAACCATGTCAATGTGAATCATTGCTAAAGTTGATGAAAGGAGTAGATATTGAGTGGCATTTCATCAGGCAGTGCTGGGTTGGTGTTCCAAGAAACATTCAAAGCTCAGTTTTTGATTTCTGATTTCTTTCCTTCATGAAAAGTCTGTGTCTAACTTGAATTGTGGTTCTCTCTGAAACTATCATTGGGAAACGATAACAGCACCATGTTATACAGTTCAGAATGCCAACAAGCTACTTCACCAATGTGTTATTTCCCTGTAAACTAGTGAACACACTGAGTGAAAGCCAGCATGTTGTCTGTTCTCTCTTGTCTCTGCTCGCTCGGTCTCCCTCTCTTCCTTATTATTGCTCTACTTCTGAGGAAACAGTCACAGCTTCCTGCCCCTAATGATGCTACAAAACTGGACTTGTCGCGCTGCCCTTGGGCAATGTGACTTGGCCGTCATTTGTTTAGTTATTTGTATATTCCAACTTTTATCTCGTCTTTAATTTTACCTTTTTGGTAGTTTAATTTACATCTGTGATTTATGTATAAAAATGAATCTAATTAATGTTAATTTTATGTCGGTTTTCTCTAAACTTCTAATTGGGTCGGTCGGGGACCAAAGCATTTGCTCTTCGTTGAGTTCCACCCTTCTCCCTGCTCAACTAATGATGTCAAGGTTCTTTGATTGTCCATGCCAAGACCTCAATCACTGCTTCTCTCTGAATTTCTTGCCAAGAAAGAGCTCAGATTTGTCTTTGTGATTTTCGTTTTACCAATTCTGAAATAAAAAGCCAGACAAAAATCCAAACTCATCCAAATTCCGTGAGATTATAATGGGGAGGAATGTATCCGTGTTCATCCCACTCCCACTAGGTGATGTTGGAACTGTCTGCTATAGCTACCTCCCAGGCTTTACTTCTGTCAATGTCACTGGAGCTGAGTGTGCAGTGATTACCAGCAGCAGCAGAGACACAGTCACACGTTTAGTGTCGGGCATCAGAAGAAACCTTCCCCCATTGTCATCTGAAAGGATCAATTACTTAGCTAGTTTCCTGTTGCAACTGGAAGGATGGCAGCAGGTTTGAATGAAATAATTCACTCTGAAGCAGCTAAGGACTCAGTCAGGCAGCAAAGGTCACCTCCTCGTCCTCGCCTCCAGACAGCCGGCCTGCCTCTGGCACCACACCATCACCTGGTGTCTGCTCCTGGATCTGCAACTCAGTCTGACTTCTGACATCAGAACTGCTCAAAATACCTCCCAAGTTGCCTGCCCTAGTTCTGTTCAGACAAACGTCCAAAGTAAAGATACACTTGATTCCGTAGATTGCATCACAAGTTCCTCATTCTACATTAACAACTTTAGCCAGTGGCTGTATTAAACAAAAGCCACAAAAGAGTTGTTGAAATGCAAATTGTTAATTAATCTCAGTCAGTTCAAAGGAGACAAAAGGAACTGCAGATGCGGGAATCTTAAGCAAAACCACAAATTGCTGGAATAACTCAGCAGGTCAGGTAGGAACTGTGTACGAATGGACAGACGATGTTTTGGGCCTGGACCTGAAAGGTAACCTATCCATTCCCGCCACAGATGCTGTCTGACTCGCTAAGTTACTCCAGCACTCTGTGTTTTGCTCAGCCAATTCAATGATAGTTGGATAGAGAGAGCAAGCTGGTGTTTCATTTGCAATATATCCAACAGCTGCAAATTCTTGTTCGTGTTGGTGTGTGGAATAACTTTTCGCAGAAGTTATAATGGAACATTTTTAGGCAGAGCAAGTATCTCGGGAACAAGTACAGAAATCTACACCATTTATATTCCTGCCACTTTTACGAAGACGAGTTAGTGTGTCAACAAGCTAAGTAGCAGGAGTCAGGTGGAGATTGATTTCTCCAAAAGCCAGCCTTGTGTTGGCAGCAGAAATGCCTCACCCCTGGTGAACAACTTCAATTGCTTCATCTTTCAAAACAGGACCTCACCTGTTTTGACCTTTACATAGACTCAGTGCTTTTGCTGTGCTGGTACGATGGAACAGCACCTCCAAATTTGCCGGTGTACTTTATTTCAATAATACGTTTAATTTTTAACATGGATTTATTTTATACCTTTAGGGGCGACACAGCGGTAAAGTTCCTGCCTTCCCGAGACCCTGGATACGGGTGCTGACTGTACAGAGTTTGTACGCTCTCCCTGTGACAGCGTTGGTTTTCTCCAGGTGCTCCGTTTCTTCCCACACTCCAAAGACGTGCAGGTTTATAGGTTAATTGACTTTGGTAAAAATTGTAAATTGTCCCTAGTGTGTACGATGGCTGGTCGGTGCGGACTCAATGGGCCAAAGGGCCTGTTCCACGCTGCATCTCTAAAAGTCTAAAGTTACTTGTTAATAAATTGGAAGTTGATTGGTCACAAAATCAAAACAGCAGAGGGGAGTTTATTGATGGAAAAAAATTGTACATAAATGTAGCTTAATTGATATGCATACTGGTATCTTGTGTAGAAAAAACACCACAGTGTTCTTCATAAAATACCTGTGTTCTCTGTTGAACAAACATACTGAGAGTCAAGTTGAGGTGAGTTTGTTTTCTGCTGCACTGGTATGGTGAGATACTGGTACCTTGTTTGCAACAGCATCACCAGCACATACACACAGACAAACACACAGAAACATCAATTATACAAGACGATCAAAATAAAAAATCTGCGAGAACAAGACGAAAGTGCAAAAACACATTCATAGGAAAATAGGTGCAGACGTAGGCCATTCGGCCCTTTGAGTCACCACCATGGTTGATCATGGCTGATCGTCTAAAAATCAATACCCCATTCCTGCTTTTTCCCCCATATCCCTTGATTCCTTTAGCCCCAAGAGCTAAAATCTAACTCTCTCTTGAAAACATCCAGTGAACTGGCCTCCACTGCCTTCTGTGGCAGAAAATTCCACAGATTCACAACTCTCTGGGTGAAGAATTTTTCCTTATCTCAATCCTAAATGGCCTACCCTTTATGATTTTTCCATCTCAGTCCTCCGTACTTACATTAATCCCATCTCCCTCAAATCCCTCATTGAGGGGCAACTTTTTCACACAGAGGATGGCATGTATATGGAATGAGCTGCCAGAGGAGGTAGTTGAGGCAGGTATTATAACAACATTTATAAGACATTTGGACAGGTACGTGAATAGGAACAGTTCAGATGGATATGGGCCAAATGAGAATGTAAGGGATTAACAGATTATAGATGAGTTGGGCTGAAGGGCCTGTTTCTGCACTGTATAACTCTATGACTCGAAGCAGTGTGTCTAAAGGGAGGTGCAATTGTGTTGGGAGTGAATTCAAATACTGATGTCCAACTTAGTTGCTTTTGTACTACTCATGTACATGGCCGTCCGAAGGGGGGATGCGTTGGGTGCGACCGCACCCACCTTTTTTTCCCCATAGTATGAAAAAATCCATAAGAAAACATTTTTTAAAAATCGGAGCGCAATCAGCGTTTCAATTTTGTCGGAAATCGCCCGAAATTCTGGTTCCGGCCGCTGGATGATTTGGGAGAAAAAAATGCGACGCAAAATAACACCATCTCTCCACGCGTGCGCAGTGGGCCCGGGTGGGATCAGAGTGCCATTTGACTCCCAACATTGAGCTCGATGCCTCGTGTCTACTCCTGGTAAGTAGTGGAATATTGAGTTGCAGGCGTCGGCGTCGGAGCCTCGCCAACGGCCAGCCTGGCGACCAAGAGACCGTTCTCCCGTCGCCGGGCGGGAGTGGCTGAATCTTAACCCAGCGGCAGTAACCCCAACACCAGACGCCGCTGCGGCTGGGCCCGCTCCCCTCGCCTCCTCCCGCCACCGGGGCCCAAGCCATCTTCCACCCTCGCTGGGTCCAAGCCACAACCCGCTGGGCCCACGCCACCCCCGCTGGGCCCACGCCACCCCCGCTGGGCCCACGCCACCCCCGCTGGGCCCACGCCACCCCCGCTGGGCCCACGCCACCCCCGCTGGGCCCACGCCACCCCCGCTGGGCCCACGCCACCTTCATCTTCGCCCCCGCCGTATTTTTTCCGCCATTAAATTCCCCTGTCTGGGCTCTTCCTATAGGATGGTTCCTGTTAGGAATTGGAGGAAATTCAGTCTTTGTCCCTCATGGTCCTGTGATTTAGACAAGTACGTGCCCCTTTAATGGCTCGATATCTCACCATCACTTCCATCTAAGGTCACACGCATGGGGGCAGGGCTTGTGTGTATCACCAGGCCTCAAGGAGAGCACTGAAAAAAACCTGATTCAAATAAGCAACAAGGAATCAAGGAGGTCAGAAATATATTAACTCTAGTTTTATTTTTAAATCTTTACAACTTAAAGTGTAAATTCATCCCCTTGTTTTGCTTTATCTTCCATACATTCCATAAGGTTGTGGGAATAATGTCTTTCTGGGACCTAAACACAAAATGTAGGCTGACAGTTTACAGGAATAGTGGGAAGTGCTGCTCTATTGGAAGTGGCATATTTTGGATGCTAAACAATTGTGTAGAATAATTCAATGATGCTGTCCAAAGCAGAATGGGGAGAAGATTCTGAATGATATGCTTCTTATAAGGAGACAAAAACAATGCGTAGATCTCCAGGGGGATGCTCGCCAATGAAGTACAGATTTATTGTAAGCCTTCCCTACTTTTATACTCCATCTCTTGCTTTAAAGGTGGTATCAGAAAATGTGGATTGTGGATTGTAACCAAGAGCTTGATCGGATCGAATGTCCTTATTTGATACTCTCTTTGTAGAATGAATTAATCTTCCATGTTGTATTGAGATATTTACAATATGGTTGCTATGACTCATAGATTACCCATTTGAAAGTGTGTTGCATTGTCTAGGTGTTAGTGTTATTTGTGGTTACCTTAATTCCAATAAATAATTAATGGATTGGTGAGGGCTTTGAACAATCCCAGACATTATATGGATGCAACGAAGAAGTGAAATTGTGACTTAATTTTATTTAACTTCAAGCACGTTGGGATCTGATTTTGAATTCCATATTTACACAAAGGGCTTTATTTAGTTTGCAAAGGCTCAGATTTTTTTCTACGCAATCCTGACAAGAATTTCACAAATGATTATTGCCCCGTGTCTCATGTAGTCTGGGACAGTGGGAACATCAGCTCCTTAAGTCAAATTTAGTTTTATATCCCTACCAGCTCATGGATGTTCTCTATCGAGAATATTATTGTGTTTAGTTCTGGGCAGCGTGTTATAGAAAATATGTTGTTAAGCTGGAAAGGGTGCAGAGAAGATTTACAAGGATGTTGCCAGAACTCGAGGGCCTGGGCTCGGGCCTGAGAGGTTGAGTAGGCACGGACTCTATTCCTTGGAGCGCTGGAGGATGAGGAGTGATCTTAGAGTGATGTACAAAATCATGAGAGGAATAGATCGGGTAGACGCACAGAGTTGGGAAATCGAGAACCAGATGACATAGGTTTAAGTTGAGGGGGGCAAAGATGTAATGGGAACCTGAGAGGTAACGTTTTCACAGAAAGGATGGTGGTGTATGGAACGAGCTGCCGAAGGAGGTAGTTGAGGTAGGTACTATCGCAAACCCAGGGACGGATTTACGTATAAGCTTCACAAGCTTAAGCTTAGGGCCTCGAGATCTAGGGGGGCCTCGGCAGGGCCGGGTTTACCTTTAGGTTACATTGGCTGAAGCCTAGGGCCTTAAAATCTAGGGGACCTCCGGCCAAGGTGTTTTTTTCCCAGAGTTAAAAAAATCCCAATTAAAGAAAATTGGAGCTATCAGCGTTTCCACTTTGACGTAAATTATCCGAAATTCTGGTACCGGCCGCTGGAAGTTTTGGGGGAAAAATTGCGACCATCTGCGCCTGCGCAGTTGGGGGAAGCCGGTGCCGCAGTAGCGATGCAATATGATGCTGTCTCTCCGCGCGTGCGCAGTGGGCCCGGGCGGGCTCAGATCTCCATTTGCACTCCACACAATCACCTCGATGCCTTGTGTCTACTCCAGCTAAGCAGTGGAATATTGCGTTGCGGGAGTGCCCATTTCTCCAGACCGGGGGGGGGTGGGGGCTGCGGTGTCTGCGGAAAAGGGGGGTTGAGACAGAGGGGGGAGGGGGAGAGAGAGAGAGTGAGGGGGAAGGAGGGGGGAGAGAGAGATGTGGAGGGAGAGAGAGGTGGAGGGAGAGGGAGGGGCAGGAGGAGGGGGGGAGAGGGAAAGTGGGGTTATCTTTAATGAGATTGCAAAATTAAGGTAGGTTTTAGAGCAATTATATTTTCTCCTCCATATGAATAATATGAAACAATTGGAACTGCTTCGTTTTCCTTGATAACAACACTGAAAAATATGAATTCCATAGTTTGCGACTTTCATTTTGCATCATAGTTTTAATGTACACACACTGACACAGTCGAACAGTAACAGGCAATCAAATCAACACACAAAACATTTTCTATAAAAAGGTTTTATTTACTGCAAAAACTTACAGTATTTTATTTGCAGTGTTTGCATGCTCCTTTATAACATTTTACATAACATTTTACAGTACAACTTGATTATTAAAACAAGGACAGCTTCAATACTTGATTTAAAAAAATGTATACAACAATGAACCCAATCATCCCATTCCTCATTACTCTTGACTCAACCAAAGTTATTTCTGAAATATTGGTGATATATTTGGTGCATAAATGCTCCAAAATAAGGCTCAGAATACACCAGAGAGCATCTAAAACCCCAGAGCTTCCAGGGCCCACTTAAGGGCCGCAAGGGTCTTTGAGCTTCGCGCTTGTGATATGCGCTGCGTGCACTTATTTCACGTAGAATTTTTGTAATCCTGCCTTGCCACCCCCCTTTTTGAAAAGCTTCGTACGGGCCTGCATGTAATCATTGAATCCACTGCCTTCTGTGGTAGAGAATTCCACAGATACACAATTCTCTGGGTGAGGTTTTTCCTTATCTCAGTCCTAAATGGCCTACCCTTTATTCTTAAACTGTGACCCCTGGTTCTGGACTCCCCCAACATCGGGGACATTTTTCCTGCATCTAACCTGTCCAATCCTTTAAGAGTTTTATATGTTTCTATAATATCCCCATCATCCTTCTAAATTCCAGTGAATACAAGCCCAGTCGACACATTCGATCATATGTCAGTCCCGCCTTCCTAGGAATTTCTGGTGAACCTACGCTGCACTCCCTCAATAGCAATAATGCCCTTCCCCAAATTAGGATACCATAATTGCACATAATACTCCAGGTGTGGTCTCACCAGGGCTCTGTACAATTGCAGTAGGACCTCCTTGTTCCTAAACTCAAATCCTCTTGCAATTAAGGCTAACATGCCATTAGCTTTCTTCACTGCCTGCTGTACCTGCATGCTTACTTTCAGTGACTGATGTACAAGCACAGCCAGGTCTCGTTGCACCTCCCCTTTTCCTAATCGGACACCATTCAGATAATAATCTGCCTTCCTGTTCTTGCTACCGAAGTGGATAACCTCACATTTATCCACATTATACTGTATCTGCCATGCATCTGCCCACTCGCCCAACCTATTCAAGTCACCCTGCAGCCTCATAGCATCCTCATCGCAGCTCACACTGCCACCCAGCTTTGTTTCTTCAGCAAACTTGGAGATGTCACATTTAATTCCCTTGTCTAAATAGTTAATATATATTGTAAATAACTGGGGTCCCAGCACCGAGCCTTGTCTAGTGACACCGAGACTAGTGACACCGAGACTAGTGGGGTCCCAGCACCCCACTAGTCACTGCCTGCCATTCTGAAAAGGACCCGTTAATTCCTACTCTTTGCATCCTGTCTGCAAACCAGTTCTCTATCCATGTCGATACACTACCCCCAATACCATGTGCTCTAATTTTGCACACTAATCTCTTATATTGGACCTTGTCCAGGTTCACCACATCCACTGGCTCTCCCTTGTTACATCCTCAAAAAATTCCAGATTAGTTAAGCATGATTTTCCCTTCATAAATCCATGCTGACTTTGACCGATCCTGTCACTGCTTTCCAAATACGCTGCTATAACATCTTTAACAATCGACACATGCATCTTCCCCACTACCAATGTAAGGCTAACGTCTATAAGATGAGGAAGGACAGCTCTTTGTGGCTGATCCACCATTCAGTAAGTCAAGGATGATTTTTCCACCTCAGGAAAGGAGATAGTTGAGGCAGGTACTATAACAACATTTACAAGACATTTGGACAGGTACGTGAAGAGGAACGGTTCAGAGGGATATGGGACAAACGAGAATGAAAGGGATTAACGGATATAGATGAGTTGGGCTGAAGGGCCTGTTTCTGCGCTGTATGACTCTATGACAAAGCAGTGTGTCAAAAAGGATGTGCAAATGTGTTGTGAGTGAATTCAAATACTGATGTCCAACTTAGTTGCCTTTGTACCACTCATGTAGTCATTGAATCCATTGTCTTTCATAAATATTGAAACTGAATATTCACCAGGCAATGAACTGTGGTGTTGGCCATTTAGATTCACTGTTCTTTGTAGTAGAAAGATGTGCGTTGCTCTTATTCTGATGCCTGCTGTCCCCAGACCTTGCCATTGCGATGATAGGTGAGGTGGGGGCAGTGGTCTGTTTGGGAGTGGGGGAAAAGTAATTCCACCAGGGAGCCCAACAACTCCTAGACTTATCAACAGCAGCAGCACACTCACACAGAGAAACCATGATTATTTATGTTGCTGGGGCCTTCTGCTCAAGCAATTAAATTCTATATTGCGGAGCCCATGAAATCTAAATAATTAATTAATAATTAAATAAATAATTGATAATTTAATGGTTATAAATGTATTGTGATGGAACTAATTCCTGCTGCTTTTCCATAATTGAATCATCGTGGTATTATAGGGCTGCCAACTCTCACGCTTTGAGCGTGAGAATCACGCCCTCAAGCAAACTCTCACGCCCTCACGCTGATCAGAAATTTCTCACACTCTATGGTGAGAAATTCTGTAATCAACCAAAATTTCAAAACTCGGATAAACTGCATGGTCAGCGGGTGTTGGAGAGCCGGGGCTGAGGGAGGGATGGGAGCAGAACCAGCGGCGGGAACAGATGCGGGGAGCCGGGACCGGCGAGTGTTTGCCGGGGCTGCGAGAGTTTGCGGGGCTGACGAGTCGCTTGCTACAGCTCTGGCCATGGAGCACTCCGGATAGTGCGAGTGTCCCGGGCCGTCGGGGGCGTCGGAGGGGTTGCGCCGCTGCCGCGAGAGTCTCTGTGCCGAAGGGACAGACTCTCAAAGGGAGGTGGAGAGAGAGAGAGGGGAAGGAGACAGGGGAGATAGAGAGAGGGAGAGAGAGGGAGAGACAAAGGGGGAGTGAATGGAGAGAGAGAAGAGGGAGCGGGGGTAGGAGAGACGGTGGGGAGAGAGAGAGAGGGGAGAGAGAGGGGGGAGAGTGAGGTGGGAGAGGGGGGGAAGAGAGAAAGGGATGAGAAGGAAGAAAGAGGGAAGAGAGAGAGGGGGTGGAGAGGGAGGAGAGGGTAGGAGAGAATGGGATAGAGAGGGGTGGTAAAAGAGAGAGGAGGAAAGAGAGAAACGGGGAAAGAGAGAGAGATGGGCAAAGAAAAAGAGGAGAGAGACAGAGGAGAAAGAGAGAGGGGAGAGAGGGCAAGGGGGAGAGTGAGGTGGGAGGGAGAAATGGGAGAGAGATGAGAGAGAGGGGGAAGAGAGAGAGGAGAGACAGAGAGAGAGGGGAGAGAGAGAGGGGAGAGTGTGTGGCGAGGGAGAGAGAGGGGGAGATAGAGTGGGAGGGAGAAAGAGAGAGAGAGGGGGGAAGTGAGGGGGAGAGAGAGGAGAGAGGGAAGAGGGGGAGAGAGAGAGGGGGAGAGAGAGTTATGGGAAAGAGAGAGGAGGGAGAGAGAGGAGAGGGGGGAGAGTGAGGTGGGAGGGAGAGAGGGGGAAGAGAGAGAGAGGGGGGAGAAAGAGAGGGGGGAGAGAAGAGAGGGGGGAGAGAGAGGTGGAAGAGAGGGGAGAGAGAGAGGGGGAGAGAAGAGAGGGAAGGGGAGAGAGTGAGAGGGGGAGAGGGGAGAGAGAGGAGGTGAGAGGAGAGACGGAAAGGGAGAGAGGAGAGAGAGGGGAAAGAGAGGGGGAGGGGAGAGATAGAGGGGGAGAGAGAGAGGGGGGTTGAGAGGAGAGAGAGCGGAAGAGGGGGAGAGAGAGAGAGAGGGGAGAGAGAGGGATGAGAGTGAGGTGGGAGGGAGAGAGAGGGGAGAGAAAGAGAGGTGGAGAGAGAGGGGTGGGAGAGAGAGTGGAAAGAGAGAGGGGGACAGAGAGGGGAGAGAGAGGGGAAGAGAGGGTGAGGGAGTGAGAGGGAGAGAGAGAGGGGTAGATGGGGAGAGAGGCAGGGCTGCCAACTCCCATGTATTGAGCGTGAGAATCACGCATTTCACCAAATTCTCACGCTGATCACAAATTTCTCTCACTGTTGTGAGAAATTCTGTGATCAACGAAAATTTCAAAACTCTTATCAACTGCATGGGCCACGGGTGTAGGAAGCAGCAGCAGCGTCGGGGACAGATGCGGACGGGGAGCGGGGCTGGCAAGTGTTTGCCGGGCTGGCGAGTCGCTCACTGCAGCTCCGGCCATGGAGCAGCCTCAGTGCAAGAGTCCCGGGCCGTCGGAGACGTCGAAGCGTTGCGCCGCTGCCTTGAGAGTCTCTGTGCTGAAGTCGCCCAGGTGACTGGCATGGATCAGGCTGTGGCTCGGTGCATCCTGGAGGACAACCAGTGGCTGCTGGAAGTAAGTACCAAGCACTGGGTAGAAACGGTAGAAGATAGTGGCCTTCAAATGGGGGTGGTTGGAGAAAGCATCCTGCTTGCCTGCTAGATTTTCACTTACTGTAACTGCAGGAAAAATGTTCCCAATGTTCAGAACCATGGGTCACAGTTTAAGAATAAAGGGGGGGGCAATTAGGACTGAGATGAGAACAAACTTTCTTCACGCAGAGAGTTGTGAATCTGTGGAATTCTCTGCCACAGAAGGCAGTGCAGGCCAATTCACTGGATGTTTTCAAGAGAGAGTAGCATTTAATTTTTGGGGCTAACGACCAAGGGATATGGGGAAAAAACAGGAAAGAGGTACTGATTTTAGATGAATAGCCATGATCATATTGAATGGCAGTGCTGGCTCGAAGGGCCAATGGCCTATTCCTGCACCTATTTTCTATGCTTGAATATATAGCAATAAAACTCGATCACTTGATTTTGAAGCATTCATGCATGGTGGAGGCATAATGTAGTCATAGAGTGATACAGTGTGAAAACAGGCCCTTTGGCGCAACTTGCCCACACCCGCCAACATGTCCCAGCTACGCCACCTGCTTTTGGTCCATACCTCCAAACCTGTCCTATCCATGTATCAATCTAACTTGTTCTTAAATGTTGGGATGGTCCCTGCCTCAACTACCTCCTCTGGCAGCTTGTTCCATACACCCATCACCCTTTGTGTGGATAAAGTTACCCCTTCAAAAGTTACCTCTTAAAAATACTTCATACAAAGAACATTGAAATCATACTTTTACAGTGCCCTAAAACATGATTTTAATACATCAAATTTCAAAACGTTCCTACCCTGGGAGGGGGACACCCTTCTTCCACACCCTCTCCCCACTCAGTTGCTCCACTCCCTCACTGGGTACCCCCAAGGCCAGTGATCAGTGATCGCACAGCCCTTTCAAAAACGCTCCAATCCAATTTAAAGCATTTGGATTCAAGTGTAAGTTAAAAGACTCGCTACAGAATACACCTTACAGTATGCACCATATTGCACAATTTCAAGCTGAAAATGCAAATGTTCCGTACCTCCTACCACCCCCCCCCCCCCCCCCCCCCCCCCCCCCCCCCCCCCCCCTTCCCCCCGGTCGCTATGCTCCCTCGGGCTTGGTCTCTCGCAATTTCTCACTCCCAACTCTCACCCAATGTTGGCAGCCCTGTGGTATTAGCACGATTTTTACATAATTAAAGATATTGTGCAGTTAATTGTTTTAATACAGAAACTAATTCCCGTCACCACTCGCTCTGGAAATCATGGCTTACCTCAAAAGTCAAGACTGGTGTATCTTTGTGACAGTATAGGCTGGTACAGCTTACTGGCCCTGCTCAGTAGTTAAAGACGGATTAGTGCATCAACACAGAAATAACTGTGCAAATACAAAATAAATAAATACGCAACAAGGGCGGCACAGTGGCGCAGTGGCTGAGTTGCTGCCTTACAGTGCCAGAGACCCAGGTTTGATCCTGTCTACAGGTGCTGTCTGTATGGAGTTTGTACCTTCTCCTCGTGACCACGTGGGTTTTCTCCGACGGCTCCAGTTTCCTCCCACACTCAAAAGACGTGCGGGTTTGTTGGTTAATTGGCTTTGGTAAATACGATACCATTTATTTGTCATTTGGACCCCTTGAGGTCCAAACGAAATGACGTTTCTGCAGCCATACATTACAAACAAATAGACCCAAGACACAACATAATTTACATAAACATCCATCACATTGCTGTGATGGAAGGCCAAAAAAACTTATCTCTCCACTGCACTCTCCCCCCCGATGTCAGAGTCAAAGTCAAAGCCCCCGGCAGGCAATGGCGAATTGTCCCGCGGCCATTAAAGCCACGCCGGGTGATGCAGGGTCGCACACCGGGTTCTTGATGTTAGAGCCCCCGGCGTGCGCTCGCAGAGTCCCGCGGCCATTCCAAGCCGCGCGGGGCGATGATGTAAGGCCCCGCTCCAGGAGCTCTTCAACCCCGCTGGTGTACAGGATGATTGCTGGTTTTGCGCGGACACGGTGAAGCCAAACGGCCTGTTTCCATGCTGCATCTCTAAAACAAAAAACTCAAACTAAATCAATAATATCATAAATGAATAATCATTAATACTAAGTAACCAGAAACCAGATGATAATTGTGCACAACCGAAGTCCACAATACAACCAAAGCACCGTCCTTGGGGAATCACAGTTGCGAACAAAGTGAATAATGCTGTGCATGCATTACTAACATACAAATCATCAAGATTCAGGTGAGGCTCCCTCCACTTAATGCAGAAAGCAATATGGGATTCTGAGTCAATAAGAATTCTCAACGTACAAGTTTTCAAGATTTTGCTTTTAAGAATAACATGAGCTAAGGTGGGTTTCTGGTTATTCTGTGCAGTTTTATTTTAAGGATTGACCTCTGTGAGAGATTATGAAATTAGAATATATCACAAATGCAAACCATGCAATTTGTCAGCTAGTGCATTCGAGTTACTGACATCACAGACTGAGCTGTTGTGTAACTGGCAAATAGTTGCTGCTATGATATACTATCTAATGAAAGGAATGCATTCATCTTTACTCATGACAAAGTGAACTTGCAGATACATATACCTGTGGGGACTGCGACTGACAATGCATTTCACTCCTCATCTCTCTTTATCTGTTGTGCTTTTGTATCCTTTTCATCTGCCCTTACTTGTGTCCACCTATCACTTGCCAGGTTTTGTCCAGCTGCCAGCTCTTTTCCAGCTTTCTTTGCCCTACGATCAGTCAGATGAAGGGTCTTGATCTGAAACCTCACCTATCCATGTTCTCCAATGATGCCACCTGACCCACTGAGTTACTGGAGCCATTGTCTTACTGACAATGTGGTGTTCGCTGGGGCTTGCTGCTTTGCAGCTGCTGGTCACTATGCTCCAAATCTGTTCACATCTCACCATCAGGTCCTCATTGATTTAGTCGTAAAGCCATACAGCCCTTCAGCCCAGCTTGTCCATGTGGACCAATGTGCCCCAACTACACTAGTCTCACCTGCTGGTGTTTGGCCTATATCCTTCTAAATCTTTCCTATCCGTGTATCGGGGAGAAGCAAGGAAAAAGGAAGAGGAGGAGCCCAAGGGCTGAGGGAGAGCTGAGAAGGGGAGACAGCAAGGGCTACCGGAAATTGGAGAATTCAATGTTTATGCCTCTTTCCTTCGCTCCATGAATGTTGAGTTTCTCCAGCACTTTTGTCTACCTTAGTTGTTTGTCTTGTTGCTTGTTTGGTATGACTGTATGACAAATCAAATTATTTGCATGTTTTCACATACTTGGCTAATAAATGAATTACAATTACAATTACAATTACAAAAGGACATTCTCTGACATTCTCTTTGTACCCTTCCATAGTTCTAGTTTCCCTTTCCCCTGAATCTCAGTCTGAAGAAGGGTCTTGACCCGAAACATCACCCATTCCTTCTCTCCAGAGATGCTGCCTGTTCTGCTGTGTTACTCCAGCATTTTGCATCTATCTTCAATGTAAACCAGCATCTGCAAGTCCATCCTACACAGCTATAATGAAAGGTTGGACAAACTTAGTTTGTTTTCTCTGGAACACTGGAGGTTGGGGGGGAGACCAGAAAGAGGAAGTATATTAAGGAAGGAACAATAACAGCATTTAAAAGACATTTGGACAGGTACATGGATAGGAAAGGTTTAGAGAGAAAAGGGCCAAACACAGGCAAGTGAGACTGGTGTAGATGGGACATTTGGGTCAACATGGATGAGTTGGGCTGAAAGTGTAGGAAAGAACTTCAGATGCTGGTTTAAATCGAAGGTAGACACAAAATGCTGGAGTAACTCAGCCGGTCAGGCAGCATCTCTGGAGAGAAGGAATGGGCGACGTTTCGGGTCGAGACCCTTCTTCAGACTGATGTCAGGGGAGGGGGCGGGACAAAGATAGAATGTAGGCGGAGAATGTAAGACCAGTGGGAGAACTGGGAAGGGGGAGGGAATAGAGAGGGAAAGCAAGGGCTATCTGAAGTTAGAGATGTCAATGTTCATACCGCTAAGGTGTAAACTACCCAGGCGAAATATGAGGTGCTGTTTCTCCAATTTGCGCTGGGCCTCACTCTGACAATGGAGGAGGCCCAGGACAGAAAGGTCATATTGGGAATGGGAGGGGGAGTTGAAGTGCTTGGGCTGAAAGGTCTGTTTCCATGCTGTATGACTCTATGAATCTATTCCTAAGCATCTGACGTAGCTGATCTTCAGTTACTCACTCTCCTTCATTTTGACAATTGTTGCTGGTGCTTTGAAAATGTGTCTTCACACAGAGAGAACTGCTTCCCTCAGGGCACGCCTTCATGCAGAATAAAATTGGAAAATGGCATTTAACCAGATTATTTTTATTAATAATTTCTTTGCATAGAAACACCAAACAAATATATCACAATGAGGACACAAGAAATTACAGATGCTGGAATATTGAGCAAAACACAAACTGCAGGTCAGGCATCATCTGTGGTGGGACTGACAAAGCTTTGGCTAGGGACCTTTCTTCTGACTGCAACCCTTAGAAACCATCGTTTTTGTCCCTGCCTGCAGTAAATACACAGCAGGTTGGCATTTAATCCATTCTGAACAACTCCACTTCTGTCCTCTATGTGATCCAATTAATTCTAATAGTGTTCAGTGCTGCAAACTGAACTAATGAGTTATTATTGATAATGTCCAGCTGTGATAAAAGCACGCCTCTTATTGAAATGCTGTCAGTTTAAACACTAAGATACTGCCCATTGTGCCCTGTGATGTCTGCGATCATTCTACAAGGTGCTAGGTTTCTGGGATGTGAGGGAAGCCATAATGTGATGGTCTGGATTTTGGAAGTGTGTGAAGAGATTTCAGTATATGTCATTGAGCAGTAACAGTGAACATCAGAAACATTGGCAGGAGGAGATCATCTCTCACACCTGATCCACATTCAATAAGGTGATTAAAAAAAGACACTGTCAAAGTGCTGTAATAACTCAATGGGTCAGGCAGCATCTCTGGAAAACATGGATACGTGACGTTTCAGGTCGGAACCCTTCTTCAGACGTACAAACATTATACAGACAGCACCCAAAGTCAGGATTGAACCCTGGTCTCTGGTGCTCTCAGGCAGTAACTCTACTGCTGCTCCACAGTGACGCTCACACCTCTACAATGAGGAATCTTCCAGCTCTGTCCAAACATTGGTAAAACATCCAATGTAATTTAGTATAATATGGAGAACTCAATTAAAAAAAAATACAAGATCTGTAAAGGTGATTAAACAAATCATCTTAATTCGTGTAAAACCCGACATCTCACTGACTGCAGTTTGCTTCTCTGACAAAGTTGCACGATCTTTAATTTCTCCACAGTTTCTGTTCATCTTGTATTTTAAATAAGGTGAAGTTTTCTTTCTAGAGAATAATGGATGCAATGTAATAAATAATAGACTGTATTTACGTATTGCCTTTGCATTGATTCAGAAGATCCCAAGTAACTTGATAGCCAGTGAGTAATGTTTGAGGTACAGTCACTTCTACAGTATATGATGGCCAGTTTGTGGGGAGTAAACCCCCACCAACAGTAGTGTCATCATCACCAAAGAAGCTGATTGTTGTTAATGTTGAGCAAGGAATACAAATGGACCAGGACACCAGGGTTATTCTTCTTGGTCTCAACCAGTGTCATTCAAGATAGACACAAAATGCTGGAGTAACTCAGCGGGCCAGGCGGTATCTCTGGATAAATAGCTGCTGAGTTACTCCAGCATTTTGAGTATATCTTCGGTAAAAACCAGCAACTGCAGTTCCTTCCTACACACGGTGTCGTTCAAGATTCAAGGCGATTTACATGTCATCTGTACTGGCAACAGAACAATAAAATTCTTACTTGCTCAACTTAACAGGCCTGTAAGCACAGTAACACACAGATAAATATACAATAATCACTAAATTAATTATCAGTATTACTAGGTAGCCTTAATAATGCAGAACCATAGTCCATAGTGCAACCAAAGACCCAGTCCTTAGAAGGTCATAGTTGCTGAGGTCTAGTTTTGTGCAGTGTTCAAGAGCATGATGTTTGCTGGAAAGAATCTGTTCTTGAACCTGGAGGTCATGGTTTTCAGGCTCCTGTACCTTCTTCCTGGTGCAGGCAGTGAGATGGGAGCATGGCTTTCACATCCAACCGAGAGAGGAGATATCAGAAAAGTTCATCTGAAGGCTGGCACATCCGATCGTGCTGCACTCTTAAGGTACTGCGGGTTTCGGAGTCAGCACTTCAACCCAGAACCTGCCGGCACGTGTGCTTCTAACAGAGCAACTGCTGACTGAAGGCAGTAAGCCAGATCTTCCTCGTAACAACTTACCTTGTTCGCTGAAAGTGAACACAATATTTGATCACATTTGAGATTAATTGAGTTCCAGCAGCACTGCAGAACAGTGTTGTGAACTGAATCTGGAAACAATCTATCACCACGGTGCCTGGCTCTCTCCCTGGGCCATTCCCAGCTATTTAAACAATGCAGTAAATCACAGATCTGTTACAGTGAGGTCTCAGTTTTAAAGGATGGCTGTACAAGAAGCCTTGAACAATATCAATTTATTCATTATGAGATTGTTCACATGTTATTGGCTGGGATTGCCAGCTGGCTCATGGTGTGAGTCAGATAGAGGACACTGAAGTCTAAAACTGGGCAGCGGGCCACAGTTTAATCAGACCATCAGGAGGGAATGCTCACTGCATGCTGGCAGCAATGCATCAGCAATATAATGCAGATTACAGGCAGTAGGAATTCTAAAGAGAGCATTGGTGCAAACAGCAAACGTCTACATGATCTCTAACCATTTGACTTTGTCCATTATCGTAGATACCTGATCCCATCACTGGATCGCTCCCATACTGGCTTCTACCGGTGCATCGTGAGGAATCGTGTTGGTGCCCTGATGCAGAGGAAGACGGAAGTGCAGGTGGCATGTAAGTTGGCACAGCAAGATGGAGGAATTAATGCACAGGGAGGCACCACCGTGCTATCCCTGGTGGATGATGTGATGTCAACCAGTGAAATGTCCCAATCGCATATAGAGTCATAGAGCACGGAAACAGGCCCTTCAGCCCAACTCATCCATGCTGACCAAGATGCCCATTTAAGCTAGTCCCACTTGCATTATGCTTGACCCATATCCCTTATGAGCCTAATATATAGAAAAGTGTCCTGCAAGATCACCCCGGTGGTTACTGTCAGTGGATGAGTAGTGGAACTGAGAAAGAGTGATGGTCGGTGATTGTAAAAAGCCAAGGAAAACACTAAATTATTGAAGGAAACTTTGCAAACAGCCATTCTGCTGATGTTAGCAGAGATCTAATCTAAAAAATAATTAAGCAGAAAATATAAAAAGTAATGATTCTTTGGGGAGTTGTTTTATATTCTCAGCTAAGGCTCCAACATATCAAGGGTATGTCTACTGCTCAAGTAGTTATATTTAGAACAGTCCTGTCCTAAATCTATCTCTCTACACAGATGGCTTCCTTTCCTACTCTGGAAAGGCCTTGGGGGAATTCCTGACCCTCAAATCTCCCATTCCACAGTAATCTAAAATTAAAATTGGGTTAAATAACACGCAAGGGTCACGTGGGAAGCAGAGTTAATATATATGCAAAGCATTTCCAATTTTCCAGAGTGCTTGTGGAACTCGGTAGAGTCATGTGATGTCTAGTTCTCATTGTGAAATCCTGCTACTGGCTAAAGCAGGATTCAGTAAAGCAGAGGAAATGTCAGCACAATCTGTAAACTGTGCATGTACTAAATATTCTCAATCTCTGTTTGAAACATGTCGCTGCCATCTAACCTGAGTTACTTGCAGGGTTATTTTGTTGTACAAGCACATTTGGTTACAACTTTATGCAGGTATTGCAATCCACCTGTGCCCAGTCTGTAGTCACCTGAACTTGGGAAAGAAACTCAAAGGAAAAACAACAGTAATCCTTCACATGCCACCCAGGATGTTGTTGTACTGACATTGTCAGGGTAGGCCAAAGGCCTGTGGACTGGGACATTCCTTCCTTCACATCAATGTTAGCTCAGGCAGTCTAGAGGAATCAGCAACTCACAAGGGTTTGACACAAAGTGCTGGAATAACTCAGCGGGTCAGGCAACATCTATGGAGAAAAGAAATAGGTGACATTTCGGGTCTTCAGTCTGAAGAAGGGTTTCGACCCAAAACGCCACCAATTCCTTTTCTCCAGAGATGCTGCCTGACCCGCTGAGCTACTCCAGCATTTTGTATCTATCTTTGGTGTAAAGCAGCATCTGCAGTTCCTTCCTACACAATGGTTTGAAATAGTTTTCATTATGCTGCCTACGTATGTCACCATCCTTATTCAAATCATTATTTTTGGAGGTACATTTTTGCAAAGAAACCTCTCCAAACCATTCCATCCCCTCTAACTTTTGCGTTTCATGTCAGTGTTTCTCCGCACTGTTCCCACACCAACCACCTGCTTGCCTTCGACTCCCCTTCCACCTCATGGTGGATTTGCCGACTTTTTTTCCCATAGCTTCAGTATTCAGTTGGTTGAAAAATAAACAAAGTGTCTGGTAAAGTGAGCTTGATTTCCAGGAAAAACACCAATGCAAATGCACAAAAAGTAATAGGTAGATGAAAGAGTTCCTTGCCTTTTATAGTGGTTTCATTTCCCCAGGGCCTTACAGCTGCTAATGGTTCTCACACAAGGAGTGCAGTAGCCTAGTTGTGCACAGCAGGATCTCACAGTCTTCTGATTTAGAGGCGAGGATAGTACCTAAGGACAGCGCTGGCGTGTGCTGAGCATACGTAATGTACGCTATTCAAGTGGACAGGTTTATTTAACTTCAAGCCAATTAACTATCCCAGGTACACAAAAATGCTGGAGAAACTCAGCGGGTGCAGCAGCATCTATGGAGCGAAGGAAATCCTCCATAGATTATCCTCTAACTATCCCAGGAACTGTTCTACTGAAGGATTCCCACTCTTCTGGCTGCGTTTAGTGCTAATAGTTTGATCATGCAAGATGTACACTGTACACATTTGTGAAGCCACATGCTACTTCACACGTAGCTTGATATTATGTTTTATTTGACGATTCTCCCATGAGGCATTTCTCCATATTAAAAGTGCTCTATAACATATTGCTGTTTTCAGATTAGTTTCCACATTATCATTTCTATAACATTTTTGCATAATTTTGTATTTTCATGCAATTGAATAGCAGAATGATTTAATAGGAACCTGAGGGGTAATATTTTTACACAAATGGTGGTGGGTTTATGGATCGAGCTACCAGAGGAGGTAGTTGAGGCACGTACTAATGCAATGATGAAGAAACATTTAGACATGGGTAGGATAGATTTAGAGAGATATGGGACAAATGCAGGCAGGTGGGACTGGTGTAGGTGGAACATAGGCACAAAATGCTGGAATAACTCAGCAGGACAGGCAGCATCTCTGGAGTGAAGGAATCGGTGACATTTCAGATCGAGACCCTTCTTCAGACAATTCCTGCCCTCCAGAAATCCTGCCTGTCCCGCTGAGTTACTCCAACATTTTGTATCTGCCTTCGATTTAAACCAGCATCTGCAGTTCTTTCCAACACAGTGTTGATGGAACGTGTTGTGCAAGTTGGGCTGAATGGCCAGTTTCCATGCTGTATCACTCTGTGGCATTTGTATACTCTAGTGACCATAGTAGCAAGCCTACACAAAAGACGATGCATGATATTAAGTATAGCTTACAGCCCTAAAATCGAAACACTGATGTATTTAAAAGTCCTCTTTATTCTCAATCAACCTGTCTTCATGGTTCAAAGGTTCAAAGGTTATTTATTGGTCACATACACCTAGGTGTAGTGAAATGCTTCTTGCCAGTGCAGCACATAGAGAAAGAATACAGACATAACATTAATAAGAGATTTAAACATAAAGAACATCCCCCCACAATGGCTCCCACCATGAGGGAAGGCACAAAGTCCAGTCCCCAACCCCAGTTCACCCATAGTCGAGCCAATTGAGGCCTCCACAGTTGCCTCTACGGAGGCCCGATGTTCCTGGCCGTTCTCGCCGGGTGATGGTGCTCCGGCGTCGGGAGAATCCTCACAGCGGCTTGGGACACCTGGAACAGCCGCTTCCGTACTGGAGGCCGCGGCTTCCAAAGCCAACAAGGCCGCGCCGGTTGGAGCTCCACAACTGCCGATCTCGTCGCGAGATCCCAGGCTCCCGGTGTACAGTTCGGCGCCTCCGCCCGCAGCTGGCCGCTCCTCAGACCCGCAGCTCCGCGATGTTGTTCCCGGCGGTCTTCAGCTCACCGGAGCTCCAGCGCGGCGACCCAGGCAAGGCATCGCCCGCTCCACGATAGCGCTCCAGCGCTGTGCCGCTGCCAAAGCCATGGTTCTGGGCGGTCCCCGACAGGAAACGCCGCTCCAGGCCCGCTGGTAGGCCGCGAGGACGGGTCAAAGTTGCAGCCCGGAGAAAAGCTGCCTCTCCGACCAGGTAGGGACCCTGAAAGGTAGTTTCCCCCTTCCCCCCCCCCCCCCCCCCCCCCCCCCCCCCCCCACCCCCCACATAAAAAAGTCTAGAACTCCAGAAACAAAAACACTTTAACTAACTAAAAATTAAAAAAAAGATGAAAAGACAGACAGCTGCTGGCTGGGCAGCCGCGCACAGGTCAGCGCCCCCTGGCATAAGCCATGTAACTATGGTGCAGAGACAACTGTGTGTTTAGCAGTGAAGGGGAAGCAGCAAACTTGTGAATAGAGAGAGGCAATCATCACACGATATCCATTACACAGCCTTTTCCCACACTCCCTTTGTCGGCAGGTTTTATTCATGCCCCACGTCAATGGACAACACAGGAGCTTGATCTGAGATGGTTCTGTGCATTTGTATGCTATGAGAGAACATAGAAAACCAAGGAATTGGATCAATCATAATGTTTGAGACCAAGCTCTCGTGCACTAAAGCCTTTTCCAACACAGTGGCAACACTGTGATGTTCCCACTTTGGCTCTATGGCTGGCAACTGCATCCTGTTGCGAGCCATGTCGATGTTGTAGATGATACAGGAGGAGCTGTTCATGGTGGACTAACAGAGCAGTCTGGAGTCGTCGACTGTGGGAGATCGGCGCATGGACCACTGACTGCGAGATTGGTCAGGAGTCACTGACTGTTGAACATCATTGCATGGACTGCTGAGCACTGCCTTCCTTATGGTGGGGAAATGCCTAAGTCCTCAACCTGCACACCATGCAACCTGGAAATGTGGAAACAAGGAACTGCAGATGATGGTTAATACACTGAAGAACACAGAGTGCTGGAGTAACTCAGCGGCTCAGGCAGCATCTGTGAAGAACATGGATAGGTGACGTTTGGCTCAAGACCCTTCTTCTAACCTAAAAAGGACACAAAGGGTTGGAGTTACTCAGCAGGTCCTGACCCAAAATGTCACCTATCCTTGTTCTCCAGAGATGCTGCCTGACCCACTGAGTTACTCCAGCACTTTGTGTCCTTTAGTGTATTAACCAGCATCTGCAGTTCCTTTTTTCCACATCCTGAACCTGCACACCACACGATCTCTTGGAGGACCGGAAAGATGACAGTGCAAGGTACCACGGGCACTCGGACTGCTCCAGCTCTGCTTCAGTCTTCAAACTCTGCGCTGACACAGCCAACACATCAACTCCTCACTGTAACCTGGTGTTCATTACAACAATGACCTGCTCACACAATGAACACAGTGCTCTCACCACAAGGCTGCTCCCTGTCGGGCACCCCCCAGCTCCCGAAGACCACCAGATCTTGTCATACAATCATACAGCACGGAAACAGGCCCTTTGGCCCGATTTGCCCATGCCAACCACAATGACCCATCTGTGCTAGTCCCATCTGTGGCAAAAACACAGCTTGAGGCCATTGCTAATAGATCACTGCAAAATAAGCTTAAATTCGCAGGCTTGCACTCTAATGCTCAAGGTACCAAGAGACAGTACAGATATTTACAGGCTGCATGTTGGAGAGGGGAGAAGGAAAATCAGGGATGTTACACTGCAGCTTAATTACCCACATAATGAGGAGCTAATCAGGCAACAGCATTAATGAATAACGATAATGTGAAAATCATGGAAGATTTTGTACATTGTTTTAATGAGTATAATTAACCACAGTCTATTTGACTACAGCAGAATTGTGCATATTTACTTCAAGCTTCAGAAGACGTACAGAAATCACATTGTTTGTTTGTACTACACAATGGATTGTTCTTCAAAAAGGTCCACAAATTCATTCCACACTCAGGACTCCAGAGATGCTGCCTGACCTGCTGAGTTACTCCAGCTCTTTGAGTCTTTTTTTGTAAACTAGCACCTGCAGTTCCTTGTGTCCATAAAATTCCCACAATGTCTGTGAGATGGCATTAAAAGATAGACAAATGGATATGGAGGGATATGGATTATGTGCAGGCAGATATGTGGTCTTGGCATCATGTTTAGCACAGATATTGTAGGCCGACGGGCCTGTTCTTGTGCTGTATGGTCCTTTATTCCATGAATTAGAAACAGCAAAAAAGTGTTTAAAAAAACCCTGCATTTGTTCTACATGTACACACGTTATATCATCTTAGAAATAATATTGGTGTTGGTTAATTGTTGTCAAGTGCACTGAGATACAGTGAAAAGCTTTTGTACTGCATGCTTTTGTACAGTCAAATCACACTGGACATAAGTATATTCAAGCCACACACAAGTACAACAGGTCTTCTTCTTATCGAGTCCACACCCAAGATTAGAAGTTGCTCAGCAGAGCTGAACACACTTCCCGGGCATCTGAATACAATGGTGTTCTGTCTTGTCGCTTCTTGTGCTTGGTGGTGGAAACAGGGCTGCGACATGAATGCTCTTTCCTTGACCCCAGTACAACAGGTAGTGTGCAGATTATACAGTTACAGAGAAAATAATCCAATGTCGACAATGAGGTAGGTTGGACGATCAGGACTACACCCTGGCTTATGGAGCAGTAAAAACGAGTACTTTACTGCTCAGAAGGAAACAAATTTAAAAAAAAATTTAAATTCCTAACAGAGCAGAGTTGTGTAGTGGAGGCTGGAACAATCCCTTGGTCTGAATGCCCACAATATTATCATACCCCCGCTGGTCAGGCTGACAACAAATTACATGTAAAACAACTGACGTCAACCAACAAAGGTCCAAAATCACCAACTACTTCTTGCAAGGCAGTGCAAAGAATAATCAACAATACATTCACAGTACAGACTAAGCTCATCAGTATCCTTGTTCCCCACAAGCTTCCTTCCCGCTTGCTACGTCGCATCAGCAATTTAGTCGTTTATTAGTGACTATTTCATACTCTTTAAGTACATTAAATTATTTTGTGATTACCTTTAATCATCTCACAGCAGCCTCCTATAAACAGCAGACACAGATTGCTTTGATTGTGCTCCTCTGTAGTGCCTCTCGATTCAAACACTGAAGTGGAAAGGACAATTGGAAATCCACTCTGAGCTGTGAATGATGTTCGTGAATAAACCCTCCGTGTAAAGAGGCATTCAGTTTTATGGTCATAGAATCATACAGCACTGAAATGGGTCCTTATCCCATGCCAACCAGCATGTGTCAGCCAATACTAATTCCACTTGTTTGTACTTGGTTTAGTTCAATTTTAGTTTAGTTTAGAGATTCAGCTTGGAAACAGGCAAACATACTAGAGACAATTCAGATTTTTTTTAACCAAAGCCAATTAACCTACAAACCCGTACGTGTGGGCGGAAACTGGAGCACCCGGAGAAAACCCATGTGGTCGCAAGGAGAACATAAACTCCGTACAGATAGCACCCGTAGTCAGGCACGGAAATCACTCTCAAAACATGGGGGGACACAATTTCTTGGCAGCTGCGCCCGCATGCGCACAAACGTGAGGCTTCGGCCATGGGCCCTGTGTACGGTAACATCGGGAGCTGACCTGGTTGGTGACCGACTCCGAACTCCGGCAACAGCAGCTTCGTCCACCCCGAATCGTGGGACTTCATTCGGCCCGTTCCCAGGGGCTTCAACATCGGGAGCCTCGATCGCCTCGATGCAGCAATCTCTCGTCCAATCGGCGCTCTCGATCTGAAAGTGGAGATTTTAAATAGCTTTTTTTTTACTGAGTTTTAAAATACGGATTACAAAACATGTGGGGGGAGGGGGGGGGGGTCGTCCTCTGCCTCTCAAAACATGAGGGGAACGTGTGTCCCCTGTCCCCCCTGGGATTTCCGCCCCTGCCCATAGTCAGGATTAAATCCGGGTCTCTGGCGCTGTAAGGCAGCAACTCTATCACTGCGCCACTGTGCCATACTTCTAGTTGGTACCCTTCTATACCTTGGAATGAATATAGAACAGAGGGGCAGAATTAACCTACATTTGTAAAATGGGGAATTAATTAAAGATAGTCTGGGGAAGGTGATGTCTGACCAATTTGATAAAATTTGTGTTGAGACGTTCTACGGACCAGTCTCCCATGTCCATAAACCCACGAAGACTAGAGACGATAAGAGACTGTAGATGCTGGAATCTAGAACAAAG
The DNA here is from genome assembly GCF_010909765.2 of Amblyraja radiata. Classification (NCBI taxonomy): domain Eukaryota; kingdom Metazoa; phylum Chordata; class Chondrichthyes; order Rajiformes; family Rajidae; genus Amblyraja; species Amblyraja radiata. The sequence goes on from NC_045981.1 coordinate 27,803,478, forward strand.
AAACAGAATGCTGGAAGAACTCAGCCAACCAAACGGCATCTGTGGAGACAAAGAGTTCAAGTCAGTTTTTATTTACCCCCTTCAATTTACCCCCTTCTGCCTCCACAGTTTCTGCTTGTTCTGCTGACTTCTTCCAGTGTTCAGTTTTTATTCCCTGAAGACCATGTCAACTGCAGGTCACTTCAACACAAATTTGACCAAATTAGTTAGACATCATCTTTCCATGACTGTCTTTGATTAATCCCTGCTTTTTGAAATCTAGGTTGACCCTGCCCCTCAGTTGTTTGTCCAATGTATCACCTGCTCCTGACGTTGGACTCACTAGCCGGCAATGTCCTGAACTTACCTGCTGCCCTTCTTAAATAAGGTCAGCCCGTCTGAACCTGACTTTCTGCAAATGCTGTTTCGTAGATATGGCCGACTTCGAGAGTGGAGAAAAGCATTTACATGTCTCGCAAGGAAATGCTGCAATCATCAAGGCTCCAAAAATCGCCAGCTTCCCACAGCCCCAGGTCACATGGTTCCGTGATGGACGCAAGATCTCGCCCAGTAGTCGAATGTAAGTTTCAGTAAGATGTCTCTGTCCTGCATTTTTTAATTAACCACCTTGAAGCTATACTAAATAATGCCATTATTGTTTCAGGAGGGAAATGTTCTTGGGTAATTTTCAGATTTTTTTTTCTTTATATTTGTCTTGTCAAGAATATTTAGCTGTCATATGTGCAGGTTACAGAGCAACACAATTCTTACCTGCTGCAGCTTACAGGCCCATTCATGCAAGATCACACAGATAAGTATGCAATAATCAATAATAATATAAATTAATAATCAGTAACACTAGGTAACCAGATGATAACAGTGCAAAGCCTAAGATCATAGTGCAAATAGAACACAATCCATAGAAGATCATAGTTGCTGAAGTTAGTGTTGTACAGTGTTCAAGAGCCTGATGGTTGCTGGGAAGAAGCTGTTAATGAACCTGGTGATCACGATTCTCAAGCTCCTGTACATTCTTCCCGATGGTAGCAGCGAGATGAGAGCGTGGCCAGGGTAATGTGGGTCTTTGATTATATTGGCTGCCTATGTTGTTAATATTGACCAAATTAAAGACACTATAAAATGGAGGATCCCTGCATTTGTCCGAATTGCTTAACGTTTGTCAGTGGAAATTTACAGGCTGTGGATGGCGCCGACCAGTCTGAGCATCAGATTGATATATAAGGGTGAAAGATCCAGGTGTTCTCCTCATTACCCCTTAATTGATAAAATGTATAAACATTCTGCAAACAAACCTAAATGCATTCATGTGATTGGATTACTGCAAACGAATTGTAAATAGTGTAAATAATGTTGCGAGACAGTTACCCTGCTGCTTGTTGATTGGCCAAAGTGTTAAGCCCTGGCTGGTTTGTTTGAGTTCCAGGGTAAATGTTGCATTATTCAGTTAAGTTAGCTTCCTTCCAGAAGCTTCTCCTAGAAACAATGTATAGGAGACTCTGTAATTGGTTTGGGGAACTGTCAATAATGTACTGATGTAATTAATATGTTTGATTGGATTTTAAAGAGACCACCCCTATGTAGTTTGGCCCCTCAAGGTTCGTGGACCTATAAAAGGTGGCTCCATCTTAGATCGAGGTCAATCTTCTGGAAGTGCGCTTGGGACTGCATGACCTTTTGGAGTGTGTCTGCTTGCACGAGGCTGGAGGGCTTGGCCAGGCAGAGACAAGGATCGAACCCATGGTGGTTTAGGTATCATATAGGGGAATTTGCTGTTCAATCTTGGAATAAAGATTAGTTGTTCCAGTGCTTGACTCAGTGGTTTTTGACTGAATTAGACTGGGGGATAAGCTTGAGAAGAGCATATTTACAATGTGACGAAGTGCCTGATATAGATCCCTTCAATAATGAGCAGGTCAATGATGAACAGGGTAATGTCTAACACTCTGCAGTCTTCTTTGTTCCTGGACCTTCAGGTAACCAGTCAGTATGGTCTCCACTGCATATCTTGTTGCAATTTGATAATCTTCCGGGACATACAGAATCTCCTCATCCTTCTGAGGAAGTAGAGGCATTGACTGATGAAAAATGTGTTTGAACTGCTTGGGGTATTCTTAAGTTATGTAGTTAAGCTAGCCAGTATGTCCATGTATTAAACCAGAAGATGACACATTTTTAGCCAGAGGGTAATGAATCTGTGGAATTCCTTGCCACAGACGGCTGTGGAGGCCAAGTCATTCGGTATTTTTAAGGCGGAGATTTACAGATTATTGATGAGTAAGGGTGTCAAGGGTTAAGGGGTGAAGGCAGGAGAATGAGGTTGAGAGGGAAAGATAGATAAGCCACGACTGATTGGTGGATGAGACTTGATGGACAGAATGGCCTATTTCTGCTACTGAAACTTCTGAACATTAACCAAACTCTGCCTCAACTTCAATTGTTGATGTTAATTTAACTTCCTCAACCTTTCGCTAATGAATCATGAAAGCTTGTTTGTGATCACGAGTAATTGTTTCGTTTTCAAAGCCAGTACAAATTGTGAAACTCTTTTTCATTAATTACTCTCTTAATTACTTAAAAAACAGCTGCTTCTCCCATATTCTAAAGACATCGAGAGAGAAGAAAATGCAGTCATATAACTAAACATGAAAATTATATTGGCTCAGGCAGTGGAGCTTCAAAGCATTTGTGATGATTCAGTTTAGAAGACAATTGTGTCACAGTATTATGTTTCTTGAATTGTGCAGTGGGTGGAATGATATGTGTGGAGTCCTTGCAGTTGCATGGTGCGATGAGAGTTGTCATGCCTGTCTTCATCACTTCCTCACAACTGGTGTCTTGTAAAAGACCCGCATCTCCCTGTAGCTCCTTTATTACCCGAGTTAAAAACTTACTAGAACATTATTTGCAAAGATCCAAATTGCAACATGATAACTTCCCAAGGCTGCCCTGCCTCATTTATTACGATGGGTGTTGAATATTTGACCTGATGTGTTCTACCTCACTTGTGTTTGAATGAAGCTGATTTTTGATGATGTCTACTCAGATGATTGCTGTTGTTTCTGTCAATAGCTTAGTTTAATGAGTTATTTTCTGTTTGGTTATTTTTATGTCTCTTACGCTTCAGAATTGTAAGAAATTGCAGATTTTAATTGGGGAATCATGTATTTTTACACTGCTCGTTTTTGAATATGTATAAATTTATCACCTTAAAATAGTTGTACACTTAAATCTTAAACTGTGTGTTTGCATGACAGGTATAAACTTGTGTACAATATCGTGCAATGCATTTGCCTAATTATCCATAATCATTGATCATATTTGAAATGAGTAATGCTCAGTTTCCACAGTAATTATATAAATCTTCCTGTAATCACCACTGCTTCTACTGGCTCTGCTTAATAACCACTTCAGAAAATGTATCTGTATATCATGCAGAGAAGCAGGTTTACATCCTCGGGTATATTCCACCTGCTGGATGGGATAGTGGATGGAGATAAATCCACATATAGACAACCAGCGTGCTTCTCCCAGACCAAGGTGTGCAGGGACTGAATAAAACATCACACATGGAATTCCTTGGTGTAGTTCCAGACTCCCTTGGGTCCAGCGATGGCAGTCTCATAAGGTCATAAGTGATAGGAGCAGAATTAGGCCTTTCGACCCATCAAGTCTGTTCCGCCATTGAATCATGGCTGATCTATCTCTCCTAACCAGATTCTCCTGCCTTCTCCCCATAACTTCTGACACCCTCTGGTGCTTTCTGTGTGGAGTTTACACATTCACCAAGTGACCACATGAATCTCTAGCAGGGTGGAGTGCTCCCAGGTTTAGCTTGATGCATTTGTGATAGTAGTGTATAGGCAGGCGCACACTTCCATTACATTGAACCCTAACAATGGGGAATAAATGGACAACCAGTGGGAGGGAGAAAATGTGTAACTGATTTACAACCCAATCCTGGAGTATGTGCTGGCCGTCCATTAAGGGCTACTGGAAGTATGTATACAGTGCATTCAGAAAGTATTCAGACCCCTTCACGTTTTCCACATTTTGTTACGTTACAGCCTTATTCTAAAATGGATTAAATTCTTTTTTTTTACCATCAATCTACACACAATACCCCATAAATAAAAAAGCGAAAACAGGTGTTTAGAAATGTTTGCAAAGTGATTAAAAATAAATAACTGAAATATCACATTTACATAAGTATTCAGACCCTTTACTCAGTACTTTGTTGAGGCACTTTTGGCAGCGATTACAGCCTCAAGTCTTCTTGGGTATGACGCTACAAGCTTGGCACACCTGTACTTGGGTAATTTCTCCCATTCTTCTCTGCAGATCCTCTCAAGCTCTGTCAGGTTGGATGGGGAGTGTCGATGCACATCTATTTTCAGGTCCCTCCAGAGATGTTTGATTGGATTTAAGTCCGGGCTCTGGCTGGGCCACTCAAGGACATTCGCAGACTTGTCATGAAGTCACTCCTGCGTTGTCTTGGCTGTGTGCTTTGGGCTAATGTCCTGTTGGAAGGTGAACCTCCAGGCCAGTCTGAGGTCCAGAACACTCTGGAACAGGTTTTCATCAAGGATCTCTCTGTACTTTGCTCCGTTCATCTTTCACTCGATCCTGACTAGTCTCCCAGTTCCTGCCGCTGATGTTGCCACCACCATGCTTCACTATAGGTAAGGTATTGGCCAGGTGATGAGCGGTGCCTGGTTTCCTCCAGACGTGACACTTGGCATTCAGGCCAAAGAGTTCAATCTTGGTTTCATCAGACCAGAGAATTGTGTTTCTCATGGTCTGAGAGTCCTTTAGGTGCCTTTTGGGAAACTCCAAGCAGGCTGTCATTTGCCTTTTAGTGAGGAGTGGCTTCTGCCTGGCCACTCTACCATAAAGGCCTGATTGGTGGAGTGCTGCAGATATAGTTGTCCTTCTGGAAGGTTCTCCCATCTCAACAGAGGAACTCTGGAGCTCTGTCAGAGTGACCATCGGGTTCTTGGTCACCTCCCTGACCAAGGCCCTTCTCCCCCGATTGCTCAATTTGGCTGAGCAGCCAGTTCTATGAAGAGTCCTGGTAGTTCCAAAGTTCTTCCATTTAAGAATGACGGAGGCCACTGTGTTCTTTGGGACCTGCAATGCTGCAGAAATTGTTTTAAACCCTTCCCCATATCTATGCCTCTTCACAATCCTGTTTCGGAGGTCTGCGGACAATTCCTTCATCTTCATGACTTTTGTTTTTGCTCTGACATGCACTGTCAACTGTGGGACCTTATATAGACAGGTGTGTGCCTTTCCAAATAATGTCCAATCAATTTAATTTACCACTGGTGGACTCCAATCAAGTTGTAGAAACATCTCAAGGATAATCAATGGAAACAGGATGAACCTAAGCTCAATTTTGAGTGTCATAGCAAAGGTGCTGAATGCTTATGCAAAAGTAATATTTCAGTTATTTCTTTTCATTTACTATGCAAAAATTTCTAAACACCTGTTTTAGCTTCTACATTCTGGGGTATTGTGTGTAGATTGATGATTAAAAAAAAAGGAATTTAATTTATATAAAAATAAGGCTGCAATGTAACAAAACGTGGAAAAGTGAAGGAGTCTGAATACCTTCTGAATGCACAGTACACTGTCCTTGAGACAATGTCACAGTGACACAATTAGCCTCCGGTGTAAATAGAATGTTTCATTTGAGAACTGCAGGACAAGGTTGTGTGAGAAGGGGGCTGGAGCGATGACTTCTAAATCCAACACAGTTTGTCCTACATTCGTTGGCTGGATGTTTCTCACAAGTTCTTCACAGTTTGAAATGATAAATTGAATGAATGAAGGATTGATTGATTGAAAGTTACAACATGGAAACAGGCCCTTCGGCCCACCAGGTCCGCACCGACCATCAACCTCCTTTTCATGTTATCCCCCTTTCTCACCCATTTCTTACACACTCGGGGCAATTTACAGAGGCCAAATAACCTGCTGAACCTACACGTCTTTGGGATGCGGAAGGAAACCGGAGTACCCGGAAGAAATTCACAGGGAGAACGTGCAAATTCCACACAGAAAGCACCCGAGATCAGGATCGAGCCGAGGTCTCTGGCGCTGCACCAACTGTGCCTTACATTTATGTAATTCATTTATATGCACTGCTTTCACTTCTTCGACAGGCAAGTGTGAATTGTATCTTGTTACTAGTGACAGGATTAACTCATGTTTTCCCGTATGTTTTGGTCTTCCCCGAGGACCTGGTTGTTGGCATCATGTCCATGTGGGCCCATTCAGTAGAAACTTGTCATTTTTTCCACTGTCAGCCTCTCTTCCAATGTCCCCTTGAGATCTGGCTGAGCTACGTTCAGTTGTGTTCTGAGCCCTCCGAGCATTAGTGATTCAGCAGGGCTAGGACCTGCTCTGGAATGTGCTGTCACTGTAGTTTAACAAAAAGGTTTGATGTGAGCTTCCTCTATAGTATTTGTTTCTTCAATGCTGCTTTGACAGTTCTCACTGATTTCTCAGCTGTAACATTCGATGCTGGATATAACAAATAAACTGATTTTGTTATCTTAGACTTGTTCTCATGGTAAGCCATATCTTGAGAAAATAGAGCCCAATTTTGTGATAGTATCTTCCAGTGTAGTACTGGATCCAGAATACTTCACCTCCATCTATTTCCACTGTTAAAAAGATATAAATACCCCTCTTGCAACAATCGACATAACCTTCAACATAACGTCTCCGAGCTAAGTATAAGATCTGCCCAGTCAGATTGATGAGACTTTTGCACTACTAAATTAAATTCTTAAAAACTCTATGTTAATTTGAGCATAATAGTTCTCCCCCTTTGTCAGTGTATGTGATGCAAACCTAATTAGTTGCTGTTGACCATCATCTAATTGAGACTGAATTCATCTCCCAATCTATAATTTGGAACACCAGACTCAAATTTGAACATGTATGTTGCATTATAGTGAGGTAACGAAGACTCACTTCACAAATTTCTCTGCAATAACCTGTACACCTCTTGCTGCTCTTTGCCCAGACTTTGCTCTTCACCTTTCGTCAGCAAATAATGTACAGATGTTGTCAGTACTGTTGCAACATCTGGCAAACATCTATTGTATTAATTCTTTTTTTTTCAGTTCTCCCTACTTTCACAATTGTTTCTACTTTTTCAATAACTGTTTGCAATCCAGCTTTGTTTAGCCCAAGATACACTATTACTATCTGTAGGAATGCACAGTTCTTTTGAGCTTCCTGTTGTGTTCATATGGTGCCAAATCTTCTTAATTGCCAAGCTAATGATCAGTGTGGCATGCAAGATCTCCAGTGATGATTTAAGACCAAACAACACCCACCATCCCATCTCCACAATTTCAAAGCAGTATCTAAATGGTAATAAAGTATTGCTGCCCTCTCTTCTATCTGTACATACAATTAATTCAAGAAAAAATGTCTGATATTATGAAACGACTAGACTAAGTCACACGGCAGGCCTGGTCCCCCAACGCAACCCATTCCCCAACGCAATATTCCACCACTCACCCATAGCCCCTAACTGCGCAAGTGCGGCTCATTTCCCTACATCCCCGAGCACTCCCGCCCCCTCCTCTTCATGTGTGGGAGGGGAGGAGGGGAGGGAAGTGGGGTGTGTGGGGTGGGTGGGGAGGAGGGATGGTGTGGACAGGGAGCTGTAGGAGATGGGGAGGGGGGTGTGGGGGAGGGGGTGTGTTGCGGGGATGTGTGTGGTGGGGGTGTGTATGCGGATGGGAGGGGTGTGGGGGGGGAGGAAGGATGTGGGAGGGGGGTGTGGGGAGGGTGTGTGTGTGGGAGGAGGGTGTGTGTGGGCAGGGGGGGGCAAAGATCTTAGAGCAGAGCAAGATGGGTTACTCTCACGCAAACGTGTAGTACGCTCATGGGCAGATTCATGGGTGATTATAGGACCCATTTTAGCAACCAGCCCCCGCCATCTTGTTCCGCCATCTTGCTTTGTTTTCGCAGCGGGGAGAGGAAGTGTGGGGCCCGGGGCAGCGGGAGAGGGAGTGAGCGGCCCGGGTAGAGGGGGTGCGCGGCCCGGGGCAGCGGGGAGAGGGGCATAGGAGGGGGGGAGACATTGTAGTGTGGGGGCAGGCGAGGGAGTGCCGGGGGGGGGGGGGGGGGAGAGTTGAGGGGTGGGATAAGGCCTAATGTGTGTGAAGTTGCGGGGAGGTTTACAATGTTTCTTATTTAATATCCCTTGTCTAGTCTGAAATAAAGTTCATTATTGGATCAGAAGAAATATAATTGTGTGTGTTATATGATTATATACATTTATATCACATTCATGTATGTGTGTTTATAAACATTTTATTCTTTAACAAGAATTAACAGAATTATGAACTAACAGAATTATGAATCTAACCCTATATCACACACAAAAACTTCCCCCGCAATGTCAATTACCCTGCGAGTCGGGTCGAGTCGGGTCGGGTCAGGTAGGTTCCAGTTACTACAAAATCAACTCAAACACTGCTTGTGAGCCATTTAAAAATAAATGATTTAAAAAACCTTAAAAAAGACAATTACCAAAGTCAAATTTTGAACTGACAGAATTATGAATCTAACCCTATATCACACACACAAACTGTTGCCCCGCAACATTGATTACACTGCGAGTCGGGTCGGGTCAGGTAGGCTCCGGTTACTAAACTGGGCGGTGAAAAATGCCCAGGATCCCCTCCGTAGCGTACTACACGTCAGCCCATTGTATTTCGCAGGAGTGGCCTATCTTGCTCTGCTCTAAGATCTTTGGGGGGTGGGGGGGTGTGTAGGCGGTTGGTGTGGGCGAGGGGTGTGTGTGTGGGAGGGGTTGTGGGGGGGAGGGGTTGTGGGGGGAGGGGTGGGGGAGTGGGGGAGGGGTGTGGGAGGGCGGGCGGGGGCATGTGCAGGCGGAGGGGTTGTGGGGGGGAGTGGGGGGTTGTGCGGGGGAGGGGGGGAGCTAGCGAGGGGGACCAGAGGGGTAGTGGCTGAAATTGGCGGTGCGATGGGGACTCACAGCGGGCGCTGGTCATTCTCCTCCACCGGAATCAGAGTCTCCACTTTCCGTTTGGCGACATCGGCGACTCCCGGCTGGGCTGGGTCTCCGACTCTGAGCTGGGCTGGGCTGGGTCTGCCACGCTGGGCTGGGCTGGGTCTCCTACGCTGGGCTGGGCTGGGTCGGGTCTCAGGTGCTAGGCTGCTGCTTGGGGCTGGGCTGCTGCTTGGGGCTGGGCTGCTGCTTGGGGCTGGGCTGCTGCTTGGGGCTGGGCTGCTGCTTGGGGCGGGGCTTCTTCAGGTCCCTCCGAAAGTCCGGTTGGAAACCACCGCCGGTCACCCTCAGTTCCAGTAAAAATGCGATGGTGCAGGAAGGGGCGGACCGTCCCGGAGAGTGACAGGGGAAGAGACTAATCTGCGCGGCACTGACTGGCAGGAGAAGAGATCGATCTGCGCAAGCGCGGTTTTTAAGATTTTTAAACCTCGCTAACTTTTACGACATTCAACCGATCGGAACAAAACTTTGTGCACTCGCAGCACAGGAGAACAGTGAGTGAACTGGCGGAAAATCATAGCACTATTGCGAACCGTTTTTGCGCAAATAGAAAGACCGCCAAACCGGAAGATAACAAGATCAGTGTTTTAGTTATGTATAGATAGATAGATATCCAGTGATTGGAATGAATACATTTAAACTTTAATATTAAATTGCATTTTGTTAATATTCACAATTATTAGATAAAGACATGGTATAACTAGAATCCAGTTTGTATTTTGACACATGATGTTTAATGGTTTCCAACAAACTGAATTTTTAAAAAGACAGTCAAATTCTGGGCAAATTTAATTTTTGCAAAGATGAGCCAAGATTGTCACATCTTATCAGAAGGGCACTGTGCAATGAGAAAAGAGATGCATTATCCCAAATATTCACTCACACTATATAACCACCGCCACACTAAAGACACTCACCCCATATAATCACTGCTACCCATATACACTCACCATATTACCACGGGCACACTATATACACTCGCCCAATATAACCACGACCACACTGAAAACACTCGCCCATATAACCACTGCTACCCTATATAATATACTGCCACACTACATACACTCACTCCCATAGACTAGACACTCAACCCCACACACTACACACACTCACCCCCACACACTACACACACTCACCCCCACACTACACACTCACCCCCACACACTACACACACTCACCCCCACACACTACACACACTCACCCCCACACACTACACACACTATATATACACTCACCCCCACACTACACACACTCACCCCCACACTACACACACTCACCCCCACACACTCACCCCCACACAGTGGGACTCTACTCCCGAGACCAGTACAGAGAAACCTGCAACACTGACGTGACATGAAAGATGTACTCGTGCCATTGGCCACACTTGAAGTTCTTTATTTACTTCTCCCTGTTTAGCTTAATTCTCTTGCGTCTGCTTTCCATAATCCCACAGCACTGACAGCAGGAGGGACCACATTTTGTGCACAGAATTAGTATCGGACTTGAGTAAACTGCGTGACATTAGACTACTGCTGTCACCACGTGAGTCTCATTTCATGCAGCGCTGGTGGATCTGGTGAATACAAAGTAAATATTTTACACGTAGTTTAAGAAACGAATCCCCCAATGTCAGAGGGAAAAAGATAGGTAGCATTAGTTGCACTTTCTAAACTGGACTGTTTATATCATTTATGAAAACTGCAGATATAATTTAATGCTAAATTTGCTCAGATGAGCCTCATTGTCTGATTTTGAACTCTATCAGAGCACTTGTTTATTGTAATCACAGCACGTTGCTGCAGTTCTCTGTGGAGCCTGCTTCTGCTGATCTTAAATGGGCAATTAAAGATTATTAAATTGATGTATTAATGGTAATTAGTTCCCATAATCACCCACCATCACCTGCCCACCATCCACTCCAAACTCAACATCTCGCATAAAGCTTTTCAAATGCAAAAGAACACTTATCACATCAAAATAATTTTACATTTCTGTTAACCATTTAGAGGAGCTATTTCATCACATTTAATGATTGACCCCAGCTACTTTGTTAAGGTCATGGACTTTAATTTCATTTACTGCATAATTCTAGAGATGTCTAGAAAATGGACAGGATAGCTCTATACAATAGTGCTACTGAGGGAATAGTGAGGTGTGTGTGTGTGTGTGTGTGTGTGTGTGTGTGTGTGTGTGTGTGTGTGTGTGTGTGTGTGTGTGTGTGTGTGTGTGTGTGTGTGTGTGTGTGTGTGTGTGTGTGTGTGTGTGTGTGTGTGTGTGTGTGTGTGTGTGTGTGTGTGTGTGTCGCGGGGGCGACATTGGAAATGTTTCTAATGTCTTCCCATTTCAAGGATTTATCTGATACAATATCTTTGTAAGTGAGGTGCAATTTGAAAGGTGAATAGGAATCTACATATTACTCAATTTCGTTTCTTCGAGTAAAATAAAATTAGCATGAATTTAATGCTAAATTTGCTCAGATGAGCCTCATTGTCTGATTTTGAACTCCATCAGAGCATTTACGTCTAGATTTACATCTAAAATGCAGAATTAGTTCAAAAAGTAGCTATAACTTTATTGAATCTGCAAAATAATTGACCAAGTGTTTCAAAATTAGCTTCTCATTTGGGCTTCACTATGGTCTGGTACCGACACACGAACCAACGTTATAGAATGAATCAACTGGGCATGTTGCTTCATTTAATTGAAAGTCTCTACCCTTGGACACTAAGCCATCTCTGCTGTCTACTTCAGTGGAAATAAAGTGAAAGAAAAAAAAATGAGGACCATAACAGTCAGCCATCTATGCCGTTGATGTATTACAGTTCCCGAGCCTCTAACACTAAAGGCAACAGGGAGACTCACTTCTTCATGAAGATATAGATAGTCTTGTCGCATCACCTCATTTATCTTGTGTACAGAAGCTGTGTGCAGCCAATCCTCGCCTGACTGGAATGACAAGTCTGCATGATAAATACATCACTGAAATAATATGTCTTGGTGCAAGATGAAATGCTTCTTTAATAATCTAACTCTCAATGCTGAGCCTGTCATGTCGCAAACCAGTTTTCAAGTGAATAGGACAAGGTGACGTTTATTAGATAACTAATTACGTTTTGGATCAAATGTTTTTCTTCAGTATTTTACTTCAACTCTGCTAAGAGGTTGAGTGTACAATTATACAAGTCTTGGAAATTTGTCCATAATCTTTGCAGTTTGGAGAAATTCTGATGCAAAATGTAAACACTGGTATCGTAGTTAGATACTGAACATTCAACTGCCTGGCAGATTAACCAAAAGAGGTTTTATAGTAAAGTTGTTGAAAAGATTTTTAGCTGCATCATCTTTGATTCCTCATTGCTGCCAGACGCAAACCAAATTTTTATCTCAAAATGGAACTCAGTTTCACTTGCAGTTACCAGAAACCTTGTTGGAGGTTGTGGATCACAGCATCGGGTGTAAAATGTGCGATTTCCACAGGGTTTAGATGTTTGGACTCTAGATACGCAGAGCACATTGTTCCCTTGAAGAGAACTCGGGCAGACCACACAATATGCTGGCCTCATTGTTCACACCTTGTCCCAACAGAGCTATTACCCTGGAGAATACACTTGTCATCCTGTCGACAGTCGCTCCAGACACGGGGAGGTACTACGTGCAGGCAGTGAACGACAGGAACGGAGAAAACAAAACCAGCCAGCCTATCAGCTTGACAGTCGAGAGTAAGTACACCAGACTCCACCACTAGGTTCAGTCTGGTAAACTTTCATTAATAAGTGAAACAATGAAACATGAAAAAAAAACAAAGTGCTGGAGTAACTCAGCAAGTCAGGCAGCATCTCCTAAGAACATGGATAAGTGACGTTTTGGGTTTGGACCCTTCTTCAGACATACGACAAGTGAACAGGTGAAAGAGAGGTTCCAAACCCGCACTAAGCACATTCTAAAACCATACTATTCTGTGCAGAAACTGAATCGAGAATTATGTAATTCCATCAGTTGTAATCATTGGCTAGTTAATGTATAAGATCATACCATCACTTATTATGTTTTAAAAAAGAATGTCAAATGACTCTGACTGCAATATTTTCCAACTAAACTAAGATTTATGGTATCGACCTGCTATTATCAGTGATGTTCATTATTATGGCCAAATGGATCTGTTTGCTTGAACTATGTAAACAAGACATTCTCAGAGCATGAATTAAAAATTGAATTCTACTCCATTAATATCTGCTAACATGATGTGGACACTAGGAACTGCAGATGCTGGAATCTTGCGTAGAATACAAAATGCTGGGGTAACAGGCAGCATCTCTGACGAACACGGATAGGCATGGTTTTGGGTCAGGACTCTTCTTCAGTTTAAAGAAGTGTCCCGACCCAAAAGGTAATCTATCCATGTTCTTCAGAGATGCCTGACCCACTGAGTTACTCCACCACTGTGTTCCTACCAATATGATGCTTTATACATTAGCAATACAGGATTTACAGAATGTCTACAAGGGAAGGTCCTTGATCCCTTAATTATTTTGTTTAAATTGTTGTCTGGGTCAGAGGATTGATAATTTAAGTGAAACTTCTGTTTGCCCCAAACACAAAGTGTTTTCTTGTTCGTCTTCTTACTACAGCAAATGGATTCACACATCCACCAGTGGAACAGAATACTCCTAATAATGGTAGATTCTCTATAAATCAATAACTAGTGGACTAAGGCATTTCAGAATCCCGAGCTACTTGGACCACAGTAGTCAGCTGTCACCATTAAGTGGTAGGCGAGAAGCAGGAGCTTAGCAACAGCCCAACAATCACTGACAACAAGTAATCATTTGTCCACACACAAGAGCTTAACTCCACAGATGAAATATCAAATGATTATTGCCAGCTCGAATTGAGACATTTACTGCAAATGTAAACTTTTTTTCCCCCAACAATTCAACATTTTCTTGTATTCAAACTTAAAGTGGTTTACAAACTGGTGCAGATGGAACTTTAATGGAGACACAAAGAAGTGCAGATCTTGAGCAAAACATAAAGTGTTGGAGCAACTCAGCGGGTCAGGCAGCATCAGTGAAGGAAATAGACAGGGGCGTTTCAGGTTTGGACTCTTCATCAGGGTATTTACAGGATTATAAAATATCAGCCATTATTTTACCTCGGTATACGTCTTAACAATGTTGGACAGATTAATTATTGGTTTATTAATTAACAACTCATTAATTGGTTTCAGTAACCACAACAATTTTTTTGATTCTTCCCATGACCAGACAGTAGTTGTGTTCTCCATATTTATTTCCCAGTGTTAAGGTCTACTTATTAGGAGTTTGAGCAGGAGAGATGTTAGTATCAAATAGAACAAACTGACATTCATGTGTTGGAATCCCTTCTACACAGGCGGTGCTTGGTTTGCCACCTTCATGCGTAATTTTACTTCGGAGTCACGTGAGTGACTACGTGAAGAACCCCGCCAGGACGCATTCGTGTCATATCGCTACACGCATTGCAACGAGTCACAGCAGGGGGAACGACGTTCCCCTAGCGGCAAAATTTGAAAGCCGGGAACAGCAGGTAAGAAGACTCTGCGTTCCTTCCACTTACCTTTTAGGTGGAGACATGGACCGGATCCATGAAGGCTGCGGGAAAGCTGGCGGGGGAGGACCGCGGAGTTGCGGGCAGCCGGCACCAGCAGCAAACGGCACGCTGATCTCCCATAATGGGAACAGCTGTGCCCGACTTTCGCTCCCGACTTCGCTCCCGCGCCGGCCTCGGCCGGTCGGGAGAGGTAAGCAACTAACAGAGTCGTTGACTCCGAGGAGTCCGACTCTGAATAGCCGCGAGCGACCAGTGCCCGTGTGCATGGGGGTCGGTTTGACCGGCTGCAGGAGATACTAAGCAGCCGCGAGCGACCAGTGCCCGTGAGCACCGGGGTCGGTTGGAGCGGCTGCAGCATGACGAGCAGCCGTGAGCGGCCAGTGCCCGTGAGCACCGGGGTCGGTTGTAGCGGCTGCAGCATGCAGGATAAAGAGCAGCCGGGAGCGGCCAGTGCCCGAGAGCATTGGAGCCGGTTGGACCGGCTGCAGGAGCAGTACCCCTTGTGGGACTGCAGAGTGGAAATACTCCAAAGTGGCAAAGCCACAGTGGGCAACTAATAAGCCCCACAGCAGTACCCCTGGTGGGGCTGCACAGAGTTTCTCACTCATCAGAGGGGAACACCGAGAGTCAATCCTGGGCTGACTGCAGGAGCTGGAACAGGAGCAGCTTCAGGAGCAGCCGTGACGGCCAGTGCCCGTGAGCATTGGAGCCGGATGGAGCGGCTGCAGGAACTGGAGCAGGAGCAGCCTCAGGAGTAACGGCTTCAGGAGCAGCCGCGATGGCCAGTGACCATGTGCATTGGAGCCGGTTGGGTGCCCGAGAGCATCGGGACCAGCTGGAGCGGCTGTTGGAGCAGGTAACCATATAACCATATAACCATATAACAATTACAGCACGGAAACAGGCCATCTTGGCCCTACAAGTCCGTGCCGAACAACTTTTTTCCCTTAGTCCCACCTGCCTGCACTCATACCATAACCCTCCATTCCCTTCTCATCCATATGCCTATCCAATTTATTTTTAAATGATACCAACGAACCTGCCGCCACCACTTCCACTGGAAGCTCATTCCACACCGCTACCACTCTCTGAGTAAAGAATTTCTCCCTCATGTTACCCCTAAACTTCTGTCCCTTAATTCTGAAGTCATGTCCTCTTGTTTGAATCTTCCCTATTCTCAAAGGGAAAAGCTTGATCACATCAACTCTGTCTATCCCTCTCATCATTTTAAAGACCTCTATCAAGTCCCCCCTTAACCTTCTGCGCTCCAGAGAATAAAGACCTAACTTATTCAACCTATCTCTGTAACTTAGTTGTTGAAACCCAGGCAACATTCTAGTAAATCTCCTCTGTACTCTCTCTATTTTGTTGACATCCTTCCTATAATTGGGCGACCAAAATGGCAGCTTCATGAGATGGAGACTAGTCACAGAGGGGCAGCTAGTAAGTCCCACAGCAGTACCTCTTGTAGGGCTGCACAGTGTTCTCCCTCATCAGAGGGGAGTATAGGGGGTCAATTCTGGGCTGCACTTGAACAGGGGAGCAGAACATACCCCTAGTACACTTAGGGTGCAGAAAACCTATTGGGAAAACACTTACCATCAGGGAACTGCAAAACCTGAATGTTCCCAGTATCAACCAAAACATGGTAGGACAGGGAATTGAAACGAAAGAAAGTTCTAAGTCCTAACAGCGGGACGGGATCAGTCGCACTATAAACAAAAGACATGACACTAGATCACCAGGATGCACTGGCCTTATATGCTAACCTGGAACCTCCCAACCTCCAATATTAAAGTTTGGAGGCATCTTATCTTAACAGGGAAAGAACTTCACATAGAGGGAACTCTGGGGCACATTAAGGAACGTCTTAAAAACTACTTCCTGAGAAATGTGCTACCCTCATCAGACACCGGCACCTCAATGACCACGGAGGATGCCAAAATAGTAACGAACCTACTAATAGTAACCAGGGAGGTTGGTGGGAGATAACAGATCTATCTGTATGCATAGAATTATTTCTACCGACACTTAAATTTCAGAAGTATAGGGGTATACCTTAGAATTATTCATTCCATTATCCTCCAGTTCAGCATGTACCGAACTGAATGTTCATGCTTACAGGGAAAGAATCAACTAAAGCGCATACTGAACTACAGTGCCCATATATTATAGGAGTTATGGAGGACATCCAACACGTATCACAGGAATTTGTGTCCTAAATATCCTTATCATAATTTAGAGGTGGTTGCCACTTCATCTTAGATTGACTAATTAGAATACTTCGTACTTTATATTCATTACAGATGGGAACCTTTGGTGCAACTAAGATATTGATCCTAGGGTACTACATGGCAAGCATGGTATTAAAATATGCTTGCTATATATAGTACTCATTGGAGGTGCCCACAGATGTATTTAACACAACAGATCGTCTGCGGTCCACCGTTAACATAGTTCACTTGGCAGTGACTTTGCCGTAAGAAAGGGTACAGCCTTTATGGAGGCTTGCAGGGAACTAAACCATCCATCAGACTGGTAGTAGAATAATTAGCATTAGGGGCTGTGTGACAGCCACATGTTATCGGACCTTTACATAATCATAGTACTGAGCGTAACACGCGTCACTCAATAAATTATGGGGGGGGGTCATTCTGACAGACTAATGAAGCAACCAACAGAGGCCATATGGTACAAAAATGGTGGAACATACATTAGGCATTGTTCCTAACCAAACACAGTTATGTGTCTATGGAACCACATACTGATGGGCCTTGGATTGGGATGCTACTAATTCCATCTCCAGCTGTGGGGGAGATGGAATGCTCAGGAGGCATCACTACTAACGTTGGGCATATATACCTGGGGAAGTGAGTGCTAGTCATGGCTTTAAGTCACATTGTTTTGGGTTATTTCACCAGTATGTTAGTCTACAAATTGACAACACCACCGGGGTAGCATATGTCAACCATATGGGTAGAAACATATCGACACCATGTGACTATCTGGCCAACACTATTTGTGAATTGAATTGAATCCTTTATTGTCATTCAGACCTTTCGGTCTGAACGAAATGTTGTTGCCTGCAGCCATACATGTAATAATAACAACACACAATAAACACAAACTAACATCCACCACAGTGAGTTCACCAAACACCTCCTCACTGTGATGGAGGCAAAAGTCTTAGAGTTACTGTCTCTATTAATCTGGATTAATAGCGTATCCAGATAGAGATTTGGATATCAGCTTCCAACTACCAGGGAAACTGAATTTAGTGGCAGACAACAGGTCACGCTAAGTCTAAAAACACTGTATGGATGTTGGATAAAATATGTATTGCTGGAACAGCCGATATGGAACACCAGATAACGACCTATTCACATCCATGCTCTTACCAGTTATCAAATTATGTTCTTGGGAGCCAGAACCTGGGGCAGTGGTTCAGATGTATCTTCGCTGATTGGGGGATCATTTATGCATCCCTCCCTTTGCCTCATCAGTCGGGTATTTAGGAAGAAACAATAGACTCCACGTCTCGAATTTTGATAATACCTGATTGCCCTACGCAACCATGGGTTCCCGCAACAAGGGGAGTTACCCGTCACTATTATATATTAACCTATTTATTTTAGAGTTGAAAGTACCTCTTCTACACCTGGGACTGACGGACCGAATGCGGAATTATTTCAGCGGGTCACAGACAGTCCACCCAAACATCAGTACTTGGTATCATCTAGTAATGGGAAGTACTGTCACAACAATAATCATCACCCACAGATCTATGCAAATCCCGTCTGTTCTGGAATTCCTGGCTAGCCTCCATTACGATGAGAGGCTCAGTCATAGTGCCATCAACTGCGCCAGAAGTGCTCTGTCAACATACCTGTCGAAGGTACAGAGCGGCATTCTGTTGGGACACACCCTGGTAAACAAACTCATGAGGGGCATTTTTAAAATTAATCCCCAAGAACCAGGTACTTCCAAATATGGGATGTGAGCATTGAACTGACCATGTTAAGAAACTGGTCTCCAGCTACAGCTCTGTTCCTACGGAAACTGACTATGAAAACAGTCATGCTGATGGTCCTGGTCACGGCACAAAGGGTCCAGTCACTACAGAAAATAAGGTTGGACAACATGATTAATTCATCTGGAATTTAAGGTTTACATCAGTGTAGTAGTCATACAGAACAGACAGGGGTCAACACGCCTAAAAAACAGAATTCAGAGCCTACCCTACAGATGGTCGTCTCTGTATTATAACTCACTTACTATCATACATGAAGTATACTAAGATCATCAGAGGGAAGAAATGTCACTTTAATCAGCTACTAACAGCCATTCAAAACAGTGACAGTCCAGACCATCTCTAGATGGCAAAAACAAGTCCTAAATAGGCTGGAGTGGACACTAGCATTTCAAATCGCACTCCACCAGGGCTGCAGCTACATTGGCAGCTATGAAGTTGGACGTACCAATGGACCAAATCCTCAAGACAGCAGGATGGTCAACGGAGGAACTTTCCAACGACTTTATAACAAACCAGTCATTGAACCTGGAACATTTGCAGAAACAAATTTAAGTTCTGTAATATAATTTATCCCATAAATAGGGGCAATAATTGGTGTTAATATTTTTACTGTTGGGTTTCAATATCGTATTGATGTCTAATGATGTTAATTCTATTCTCCCCAAAAATCAAGGCAGATGTGATGCATGGACTCGTTCTACGGCATGAAATCACAGAGCTTTAAAATCTTCACGTAGTCACTCACGTGACTCCGAAGTAAAGTAGTAAGATTAAACGAGAACTTACCAGTCTGAAGTTTGATCTTTATTTTATGAGGAGGAACGTTGAGGGAATACGTGCCTTCCGCTCCCACCCTTGATCATATCCTGAACTGGTATCTCTTCTCTAATCTTACTATGTTTAGTCATTATCAGTTATCTGTGATTTCACACCGCTGCTTTGAAGAATGACACGCATGCGTCCTGGCGGGCTTCTTCACGTATTCCCTCAACGTTCCTCCTCATAAAATAAAGATCAAACTTCAAACTGGTAAGTTCTCGTTTAATCTTACTATTCTTTCTTCTTTCATTTCATATTTATGGGGACTCAGTTCCAATGTTCTCCAGTCCTCATTTTCTTTAATTTATTTCTGGTAGAGCCAGTGCCTCACAGCACCAGATTCCATGCTCTAACTTTCAATTAACCAATCAATTAATTTCTCATTACAAAACTATATTTCCCATATGACAAACAACTAGCCAACAAATGCAGGGCAAACGGTGTTGAATTTCAAAGTCATCTCTCAAATCCCCCCCCCCCCCCCCCCCCACATGACCTTGTCCTGTAGTTCCCAGCTAAAAATATTCAATTTACACCGGAGGCTAAAGGTGTCACTGTGACATTGTCTCAAGGAGAGTGTATACATACTTCCACTGGCCCTTAATGGTGGACAGGCACATACAAGGAGGCATGTAGATGTATGTATACCTTTTTCCCAGGGAAGAAATATCGACGACCAAAGGGCATAGCTTTAAAGTGAGAGGGACAACGTTTGAAGGAGATGTGTGGGGCAAGATCTTTTTACACAGAGGGTAGTGGATGCCTGGCATGTGCTTCCAGGGGTGACGATAAATGCAGACACAACAGTGTCTGTTTAAAAGGCTTTTAGATGGGCACATGGGTTGGCAGGGAATGGTGGGATATGAATAACGTCAGGTTAGTTTAACTTGGCATCATGTTCAACACTGATGTTGTGGGTCAAAGGGCCTGTTCCTGTGCTGTGCCGTTCTATGTTAAAAAATTATTATTATATTCTTCGGTTGATTCTTTTATATTTGTTTTTCTCTTGTCATTTGATTATAACGAATTTTACTTTTGAATTAATAATTTGCCTTTTGAAGGAAATCCTTTGGAACTGAAAATACCAGTTATCCAGACAGTAATCAGAGCGAACATGCTATTGGCGCAGCGCTCATATTGCCATTGAATTAAAAGTTGGTTGAAGATGTGCAGTATTATTTTGGCTTGTGAACCAGTGCATAGGCTGTAGCTCAGGAACTCTGACATTCACTTTTGCCTTTGGCACAAAAGGAAGTGAAGAATTGACGCCTGTTCTTTGCACATACTCTTCACTAGATTATGAATTTTAAAGAGCCCTGAGCAAGTCTCCAGGTTTCAGATAATCCTGTTAGTCTCCTGCAGAATTTAATTTGCAGTAAATCTCCACAGACTGACATAACAATGTGGTTTTTAACAGTTGTTCAGACAAATTTACCACATTCAAAGTTTATCCCATTCAAAGCCATTCATTTGTACCTTGTTACTGACAGAAGTACCGGCCATGAATGTTCCTTGTAACATGAAGAACCTTTTTGATGAAGCATTAAATAAGTCAGTATGGGCAAAGTTCCCAAATTCAAGCAACTCTGGGCTGCCTTGAGTAAATAATGGGAAACTATCCAGAAAGTGGAACGATGTAGGAAGAAACTGTGGATGCTGGTTTAAACTGAAGATAGACATCAAAAGCTAGAGTAACTCAGTAGGTCAGACAGCTTCTCTGGGGAAAAGGAATGGATGACATTTTGGGCCTCTCTGGAGATGCTGTATGACCTGCTGAGTTACTCCAGCATTTTGTGTTTATCTTTTGAAAGTGGAACTGCTTCTCTTCCCAACCATGCCTTTCGCTCATCCATCCTTCGCCATTGCATTAGAGTTACACGGCACTGAAACGGACCGTTTGGCCCAAATAGTCCATGCCGATCAAGATGCCTCTTCTCAGTAGTCCCATTTGCCCACGTTTACCCATATCACTCTCAACCTTTCCTATCCATCTACCAAAGTCCAAGTGACTTTGAATTGTAATTAAATGCTGGTTTCTGCTTTCTCCTGGCCTTTTACTCTTTCTTCAGAGGAACCATTTAGAGCATCCTTCTCCCACAACGTGAAATAAAAGAGTAGAATAGTGAATAGGAGGTCATACTGCGGTTATTTTATGATATTGGTGAGGCCACATTTAGTGTTCAGATTGGGGCACCATGTTATGGGAAAGATGTTGTCAAGCTGGAAAGGGTGCAGAGAAGATTTACGAGGATGTTGGCAGGACACAAGGAACAGACCTATGGGGAGAGGATGAGCAACTAGGATTATATGCCTTGGAGCGCAGGGGGATGAGAGGTGATCTTATGAAGATTCACAAAATCATGAGAGGAATAGATCAGGTAAACACACTCTTTTGCACAGAGTAGGGGAATTGAGAACCAGAGGACATAGTTTTAAGGTGAGGGGGGAAATTTTTTATAGGAGCCTGAGGGGTAACTTTTTTATTCAAAGGGTGATAGGTGTATAGAATGAGCTGCCGTTGGAGGTAGTTGAGTCAGTTACTATCGCAATGTTTAAGAAGCCTTTGGACAGGTACACGGATAGGATTTGTTTAGATGGATATGGGCCAAAGGCAGGCAGGTGGAACTAGTGCAGATGGGGAATGGTGGTTGGCACGGGCAAGTTGGGCCACAGGATCTGTTCCCACGCTGTATAACCCTATGACTCAATGAAAATTGCTTTACCATTCAAGATGTGCTTGGTTTAATTCCCACCAGCAATGCTACATCCCATGGACAAAGATTGGCCTGAATCCCCTTTCAGAGGTTGAGGGACAGTGTGTCCGACAACATTTCCTGGTTATTGTAATCCACAAACTTTAATGTCACTGTCCAATTAATGCATTAGCTGTGCTATCATTGTACATCAGTCAAGTGCCTTTTGAAATAAGGGGTCACCCATTTCAGATGAAGGTGACAAGGAATTAATTCTCTCAGATCTTTGTGGACATCTGTAATTATCTGTCCCAGAGGTGGAGTCATTGGATATATTTATCAAGGACAATTTTATCAAGAAGGGAGTCAAGGGGATTGGAGGAAGTGAAATGTGGTCTCAATTGGATCAACTCTGTCCTTGTTAACGATGGTGTGGGCTCAAGGGCAAGACTGGCTGCTACCCACTCCTGTGTCTTGGTCTTAGCTTCTTATGCAACATCTACAACAGTGAACAAGAACAAAATAGCGCATTGGTGATAAATATAAAGAGGTGGCCGTTAATCAGTTAAGGCTGCACCATAATAAATTTGAAGTTAATAAACAGTCAGTTCCATTTCAAGTTCATTAGCTGTGAGGATGTTTTCAAATCGTTTGTGGTTTGTCGAAGGATTAAAATGGGAAAGGTGGAGATACAAAGAATATATTGGAGTCAGGGGATATGGGGAGAAGGCAGGAACGGGGTACTGGTTGGGGATGACCAGCCATGATCACATTAAATGGCGGTGCTGGCTCGAAGGGCCGAACGGCCTATGCCTGCACCTGTTGTCTATTCTTTATTGTCAAAGTTTCCATGAGATATGGTTCTGGCCACAAAGAACAGGAAGCAAAATCAGGTTAGGCTCGGAAAAGAGTTAACGGAGAACAAAAAGATATTGAACAAATAACAGAGGGCTCAGCAGGTCTGGCAGCATCTGTGGAAGGAATGGACAGTTGATGTTTCGGGTCGGGACCCTTCTTCAGCCTGATCCAGTTATGCAAAATGTATTGTGTAAGAAGGAACTACTAAATGGTTTAAACCGAAGATAGACACAAAAAGCTGGAGTAACTCAGCAGGACAGGCAACATCTAGACAAGGAATGGATGACATTTTGGGACGAGACCCTTCTTCAAACTGGTTAGGGATAAGGGAAACGAGAGATATAGACAGTGATGTGGAGAGATAAAGAACAATGAATGAAAGATATGCCAAAGAGTAATGATGATAAAGGAAACGGGTCATTGTAAGCTGTTTGTAGGATGAAAATGAGAAGCTAGTGCGACTTGGGTGGGTGAGGGATAGAGAGAGAGTATTGTATTGATGGGAGCAGGCTTACAATCAGAAACAAGAAGAATTTGTAGCAAAGGTAATTTAATAATTGTGTGGGTACAGCCAAGACTGGGTGAACCAAGTTGGTAAAAGTTAGTTTCTCAGCTTTGTTTATGGGTTCAAATCTGTTCAGATTCCTGGACAACATGTTCTGGGATCTGGAGTGCATTGCCGTTGAACCTCGCCTTGTATTAGGTTAATTACTAATATCATGATCCTTGAGGGAAAAATAAGCAGATTGCAATGGCATTTTGGTTTTGAGAGGAACACAATTCAGTCAGGAGCAAGGTCTTGAATTTAAATAAAGTCAATCATTTTATAGGCAGTGTGAGTTAGCCAAGGTGGAATGGAAATTCGACTGGCAGTGTGACTGGGGAAACAGACGCAAATATTGAAAGAAATATTTAATTATTCTCAACAAATGTTCATTCCATTGAGAAAGAGAAATTCCACAGTCAAAGTTTACTGAAAAAAGTCAAGGAGAGCAAAATATTTTTTTTTAAAGCAAGTCTTGTAATATCATCAAGCATACTAGTTACCCTGAGGCCCCACAGTTTAGAGATCAGATAAACAGAAACTTGATAACAAGTGAGGAACCTTATATGAATAACTGGCAGGAACGTATTAAAAATACTTAAATATTAAAAGGAAGTAGGAAAATTAAATGTTGGGATTTGGATGGAGACAGGATAAATTATAAATGGGAAATTTAATAAGCATTAAATAAATATTTTGTATCTTCACTGAAGAACACAGCAACATATTGTGGAAGCAATGAGAGATTTAATTGTTGTACAGAGAAAATAATAGAAAGTTAAAAGGGAACTAAAACAAAAAAAGCCTTATTTCGGACAATCTGCATTAGAAGTGGCTGCAGATACATCCACCACTCGCTGAGTGGAGAATGTTGCCCATCAGGTACCTATTAAATCCTTCCTCTCTCACCTTAAATCTACGCCCTCTAGTTCTTGCTTCCCCTCTGTGAGAAAAGACTCTGTGCATTCACCCTATCTATTCCCCTCATGATTTTATATACCTCTATAAGATCACCCCTCAGCATCTGACAAAATGTTTTTCGTTAAAAAGACTAGAAATCTCTTCAGACCGAGTTGGTTTATTCTTGCGCCTCTACCGTGACTGATCGAAGTTGAGATAAGCACGCCAGACCTCAAGATCCCAAGTCACCAGTAATGATGCTCTGTCCTGAACCACAGGAAGATATTCATATTTCCACTCCCAGTTGTGGGGTGATTCAGTACTCCTGCCCTTCACATTCTCCGCCTCCTTTCATTTACAAAACCAGCATGAAAGTTTAATTCCGTTGTCCAGTTTCCATAGAAAACTAATGAAGAGCCTGTCACACCATTTGTAATAATTCCTCAATGTTTTCATTAAATGCTTGTCAGTTTAGATTTGCCTTCTTGAAAGCATAAAAGAATTGGAGAAAATTAAACTCTGTTCAGTTTCGGATTTACTTAAATTTGAATTCATTTTAGTTTGCACCAATTATCAAATGTAGTAATAATAAATAATAAATTTTATATTTAATGGGCGCCTTTCATACAAAATCTCAAGGACACCTTACATAGTAATCGGAATAAAAACATATAATCGGAGTAAAACAAGTAATTAAAGACATCACAATGACACAAATTAAAAACAGAATTCAATCCAAAAACAGAAAATCAAAAACACAGTGTGAAGAGAGAGCAGTGGCAACCAATTCGTGCCAGCGTCCACTCTCCCTTCACGGCAGCCATCTTGGACACAGACCTACAAGAGTGCTGCACTAAAAGTGGTTGAAGGTTGGATTCTGCCAGTTCTACTGAAGTTCATGCAAGATTTCCTGAGTTCACAATTGGGTAGTTCTTTAATGAACTCTCTTCCAAATAATCAGCTGTTCTAACCTTCAGCTTTTGCCGATCTCTGGTATTCCAAGTATTGTCACAAATCTGAATAATAAGCAATTTGGTGATATTACTCCCTGCTTCCACCTCACCAGTTTGAGAATGTGAGCAAACATGAATTTTAAGTTAATTTCCCATCTTTTTCATACAGGATGTCCTAGTGTTCGTTGCCACAGGCTCCAAAGAGGCTACACATAAATTGTCTGTTAGATTAATTTTTAACTTGCTGGTAATAACAGCTTTAGATTTAGGATTCATCTATCAGTGAGGCAACAGAGCTTTAAAAAAAAACATTCCTGGCCTTCAAGGTGGCAACATATCAACAAGACAGATCGGGGTAGAATAAAGAAAGTGTGAATGGGATTGCAGAATTTGGCCTCAAGGATTTTGGTGCCATTATGGGAAATTTGACACCCTTGAACTGGTGTTTACAAAAACTGAATTTACTTTTAATGAGATTAATGTATCAAATATAGAGTGCCACATGGAGGTCTGGAGCCGAGAGTGAACTGCCAGTCATTGATCACCATATAACCATATAACCATATAACAATTACAGCACGGAAACAGGCCATCTCGACCCCTCTAGTCCGTGCCGAACACATAATCTCCCCTAGTCCCATATACCTGCGCTCAGACCATAACCCTCCATTCCTTTCCCATCCATATAACTATCCAATTTATTTTTAAATGATAAAAACGAACCTGCCTCCACCACCTTCACTGGAAGCTCATTCCACACAGCTACCACTCTCTGAGTAAAGAAGTTCCCCCTCATGTTACCCCTAAACTTCAGTCCCTTAATTCTCAAGTCATGTCCCCTTGTTTGAATCTTCCCTACTCTCAGTGGGAAAAGCTTTTCCACGTCAACTCTGTCTATCCCTCTCATCATTTTAAAAACCTCTATCAAGTCCCCCCTTAACCTTCTGCGCTCCAAAGAATAAAGCCCTAACTTGTTCAACCTTTCGAAGAACAATCACCAATTGTTAATCATTGGCTGCCAATTATTGATACCAGGTACTTTGCCAGTTTCACTGCTTCTCTCAGCAATCATCTTTAAAAAACCTTGCGATGGAGAAAGGATGTCAGCTGTAAAAAATCTTTAATTGTGACAAACGATAGACACAAAAAGCTGGAGTAATTCAGCGGGACAGGCAGCATCTCTGGAGAAAAGGAATAGCTGACGTTTCGGGTCGAGACCCTTCTTCAGACTGTCCCATTACCAATACCGTCACTAGCTGGTAACTCTATAGTGTAGCTCACTGTGAAACCTGAGCAGAAACAGAGGCAAGAGCCTCATTTTTATATTTATTTCACCTGTCTATAATCAAAGATTGACTTTACCCAGATTAAATTGGGTTAACAAATATTTGCAGCTGAAATCGTGTTGTCCCAGAAAAGCTCCAAGAGAGCAGGTGGTACAGCTGAAATCATGTTGTCCC
Source organism: Amblyraja radiata (assembly GCF_010909765.2). Taxonomy (NCBI): domain Eukaryota; kingdom Metazoa; phylum Chordata; class Chondrichthyes; order Rajiformes; family Rajidae; genus Amblyraja; species Amblyraja radiata. Next base: position 27,830,385 of record NC_045981.1, read on the forward strand.
ACCAGCATGCGACTGCATGCGGCGAGCACGACCTAACGTGGTCGCTTGAGCCGTACGGCCTCGCGGGGCCGGTCCCACTTCGATCGCCGGAGCCGTATGGAGTTGTGCGGGGCTGGTCCGGACATCGCGCAGGGCTCCATAAAACTGGAATAGGTGATGTTTCAGGTCAAAACCCCTCTTCAGACTGAGAGTCAGGGGAGATGGAAACTCAGCGTAGAAATAGACTGTTGTTCTGTATCCATTGATAATAGATGATATCCCACAGAGTTGGGAAGTCTGGCAGTAGAGTAAGGCAAGGGTAAATGTAGTCCTTCAACATACTTCCAAAACAAAGTACTTCAAGACATAAAGAAGCTTCCATCTCAACAACCTCTAATCCTACACTTGCACTGGGACATTGGGATCAGACACACTGGGTCTGGCTGATTTTGCTTTCCATGCCACACTACCTGCTGTACAGGTTCTGACCATCGGCCTCTGTGGAGCCCGGCAGCCCATTACTTGTTCATGCTTTCAAAAGACTTCCAAACTCTTTCATACAAGGGACTTATGTTTATAAAATGAACTGTTATTTTTGTATCCATCATTAGTCCCACAGAGTTGGGATGTCTGGCAGTAAAGTAAGGTAAAGGTAAACTGAGACTAGTAGCTCAGATATCAGAGGGGATTTGGCAGAGGGTGAAGGCTGGCTATTAGCCAGCACTGTCATTGCCTTTAGCTGGCACGTATCAGACAAGCTCACTTAACAGGCTCATCCGTAGATCAATTCCTCCCTCAAATAGATTTTACTCTGTTTATGGAGCAAGCTCATTGCAGATAATCAGAAAAAAATTAATATTTCTTCCAGGTCGCATTGTTATAGTGTCATAGTGTCGTACAGCATGGAAACAACTTGCCCATGCCAACCAAGATGCTCCATCTACACTAGTCCCACCTGCCTGTGTTTTGCCCATATCCCTCTAAACCTTTCCTATCCATTATTAGTTAAAGCTATTAAAATATCTTGACATGGATACATTGAAGTGTCCGATCTGTGTAGTTATCAAGTCTGCTTTAGATATTTGCATTAATTTATTTTTGTGGCTTGAGAAATATTGATAATATTTCTGTTTCCATCATGTTCAGCCTTAGATCGACACAAAGTGCTGGAGTAACTCAGCGAGTCAGGGTGGAGCGGAACCATCCTTTTTCTCCAGAGATGCTGCCTGTCCTGTTGAGTTACTGCAGCATTTTGTGTTTATCTTTGGTATAACCAGCATCTGCAGTTCCTTGGTTCTGCAATCTATGCTTAGCCTTATAATAGCATCCGTGACTTTGGGAAAATGGGTTTCAATTGCAGCCCCAGGCAAAAGTGTGTATCGATTAATGTGTAATGCCTTAGTCATTGACCAGCGGTCCTTAAAGACTATCATAAGTCAGCATATCCGTTGGTTGGCAGTCGAGGTAAGGTGAGCAAAGAAAGAGCAAAGCGATCTTCTCCTGCTTCTGGTTTGTATTTTCGTATGGCACAAGAAGAAATGTTCTTACACAACGAGGGACGAGAATCGTAAATGCTTTGCGGGGGAAGGTGGAGGGGACAGATTGAATTGTAGCTCTCAAAATTAACTGGTCAGCATCAGAGAGGCAATAATTGCTGTAGTGTAGAGGGTGGAGAGTGGGACAAGCTGGTTTGCTACTACACAGGGCTAGAATGAGGTCTATGGGCCGAATGGCCTACTTCTGTGTTGAACCCCTTCTGGGATTTGTTTCCCTTGCACCATAGTTCATCTAATTTTGCAAGATTTCTTCTGGCATATCTGGCCATTCAGTATGGAGGAATTCTGCCGTAACCATCTGGTGGTGTGTGTGACTGGCGCTTTTGGCTGTGTAACACAGTTAGAAACACAGGGAATGTCTCAGTCACTTTAAATACTACAGCCATGGAGCTTTCACTGTGAGGAAAGGCTATCCTTCTGTCAGTGAATAGCACCTTTCATTCTTGGAGCGATAGGGTTGTAAATCAGTCTGAAGAAGGATCCTAAACCGAAGCATTCGTCAATTCCCTCCACAGATGCTGCCTGATCCTCTGAGTTCCTCCAGCACTTTGTATTTTGCTCGATTCCAGCATTTGCAGTTTCTTGTGTCTCTCTTGTTGAAAGTCTTACTGGAGATGAATTTTGGATGTGAGACTGCTTTGATTTCATTTGGGTGGATTGGATGCTAAAAGGAGAGCACAGGAAAATCTCACACCAGAGAACCGATACTGCGTTAATGGGCAGCGAAGCCTTCTAGAGATCCACAGCAAATCTCTTAACGCCGCTTTGAACAGTTTTTCCCTGCACCATGTTGGGAACATGTCCATTTCATTTCAGTAGTTTTAGAAGAAAACATCCCATTAAAACTGAAGATAGACACAAAAAGCTGGGGTAACTCAGCGGGTCAGGCAGCATCTTGGGAGAAAATGACTAGGTGACATTTTGGGTTGAGACCATTCTTCAGACGTAAACCAGCATCTGCAGTTCCTTCCTACACATTAAAAGTGGAGACTTTCCTGTTTAAAGATTAAAGTTGAATCATTGTGGATATTCATAAGTTCATAAATTAAAAGAGTAGAATTAGGACATTCAGCCCATCAAGTCTACTCCGCCATTCAATCGTGGCTGATCTATCTTTCCCTCTCAACCCCATTCTCCTGCCTTCTCCCCATAACCCCTGACACCCGTACTAATCAAGTATTTTGTGCAGTTACCTCCTTTTTCACCTTTGCTCCGGACACCACGTAGTTTGCAGTAGTTTGATTATATTGGCATTTATAAAAGTACAAATTCTCAAGTGTGCACGACCTTTAAAAATAGTTCCTTTCAAGGGTTGTTTTTTTCTTTTTGTGTTGTAGATACCGGTGCTCCTGCAGATCCCATCGCTCCAGTTATCATCATCTCACCCAGGAACATCAGTGCTGTGCTGGGCTATCCAGAGGTGACACTGGAATGTGTGGCCAACTCCAGGTCAGTGCCTCGGACTTCCACCATCGTCTCGCGTGGAAATAATTGGATGTGTCTGTGCATGTCTGCCAATTTCTTTCTAGAGAATAGAAACTGCTGGTTTATTGTGAAAAGCAAAGTTTGTAGATGTGATTAATGAGCAGAATATTAGCAAGACTTTTATTCCGAAGAAAGATTTGAAAGTCTTTTGGATAGGTGGGAGTAGTGTGGTGTTGGTCGGCATTGTGAAGTTGGGCTGAAGGGCCTGCTTACATGCTGTATGACTCTATGACTCTCCAGTCTTAAAGACACAAATCCTGGAACAACTCAGTCGGTAGGCAGCATCTGTGGCGAACATGTATAGGTGACGTTTCGGGTTGGGGCCCTTCTTTTGTTGCAAAGACATTGCTTCCACAGTTTCAAATAATCAGTTCTGGTCAAAAGTGCCACAAATTTCAGAGTTTTAATACTAATGCAAACTGATGCAATAGTCATTTGAAATTGTTTTCATGAATCATATTAATTGCTTTTGGAATCACCAATAAATTACAAACTACGAAAAAAAACATAGATTCTATATTAAATAAAGATTCTATTTAAAAGGCATGTAGGTGAAATATCATATCGGGCATAATTGGGTGAGTTCCAGAATAACTCGGGGCAGAATTACTCATTACTGCATGCCGATCCCGTTGCCTCTCCTGAACCTGTACTGTTACTGTGGCAATCAAAAGCTTCAGGTGTCAAACCCGAGCTGGAAAATGGTGTCGATCTCTGGAGCGCACGGGAACAGACACTCCGGGTTTCTAGACAAATCAGAATTGCTCTCTCAACTTGACAGACACACCTGTCTGTCCCCCCCACCCTCACACCTGTTAAACCCCATCCACAAATCTCTTAGTCCCGCCACCCACACACCTGCCCATGACCCCACCCACACACCTGTCCATGACTCCCCCCCACCCAATACCTGTCCGTGTCTAAACCCACACCTGTTCATCCGCCCTCACACCTGTCCATCTCCCCACCCATCCACACACCTGTCCATGTCCCCACCCACACACCTGCCCGTGTCCCTCACTGTACCCCGTTCACACACGTTCCCACCCCAGTTCCCACAAGAGAAACGTTTCAGATCAGTGGGCACCACCCATGGACTGGACAATGCAATGCAGACATTGCTCCACATGTGCAATCACCTGTTGTATTGATAGCACGTTTCATTCTGTGCAGGTGTTCATGACCCTGAAAGGACACAAAGTGCTGGGGTGCAGCAGGTCAGGCAGCTTCACTGGAGAACACGGACAGGTGAAGCTTTGGGTTCAGACTCAGACTGAAGAGGATCTCGACTCGAAACATCACCTATCCATGTCCTCCAGAAGTGCTGCCTGGCCCGCTGAGTTAACTCAGCACTTTGTGTCCTTTTGCTTAATAACCAGCATCTGCAGTTCTTTGTTTCTACATTTATGACATGGACTTGCTCTCCCACCTACACGCATTTGGAAATAATTTATCTTTGCCTGCTCCTGGAAACCCTTTCAGAATGTTTGACCTATTCTTCATATTTCTTGAGAAGAGAGCCCCTTCTTTCCAATCCACATGCACTGGCTTTGTAACATCATGTGGCCAGTGTCTGTAATCTGGGTGTGATAGAGACAGCAAATTAAAAAGCACTTTAACCCTCTTTCCTCACAATGGCATTTGTAATTTCTGTGAGAGTGAAAGTACAACCCAATGGGTCTCTGTCTTGGTTTCCCTTGTTTCAACAGACTGAAAATTATTACCTTATGCTCACCACTTAAGTCTCATTCATCTTTTTACAAGGAGCAGTCAGAAATGATGGCAAAATAATGACACATTTCAACAATGTAAGAGGTGCTTAAGTGTCATAGGCAAGGATTGCAATGAATTTGTTTTCAGACGTTTCAGTAGAGATGCACTTCATCAGTCGTCATCTCTACAGAATTCAAATGAAACTCAGTTTGGTGGTGACTCCAAGCCGCAGCGTGGACTGATGTCAATGTGCTTTATGTTTTATAAAATGTTAGAATTATAAATCTAGCAATGCATGGAGGTGTGCCGCAGCGACACAGAAGTAACTCATTTAACACCCTCTGCGGAAGTACCGAATGCATGGGCACTTCTCCTACCGGGTCCTGAGAGTTCACACGTCCAATCTTAAGGTGGAGGCTGAAACGATGGTGGCATTTGATAGGCTTTTAGACAGGCGCATGGATATGGAGGGAATGCATCATGTACAGGCAGGCAGGGGAAATTAGTCTAACTTGGCATCATGTTCAACACTGACATTGTGGGCTGAAGAGCCTATTCTGTACTGTACTGTTCGACCTTCTATGTTGAAGGAAAATCACTGGTTAGATATGATCGTTCCATATCTTACATATTACTACACCATTTCCCTAGTTTCGTTGTGACTAGATTGAATGCTTAGTGGATCTTTAACCCTATTTGCCCAGAGGAAGCTTTCTATCTGGGCAATCCTTGCTTGTCCCTTGGTTCTAATTCTAACCGAGATAGAAGGAAGACACAAAGTGCTGGAGTAACTCAGAAGATCACTGGAGAACATGGATAGGTGACCTTTCAGGTTGGGACCTATCTTCAGACTGATTGTAGAGGGGGGGGGGGGGGGGGGGGGGTGAGTAAGAAAGCTGGAAGAGAGGAGGGTGCGGACAAAGCCTGGCAGGTAATGTGGATGCAGGTGAGGAGGGCTTTTGATTGGCAAATGGTTGGGCAAAGGTCAGAAATGGAAAGATAGAAGGTACAAAACAAGAGGATTGAAGAGTTGCGAATTGTGAAGCTAGAGGAAGGAATGTAGGTGGAAGGGGAGAGGTAGGTGCGAGTCCAGGTGGGAAGGGAGGGGGAAGATGGGAGAGGTGGAGGAAAAAAGGAGAGGGGGAGGGTTATGTAGTTACCTAAAATTGAATAACTCAGTGTTCACATCATTGGGTTGTGACTTCCCAAGGGGAACAGAAGATGCTGTTCCTCCAGTGTGCCTGTGGTCAGGCAGAATGAGGACTTTCTAATGGTCCTTTTCAATGTGTCCGTCAGTCCCGGTTAGACAAATGGACACCCACTGTTGTTTCACCTGATACCCAACCAACAAAGTCACAGTCGATTACTTGACGTGTAAATACCAGTTGGCAGAAAGAATGGGTGAAGAGGATGCACTTTCTCATTTTCTTTGTGGAGCCAGATGAACAAATACATTCTTGCAGGTACCAAGGGGGAACGCCTTTTCTCTCAGTGCTGTTTGCTTTAGTCAGGATTCCTCAAACAGTTGAAGGTTAAGTCTAGGTGGAGTGCATTGGCAGTGGATGTGTTCCACAAAAACCCCTGTTTTAATTTCTCCTTGTTTGAACAGAGAGGTGAAAGTCACACATGGGTTTGAAAAACAATCACACAAGTTTAGTTAACCTTTTCACAAGACCATGTTAAAACACGAGGCAGTGTTGACAGCATACTGATGAATTCAGCCTAGACATTTGTGTGCAAGTACATAATGCCTGGCCGCAAATTACAACTAGACATTTAAAGATTGATTGAATGTTACAACATGGAAACAGGCCCTTCGGCCCACTGAGTCATGCCAACTGACGATCGCCTATTCACACACGTTCTATGTTATTCAACTTTCTCATCCACTCCCTATACACCAGGGGCAATTTACAGAGGCCAATTAACCTACAAGCCTGCACGTCTTTGGGGTGTGGGAGGAAACCGGAGCACCTGGAGGAAACCCCCACAGTCACAGGGAGAACGTGCAAACTCCACACAGATAGTACCCGAGGTCAAGATAGAATCCGGGTATCTGACACGGTGAGGCAGCAGCTCTACCAGCTGCTCCACTGTGCTGACATGAAAGATTGAAAGATTCAACATGGAAACAGGCCCTTTGGCCCTCTGAGTCCACACCGACCGGCCTGTCCACACTAGTTCTATGTTATCCCACTTTCTCATCCATTCCCTACAGGAGCAATTTACAGCTGCTCCACAATGCTGACATAAAAATATATATCATTGATCTACTTGTATTTCATCTATCATCTTCTTCTAATCAACCACTGAATAGAAGCAAAAAATGAGCTATTACTGGAAGACTGAAATATTCCTGAAGTGAAACTTCCAGCAACCCAGCGGAGAAACGCGTTGTTCCTGCTTTGTCCCTCTCCCTGTAGGAAGTGCCACCTGAAGCAGGAGAGGAGGGATGGGCAGTTCCACCAGCTATAACGAGCACAGCAAAGACCGTCCTTCACGTGTCAACGTGTGTCCATCAGTCCTGGTGAGACAAAGGGACCCCCCCCCCCCACTGTTGTTTCACCCGATACCCAACTAACAAGGTCACAGCCGATTTCCTCATATTAAAAAACAGTCCAAAACTGGCAGAAGAGGATGCACTTTCTCAGCCAAATTGAACATCTGGGGCAGTAAAATTCAACATTGTTAACACATTTCCAATGCTCTTTGGTTTTGAATTTAATCTCATTGCACCAGAGAGTGTGTGAGAGTGAAGGACAGGGAGAGGAGAAGGTGAATCTCAATCAGCCCCAGGCATTAAAAAAGGTTATTTAAATCTCTGTAAGTAATTTGGGAAATGGAGAATGACCTGATCTTTTCAACCATTCATGATGATCACCGGTTTACCAGTGGAACCCATGACTGTAACTAGGTCTGTCCGCACTGCAGTGCAGACAGAATGTATCTAGCACCAATGTACCTGCTTCTGGGACTGGCAAAGATGGCACTCCTGACTGGAGGATTAATTGTTGCTTTCCCAGTCAGCGGGATGTTCCTCAGGGAGAAAAATGCGAAAAAGTAATGCTAAATTTACATTTAATTACATTATCTGGGGATAGTTAATTTATACCAATTTTAATCTTTATGGTACATTAAAGAACTTGCTGTGATGCTGTTTAGTGATAGACAAAGTTTAATTTATTACTCATCATGAGATTTTACTCATTCAATCTACTGAGCACAAATTACTTCACCTTATAGGTGAGGTATTCAGAACTGCTGAATTATTCACGCATTAGGTCATTGTCAGGTCCTTCAGCCCACAATGACCAAAGCTCCGCTATAGGATCTTTGACAATGACTGTGCTAAACATGATGCCAAGATCAACTCTTAATTGCCTGCACATATTCCATATCCCTAAATACCCTACATATCCATGTGCCTAAACACCACTATCGTTTTTGCCTCCGCAGCAGCATGTTCCAGGCACCCACCACCCTCTGTGTAAAGAAACATGTACCACATCTCTCCTTTGAACTTCGTCCCTCTAGCATCTTGTATCCCATAAATCTAGTATTTGATACTAGAAGAAGGGTTTCGACCCGAAAGGTCACCCATTCCTTCTCTCCCCAGTTGGTGCCCGTCCCACTGAGTTACTCCAGCTATTTGTGTCTATCTTCGGTCTAAACCAGTTCCTTCTTACACATTTGATATTTTCACCCTGGGTAAAAAGGTTCTGAATGCCTAGCCTATCTATGCCTCTCGTAATGTTATAGATTTCTGTCATGTCTCACCTCAACCTCCGGTGTTCTTGAGAAATCAAACCAAGACTGTCTAACTTCTCCCTCTAGCTAATACCCCCTAAACCAAACATCATCCTGGACAACCTCATCTGCATCCTTTTCATAATCCCTGTAATGGTGCGGCCATTTTGAGTGGCGCTGTGGTGTAGAGTTGCTGCCTTACAGCACCCGACCTGGGTTTGATCATGACTAACGGTGCTGTCTGTACGGAGTTAGTATGTTCTCCCTGTGACCACGTGGGTTTTCTCAGGATGCTCGGTTTTCCTTGCACATTCCAAAGGCGTACAGGTTTGTAGGTTAATTGGCTCCTGTAAATTTTCCCTGGTGTGTAGGGTAGTGCTAGTGTACGGGGTGACTCAGCACAGACTCTGGGCTGAAGGGACTGTTTCCATGCTGTATCTCTGAAGTCTAACGACCAGAGCAGTACGCAATACTCCAAATACAGGCCCGTACGAAGCTTTTCAAAAAGGGGGGTGGCATGACAGGATTTGTGGAACCAGGGTTGGTTTACAGGGCAAGGCCAACAAATGCCCTTGCATTAGGAGAAGTAGTGGTAAATGGCAATATACATTCAGGAGCACCTGTTCTGTTGTTTTGCACAATCCGCAGGCATTGCCACTTTCATTTTACTGCACATCTTGTATGTGTATGTGACAAATAGACTTGACTTACCTTGACGACGACAAGTGATTTCCTGTTGTTGGGGGGCAGTGTTAGCTGTGAGGAGGATGCTAGGAGGCTGCAAGGTGACTTGGATAGGCTGGGTGAGTGGGCAAATGCATGGCAGATGCAGTATAATGTGGATAAATGTGAGGTTATCCACTTTGGTGGCAAAAACAGGAAAGCAGACTATTATCTAAATGGTGGCCGATTCGGAAAAGGGGAGATGCAACGAGACCTGGGTGTCATGGTACACCAGTCATTGAAAGTAGGCATGCAGGTGCAGCAGGCAATGAAGAAAGCGAATGGTATGTTAGCATTCATAGCAAAAGGATTGGAGTATAGGAGCAGGGAGGTTCTACTGCAGTTGTACAGGGTGTTGGTGAGACCACACCTTGAGTATTGCGTACAGTTTTGATCTCCAAATCTGAGGAAGGACGTTATTGCCATAGAGGGAGTGCAGAGAAGGCTCACCAGACTGATTCCTGGGATGTTAGGACTTTCATATGAAAAAAGACTGGATAGATTCGGTTTGTACTCGCTAGAATTTAGGAGATTGAGGGGGGATCTTATAGAAACGTACAAAATTCTTAAGGGGTTGGACAGGCTAGATGCAGGAAGATTGTTCCCGATGTTGGGGAAGTGCAGGACAAGGGGGTCACAGCTTAAGGATAGAGGGGAAATCCTTTAGGACCGAGATGAGAAAAACATTTTTCACACAGAGAGTGGTGAATCTCTGGAACTCTCTGCCACAGAGGGTAGTTGAGGCCAGTTCATTAGCTATATTTAAGAGGGAGTTAGATGTGGCGCTTGTGGCTAGGGGGATCAGGGGGTATGGAGAGCAGGCAGGTACGGGATACTGAGTTGGATGATCAGCCATGATCATATTGAATGGCGGTGCAGGCTCGAAGGGCCGAATGGCCTACTCCTGCACCTATTTTCTATGTTTCTATGTAGGCAAAAGACGCCATCCACATGATCGCTATATACAAGCCAGGGGTATGCTCGTAACCAGCCTGGGTTAAATCTTCGCCAGCACCCATTCTTATAGAAGGCACAGTATGTTGGACCCAGTTTAAAGTGATTCTATATGAGGTACAGCTTCTGAGCATCTGAGAGGTTGGCAATAGCTTTAGCAGCTTCTTCTTTGGTTGTGGTAGAATTAAGGAGAACTAGACCAAGTGCAGACCCGTTGGGTCTGTTCCCCCAATGTGCAGTTGTGGGGCGGGGGGGGGGGGCGTCATACACATTAACCTCTCCCACACACTAACTACCCCCGCACACGCGCTAACTACGCCCCTTGTCAATATATTAATGATATTAATTTGCTCCTATTACCCCATAATCGCCCCATCTACTGACGCATAGCCCCCAACTCGCAGGCGCGTCTAGAGAGGGAGGGGGGTAGATAGTGAGGGCAGAGAGAGAAGGGGGGGGGGAGGGAGGGAGGGAGTGTGGGAGGGGGAGGAACAGGGAGGGGAGAAACAGGAAAGGGGGAACAGGGAGGGGGGGAACAGGGAGGGGGTGGGGGGAGAGAGAGAGGTGGGGGAGAGAGAGAGGAGGGGGAGAGAGACAGGAGGGGGGGAGAGAGCGGAGGGGGAAGAGAGGGCGGAGGGGGAAGATAGGGCAGAGGGGGAGAGAGAGGTGGGGGGGAGAGAGAGAGGGGGAGAGAGAGAGGGGGGAAGAGAGAGGGGGGGGGAGAGAGAGGTGGGGGAGAGAGAGAGGGAGTCCAGCTGCGGGAGGTGTGCGGGCGACGTACTTGAGCGGGTGGCAGGCCAGGTGGGCCTCGATTGGTGGTCAGTAAAACACCGAGTCCAGCACTGGATCAACTAAAGGGCCTGTCCCACTGCGGGGACCTAATTTGCGAGTTTAGAAGAGTTTGCACTCGACTCAAACTCGCAGCATGGTCGACACATGGTCCTAGCAGGTCTATGTAACTCTCCTTCATGCTCGAAAGAAGTTTGAGCAAGAATTTCATTGTCCTATCTGGGACACATGACAATAAACTCTCTTGAATCTTGATTAGATTATAGCTATTGACAGTTCCCAAACCCAATCACAAAATTCACCATTACCCCCCCCCCCCCCCCCCCCCCCCCCCCCCCCCCCCCCCCCCCCCCCATCTAATCACGCATATGCAACACCTCTTAGCTCTTCTACAAAACCCTCATACATATAAACAAAAGGAATTATCCTCAACTGCCATCTAAGATCCAGACTCCTTGCAACCTGGACAAACAGGCTTTGCAAATACAGAGATTCTCCATTTTGTGATATTTATTTGGCCAATATTATCATTAACAGGACTTATGACATCAGATGTATTCAAAAAATATTTTACTGATAGGCTGCATATATGTGAAGTTTTCACAATTCTTGTAAGAACTCATGATATAGAATCATAAAACGTTTGTTTTTTACTGCACAAGGAGATCTTCCAACTCCATCTTCGGCCTAGCTTCCACAAAAATAATAGCTCTAAATTGAGCGGGGGTGGGGATGAGCGGGGATGAGCGGGGGTGGCAGCGTGGATGAGGGGGGGGGGGGGGGGGGGGGGGGGGGTGGCGGCGTGGATGAGGGGGGGGGTGGCAGCGTGGATGAGGGGGGGGTGGCGGGGGCGGAAGAAGGTTTGGGCCCTGCCGCAGCGGCGTCTGTTGTTGAGGTCACAGCCGCTCCCGCCCGGCGACGGGAGGACAGTCTCCTGGTCGCCAGGCTGGCCGATGTCGAGGCTCCGGCGCCGCAGATGGAAACATTGGACCGGGCGGGCAGACGCCGCTCCGCACCCCCCCTTCCACAACTTACCTGGAGTAGACGCGAGGCATGGGTGATGTCCAAATGGCAGTCTGATCCCGCCCGGGCCCACTGCGCACGCGCGGATAGACGGCGCCATTTTGTGTCGCTTCCCCAACTGCGCAGGCGCGGATGAGCGCATTTGTTTCTCACCCAGCGGCCGGAGCCAGAATTTCGGGCGATTTCCAACAAAGTGTGATTGTGCTCCGATTTTAAAAGAATTCTGGGGATGTTTCCGTACTCTGGGGGGGGGGAAATGGGGGTGCGGTCGCACCCAGCGCACCCCCCCTTCAGACGGCCATGAAATATAGTCGTACAAAGCCGCATCATGAGTTCCTGACTCTTGTACTCAATGCCCCGACCAATAAAGACACGCATACCATATTCCATCTCTACCACTCTATCTACGTATGTTGCCATTTTCAGGGACTTATGGACTTGGACCCCAAGATCCCTCTGTACCTCAATGCTGTAGTCTCTTCATTGTTGTCTCATCAAGTAATGGGACCATGACGGAGGAACACCAAAGACTATGGGAGCCCACTTCTCTTCATTTGGCAGGCAATCTTACTCTCATAATCCTCAATGAAATTTCACATCTTGTTCACTAGCGTTATTAAATATTCACTAGTCTTGCATGAAAAATAAATTGTGGGATCTACCAGACTGTGCCTTTATTTGAAGAGGAACTGATTGACCAATCTTCCTGCTCAAATTGAGCAGGAAAAAATGGTAAAAAAGAGAGTAAAATTAACAAACGGTATTTCTGAAGCTTGTTACAGTTTCTCCAGCCCTGTTGATTTTGTGTAGTCAATGATTGATGTCTTGTCAAGGAGAATCTGTCCTGATATAGTTTTCCAATTATGATTAAAGAACCAGTGGTTATTTATTCTTAGTCACTAATATTATTTAGCTGAGGAACCCGTGAGACAAGGCAATGTGGGATTGTATCAATCTCTCAGCTCTCACAACTGCCGTGTTGGTGAGAGATTTACACTGTTTACATAGAAGCTGGTAGCAATTTGAATCCAGTCCCTGAGGCATTGAGAGTCTTATAAACACGAATAAGCTAATGTTTGCAAAATGTCAGGAAGGGCTCCCTTGAAATTTGTAGCATAATTTGATTGAGATTTCTGATTACAGCTCGCAAGGAGGTATAGTTGATAATTTGCAGTGAAAGCTCTTGTGAATAAGAAGGTCGGTCTTACCTTAGATGTTGTTAGTTTCATAATGCTATTACTAACTCAAGAGTCAGACTTTCACAGGGTGACAAACCGGGCAAAGGACATTTTGTGAAGCACCTTCTTGTGTCCTAGGTCTGAACTCTTCTATAACATATAAATTGTGAAGGATCTGCCCACCTGCCTGTTTTCTTTCTGCAGTTCATTTCATTCAGTGTTCTGCAGGGTAGCCCAGCCCATCACACAAACCAACCTCCCCTCTACAACTCACGCTGCCTCAGCAAGGCCAACAGCTTAATAAAGGACCAGTCGCACCCTGGTCACTCCCTCTTCTCCCGTCTCCAATCAGGCAAGAGGCACATATGTGTGAAAACGCACACCTACAAATTCAGGGACAGCTTCTTCCCAGTTGTTATCAGGCAACTGAGCCATCCTATCACCAACTAGAAAGCAGTCCTGTCTTACCACCTACCGCATTGGAGTCCCTTTGGACTATCTTTAATTGGACTTCACCATGCACTAAATGTTATTCCCTTTATCCTGTATCTGTATACTGTGGATGGCTTGATTGTAATCATGTATAGACTTTTCGCTAAAGTGAGACACAAAAAAACTGGAATAACTCAGCGGCATTTCTGGAGAAAAGGAAAAGGTGCTTATTTTATTGTCTATCTTCGGTTTAAACCAGCATCAGCAGTTCCATCCTACGCATTGAGTCTTTTTGCTGACTGGATAGCACACAACAAAAATAGCTTACCTCGGGATGTGGCAATAATGAACTAAACTAAGTTGGGTGTTGGGACACGCCAGGATAATGCTGGAATAGATGCAGCTCAACAGAGTCATTCCACAACCTGTGGACACTCAGCTTGCATTGAACTCCATGCATAGTTAACCCCTTGTATTTGATTCATTAGCCTTGTCTCCCCGTAGCTGACAGGCTGATGAAGTTAGAAAGGTTGGGTTCTGTTAAATCAGGAAAGTATTTTCTTGCGGAACCTCAGATTCCCAGCTGTCTGATGTTCTTTAGGCTGCACTGGTTGGGGACATTCTCTCAATAATGCCACAGTATCATCATGTAAGGCCACCATCCTCATAAGGGTTCATTCATTCATTCATTCATTCATTCATTCATTCATTCATTCATTCATTCATTCAGGGTGTGGTGATTGCAATGGCAAGCTATTAAAGATATGAATCTGCACATGTCAGGCGGTTTCATACTTCCCCACACACGCAGTGTGAAGGCAATATGAGAGAGTGTCCCAAGACTTCCTGATTCCTGCATTCATCAACCCAGAGATAACATATTTATACTTGACATTTGACCTGACCAATCCTTATCCCCATCCAACAATTCAATTGTCTCTAAATTGTAAGCTGATACTTCCGTGTTTGACAGAGTTGTTCAGTCTCGGTTTTTGAATGTTCTCCTCACTATGTTCTCCTCATTGAAAGTTTTCCATTTTTAATTACAAACAACATTGCAGGAGTAAATGCCAGAGATTTCACCCGAAGCTGCCAGCGTTCCCCAACTGCACCGTCTTCTCACCAGCTAATAATAATAATAATAATAATAATAATAATAATAATAATAATAATAATATATTTTATTGTCATTGCACATAAGCGCAACGAGATTTGGTATGCAGCTGTCACCCGATGTCATAACTTAAATTACTAATAAAATTTAGATTTAGATATCCCGAGAACATGGTTTGTAAAAAAAACATTACAACAGTAAAATAGTCAAAACAGTTCAAACAGACTAAAGTGCTAGAGAGCGGTCCTGACCTCCCATCGACCTCATTGAAGGCTGTTGAACTTTCTTTAATCGGACTTTATCAAGCTCCAATGTTATATCTTTGCTCTAAATGTTGTACCCTTTATTCTTTATCTTTGCACTGTGGATGGCTAGATTGTGTTCATGTATAGTTTTTCTTGGACTGGTAGCTTGCAAATGCAATTATTCCTCTGATCCCCGGCACATGTGACAATAATAAACAAACAAAGTAGCGGCCAACACCACCCAGCATGACTGTGTTATGAAATGCTCGGTATAACTACTGCGGGCAAACTGGAATTGTTTTCTCTGGAACACCAGAGGTTAAGCGGAGACATGATCGAAAGATATAAAATTATTAGGCATAGGTATAGGGTAGAGGGTCAGAATCTTGCAGGGGTGAAATGTCAAAGACTAAAGGGCATAACTTGAAGGTGAGAGGGGCTCAGTTTAAGGGAGGTGTAAGGGGCAAGTTTTTAATGCAGAGGCTGATGGGGTCATGGAACTCAATGCCAAGGTGCCACTGGTCGTGTGCGGACGTAGCATCGAAGGACGAGACGCTGAAGTAAAGAAGTGGAAGCCAAATAACCAAATGAAAACAAAGCCGAAACGCCAAATAACCGAAAGCGTACGAAGCCGAAACACCAACTAACCAAAACTGTGGGACACCTAAAAGCAAATTCACCGAAGGTCGCTCTGCCGAAACACCAACTCACCGAAAGGCTGCGTCGCCTACAAGGCAATTCACCGAATGGTCGCTCTGCCGAAAAGTCAAATAACGGACATGATGTCGCCGGGGGGGGGCCGAACTTGTCAGCGATTGGTCCAGACTTCCGCGTCCATCACATCACTGGCCAATGGAGACGGCGAGGGTGGGGGTCATTTTCCCACACAAGCCATAGGTGACTGGGCACTCTGAACCGAGCAACAAGTTGTAAGCGGCCGAAGGAGCGCATCCCTCGGGACAGCCCCCACTCTCCCACGGCCACGACCACCCTCCGCCTCGTCTCCCCCGTGCGGCCACACTGTGACAGGCCGTGTGTCGGCAGCGCCAGGTGGAGCAGAGGTGTGGGACAGGCTGGTCCCTCCGCCCACCCAGAGTCACTGACCGCCATCACC
Source organism: Amblyraja radiata (assembly GCF_010909765.2). Classification (NCBI taxonomy): domain Eukaryota; kingdom Metazoa; phylum Chordata; class Chondrichthyes; order Rajiformes; family Rajidae; genus Amblyraja; species Amblyraja radiata. Next base: position 27,846,437 of record NC_045981.1, read on the forward strand.
CCCCGACACTCACTTTGTGATTCACCCCCCTCCACGGCCATGGGAACAGACGGCTTGGGGCATAGGCAGCCATAGTAAATCGCTTTTAAAACATGGGGACACAAATTCCCTGCCCCCCCCCCCCCGACAACAAGAAGCAGGTTTTATTTATTGTTTAAACACAGTAATACCTTCTGGTTGCCTGCGTAATGCACATGAGCTCCCACGCTCAATACACCAGATAATCTGTAATCTGTTTTAACCAAAGATGGACACAAAATGCTGGAGTGATTCAGCGGAATAGACAGCATCTCTGGAGAGAAGGAATGGGTGGCGTTTCGGGTCGAGACCCTTCAGACTCAGTCCTCGGGTCTGAAGAATGGTCTTCACCCGAAATGTCACCCATTCCTTCTCTCCAGAGATGCTGCCTGTCCCGCTGAGTCACTCCAGCATTTTGTGTCCATCTTTGGTGTGACAGTTGTCTCATTTCATCGGCTGAGACCATTCAGGTCTGAAGAATGGTCTCGACCCGAAACGCCACCCATTCCTTCTCTCCAGAGATGCTGCCTGTCCCGCTGAGTTACTCCAGCTTTTTGTGTCCATCTTCGGTTAAAACAGATTGCAGATTATCTGGTATTTTGAGCATGGGAGCTTGTGTGCCATGCGCAGGCAACCAGAAGGTATTACTGTGTTTAAACAATAAATAATGCATGCTTCATGTTGTCGGGGGGGGGGGGGGGGGGGGAGTGGGAGGAATTGTTCATTGTCATGCACACTTGTCATCGGCCCACCAGAGAATTTGTTCCACCCCCCCCCCCCCCCACCCCATGTTTTAAAAGCGATTTACTATGGCTGCCAATGCCCCGAGTCGTCTGTTCCCATGGCCGTGGAGGGGGGTGAATCACTCGGTGTGGGGGTCGGGGGGTGATGGCGGTGCATCGTGGTCAGTGACTCTGGGTGGGCGGAGGGACCAGCCTGTCCCACACCTCTGCTCCACCCGGAGCTGCCGACACACGGCCCGTCACAGTGCGGCCGCATAGGGGAGACGAGGCGGAAGGCAGCCGTGGCCGTGGGAGAGTGGGGGCTGTCCCGAGGGATGCGCTCCTTCGGCCGCTTACAACTTTGTGCTTGGGTTCAGAGTGCCCAGTCACCTATGGCTTGTGTGGGAAAATGACCCCCACCCTCCCATCTCCATCGGCCAGTGATGTGATGGATGCGGGGATCTGGACCAATCGCTGACAGGTCCCGCCCCCCGGCGACATCATGTCCGTTATTTGACTTTTCGGCAGAGCGGCCATTCGGTGAATTGCCTTGTAGGCGACGCAGCCTTTCGGTGAGTTGGCGTTTCGGCAGAGCGGCCTTTCGGTGAGTTTGCTTTTAGGCGTCCCACACTTTCGGGTTAGTTGGCTTTTAGGCGTCGCACTCTTTCGGTTAGTTGGCGTTTCGGCTTTGTTTCCGTTCGGTTATTCGGCTTCCACTTCTTTGCTCTGGCCTCTTGTCCTTCAACGCCACGTCTGGTTACTGCCACTGATGGTGGAGGCGGAGTGGCTTTAAATAGGGAATGGAAGGATATGGATCATTTGCAGGAAGAGGAGATTAGTTTATTTTAGCATCTTGTTCAGCACAGACATTGTCGGCTGAAGGGACTGTTTGTGTGTTGTACTGTTCTGTGTTCTATATCTTTTGTTTTTCTCTTGAAATAAATTAAAACTTCAAGTTAGTATATCAGGCAGATGAAGCCCATTTTATGTGTTATTTGTAAAGAATGAATTGTTGTCATGGAGGCATTCCCAACATCAAGAGACAGAAGATTTGACTTACTGAATGATCTTGCTACTAAACTAAACTTACCAGGTTCTCAGTAATGAGTTGTTTTGTACTGAAAACCTTGCGTGGGTGCCACGGCAAGAGATTGCCCTACAAAGACATCAAACAGGCTACTTAAATGAGGCATGAAACAATCATTATACACGCTCTGCGTTCAGTTCACAGTCAACAGAGGTCCACAGCACAATCTTAGAACAGCATTAAACATAGAACAGTACTGCACTGGAAGAGGCCCTTCGGCCCACAATGTTTGTGCTGAACATGATGCCAAGTTAAACTAATCTCCTCTGTCTGCACATGATCCACATCTCTCCACCCTCCATTCCCTGCATATCCAGGCCTATCCAAAAGCCTCTTAAATACCACAATTGTATCTGCCACCACCTAGCAACGTGTTCCAGGCACATACCAACCTCTGCATTTCTCCTCTATACTTTAACCCTCTCACCTTATGTATATGTCCTCTAGTCCTTGACATTTCCACCGTGGGATAAAGATTTTGACTTAAACTGGTTAACTTTGACATAAGATTGCTTTATCTCCAAATTGTCTCGTTGGACAAAGAGCAAAATTGTCAAGTTCCTTGTCGTGAAATGCCTGCTCTTCAAATCCAGTAAGGTTGCATGTTAAAGAACGACAGGAACCTCAACCCTCGCCATTACAACACAAACTTCTTAGTTTGTCAATGAAAGGACGATGCAAAATTCGATCTCCTTTCTAAATAATACACCTGATCAAAAGAGATGCAGTAACGTGGCACAGCAGCAGTTAGTGCTGCTGCCTCATAGCACCAGGGACCGGGTATCTCTAAACATAAAACAAAGTTTAGAAAGTTGTTCTTTTTCATGATTTGTATTTAATATTCTGTGCTGGACCTGTGCCTACACAAGATGCTGTGGTTATAATTTTGTATTATAATTTAGTTTTGTTTATTGTCAAGTATACCGAGGTACAGTGAAACGCTTTTGGGGCGTGTTAACTCATCAGAGGAAAGACAATACAGGGTTACAATCAAACCATCCACAGTGTACAGATACACGATAAAGGGAATAATGTTTAGTGCAAGATAAAGTCCAGTAAAGTCAGACTAAATATAGTCCGAGTGTCTCCAATGAGGTAGATAGTAGCTCAGGACTGCTCTCTAGTTGTTGATAGAATGGTTCCGTTGCCTGATAACAGTTGGAAAGAAACTGTCCCTGAATCTGAAGGTGTATGTTTTCATACTTCTGTACCTCTTGCCTGGTGGGAGAGGGGAGAAGAGGGAGTAACCAGGGTGAGACTCATCCTTGATTAAGCTGGTGGTCTTGCCGAGGTAGCGTGAAGTGTAGATGGATTCAATGGATGGGAGGTTGGTTTGTATATTTTACCTGTTACAAAATGGCATCTACTCGGGATCGACACATCAGACACATCGTTACCTCTCAAGGCTGTTACATGTTGATGCGCATTGCATTAATTTTGTCCCGACCCACGTGAGTTGTGGTGCCTTTGGTGCAATGCTGTGCTTGCAGCAATGCCCGCAATAGTTATTTTGCCATTAGGGCATCGCGTAACACAGATGGAATGCTAATGAGATCTTTAATTAATTAGTTTGAAACTAATTTTCTCTCCGTTAACCCGCTTCCCCCTCAAGTCAAATGTTCCTTCTGTCTCCTTGTTGCCTGTGTGTTTTCCATCATCTCTCAAGTTCACCCAGTGTTGATCTCGAATTGGCACCAAATGTAAGTCAGAGCATTTACTAACTCACTTTATTGTCTCTTACTTAAACATTTATCATCTTAGTATGTGCAAAAGAAAAACAGACCTCCCACCAAGCACATATGCAAAGACAAAAATAATTTGGCTATTCTTGTAGTCATTAATTTCTCTCTCCTCAAATAATAATTATTAACAAGAGGGAAAAAACCCATTAGTTTCCCGTGGAGACTGAGATGCCTTACTTAATTTAGTTTAATTTAGTCTAGTTTAGAGATACAGCATGCAAACAGGTCTTGATGCCCAGCAAATCCATGACGACCATCGATCACCCATTCACACATGTTCTATGTTATCCCATAATCTCATCCACTCCCTACCCACTCAGGGCAATTTGCAGAGGCCAATTAACCCTCAAACCACATGTCTTTGGGATGTGGAAGGAAACCCATGCGGTCACAGGGAGAGCGTTCAAACTCCACACAGACAGCACCCGAGGTCAGAATCGAACCCGGGTCTCTGGCACTGTGAGGCAGGGACTCTACCAACTGCACCGCGGTGCTGTCCAAAGTAGCCGAAGGAAGGCATGCTGGAGATGAAGAAACAAGGTACTGCAGGTAGACAGAAGTGCCGGAGAAACTCAGCGGGTGCGGCAGCATCTATGGACCGAAGGAAATAGGCAACGTTTCGGGCCGAAACCCTTCTTGAGACTGAAACGTTGCCTATTTCCTTCACTCCATAGATGCTGCTGCACCCGCTGAGTTTCTCCAGCACTTTTGTCTACCTTTGATTTTCCAGCATCTGCAGTTCCTTCTTGAACAAGGTACTGCAGGTGCTGATTTACAAAAAAAACACAAAGGCTGGAGCCTGATGCACTGAGTTATTCCAGCACTTTGTCGCTGCTTATATTGGAGATGGACATCCATCACAACATCAGCATTTGTGTGATATCTGAGGACCAATATCGACTAGAAATTGTAATCCATTATGTTTAATTGTGAAGGGACTTCTCCCAAGTGAAAACCTCTCCAGATCACTAGCGCGTGGAACCTCTGTCTTGTTTTTGTCCAGGCCATTAATTAAGCTGAATATCAGTTGGAAGAAGGATGGGATACCGCTGAGAAGTGGATTGAGTGACCATCACCGGAAACTGACCATCCTAAACCTGAAAGCGCGAGACTCAGGCCACTACGAGTGTGAAGCCGTGCTCCGAAGCAGCAGCGTGCCGTCAGTCAGTGCAGGGGCCTATCTGTCTGTGCTGGGTGAGTTCCCCACGTCTGTAAAGAGTCAAGCATGTTAAATTGTCACACGTACTGATTCCTACCTGCACCAACATTACAGATCTGTAGACACAGCACCCAAAAGATAACATAATAAGACAAACAAATCTAAGTTCAATACATTTTTTAAAAAGCTATATCAATGCAAAACAACAGAACGCTTACATATATATGGTCACAAAACATCTTGCAGATCAATGATGTCTGAAATCTATATCACATTGATCTATTTAATTACTAGTTGAAGGATGTAAATCATTATAACATGAAAACACAATGTATTATCAAGTAACTGATTTTATTTTAATTTGAATTTTATTGCTGTTTCACAGCTGGTGATAAATTCAACACTTTTTTTTAGATTTGAAATGATGCATCAATAATGCTGGTCATTTGTGTAAATTGCATTTGGAATGCTGTTAATTTTATCCAATGGCTTGTTAAACCCGCCATGCTGCAGATGGAAGCAAATATCTGGGACTGATAGATGGGAGGTTACATGTATACAAGTGCGAGTTTATAGTGGCAACAGGCTGATTAATTAGTAGCTTCTAAATTAACTTCTCAATGTTAAATATGGCATGGAGTGATGGAAACAGGCCCTTTGCTCAAACTCGTCCATGGCGACCGACATGCCCCGTCTACATGAGTCCTATGTGGCTGCATTTGGCCCATATCCCCCTAAACTTCTTCGACCCATGCACCTGTCAGTGTGTCTTTTAAATGTTGCTGTAATACCTGCCTCAACTACCTCCTCTGGCAGCTCATTCCATACATCCACCACCCTCCGTGTGAAAACGTTGCCCCTTGGGTTCGTATTCAATCTTTTCCCTTTCACCTTAAACCTGTGTCCTTTGGTTTTTGATTCCCCTACCCTGAGTAAAAGGCTCTATGCTTTCAGAGTTGCTTTGTACCTCCATGTTCGCTTTATATATATGTTTTAATAATTTATTTTGTCACTTTGTCATCAATAACAACAGAGATGCAGGGTAATGGATAAGGTCACAGTTGGTATCTACATCAATGAGCCCAAGTCCCACCACAGTCAATGTACATTTAATGATGAACTTATGTAAAAGGGATATAAGCCAAATACAGGCAAATAGAACTAGTTTAGATGGGGCATCTTGGTCAGCATGGATGGGTTGGGCCGAAGGGCCTGTTTCCGTGTTGTATCTCTCTACAACTTTATAGGACAATTCGCCTTGTTGGGCTGGAACATTGCTTACCTATCTCCCCCTAATACAAGTGATGGAGTGCAATGGATCCTCAGGGCGATTGAAAGCAAATGAAAGCTAAAGGGCAGCACGGTGATGCAGCAGTAGATTTGCTGCCTTACAGCACCAGAGACCCAGGTTCGATCCTGGCTTGTCTGTACGGAGTATGTACGTTCCCCCCGTCACCTGTGTGGGCTTTCTTGGGGATTTCCGGTTTCCTCCCACACTCCAAAGACGAACAGGTTTGTAGGTTAATTGGCCTGGTATAAATGTAAATTGTCCCTAGTGTGCATGATCGCTATTCGGCCTGTGTTCCCTCCCGTGCTGTATCTCTAAACTACACTAAACTATCAATGGCCATCCTCCCCACTGTATTTGTTTCTACATTTCACCTGTGGGAATACCGAGACAAAATGCTGGAGCAACTCAGGGGGTCAGGCAGCATCTCAGGATAGAAGGAATGGCTGACGTTTCGGGTCGAGACCCTTCTTCAGACCTGTATTCACTGCATTCTGTATTCACTATATTCAATATTCACCTATAGGAATATTGGATCAATTTCATTGTGCAGAGAGTTGTGTTTTGCTGATCATGATTTAATCTTTGTCGTCTTTCAGAGCACCCGCAGTTGGTCCACGAACCTGAGAGGCACATCAGCGCTGAGATCGAGAGAGTGGTCGATATTCCCTGTCAGGCACAAGGTACGATCAACGGCCAACCTACCTTGACTACATTTAAGAGGAAGATGATATGTAGGAGAGGCGTGGAGTTTAATTTTTATATAGATGGCCATGAAGTGAGTAAATAACATGATATATTTGAACAACTGACTCATACAGCACGGAAATAGGCCTTTCGGTCCAACCAGTCAATGCCAACCAAGATGTCCCATCTATGCTAGTCCCAATTGTCAACGTTTGGTTCATATCGCTCTAAACCTTTCCTATCCATGTACCTGTCCTAATGTATTTTAAATGGTGTTATTGTACCTGCCTCAATAATGTCCTCTGGCAGCTCATTCCATAGCCCCACCACCCTCTGTGCAGAAAAAGTGTCGCTCAGGTTCCTATTAAATCTTTCCTCTCTCTCCTTCAACCTGGGACTAATTCTTGATTCCCCTATTCTGGGAAAAAAACTGTGTATTCACTCTGTAGTATTCCCTTCAGCATCGTACACTCCAGGGAATAAAATCGTACCTTGGCCAACCTCTCCCTATAGTTCAAGTCTTGGCAACATCCTCATAAATCATTCCTGCACTGTTTCTAGCTTAATGGCTTCTTTCCAATAGCACAGTGAACAAAGTGGAATACAATACTACAAGAGCGGTCTCACCAATATCTTGTACAGCTGTAACATAACGTCTCGACTTCTATACCCAATTCCCTGACTGATGGGGGATGTAGTTGTCTGTTCAGGCAGCGTCCAGCCAGGATTATCTGTCCTGTTGTATTTCTCTCTCTGGCTAAGCTTTTCCACTGCTTTGCTGGATTTGCTCTTCAAGATTATCAATGTACGTGACTTTGTTGAGCTGTTCTGTGTTGCCTTGGTTGAAAATCAGGACAGCTTTTGCTGGGCAACCCGTTTCATTCAGAGATTGAGAATCACAAATTAGCATCATCAATTAGGAGACAGAAATTTCAGAGTTGACTTCATGATCAATTTGTGAACTGATGCATTGGAGATGGGTAGATGCAGTTTGTAATGGATGAAATTCTCTCCCCCGCCCCCACCCTCACCGAGTGGTTTGAGATGTGAATGCCCTATGTGGCATTTCAGTGGCATAGTTACAGCGCCAGAGACCCAATTTCGATTCTGACTACAGGCATTGTCTGTACGGAACTTGTACATTCTCCATGTGAATATGTGGGTTTTCTCCGGGTGCTCCAGTTTCCTCCCACGTCCCAAAGACGTACAGGTTTGTAGATTAATTAGTTTCTGTAAAGATTGTCTCTGGGATAGGATAGAACTATATGGGGATCGCTGGTCAGCATGGACACGCTGGGCCAAAGGGCATGTTTCCACGCAATATCTCTAAAGGCCATACTGTTTCAGATTTGATTGTTTCTACCAGGTTGTTAGGAAGACAAAGTTAGCTCCACCCATCTGGGACAGGAGGAAAATGATTTGCAAATGTGACCATTTCCAATTGCTCTCCACAATATAGACATTGGGCATGGGCAGAGTGAGATCTATGATATCTCTTTGCGATATCTATCACGATTACAAATCCCACTGACACTCTGTGAAGTGTTTATGAAGGCTGTGGATCGCTCTCAGCACCCCTGCTTCTGTTCCCCAGTGAGGGTGCGTGCCTGCAGCATCAACCTATTACTCTCCTTCTCATCCATTGTCAGTCCCCATGCCTGCTCTACTGTAATACATTCCATGGAAGGTGTTATTGCCATGAAGCGTGCACTGACACCTCCACAACATTTGTATCTGGGAGGAGGTATGCAAGGTGCTGTGTCTTTAGGAGGTGATAAATATAGCGAGTTCAGGTCCACATTGATAGATTACTGCTCTTACTACAGCTGCCAAGGTGGTAGTTTGTGATATTGAAAATAAACTGTTCAAAAACAACAAAACTATCCCAGATACCGAAAATTACGCGTTCAACTTCATGGTTTTGAACACTTGCCACTATTTTGATTCGAATTAATTCAGCCACAGCCTTGATGGGTTTGATGTTTCTATATTTTTAATTTATTGAGAGTTCTCAGAAGAGAGGCCAGAATGAATTTAAAGGCTTCTGAGCACCTTTTCTGGAAATATTCCACTCGACATGCCTGTGTTAAAGATGTCCCGGTGTTGTGTATGTATTTACAGGAGTGCCCCCGCCAGTGCTGTATTGGTATAAAGACGCGACGCTCATCACCAGGCTAACTGCCCCCAGGTACAAGGTGTTGTCCAACGGCAGCCTCCAGATCAACGGGCTCGTCCCTGAAGACACTGGCATGTTCCAGTGCTTTGCCCGGAACGATGCGGGCGAGGTACAAACTTTCACCTACCTGGCCGTCACCAGTAAGTAGTGTCTTTCATTCAGCTAACTCCCGGCACGCACACTGTGCAATCCATTGTGCAAGAGGATTGTGAATTGTGGATATATGTTTCAATCGGGCCTTCCAATCCAAATCTACTGTCATTCCAATCTAATCTTTTAATCGCATTTTATCTTTAACTTTTCTAGGAGCTTTTTGGGGCAAATGACTTGCTATCAATTCAGGAATAACTAACATCATAAAATAGAATAAGGGAAATACTGATTGGGAAACTTCTTCAGGTTTAGTTTAGTGTAGAGATACTGCACAGAAACAGGCCCTTCGGCCCACCGAGTCTGCGCTGACCAGCAATCGCCCCGTGCACTAGTTCCATCATACGCACCAGGCACAATATACAGAAGCCAATTAACCTACAAACCCACAAGTCTTTGGAATGTGGGAGGAAACCGGAGCGCCCAGAGAAAACCCATGCAGTCACAGGGAGAACATGCAAACTCCACACAGACAGCACCTGTAGTCAGGACCGTACCTGGGACTCTGGCACTGTGAGGCAGCATCTCTACTGCTGCACCACCGTGCTGCAAGGGCTCTGAAGGGATGCAAGGAATTGTTTGTTCAGGCTAAACCCTTTAACTTAAGGGCAAGTATATGTGTATGTAAATGGCCCAATTGCTTTATTTGGTAAAGGTCAGAGAGCCTTTCCAGTACTTCCGTCGACGTTTGTTCGTCATTCACACATCACCGAATCAGTATTTGCTGTTGTGTGGCCTCACAGAGAGTTCAATGGCTGATTTATTTATAGTCATAGCAAGAATGAGTCAGTAACGGGGCAAGAGAAACAAAGGTGATCTTTCTGATTTTCAGCATCTGCAGTTTATTGATCTTCACATTAAAACAGTAGTGTATGTTTATAGAAATCCAATCCATTGTCTTGTGAAAAGATCTAATATCTCCAATTTTATTGTTCCTGTAGTAATCATATAAAATGCACTTGATAAATGTGCCATGATTAAAATGAGTGCTCTCATGACGTAAATTACGCAGTGATATCTGAGTAAGTTGAGAGAAACGGTTGTGTTTGGTTGTTGCAGGTATTCCTCCCAATATCACCAAGGGGCCAACCGACAGCACGGTGATAGACGGGCTCTCGGTCATTCTCTCGTGTGAAACGTCGGGGGCACCACGACCCGCCATCACCTGGCAGAGGGGCAAGTATCCACAACTACTCCCACATCTCCCATCACCCTGCCTTTCCTTTACAAACTTTACCACGCTGCCGACTTCTACTGATCATTGGCCTCATAGTGATGGATGATGAATTCAGTTTAGGAGGGTCTACCTTGTTTGGAACAGACACTTGGCATGCCCACTGTTGCTAAGCATCCTCTGTGTGTGGCATGTTCCAAGCACATGGACAGTAACGCCTGGAAACAAAAGCAGCCAGAAGCCCCCTCTCAGAGAGGATGTTAAGGTCTCCCAGGGGCCGGTTCCAACAGTCCCAAGCTCTTAATCTCTCTTTAGAAGATGGTGACATTATTGGTTTGAGCAATGTTGAGGAAGATTCTACTGAAGTGACAAAATCAGAAGCTCTTCAAGTGATGCGCTGTGGCCAGCTCCAGCTTCAATCACAAGCAGGTTGACTAGTTGGGTCTGACCCTGTCAAGTGAAGCGAGTGGCACAAGAATGTCCACTCATCCACTGAAGACATGTGTCTGAAGAAAGGTCCCGACCCATAATGTCACCCACCCTTTTTTCTCCAGAATTGCTGCCTGACCCGCAGAGTTACTCCAGCACTTTGTTCCAGGTATAAACTAGCATTGTGCAGTTCTTTATTTCTACATCTGTTGCCCCGTCTAACAAACAGTGCCAGTAATAATGACATTGTCCTGACTAGATCTGTGGTGAAAGCACTGGGCTAAAATAACTGGTTTGTTTTTATTCGGGGTTGGCTTTATGATTGTCACATGCGCTGAGATACAGTGGAAAGCTTTGTGTTACATGCAATAGAAACAGATGAGATAATACGACACATAATCACAATCGTCAAACTCAGGTGCAACAAGTAGAGCAAACGGAACGATAGAGAGCTCAGAATATAGTTCTCAGCATTATAGTACACCAGTTCCATAGACAAAGTCCACCGTCCCCTGACTCCCAGTCTGAAGAAGGGTCTCGACCCAAAACATCACCTATTCCTTTTCTCTAGATATGCAGTCTGACCCACTGATTTACTCCAGCTATTTGTGTCTATATCCAATGTCCTCAATTGGGTAGAAGTGAATCAGACAGTACCCTAGCTTATGGTAAGACCATTCAGAAGCCTGATAACAGAGGGGAAGAAGCTGTTCCTGTGTCTATGGCATTCTTTCAAACTTTTGTCGCTTTTACTGACAGGAGCAGGGAGAAGGTGGAAGGACCGGGGTGGGACATGACTTTGATTATGTTGGCTGCTTTCCCGAGGTAGTGTGAAGTGTAACTGGAGTCAATGGTGAGGAGTTTGGTCTGAATGATGAATTGGGCTGCATCCTCAACTTCTTACTGTCTCGTATACCAAGCTGTGATGTATGGAACAGAAACAGTATGTTTTCTGTGGTGCATGTGTGAAGCACCAGGTGCAGGGCAAGGTTTTGTCCACAGAGATTAGTGAGGGTGTGGTGATGGTGGAGGCAGATATGATAGTGGCATTTAAGAGATTTTTGGATAAACTCATGGAAGTGCAGGGAATTGAGGGATATAGATCACATACAGTCAGATGAGATCAGTTTAATCAGGCATCATGTTTGGCACAAACATTGTGGGCTGAAGGGCCTGTTACTGTGCTGTACTGTTCTGTGTTCTAAAGTGAAACGTCACTGATAAATATCGTGAGCGACATGTGTTCCCTTTTGCACACAGGAGAGAAAGTGCTGGCGAGCGGTTCTGTCCAGTTCCCCCGCTTCACCCTGCTGGAGTCTGGCAGCCTCCTCATCAGCCCATCCCACATCTCCGATGCTGGCAGCTACATCTGCCTGGCCACCAACTCCCGCGGAGTGGACGAGGCATCCGGAGATCTCATCGTGTGGGGTAAGGTCCCAGTGCGTGAGGTAATGTCCCAGCGTGCGGGGTAAGGTAACGTGTGGGGTAAGGTCTCATGGTGTGGGGTAAATGAAGTCTCTGCCTGCGGGTCTAAATCCACAATGCTCCACATTACAGTCGAAACTAAAGGAAACTCAAAACCAGATCAAAGCAATTGTTGAACATCTCCAAACATCAAGCTCTTCTCTCACCATTTCACGTCCATTAGTACCAGAGTAGCAGCTGTGAACTGAACACTATGGAGACCGAGAGAGATTATTTTCAACAATGCAATCTCGTGTTGCTTTACCGTCGAGGCCACCAATGGAACTCGAGCAAGAGTAGTCTGTTTTATAAGCAGTCTATTCTGTGTATGCAAAGTAGATGTAGTTAGCATTACCTTGCGAGCCTATCTAAACAATAAATATTCATGCTAATAATTAACTCTGGGGGCATTTAATTCATTGTGGGTTTCACTTAGCATTTTTAATTGAACTTTTTCCACTTGGCTTCTTGTCATTGCTAAACAGATTCAGCTACACGGCAGTGCCAACATTTAGCTTAAAGCCTGCAGTTTGGCATACAGTGTTATTGAGTAACCTGGAATCTCTCAGGACAGGAGATGACTTCGAAAGACATTATACCTGTAGAGGAACAAAACGGGTCGGCTTTTGGCCAAAAATAAGATGCAGATCGAAAACCAGAAGGGGTATTTGAAAAGGCAGGCAAAACTCATTCTTCATATTGTAATTTAGTTTAGTTTAGAGATAGAGCATGAGCAGGGAAACTGGTCCTTCGGCCCATCGAGTCGACACCGACCATCGATCACCCGTTCACACTAGTTCTATGTTATCCCTCTTACTCATCCACTCCCGAAACACTAGGGGCAATTTACAGAAGCCAATTAACCAACACACCCGCACGTCTTTAGGATGTGGAAGGAAATCGTAGAACCTGATGGAAACCCACGCTGTCACAGGGAGAACATGCAAACTCCACACTGATAGCACCCAAGGATTGAGCCTGGGTCTCTAACGCTATGAGGCAGCAGCTCTACCTGCCGCTCCGCCGTGCCATCCTGTGAATTCTAAGGGAAGGCTTGGCAAGTCAAATTATTCAGTCTGACTGTGAGAAATGCAAGGAGGACTTCATAAAAGGTGTAGAAAGAATAAAGAATGCTACTGAGATGGCAAGACCAGGGACAGGGGTTGAAACTGGTGAAAGGCAAGATCTAGTACCAGATCTGGGGAACTCATTCATGGAAGAAAAAAGCAGGAACTGGAGTGTTTTCCATGAGGAAAGCAGAGACCTTGGAATTAAATTCAGAAGTCACGGTGTTCTATAATTTATTCTACATGGAACAGTTAATATGAGAAGTATGACAAGACAACTTCTTTTTAGCAAAATTACCGCCACCATCATTGTGATCCCATCCAGACGAATCTTCCCCTCTCCCCCAGAAGCCATTCCTCCATCCACAACTCCATGGTTCACCCCAATGTCTCCAGCAATGCTCATCCCCTTCTGACTGGGGATGTTACAGTGTTGGGATGTAACACAGGGTTCCAAACATTCACATCATTGGACCTTCTGGTTTTGTGTGAGAACAAGCCAGTTCTGAAAAGTAAGGCATCAATCTGTGATGTTAACTCAGCACATCTTCCTCCCCAAGTGCTGCCTGACCTGCTGGGTATTCCCACCATTCAACATTCTTCAGATGATTTTCTCTCTCAGTTCTAACTTTGCTTTTTCCCGCTCCTCTGCTGACTTTCATCTCCCTCCATTGACATCTCCTCCGCAGCAGTGAAAACCCTTCATCATTCTTTCCCAACTGGCAACTTCATTTGATAAATGCATATGTTCATAAGTTCTAGGAGCAGAATAAGGCCATTCGGCCTATCGTCTACACCATTCAATCATGACTGATATATCTTTCCCTCTCAACTCCATTCTCCTGCCTTTGCCCCATAACCACTAATCAAGATTCTGTCAATCTCTGCCTTAAAAATATCTATTAACCTGGCCTCCACAGCCATCTGTGGCAATGAAGTCTACAGATTCACCATCCTCTGACAAAATAAATCCCTTCTCATCTCCTTTCTAAAGGTACGTTCTTTTATTCTGAGGCTATGGCATCTGGTCCTAGACTCTCCCACTAGTGGAAACATCCTCTCCACATTCACTCTATCCAGGCCTTTCACTATTCAGTAAGTTTCAATGAGGTCCCCCCTGCAACCTTCTAAACTCCAGCAAGTGCAGGTCTAGTGCTTTCAAATGCTCGTTATATGTTAACCCAATCACTCCTGGGATCATTCTTGTCCTCCCCCTCTGAGCAACTTAAAATGTGTTTAATTTCAAGTATTTCCCAGCTCTCTGATGAGAAATCACCAACCTGAAACATTGACTTTCTTTCACTCTCCACAGATGCTGCCTGGTATCCCCAGTATTTACAATGTTTTCTGTTTTATTCTGTACTACACATACTGTTCACTAAAAAGCCAAGATCCTGGCTCCCTCGTCAAATTACGCCATTCAAAAAATGTCTCCCTATACTATTACCGCCTGCCATCTCCCTCCCACCTCTGTAGTAAGATAGTTATCCTCAACCTCATAGTCTCCCGGCTTTGCGAATAATAAATACAATGGAACAGCATCCATGTAAAAAAGGAACACTAGCTGAGATAGTTGAAGAGGTCTTTGTACCACCCACTCCCCTGACATCAGTCTGAAGAAAGGTCTCAATCTGAAACATCACCCAATCTGAAACATCACCCATTCCTTCTTTTCAGAGATGCTGCCTGTCCCACTGAGTTACTCCAGCATTTGTGTCTATCAAAATGTAGAGAGTTGAGACAGGTACTATAACAATGTCCAAAAGGTGTTTGGATAGATAGGAAAGGTTTACAGCGATATATGTAGGATGGGGCATCTTGGTCAGCACGGGTAAGTTGGGCCAAATGGCCTGTTTCCATGCTGTATGGCCATAAATGATAACGGCAGTGTTATTTAAGGTTTCGATCAATTTGATCTGCTACAATTCCATTTGATGTTTTCTATATAGTTACAAATGATTTAATTAGACTGTGATGACGGGTGTTATAAAGCAGCGACTGTGACTCTGGTCTAAGTTAAACTGAGAGGCGATGTTAGAGTGCTCTCTGCTGTTTCTGTCTGAGTACTGTAATGGCAGATCCCACTGCCAGATGCCTGGGGAGTGCTGAACGTGCTGCTCTACGTGTGCTGTGTGTGTGGTCTCCTCTTGGTGTCCAGCCAGTGTCTGGACCACCCCGGCACTCCACGCACCGAATCGGCTTCTTGTTACCCTTGGTGCAGCTTTAGTGCTTCTACCCTTTTCCATGGAGAACCTCGACAAGTGCCAAAGGGATGCAGTCTTTAAAGACCCAGCCACTACATTTTTTTTAAATGCTTTTGTTTTAATGACTTTAAAATTGTGAATAACATTCATCTATTTTTATATAAGTGTAATTATGCTGATGGGTCTTTCAACAAGTTCCCATGAATGTCAGAGACACCGGCAAATATTAATTTGCTCTGAAAGCTTCAATTGCCTGTAACGATTTAACTCAGATGAATGTGAGGTGTATTTTGGGACGTCCAACCAGGGCAGGATCTACATCATGAATGGCAGGGTTCTGGGGAATGTTGTAGAGCAGAGGGATCTAGGACTACAGCTACATAGTTCCTTGAAAGTAGCATCACAAGTAGATAAGGTGGTCAAGAAGGTTTCCGGCACATTGGCCTTCATCAATCAGGGCATTGAGTATAGAAGTTGGGATGTTAAGTTCAAGCTGTACAGGTGCTGGTGCGTTATAGTTTTTCTACCGTGTTCAGTTTTAGTCAGCCTGCTATAGGAATGGTGTTTGTCAGCTGGAAAGAGTGCAAAGAAGATTTATGAGGATGTTGCCAGGACCTGAGGGTGTGAATTACAGGGAGAGGTTGGGCAGGCTAGGACTGTAATCCTTGGATCGTGGGAGGATGGGAGAGGATCATATCGAGATGTATAAGATCACGAAGCGAATAGATAGGAAGATGCACAGAATCCTTTGCCCAAAGTAGGGCAATTGAGAACGAGAGGACATAGGTTTAAGGTGAGTGGGGAAAGATTTAATGGGAATCTGAAGGGCAATGTTTTCCACACAGAGGGCAGTGTATGGAATGAACTGCCTGAGGAGGTAGTTGAGACAGAAACTACGACAATATTTAAAATACATTTGGACAGGTACAAGGATTTGAAAGGTTTAGAGAAATATGGGCTAAATGCTGGCAGGTAGGAGTAGTGTAGTTGGGAGATGTTGGTCGGCATGGGCAAGCTGGGCCGAAGGGCCAGTTTCCGTGCTGCATGACTCTAACTACACTCCCAGAGCGTGGTGAACTGTCTGTCGGTGCTCGTCAGCGGCAGGGTGGGGTAGTCCCTTGCCGAGCGAGAGCCGGCTTAGGGAACTTGCTGCATATGTGTGCTGCGAGCATGGACTCACTGAGGGAGGCAGGAAAGAGCCCTGCTAGGGTCAGGGGCCGTGCACCCCTCCTACAACTGGGGTTCTAGAGATCAAGGCACAAAACAGACCGTACCTCTCCGTGTGACACACACAAAATGCTGGAATAACTCAGTGGGTCAGGAAGCATGTCTGATCCGCAACGTCACCTATTCATTTTCTCCAGAGATGCTGCCTGACATGCTGAGTTACTCCAGTACTTTGTGTCTATCCTAGGGATAAACCAGCATCTGCAGTTCTTGGTTTCTACCTCTCCGTGTGAAGTTGTGTCTCTGGGAAGAGGGGGATAAGATTAAATGTCCGTGCAGTTGCTGGCTCCACATGAAACGTTCCCCATCATTCCCTGACCCTAGCTGAAGAGTACATCCAAAGACACTGCTCAAAACCGGCAGGTCCCCAGGACTCTGGCCCCGGGTGTGAGAGGGTGTCTCACATGGCCTCTGCAAAGTTGCCTTTCTCTGATCCTGTTGCCTGTGGGAAGGAATACTTACTAACAATGGAAGCGGCAGTGTGACACGCTCTCCCTCCTCTTTTACAGCACGAACACGGATCACAAATCCACCGCAAGACCAGAGCGTGATCAAAGGGACCATGGCCTTACTGACCTGTGGTGTGACCCATGACCCCAATGTTGCCATCAGGTATGCCCATGGGGTGAGAGACTGCGACCACCTTCCCCGCTACAGCTGGTCGTGGCTGCCAAGTCCAGTGCTCTCCAACCAATCCACATATCTGCCCTCGTGATCCAGAAACAGCAAGAGACCTCAGATGCTGTGGAGGCAAAGTCATTGGGTCCTTTTAAAGTGGAGATTGATAGGTTCTCGATTAGTAAAGGTGTCAAAGGTTACGGGTTGAAGTCAAGAGAAGGGGGTTGAGAGAGAAGAAAAGATCAGCCAATGGCGGGGCCGACTCGATGGGCCGAATTGCCTAATTCTGTTCCAATGTATTATGATTAGTCTAGTTTATTCCTGTCACATGTACTGAGGTACCGTGAAAAGTATTTTGGTGCGTGCTATCCAGTCGGCGAAAAAAACTGTACATGATTAAGATCCATTGACTCCATTTATACCACACACTTGCTCGGCAAGGACACCAACATAATACAGGACATGTTGCCACCCTGGCCGCTCCCTCTTCTCCCCTCTCCCATTGGGCAAAAGGTAGAGAAGTGTGAAAACGCACACCTCCAGATTCAGGGACAGTTTTTTCCCAGCTGTTATCAGGCAACAGAACCATCCCATCAACAACAAGATAGCAGTCCTGAACTACTATCTACCTCATTGGAGACCCTCAGACTATCTTTGATCCGACCTTACTGATATTATCTTGCACTAAAGGTTATTCACATTATTCCCCTTATCATGTATCTGTACACTGTGGACGGATCGATTGTAGTCACGTATTGGATTTCCGCTGACTGGTTAGCACGCAACAAAAGTTTTTCACTGTACCTCGGTATATGTAACAATAAACTAAACTCAAACTCAAACTCAAGCTGTCCTCAGTGAACAGAGACAGGATAAAGGGAATCATTTTTATTGCAAGATAAAATCCAGTAACGTCCAATGGTCTTATGTTGTTCAATGTGCTATTCGATGATGACAATGATGGTGTGCTCTCTTGTGTACAGGCACATGTGGCAGAAGAACGGGGCTACGATAGATGTGGATGTCATCCCACGTATGCGGATTGATGAGGTGGGGACGTTGTACATCTCTCAGACCTGGTCAGGAGATATCGGCTTGTACACCTGCAAGGTGCTCTCAGTCGGGGGGAACGACTCTCGGAATGCACACGTCAGAGTGAGGTAAGTGAACCAGTGTGTGGGACCAGTCTTACAATGCACAGGCTACGCCACCCCCTCTACAGACAAGCTAACCTGGGGCAGCCCGATGGAATTAAACCCCAACCTAATTCAGGACATGTGGAAAATGTGAATGCATTGATTACACCGAGTCAAACAGCAATCTTATGGGCAGCAACTCCACCAGTTATCATGCAAAGGCTTCATGCAGGCGGGGATACAAGGATCTGCAGGTACACAAAATGCTGGAGAAACTCAGCGGGTGCAGCAGCATCTATGGAGCGAAGGAAATAGGCGACGTTTCGGGCCGAAACCCTTCTTCAGACTGATGGGGGGTGGGGGGGAGAAGGAAGGAAAATGGGAGGAGGAGGAGCCCGAGGGCGGGGGGATGGGAGGAGACAGCTCGAGGGTTAAGGAAGGGGAGGAGACAGCAAGGGCTAGCAAAACAGGGAGAATTCAACGTTCATGCCAGCCAGACGCAAGCAACCCAGGCGGAATATGAGGTGCTGTTCCTCCAATTTCCGGTGTTGCTCACTCTGGCAATGGAGGAGACCCAGGACAGAGAGGTCGGATTGGGAATGGGAGGGTGGAGTTGAAGTGCTGAGCCACCGGGAGTTCAGGTAGGTTATTGCGGACTGAGCGGAGGTGTTCGGCGAAACGATCGCCTAACCTCCGCTTAGTCTCCCTGATGTAAATCAAGGATCTGCGGATGCTTTAACCAAACACAAAGTGCTTGAGGAACTCAGTGGTGGGTCAGGTAGCATCTGTGGAGGGCAGGGACAGGAAACGTTTTGGGTCAGGAACCATCCTCAGATGATCTGTCTGAAAAAGGGGCCCAACCCAAAACATTGCCCTTCCATTTCCTCCACAAATGCTGCCTGACACGCTAAGTTCCTCCAGCACTTTGTGTTTGGTTTTGTGCTGTAGAGATGTTTTCATGCCGCTTAATGCTTCCATACGAATCTACACAGATTTGCATTCAGTATCGGAGCACAAGACTGAGCCACAATCAGCATTATTAATAGCTGTCATTGGGATAAAGGTTCTGTGTTTCACTTGGAGTTTATTGGCCTTGTGTACTGTAAGACTTAGAGACAGCCAGAGTAAGTCAGACTCCATGGTGACCAACGGCCACACCTGGCCAGGCCAACCCTGCAACGCCTGCAGGACAACGAGCCTTCGTGCTCAGGTTAAGAAACTCTGCACTTGCAAACAACTGAGACTGGAACATTTTAGACTGTGATGCGTGCATTGAGATCTACTTCTATGACCAGCACACAAAGCGTCACCTGGCTTGGACACCTTCTTGGCTCCCTTTAACCCAAAGTGGCGCTAAACCTGGCGACTCTTGTATGCTGTCATAGTTTACTATTTCTATATATTTATACTGTATCTAAGATGTGCTTATGTGTAGTAATACGTTGCGAACTGTATGCATAAAGGGATTTCAAAGTCCCATTGAATAGATCTGCAGGTTGGTGGGCAACCCGCACTGTGATTTGACTCTCCTCTTGTGTGACCTGCAGACAGCTGCCCCACGCGCCCGAGAACCTGGCCGCCAAACTGAGCACCAGTGAGAAGAGAGCCATTGTCCTGACGTGGGCCAAGGCCTTCGATGGCAACAGCCCCCTGCTGCACTACGTATTGGAGGTGTCCGAGAACAGTGAGTTCTTAACAACGTTATTAAGAATACACGCCATTGTCATAGTAGTGGGTCGCAGAGCTTATTGGTGAAATGAAAATGAAAATAATCTTTGTTTTGTTTTATCATTGGCAATGAATTGTAGAATTTCTAAGTGTGAAACTCCCTGAAGCAACGCAGTTGAAACAGTGACTATGATGCCTTGACTCTGTTTGGATTAATTTAGTTTCATTTGGAGATACAGCGTAGAAACAGACCCTTCGACTAGGTATGTTGCAAAGCGTACCTGAAGCGTCTTTGAAAATCTGCCGTTGCGTGTGTGCGCGATTTTGGCGCCGTTTAGAGGGGGCGGGTTTAAAACGCGATTTTCTCTAAGCTGTTCAAATCGAAGATGTTCAGCCTAGTTAATTATTAACGAAAAATCGCTGGAAGTCCCCGTCGCAAAAGCTATTATTAGGTTTAAAGGCCTCGTATAATAGTTATAGTAGTTTAAAAATCAATCTCTAAACCCGCGACCGCCAGCAACCGCAGAGTCTCATAAAGCAAATAGCAGAAGTTAGGTTGTATATTTTTACATTAAAAAGGGCTTCTAAAGATCCCTTTATACAAAATTTAATATTGCGAGTAGCTCATTTTGGCCCCATTATATCGCGCAGTATTTTTCTGGGCATTTGGGGCACAAATCTACCGCAATGTGAACGTTCTAAACCAGCGCGTTCCACAGGATCCCACTAGAAAGCTGATTTAAATGGACATTTATTTACAGCAATTGAACACTGAATTCCTTCCATTTGGTCTATAAATTAATGTAAATGAGATTTAAAAATCATGTTTTATTGTGAATTATTTGTGAATATTATTTGGACATTTAGGCTATTTAAAAATGTTAATAATTTATTAAGAAATGGATAGATGTTTAGATCTAGTAATTGAAGTCTGAAATTAGCTACAATTAGGTAACTAACTAATTATATGCTTTAATTTCAGGTCATCCAAGTAAGATTATTTTATATTTGTTTCAGAATGCTTCAATCTATGATAACTGAAAATTTCATTCAGTTCTCTTAATTTTTAAGAAAGTTATGGGCTTTTGACTTCACGATCACAACTTTTTTGTTATGTCCATAGAAAATCAATAGGGAACAAGATGCTCATTTCCGAGTATGAAAATGGCCATAACTTTTTAAATACTTGAGATATGAAAGTGAATTGGGTGTCAAATTAAACTTATTTTTATGCTTTATCTGATGGGATAAATTACAGACTTGATTTTTAAAATCTCAAAATTTTGTAACATTGCTACTTCGACCCACCGATTCCACACTGACCAGCAATCCTCATACACTAACACTATCCAACACAGTAGGGTCAATTTTCCAAAGCCAAATTAACCTGTACATCTTCAGTGGGAGGACAGTGGAGCACCCGGAGAAAACCCATGCGGTCACAGGAAGAATGTGCAAACTCCACACAGACAGCACCCAGAGTCTCGATCGAGCACGGGTCTCTGGCGCTATGAGGCAGCAGCTCTACCAGCTGCGCCACCGTGCCCAATTCTCCAGGGATGCTGCCTGACCCACTGAGGTACTCCAGCACTTTGTGTCTTTTTTTTGTAAATGCACACCTGCATTTCCTCGTTTATTGAAGTTGCAAAGTTGGGATTATGATACATGAAAGGAAGAACCAGTGAATAACATCAGTGATCATCTATCCGTGTCACACATTGCACACTGACGTATCAATCTTCATCAGGGGGCAATAATAGTTTTGTAGAAACAAGGAACTGCAGATGCTGGTTTACAAAAAAAGACACAAAGTGCTGGAGTAACTCAGCAGGTCAGGCAGCACCCTTGGAGAACAGGAGGTTAAATAATGGCTCTACCTGTTTCCTATCACCTGAGGTTAATTTAGAACAGGTAAATTTCACAGCTTTCCGATCACGTTCCAGCAACAGCAGATGAAGTGAGTGTGGAATACCAAATGTGTGTGGAGCAGAAAGCCATTATCACATCAATATTTGATCGATGAGAGGCAATGTTAAATCTCACTCTCCTCGTTTGTTTCTGCTGTAAACTAGTTTTATTAAATTTATGTGAAAAGTTCAAATGTAATTGATAATTCCTTGTCTTAAAGCTTATTTAAACGGCAGATTTATGATGCCTTTCTCACCATAACAACTGTGGATCTATGTAACCATTGTTCGACCTCGCTTGTGGTAAAACCTGATTACGCGCCGTTACTTGGTGATCTTTGCCCACAGCATAGACCGTGGGGCACGAGAGCAACATGGCCAGGTGCCCGCTGTTTCAGTGGAAGATGATGGTACTTTACTGTCACTTGTACCTAGCTAGGTGCAGTCAAATTATTTGTTTTTGCAAACAAAATGCACAAAAGAGTCGCCACTGTGTCACCGACAAATTTACAAGAAGTGCTCATCCCTTCTTCGTCCCCCCTCCCCCCACCAGATCCCCCTTTGTTCTCGACGGCCCCCACATGCCGGGTCCGCCTTTGTTCTTGGCAATATGGCCAGCCCAAGGTCCATCCTTCCTTCAATTCACAATCTTAAAGCTTATGGATACAAGGAACTGCAGATGTGGTTTACAAAGAAAGATAAAAAAGTGCTGGAGTAACTCAGTGGGCCTGGGAACATACTGAGCCCACTGCGTTACTCCAGCACTTTGTGGCCCGACCCCGTCCCAGGCCTGTCTCGACCCGAGGCTCCCTCCTCGTCCCGACTCCATTGGAGGCCCTGACCCAACCTTGTCCTCGGCCTGACTCAACCTCGGGGCTTCGACTGACCACCTCGCTCTGCGCCGGCTTCTCCGTAAGGCCGGGCACCCTGTGGGGCAAGTCCTCCTCTGTCAACACAACTCCATAAGTTTTTGAGACACAAAGTGCTGGAGTAGCGCAGTGGGCTCAGTATGTTCACTGAGTTACTCCAGCACTGTGTCTTTCTTTGTAAACCACATCTGTGGTTCCTTGTATCCATAGGTTTTAAGATTGTGAATAGAATGATTGACGAACCTTAGACAAAGTACTAAATTGGAGTAAGGCAAACTGCAGGTGATTACCGGAAGGTACACTGGGAGCAGTAGTGATTGGATGAGTCTACATCTGACTTGTTGACAATGTTTCAACACCAGTTGGTCATGTTGTGAACTGGCACGTTTCAGTGAGGAGGAATAAGGATGGCAAAGTATGGGAGGCCATGGATGACCAAAGAGGTCGTAAATTTGGTCAAAAAGAGAAAGGGAGCGCATGCAGAGTATTGGAGGGTGGAATCAGATAGGGCTTTTGAAGAATATAAAGAGAGGAGGAATGAATTCAAGTAGATGATTCGAATGGCCAAAAGGTTCCACAAAATGGCTTTGGTGAGTCAGATTAAAGAAAATCCCAAAGGTTGGGAGTGAGAGAGCAGGAGAACAAAAGCAACGGTGAAGTAAGTGTGACTGTCCTGGGCAGCCAAGCAACCTTGCACTAGATTAGGCATCAGGTCCGTTTAGTGTACAGTTTAGATGTAGCATCAACCAACCCTGCTCAAACTGAAGTTACGGATATCACCATTTTTTGCTCTGATTCTCACCTCTGGTGCAGTTTCCCGTCTGCTAGGCTGGTGTAGTTTTCACTTCTGGGATCTCCTGACTAGAACATTATTGCCTCCTGCTTCCTCTGGCCAGCCAGGAATCGAGATGTGACTAATTACTTTTCCAATTAGCAAATAAATGAGAGCAATACACATTGTTATTGGAATGTAATCTCAGTGCTCATTCATCAGACTTGAGAGTTGACTTTACACTTTATCCTGCATCTGTACACCGTGGACGGCTTGTTGTAATATAACCATATAACCATATAACAATTACAGCACGGAAACAGGCCATCTCGACCCTTCTAGTCCGTGCCGAACACGTATTCTCCCCTAGTCCCATATACCTGCGCTCAGACCATAACCCTCCATTCCTTTCCCGTCCATATAACTATCCAATTTATTTTTAAATGATAAATATGAACCTGCCTCCACCACCTTCACTGGAAGCTCATTCCACACAGCCACCACTCTCTGAGTAAAGAAGTTCCCCCTCATGTTACCACTAAACTTCTGTCCCTTAATTCTCAAGTCATGTCCCCTCGTTTGAATCTTCCCTACTCTCAGTGGGAAAAGCTTATCCACGTCTACTCTGTCTATCCCTCTCATCATTTTAAAGACCTCTATCAAGTCCCCCCTTAACCTTCTGCGCTCCAAAGAATAAAGCCCTAACTTGTTCAACCTTTCTCTGTAACTTAGTTGCTGAAACCCAGGCAACATTCTAGTAAATCTCCTCTGTACTCTCTCTATTTTGTTGACATCCTTCCTATAATTAGGTGACCAAAATTGTACCCCATACTCCAGAATTGGCCTCACCAATGCCTTGTACAATTTTAACATTACATCCCAACTTCTATACTCAATGCTCTGATTTATAAAGGCCAGCGCACCAAAAGCTTTCTTTACCACCCTATCTACATGAGATTCCACTTTCAGGGAACTGTGCACAGTTATTCCCAGATCCCTCTGTTCACCTGCATTCTTCAATTCCCTACCATTTACCATGTACGTCCTATTTTGATTTGTCCTGCCAAGATGTAGCACCTCACAATTATCAGCATTAAACTCCATCTGCCATCTTTCAGTCCACTCTTCCAACTGGCATAAATCTCTCTGTAGACTTTGAAAATCGACTTCATTATCCACAACCCCACCTATCTTAGTATCATCTGCATACTTACTAATCCAATTTACCACACCATCATCCAGATCATTGATGTACATGACAAACAACAGTGGACCCAACACAGATCCCTGTGGCACCCCACTAGTCACTGGCCTCCAACCTGACAAACAACCATCCACCATTACTCTCTGGCATCTCCCATTCAGCCACTGTTGAATCCATCTTGCTACTCCACCATTAATACCCAACCATTGAATTCTTAACCAACCTTCCATGAGGAACCTTGTCAAAGGCCTTACTGAAGTCCATATATACAACATCCACTGCTTTACCCTCATCAATTTCCCGAGTAACCTCTTCAAAAAATTCAAGAAGATTAGTCAAACATGACCTTCCAGGCACAAATCCATGTTGACTGTTCCTAATCAGACCCTGTTTATCCAGATGCTTATATATATTATCTCTAAGTATCCTTTCCATTAATTTGCCCACCACTGACGTCAAACTAACAGGTCTATAATTGCTAGGTTTACTCTTAGACCCCTTTTTAAACAATGGAACAACATGCGCAGTACGCCAATCCTCCGGCACTATTCCCGTTTCTAATGACATTTGAAATATTTCTGTCATAGTCCCTGCTATTTCTACACTAACTTCCCTCAATGTCCTAGGGAATATCCTGTCCAGACCTGGAGACTTATCCACTTTTATATTTCTCAAAAGTGTCAGTACTTCCTCTTCTTTGAATCTCATAGTTTCCATAGCTACTCTACTTGTTTCCCTTACCTCACATAATTCAATATCCTTCTCCTTGGTGAATACCAAAGAAAAGAAATTGTTCAATATCTCCCCCATCTCTTTTGGCTCTGCAGATAGCTGTCCACTCTGACTCTCTAATGGACCAATTTTATCCCTCGTTATCGTTTTGCTATTAATATAGCTGTAGAAACCCTTTGGGTTTACTTTCACCTTACTTGCCAAAGCAACCTCATATCTTCTTTTAGCTTTTCTAATTTCTTTCTTAAGATTCTTTTCACATTCTTTATACTCCTCAAGCACCTCATTTACTCCATGCTGCCTATAATTATTGTAGATCTCCCTCTTTTTCCAAACCAAGTGTCCAATTTCCCTTGAAAACCATGGCTCTTTCCGATTTTTACTATTTCCTTTCAACCGAACAGGGACATAAAGATTCTGTACTCTTAAAATTTCACCTTTAAATGTACTCCATTTCTCTTCCACATCTTTCCCATAAAACAAAATGTCCCAATTTACTCCTTTTAAATCCTTTCGCATCGCCTCAAAGTTAGCCTTTCTCCAATCAAAAACTCAACCCTAGGTCCAGTTCTGACCCTCTCCATAATTATATTGAAACTAATGGTATTGTGATCACTGGTCCCGAACTGTTCCCCAACGCATACCTCTGCCACCTGACCCGTCTCATTTCCTAACAGGAGGTCCAGCACTGCCCCTTCTCTAGTAGGTACTTCTATGTATTGCTGCAAAAAACTATCCTGCACACATTTTACAAACTCCAACCCATCCAGCCCATTTACAGAATGTGTTTCCCAGTCTATGTGTGGAAAATTGAAATCTCCCACAATCACTACCTTGTGCTTACTACTAATATCTGCAATCTCCTTACATATTTGCTCTTCCAATTCTCGCTCCCCATTTGGCGGTCAATAATACACCCCTATAAGTGTTGCTACCCCTTTCCCATTTCTCAGTTCCACCCAAATAGCCTCCCTAGACGAGCCCTCTAATCTATCCTGCCAAAGCACTGCTGTAATATCTTCCCTGATAAGCAATGCAACACCTCCACCTCTTGCCCCTCCAATTCTATCACACCTGAAGCAACGAAATCCTGGAATATTTAGTTTCCAATCACAGCCCTCCTGCAACCATGTTTCACTGATCGCCACAACATCATACTTCCAGGTGTCAATCCAGGCTCTAAGTTCATCCACCTTTCTTACAATGCTCCTAACATTAAAATATACACATTTAAGAAACCCACCGTCTCTTATTCTCTGTTTATTGTCTTTTTCTTCTCTCTCCCCTACATTTTGGGTCAGAGTGCTACCATTCTCTGCCTCCTGCCTCACACACTGACTGCTAGCTTTCCCAATTTGAGTCCCTCCCCCCAACCATACTAGTTTAAAGTCTCCCCAGTAGCCTTTGCAAATCTTCCCGCCAGGATATTGGTCCCCCTCGAGTTCAAGTGCAACCCGTCCTTTCTGTACAGGTCGCACCTTCCCCAAAAGAGGTCCCAATGATCCAGAAACTTGAATCCATACCCACTGCACCAGTCCCTCATCCACTCATTTATCCTCCACCTCGCTCCATTCCTACTCTCACTGTCGCGTGGCACAGGCAGTAATCCTGAGATTGTTACCTTTGCAGTCCTTCTCCTTAACTCTCTACCTAACTCCCTAAATTCTTCTTTCAGGACCTTTTCTCTTTTTTTACCTATGTCGTTGGTACCTATATGTACCACAACTTCAGGCTCCTCTCCCTCCCATTTCAGGATTTCTTGGACCCGTTCAGACAATTAATCATGTATAGTCTTTCCACTGACTGGTTAGCATACAACAAATAACATTTCACTGTACCTTGGTACAAGTGGCAATATTAAACAAAACTAGAACTAATAAACTAAATTGAAACTTGTATAATGTTAGGAAGTAACTGCAGATATAACCATATAACCATATAACAATTACAGCACGGAAACAGGCCATCTCGACCCTTCTAGTCCGTGCCGAACACATAATCTCCCCTAGTCCCATATACCTGCGCTCAGACCATAACCCTCCATTCCTTTCCCATCCATATAACTATCCAATCCAATATAACTATCCAATCCAGATGCTGGCTTAAACCGAAGATAGACGCAAAATGCTGGAGTAACTCAGGCAGGCAGCATCTCTGGAGAAGAGGAATGGGTGATGCTTCTGGGCTGAAGAAGGGTCTCTTGACCCGAAGCATCCTCCCTTCGTTCTCGATGCTGCCTGTCCCTTGGTGTTAAAAGAAGAATGAAACTAGAAGTCACTCAGCAGAGTTATGACTCCTTTTTTTTTTTTGCCCGGCCCAATCATTGCTCCTTCTCATTTTCCCAAATGTATCAGTTTAAGACCATTTTAATGTTAATCTTGTTGCCGTTTGCCTTGAAGTGAAATAACCATTTTCAGAAGAAACGTATCTTTTTTGCTGAAGATTCCCCTTGGACGGTTCACCTGATGAGCATCAACCCAGAATCTGTGGGTCTGACTGTCAGAGGACTCATTCCAGCCCGGTCCTACCAGTTCCGTATCTGTGCCTTGAACGATGTTGGCAGGGGGCAGTACAGCAGAGAGACGGAGAGGTAAGGCCTGTGCCCAGTGCTGAACTCACAATCTATAACTTACATATTCATTCACTCTCAATCTATAACTTACATATTCATCATACTATAAATGTCGCTATTAATTGTGATGTTACGTCATACCTGCATCTTTAATCAGCTAGAAAATTAGATTTTCATGTTTTAGATTTTTTAATATTACAAAAAGATTAGTAAGATTTAAAAAGTAAAATGCATTGCTTAAATTAGGTAGTCAGGTTCTTCAACAGTTTATAGGATGACGATCTGCCGTAGACACCAATAGTAAGGAGTCTTAGACAGAGACACCAACAGCTGGGAATATTAGACAGAGACACCAACAGTAAGGGGACACTAGTCGCACCTGTCAAACACAGGCAGGTGGAACTAGGGCAGATGGGAATGTTGGTCAACTGCAACATGTTGGGCTGAAGGGCCTGTTTCCATTCAGTATGATTCTATGACTCTACGACAAGGAAGACTCTGCATACCGGTTGCTTCTTATCTACAAATAAAGCCTTGGTTATATTGTTATGATCTCTGACATCCAAGGCAATCACAAATAGTCTCTGCACATCACAATTGATCAGCTACTATTGTACCATCATCATGTATAAAAGTATGAGAGGCATAGATAGGGTAGACAGTCTGAACATTTTCCCCAGGGTGGAAATGTCAAAGACTAGAGGGGCTTTAAGTTGATGGGCAAAGTTTAAAGGAGATGTACAGGGCAAGTTTTTACAGAGAGGTTGGTGAGTGCCTGGAATGTGTTGCCGGGGGTGGTGGTGGAGGTAGATACGTTGGTGTTATTTAAGAGGCTTTTCGATAGGCGCACGGATTTGCAGGGAATGGAGGGATATGGATCATGTACAGGCATATTTGTGATTTGTTTAATTTAACATCTTGTTCGGCACAGACATTGTGGGATGAAGGACCTGTTCCTGCGCTATACTGTAGTCAGTTTTAGATCATTTGGAGAACCAGAGGACATAGGTTTAAGTAGAGAGGGGAAAGGTTTAATAGGAACCTCAGGGGCAACATTTTCACTCAGAGGGTCATGCGTATATGGAACGAGCTGCCAGAGAAGGTAGTTGGGGCAGGTACTATAACAGCATTTAAAAGACACTTGGACAGGTACATGGATAGCAAAGATTAAGGGGTATATGGGAAATGGAATTAGTTTAGATGGGACATCTTGGTCGTCATGGATGAGTTGGGCCGAAGGGCCTGTTTCCACACTGTATGACTCTATGACTCTATTCTTAAACTATAATAAAGTAATGAGTGGAAGTCATAACATGTTGGACACACCTGACTTTTATTGTTTTGCGTTGAGTTAACTTTGTTTTCTGATGATTAATGTTCTATCTTTCACACTGAATGGACAACTGCCTGCAGGCTCTCACTGCCAGAGGAGCCACCGAGCGCCTCTCCCCAGAATGTCATTGCCAGCGGCAGAACCAATCAGTCCATCATGATTCAGTGGCAACCACCCCCGGAAAACCAGCAGAACGGCGCGCTGAAGGGCTACATCATCAGGTACCGCACAACACTCTCCTTCCCCACTGTCATACCTGGGGGAAAACAACTCAGATCACAACGGCAGCATATTCTGTGCATTTGTCCACTCACAGTAAAAACCAACGGGTAGAGCTGCTGTCTCACAGAGCCAGAGACCCAGGTTCGATCCTGACCTCAGGAGCTGTCTGTGTGGTGTTTGCACGCTCTCCCTGTGACCGTGTGGGCTTGCTCCGGTTTTCTCCTACATCCCAAAGACGTGCGGGTTTCTAGGTTAATTGCTCTGTAAATTGCCCCTAGTGTGTAGGGAGTGGGATAGCATAGAACAAGTTGCCCAGCAGGCCGAAGGGACTGTTTCCATGCTGTATCTATCATTCATTCAAAAACTTGCAGCAAACAGCAATCAACACAAAATTATGCCAGATGTTTTAAACCACAGCAACAACAAATTACGTAGGTATTGTCACCTCATGTCTTTAGTTTGGTGTTCAACATTAGCTTTCTTTACCAACTCTGGAGTTTTCAATTGTAAGTTATACTTTTGTGTTTTTGCGGATGTTCGTACGAGTTCTCCTGAAAACTTTGTATGCAGAATGTGGTGAATGCAAAACTCTTACAGATGTTTCCACATTTGCTGTTCCGAAATATCTTTAAAGTGCTCTTGGATTGCTCTTCGTGGTTATAGT
Organism: Amblyraja radiata; assembly: GCF_010909765.2. Lineage (NCBI taxonomy): Eukaryota > Metazoa > Chordata > Chondrichthyes > Rajiformes > Rajidae > Amblyraja > Amblyraja radiata. Next base: position 27,876,728 of record NC_045981.1, read on the forward strand.
TTGTGTCCTTTGTGCAGACTCGTGTGGACAGAGTATTTGAAAGAAACTAGGGCAATAATGACAAAGATTCGTCTTTCTGCAGGTACTGTTTGGCAGGCCTACCCGTGGAACACCAGTACAGGAACATCACCAGCTCCGATGTTAACAACTTCCTACTTGAGGACCTCATCATCTGGACCAACTATGAGATAGCTGTGGCGTCGTACAATGGGGCAGGGCTGGGCATCTACAGCCCCACAGTCACTGAGTGGACCCTGCAAGGGGGTAAGTAATTCCTTGTAGCAGGAGGCAGGTTAATGGCTGCTGGACCATGAAGGTATCAAAATCCAGGGGCAGGGGCTGATTACTTGTTATGCTGGTGATCACTGATTGCTTTTGTGCTGTGCTTTCCTTGCAGAGAAACATAGAAAAATAGGTGCAGGAATAGACCATTCGGCCCTTCGAGCCAGCACCGCCATTCAATATGATCATGGCTGATCATCGAAAATCAGTACCCCGTTCCTGCTTTTTCCCCATATCCCTTGATGCCTTTAGCCCTAAGAGCTAGATCTATCTATACAAAAGAAACCTCTGCTTTCTTTCAATCAATTAAAAGTAATCAGTAGCAAATTAAGTATAATCAATGCTTAATTGATTATGAAACATATCAATAAAAAAATAAGCCACGTTAATAAGCCAATTTTTTTACATCAACATAACCTCTCTCCTCTTACAGTTTTCAGAACATCAACTTCTAATTTAATAAAGTGACAAAAACGTACGAAACTATTTAAAACATAAAAAATTTGAAAATGTGATTTTTGCCTGCAGCAGTGCATACCATCACAAATAAAGCACCGAGACTGTGCTGACGACAAATATATGTGTGGCCTCGACATTCTTGCACTCCTGGATGGAGAAAGTCATACCATAGAAAAATACCTTAAAGTATGGAAAGAGACAAATCTAACCAATTCAAGGGAAGCTACACTAACTCCGTTATTCCTTCTGCCAGTGAAATTGCGATGTCTTGCAAAAAGCATTAGAGCTGCTGCCTCACAGCTACAGAGACCCAGCTTTGACCCTGACCTCAAGTGCTGTCTGCATGGTATTTGTACGTTCTCCCCGTGACTGCCCGGGTTTCCACCGGGTGCTCCGGTTTCCTCTCACATCCTAAAGACGTACAGATTTGTTGGTTAATTGGCTTTGGTAAAATTAGAGATTGTCCCTAGTGTGTAGGATCGTGCTAGTGTACGGGGATCACTGGTCGGTGTGGACTCGGTGGGCCGAAGGGCCTGTTTCCGCACTGTATCTCTAAAATAAAGATATTGATACCGATCAGCTTTCCCTTGTTTTGTTTAGCAAAATGTAACAACAGTGGAAGCTATTAGCAGTTCTAAGCTACAAATTCGAGGTAAATACAGTGTTGGAGCATGCCATTTGATGCATTCCGACTGCAACAGAATTAAAAATTAAAACCAGAAGTGGTCAACAAAGGATTTGTTCTTGTGTTTACACAAATGATTTGTTTTGAAGCAAGGTTTCCTTCCCTTTGATCTCTCTTCTGATGTAACCCACCTGAAGTTATCTCTGGTTCTTCCAGTTCCCACAGTGCCTCCAGGAAACGTGCTCGCTGAGGCTATTAATTCCACAACCATTCGATTCACGTGGACCCCACCCAGCCCACAATTTATTAATGGAATTAACCAAGGCTACAAGGTAATACTGACAGCTTCGAGTACAAATCTACTGTGAACAATGGTGTTGAGGTTTTGCTTAGTGTAAGCTCAAAGGATTGTTGAAGTTTTGCTAAGTGTAAGCTCATAGGATTGTAAGCATGTCGGGATTAATGTCAAGCATTTCTTGTTGAATGAGAAAGAGCTACAAAGAACTCGACCACATTATCTTGAGTGGTGGTGTCAAGATTTGGATTTTTGCCCAATTGCATTTGGACAACTCTAGTATAGTCTATTGTCACGTGTACCAAGGCAGAGTGAAAAGATTTATTTTGCGTGCTAATTGGTCAGTGAAGAGTGTTTAAAGAGACAGTTGATTGACTTGCTCCAGTAGTGACATCAGCGCCTTGATTATAATGCGACTGTTTCAACGTTATTAGGGATGCTGCCAGTGTTGTCACTGGCATGTGGGTAAACTGGAAGGCCATTCCATGCCCAACATTTGATTTAACAGCTTAAGAGCCGAAAAAGAGGGAGATCTCTACAATAAACCCAATTAAATCTCATCACCCTTCATCAAATGTGTACCTAATTCAGAGCATGTAAGCTTAAAAAACCAGACCCAGGTCATTCATGGGAAAAGGTACACTTCTTCACACAAAGCGTGAGGAAAGTGTGGAATTCTCTCTCTTTCTGCAAACTATATGGGAGTCCGGCACTTGTGGAGATATTCTGGCAGTCACACCCAATTATAGAAACCAGTGTAGACATCCTGCCTCCGAGGGACAGTGCTTCATGATCCATCCTGTGACACAAGTGGGAGCAAAATCTAGAGAAGCATTCATGTACTGCTCGGTTGTTCATCCTTCCTGCCTCCACTCTGGCTCCTTGCCTGGAACACAATGAGCCGTAGTGACAGTGACTGCTCACACAATAGTTTAGTCATTAGTTTGTAATGTTCTAACCCCTGTCCTGCATTGGTTTGAATTCACTCAACCTCTTTTGTGAAGTGATATTGCTGTCCAGCTTAAAGTGATTTTATCATGCTGGGTGGGATACAGCACTGGAGCCAAACCTACCTCAATGAGAACATTTTGCAGTTTCCAAACAAACGTCAGGCAAACAGGCAGCTTTTTAGTTGAACAAATAATAAACACACGCGGCCACAATCCACATATTGCCCAACCTCTAGCTTCTTCCTGAACGCTAAATGGAACATTAACCAATAATATATTATCAGTCTTCTGTGTATGAACTTTTATCTTCTGTCCACATTTGCAAGGGAAACAGCTGTGATAGTGTGTTGGCCTACAGTTATAGTCCCCTGCCAGCAGAGGTGTAGCAACGGCAAAACTTTGTCTGCCATATCTTTACTCCTGCAAGACTTGCATTGAGTTTGTTTTGCTGTGATCCAGAGATTCAACCTCAGATCCACTGTCTAAACTCAATACATTTCCCTGAAGGAATCAGTGCCAAATGGAAGCTGATTTTTTTTGGCTTAAATCCTAGCTAAGACTCTGGAAATATTTCTAAATGTATTGAATAATAAAGACAGATAAGTCAACAGGCTGTTTTGGAGTGAGCAGCTGAAAGAAGTCAGAGTAAAGGTCGCAGAGAAGGCTCCATTACATGAGTAGCCCCTCAGTAACTCCATGCTTTGAGATAAAATTAGTAAGCTTTTAAGAAAAGTGGTTCTTCAAGGTCAGCTTGCAAAGGTTTATCGAAGGCACGTTGCATGCTATTTAAAAATAATGGAAGGGACCTATTAAAATTTAAAACGCAAATATATAAAAATGTGAAGTCTAAATGTGTTCATATATTTTGTGAGGAAAACCAAGTCTCATGAGAATACACAATTAATGGAAGAAATACAAGGAACTGAAGATGTTAGTTTACAAAGAAAAGAAAAGTGCTGGAGTAACTCAGCAGGCCAGGCAACATCTCTGGAGAATATGAATTGAAGTTGAGGGTTGGGACCTTCTTGAGTCCCAACCCAAAACATCACCTATCCATATCGTCCAGGGATACTGCCTGACCCGCTGAGCTACTCCAGCCCTATGTGTTTTTCTTGATGGAAAGACACCAAGGCATTGTGTAGAGATGCTCAAGGAAGTGTTTCATGACCACAGTCAATGAAGGTGAAAACAGACCAAAAATATTCAAAATAACATTAGATTCTGTAAATATTAAACAGCCTCTTAGCACCAGAAACCCGGGTTCGATCCAGACTATGGGTGCTTGTCTGTACAGAGTTTGTATGTTCTCCCCGTGATCTGTGTGGGTTATGTCCGGGATCTCCGGTTTCCGCCCACACTCCAAAGACAGACAGGTTCAGTGGCGGACTGGGTCTAAAAATATTGGTTGCCAATAGACAAAGGGGGCCCACTTCATCAGGGGCCCACTTGCCATCGGGCAAGCTGACACCCTGGCCAGTCCGCCAATTAATATAATATAATTGCTTAATATAATTATAAATTGTCCCTAATGTGTGTAGGATAATGTTAGTGTGCGGGGATCGCTGGTTGGTGCGAACTCGGTTGGCTGAAGGGCCTGTTTCCGCACTGTATCTCTACACTAAATTAAACAGAGCAGAGCACTAGAAGAGCTCCTAACACTCTACTCCGCCTACTAATACTCTACTCTTTCCACTACAGCTTCTCCTTTGACTCCTCCCACTTCCTCCGTCAAAGGCATAGCTATGGGAACCCACATGGACCCCAGCTGTGCCTGCCTCTCTGTAGGGTACGTTGAACAATCCCTGTTCCAGGCATACACTGGCCCTATCCCCGAACTCTATCTCTGTTACATTGATGACTATATTGGTGCTACCTCCTGCACCCATGCAGAACTCATGGACTTCATCAACTTCTCCACCAATTTTCACCCTGCATTCAAATTTACTTGGACCATCTCCAACACCTCCCTCCCCTTTCTTGATCTCACTGTCTCCATCACAAGTAATAAACTATCGACTGACGTCTATTACAAACCCACCGACTCCTTCAACTATCTCGACTACACTTCTTCCCACCCTGCTTCCTGCAAAGACTCTTATCCTCTACTTCTATTCCTCCATGTACACTGCAACTGCGCCCAAGATGAGGTGTTCCATACTAGAACATCCGAGATGTCCTCATTCTTTAGGGAAAGAACTTCCCCTCTCCCATCATAGATGAGGCCCTTACTCGTGTCTCCTCGGTACCCCGCAGCTCCGCCCTTGCTCCCCCTCCCCCTAGTCGCAACAGAGGCAGAGCCCCCTAGTCCTTACCTTCCACCTCATTAGCCGTCGCATACAACGCATAATCCTCCGAAATTTCCATCACCTCCAACGGGATCCCACCACTAGGCACATTTTCCCATCTCCTTTCCACCTTCTGCACAGACCATTCCCTCTGCAACTCCCTTGTTAACTCATCCCTTCCCACCCAAACCACCCCCTCCCCAGGTACATTCCCCTGCAACCACAAAAGATGCAACACCTGTCGCTGTACCATCTCCCACGACTCTGTCCTGAGACCCCGACAGTCCTTTCAGGTTAGGCAGAGGTTCACTTGCACCTCCTCCAATATCCTTTGTTCAACATGTGGACTCTTACACATCGCCGAGATCAAACGCAGACTGGACGATAGTTTTGTGGAACACCTTCGCTCAGCCCGCCTGAACCAACCTGATCTCCCGGTTGCTGGACACTTTAATTCTCCTTCCCATTCCTACACAGACCTTTCTGTCCCCGGTCTCATCCATTGTCATGGAGGAACAGCATCTCATATTTCACTTGGGCAGCTGGTTGAATATTGATTTCTCTCACTTCAGGTAGCCCCAGCATTCCATCTCTCTCTATCCCTCTCCCATCCAAGGCGCACTAGCTTCTCATTTTCACCCTATAAACAGCTTACCTTTACTTTTTTGCATATCTTCCATTCATTGTTCTTTATCTCTCCACATCACCGTCTATACATCCACATCACAGTCTGAAGAAGGGTCTTGATCCAAAACGTCACCCATTCCTTCTCTCCAGAGATGCTGCCTGTCCCGTTGAGTTACTCCAGTATTTTGTGTCTATCTTCGGTTTAAACCAGCATCTGCAGTTCCTTCCTACCCTATAAGAGCAACAGTGGCTTTTAAATGGACATTGGTCAGAATACAAACCCTTAGGTATTTTGGTTGCACCAAGTTATGGAGAGGACAACAAAGTCAATGAGATCAACAAAGGGAACATAAAACATTCTCCAGGATAACATGAGATGGGTAATTATATTAACAAAAAAAGAATCCATTGGAACAAAAGAGATTTAAATTGAAATTTTATGGTGACTTTTAAAAATCTAAAAAGTTTTAATTGAATGAAGGTGGAAAGGTGATTTTCGCTGATGGGATAATAACTAGGAGGAGTGCTTGGTGTCAACTCATCACCAAGGAGGCAGGTTGGAAGATGCTTTTTTACCTGGTTGGGTTTTGCAGCAAGGAGTGTTTTTAAAATAAAGGGAAGTTTCAGAGGAAGATCATTATCTCTTTCCGAGGAAAATTAGATGAATGTTCAAAGCAATGTTCAAAAGAAGAGGGTTGTGCAGCATTCAGAGGTGGAGCTGAGTGAGAGTCAATGCAGACACATCGCCCCCTGCAAAAGCCCACTCCTCCTGTAAACTTCTACAATGAATGAGAAGGAGGGCTGTGGACATCCATGACTAATGACTGAGGTAAATGTGGAAAATCTCCTTGGAGCATCTTGCCCATCAATGTGACAAGACTGCACTGATTCAAACCAAAGCAGAACATGTGTGGAGCTGGTCAGTTGATCCTCTTTCCAGTTGTGGGGCTGAAAATTTGATTAATTCCAAGTTCAACAAATTATTCGAATGCTAATTGCACTCATCAATTCTTCGACCACAGTTGGCAAGTAAATTTGTCAGCAAACCTGCAAGACCATTAACTATTTAATATGCATGCGATTTTTCATTCCTGTAAATTGATCACGGGGTAATCGCTGGTCGGCAATGACTCCGTGGGCCGAAATGCCTGTTTCCACGCTGTATCACTGAAGTCTAAAGAGTTGCTATGTACTGAGCACGCTGTTAAAGCCATGTACGTAAATAGCAGCAGTACAGAAACACACAGACATTGAAATTACTGTCTGAGCCACTGGGACACATCCCGATGGTATGATCCTCCTGTGAATGACAGTCATCCAACTTTTCCATGGAAGTCTTGACCAAGGATTACTTTAAAGTTGCCGATTTTTTTTTTTCACCAGTAAAATCTGTTCTTTCCTGTTTGTTAAAAAGAGCTATAAGGACCTGTCCCACCAGCATGCGATAGCATGCGTCTAGCGCGTCCAAACGTGGTCGCTTGAGGCGTACGGCCTCGCGGGGCAGGTCCCACTTCGATCAGCGGAGGCGTATGGAGTGGTGCGGGGCTGATCCCAACATCGCGCGGGAATCCAAAAATCTTGCACTGTCCGAAAATCCCGCGTGACAACGGCCTGTCGGCCCGCAGCCGCATTGAGGCCATACGCAGCGTCTTGATGTCGTACGCAGCTTCTTGACGACGTACGCCTAGCGCATGGCGTTGCGCGATATACTTGACTTGATATAACTGATACTTCTGCGAGTTTGAGAATGAGGAAAGACACTTCTTAAAAAGGCAAAGATTGGCTTCCCATTAAAATGGCCAGTTATCCAATTAAGGGATCGAAAGAAGCATCATAGGCAAAATTCACCATCACCTTCCTCTGGGGGTTAAAATGTATAACCTTGTAAAATGTATAACCTTCAAGAAAAATTTATTCCTATGAAGAAAAAAAGGGGTAAGGGTAAGAACAGTCAGCCATGGCTCAGTAAAACTATAAAGGATAGTATTCGGCTGAAGGCAAGGGCATATAAGGTAGCCAGAGATAGTGGGAGGGTAGAGGATTGGGAAGCATTTAAAGGTCAGCAAAAAATAACTAAGAGATTAATTAAGATTAATTAAGACGGGGAAAATAGACTATGAAAGGAATTTAGCGAACAACATAAAAACTAATAGTAAGAGTTTTTATAGCTATATAAAAAGAAAAAGGGTGGCTAAGGTGAACGTTGGTCCATTGGAGGGTGAGACTGGAGAGTTGTTGGTGGGGAACATGGAAATGGCAAAGGCATTAAACGAGTATTTTGTATCAGTCTTCACCATAGAAGACACAAAAAATATTCCAACGCTGGATAAACAGGGGGCGGTAGGAATGGAGGAGCTAAATACTATTAAGATCACCAAGGAGGTGGTATTAGGGAAATTAATGAGACTGAAGGAGGATAAATCCCCTGGGCCTGATGGATTACATCCAAGGGTCTTGAGGGAGATAGCGGTGGGGATTGTGGATGCATTGGTGATAATTTTCCAAAACTCCCTGGAGGCAGGAACGGTCCCAGTGGATTGGAAAATGGCCAATGTAACACCTATATTTAAAAAAGGAAGTAAACAGAAGGCGGGTAACTATAGACCGGTTAGTCTAACATCGGTGGTGGGTAAAATGTTAGAGACAATTATTAAAGAAACACTAACGGGGCACTTGGATAAACATGACTTCATCGGACAGAACCAGCATGGTTTTGTGAAGGGGAAGTCCTGTTTAACGAATCTGCTCGAATTCTTTGAGGAAGTAACAACCCGGGTGGATAAAGGGGAACCGGTGGATGTGGTATACTTGGACTTCCAAAAGGCTTTTGACAAGGTGCCACATAAGAGACTATTGCTAAAAATAAAAAATTATGGGATTGGGGGTAATATATTAGCATGGGTAGAGGATTGGCTAACAAATAGGAAGCAGAGAGTGGGGATAAATGGTTCATACTCGGGATGGCAACCGGTAACTAGCGGGGTTCCGCAAGGGTCGGTGCTGGGACCCCAGTTGTTCACAATTTATATAAATGATTTGGAGGAGGGAACCAAGTGTAATATATCAAAATTTGCGGACGATACAAAAATGGGAGGAAAAGTAGGGGATGAGGAGGATAGGAAGAGTCTGCAAAAGGATATAGATAAGCTAGGTGAGTGGGCAACAACTTGGCAGATGAAATTTAATACTAATAAATGTGAAGTCATTCACTTTGGGAAAAAAAATGATAGGGCAAGTTATTTTCTAAATGAGGAGGAGCTGCGTTGTAATGCAACGCAAAGGGATCTAGGGGTATTAGTACATGAATCACTAAAAGTTAGTATGCAGGTGCAGCAAGCAATCAGGAAGGCCAATGGAGTTTTGGCCTTTATTGCTAGGGGGATTGAGTATAAAAACACGGAGGTCTTGCTGCAGCTGTACACAGTATTAGTGAGACCACATTTGGAATACTGTGTACAGTTCTGGGGTCCATACTTAAGAAAGGATGTACTAGCCCTGGAGGCAGTGCAGCGAAGGTTTACAAGATTAATTCCTGCAATGAGGGGATTGACATATGAGGAAAGGTTAAGTAGGCTGGAACTCTACTCTTTGGAGTTTAGAAGAATGAGAGGCGATCTCATTGAAACATATAAGATCGTGAGGGGCCTTGATCGGGTGGATGCACCGAGGATGTTCCCAATGATCGGGGAAACTAGAACTAGGGGACATAGTTGCAGAATAAGGGGGGGCTCTTTTAAAACTGAGATGAGGAAGAACTTCTTCACCCAGAGGGTGGTTAATTTATGGAATTCACTGCCCCAGGGAGCAGTGGAAGCAGAAACTTTAAATATATTTAAGACTAAAATAGATGGTTTTTTAGCTGCCAAGGGGATAAGGGGCTACGGGGAGAGGGCAGGGATATGGACCTAGGTATGGTTAGTATAGTAAGACCTGAGTGATCTCCTGGACAAGTGTCGATCGCCTGGATTGGGGTCGGAGAGGAATTTCCCGGATTTTTTTCCCGAATTGGACCTGGGTTTTTATCCGGTTTTTTGCCTCCCCCAGGAGATCGCGAGGTTCTTGGGGTGGAGAGGGGTGATAGCGGTATAAAGGGGAGGGTAGTGTCTTGTGTTCTGTGTCTTGTGTCTACTGTTTGTGGGTAAGTATGTCTGTTTAGTGTTCAGCCATGAGCGAATGGCGGTGCGGGCTCGACGGACCTGGTGGTCTACTCTCGCACCTACTTTCTATGTTTCTATGTTTCTATGTTAAAACCTGAAACCAGACACTTGGCTTACAGTTAACAAGAAATTCACAGGAACGTAGCCTATGATTGCAGTATAATACAGGGCTGCCAACATTGGGTGAGAGTTGGGAGTGAGAAATTGCAAGAGACCAAGCCCGAGAGAGCATAGCGACGGGGGGGGGGGGGGGAGGAATTGTGCAATATGGTGCATACTGCAGCAGTCTTTTAACTTACACTTGAATACAATATATATGCTTTAATTGGATTGGAGCATTTTTGAAAGGGGGGAGGCTGTGCGATCACTGGCCTTGGGGGTACCCAGTGAGGGAGTGGAGCAACCGAGTGGGGAGAGGGTGTGGAAGAAGGGTGTCCCCCCTCCCAGGGTAGGAACTTTTTGAAATTTGATGTATTAAAATCATGTTTTAGTGCACTGTATGATTTCAATGTTTTTTGTATGAAGTATTTTTAAGAGGTAACTTTTTAAGGGGTAACTTTATCCACACAAAGGGTGATGGGTGTATGGAACAAGCTGCCAGAGGAGGTAGTTGAGGCAGGGACCATCCCAACATTTAAGAACAAGTTAGACTGACACATGGATAGGACAGGTTTGGAGGTATGGACCAAAAGCAGGTGGCATAGCTGGGACATGTTGGCGGGTGTGGGCAAGTTGCACTGAAGGGCCTGTTTTCACACTGTATCACTATGACTACATTATGCCTCCACCATGCATGAATGCTTCAAAATCAAGTGATCGAGTTTTATTGCCATATACTCAAGCATAGAAACATAGAAAATAGGTGCAGGAATAGGCCATCGGCCCTTCGAGCCAGCACTGCCATTCAATATGATCATGGCTATTCATCTAAAATCAGTACCTCTTTCCTGTTTTTTCCCCATATCCCTTGATGTTGTTAGCCCCAAGAACTAAATCTAACTCTCTCTTGAAAACATCCAGTGAATTGGCCTGCACTGCCTTCTGTGGCAGAGAATTCCACAGATTCACAACTCTCTGCGTGAAGAAAGTTTGTCCTCCATCTCAGTCCTAACTGGCCCCCCCTTTATTCTTAAACTGTGACCCATGGTTCTGAACGCCCTCAACATCGGGAACATTTTTCCTGCAGTTACAGTAAGTGAAAATCCAGCAGGCAAGCAGGATGCTTCCTCCAACCACCCCCATTTGAAGTCCACTATCTTCCACCGTATCTACCCAGTGCTTGGTACTTACTTCCAGCAGCCACTGGTTGTCCTCCAGGATGCACTCTCTCTCCTCTCAACCCCCCTCTCTCTCTCCCCTCTATCTCTCCCCTCCATCTCTCTTTCCCCTCTCTCTCTCCTCTCTCCCTCTCTGTCTCTCCTCTCACTCCCTCTCTCTCCCCTGTCTCCCCCTCTCTCTCTCTCCCCTCTCTCCCCCCTCTCTTCCCCTCTCTCCCCATCTCTCTCCGTCCCACCTCACTCTCCCCCTCACTCTCGTCCCCACTCCCTCTCTTTCCCCTCTCTTCCCCCCCTCTCTTTCTTCTTTCTCCTCGCCTATTTTCCCCCTCCCCCTCTCTCTCTCTCCTCTCTCTCCCCCTCGCTTCCCCCTCTCTCTCCCCACCTCTCTCTCTCTTTCTCCCTCCCTCTCTATCTCCCCCTCTGTCCCTCTACCTCTCCACACACTCTCCCCTCTCTCTCTCCCCCCTCTCTCTCTGTCTCTCCTCTCACCTCTCTCTCTTCCCCCTCTCTCTCCCCTCTCTCTTTCTCCTCTGTCTCTATATCCTCTTTCTCTTTGCCCCCCCATCTCTCTCTCTTTCCCCCATTTCTCTTTTCCCCTCTCTCCCTCTTCCTCCTCTCTCTTTTACCACCTCTCTCTCTTCCCCCTCTCTCTCCCATTCTCTCCAACCCTCTCCACCCCTTCTCTCTTCCCTCTCACCCCTCTCTCTTCCCTCTCACCCCTCTCTCTCTTCCCCCCCTCTCCCCCCTCCCTCTCCCCCCTCTCTCTACCCTACCTCTTTCCCCCTCTCCCTCTTCTCTCTCTCCATTCACCCCCCTGTCTCTCCCCTCTCTGCTCTCACCCCCCTCTCTCTCTCCCCACTGTCTCCCTGTCTCCTTCCCCTCTCTCTCTCTCCACCCCCCTCCTCCCTCTCACGGCAGCGGCGCTTCCGACGCCTCCGACGGCCCGGGAGACTTGCACTGTCCGGAGATGCTCCATGGCCGAAGCTGCAGCGAGCGACTCGCTGGCCGCGCAAATACTCGTCAGCCCCGCAAACTCACCAGCCCCGGCTCCCCGCATCTGTATCCACCCGCTGCTTCCATCCCTCCCTCAGCCCCGGCTCTCCAACACCCGCGGACCATGCAGTTTATCCGAGTTTTTAAATTTTTGTTGATCACAGAATTTCTCACCACAGAGCGTGAGAAATTTCTGATCAGCGTGAGGGCGTGAGAGTTTGCTTGAGGGCGTGATTCTCACGCTCAAAGCGTGAGAGTTGGCAGCCCTGAGTATATATGTAAGTGGATGCAGTGTGTTATACAACCTGTTCCTGTCCCATGTATCCATTGTTTTCACACCTTCTGTTTTTTCATCCTCCTCCTGGCCTTCCTCCAACCATCTGCCGTCAACCCCCCCCCACCCCTCACCTGAGTTCACCTATTACCAACCAGACTTTGTGCTGTTCCTCCTGCTTTCACCTTTCCCCCTCCTCCAATCAGGATGAAGAAGGGTCCCGATCTGAATTGTCACCTATCAATGTTCTCCTGGGATATTGCCTGTCCCGCTGAGTTACTCCAGCATTTTGTGGAGCTCCAGATTCAGGGACAGTTTCTTCCCAGCAGTTATCAGGAAATGGAACCTTCCTATCAACAACTAGAGAGCGGTCCTGAGCTACCATCTACCTCATTGGGGACCCCCTGACCATCTTTAATCAGACATTACAGGACTTAATCTTACACTAAACCTAATTCCCTTTATCTTGTATATCCACACTGTGGACAGCTCGATTGTAATCATGTATAGTCTTTCGGCTGAATGGATAGCAGGCAACAAAAAAGCTTTTCACTGTCTCATCGTACACGTGACCATAATGAACTAAACTAAACACGTCCTTTCTCGTGACGTTCCTTTGATAGTTTTAATATCATTTCAGCTGCTGGCCTGGGAGCCTGGTCAGATTGAAGACTTTACCATGGTGACCGTGCGGCCAAACTTCCAGGACATGGTCCATGTTGGTTACATACGCGGCTTGAAGAAGTATGCTGAATATTACACCTCTGTGTTATGCTTCACCACCCCAGGGGACGGCCCCAGGAGTCCGCCCCAACTTGTGCGCTCTCATGAAGATTGTAAGTATCTTGCCCGTATCACGGGGTCCTTCAATATATGAATGAATGATTGAATGAATGAATGATTGAATGATTGAATGAATGGAATGAATGAATGAATGAATGAATGAATGAATGAATGAATGAATGAATGAATGAATGAATGAAACCTTATTAACACATATGACATGTTATAAATATACATTAGGTGATAACTTTGATTGTTGGATAGCTTTGGATGGATGGCTTTGTAACGGAGGAACAGAGGTTCTAACCTCCTTGGTTTTGACATCGATGATTTGGAAGATGAGTTCACATTTTGTGTTTAGAGGCTCCTGTGGTCTTCTAGTCCATGCCTGGTGATGTTGTGCAATGAGATTAGCAGTCTCCGGAATGAAGAATTGAATCTGCACTAGATGCAGATGCCAGATGCAGATGGTGTCTGGTTTTTGCATGTTTGTTGCTTTATCAGATGCAGCTGTAATAATCAGGTTTCCTACGTCTGATTACTACAAATGATCACCTACGGGAAATCAATCCGTAAACGTTGACCGGATCAGGTTCAAAGGTGTCGTCACTCACATCCTCTCGACGCTGGCTGGAAATTGTTTCCTCTGACTTCAAAGTAACCCGTACACAACTGCATGTGGAAACGTTCCACTCAGGCAATTACCTGGAGGGCACACTGTTACCTTGAAAGTGTTTAAGGCAAATAAATCCCCAGTTAAATGGCATTTATCTCAGGGTGTTGAGATTAGTGGGGAGATGTGTGAAACTGATTATCACGATGACAGACATTGAGATCAGGAGAAATAACACTTTTTCGTAAATATGATATCAATGTCCAAAAAGATTGCAAAACATACTGAGCTATTACTAAATCCCTTAGATTTGTCTCAGTTCCATCGCAATAATGGAATCAATGAATAGGAATAAGTTTATGGATTACCCATTCAGCAGATAATGTGCGGGGATCGCTGGTCGGCATGGACTCGGTGGGCCGAAGGGCCTGTCTCTGAACTAAACTGAACAGTGTAATAAACAGCAGTCCGTAATGCTCTGGATGTGAAATATTTCACTTTATGTGTCTTTGGCTTATATGAAAAAGTGAGTGATCAGATGAACTCCCTTGCATCCGTGCACTGACCCATCTACGATGAACTTGACATGCGGTGTTTACTACTGTTTAGGTCAAAGCTTTGTGGTTCCTGGCGAAATGCAAGAGTAGATAAGAAGCAGATTACAGAGCTGAAATCCAATCACTGCTTTTCCTAATTTGTGCCATTCAATTGCCACTCTGAAGTGCAACACAAATTGGCTAAATTGCATTGGAAGACGAGAACATTAGAAGAGGTGGCCCTGAAACTACATAACAAGCTTAACACATTATGGCCGAATAATCGCAAATTAAATAGCTTGCATTTTGCAATCCATTCAAAGTTCATTGAATGAATTCCAGGCCAATGCCAATCCAGAGTATACAATCATAGATACATAGACATTAGGTGCAGGAGTAGGCCATTCCACCCTTCGAGCCAGCACCGCCATTCAATGTGATCATGGCTGATCATCCACAATCAGTACCTCGTTCCTGCCTTCTCCCCACACCCCTAGATTCCGCTAGCCCTAAGAGCTCTATCTAACTCTCTTTTGAATGCATCTAGTGAATCGGCCTCCACTGCCTTCTGAGGCAGAGTATACCACAAATTCCCAACTCTCTGTGTGAAAAAGTTTTTCCTCATCTCAGTTTTAAATGGTCTACCCCTTATTCTTAATCAACAAATACAAAGTTAAACCTGAAGAAGTAAAGGCAAATGGATGTTAAATTTCACAGGCAAATCAGGAGAATCTGTCATCTAACAGCAGTTTCCCACCCCTTTTATTCATGCCCAGATCTTACCACCTCCTCCATTGACCCCAGCTTTACTACTTCCCCCATTGACCGCAGTTCCTACCCCCATCCCGTTGATCTCAGCTGCTCATTGTGTCCTCATGTTTGTCCATATTTGAGGGTCCTTGCAGTATGGAACGTTACACCAAGTGGTCCCTAATGGGGCAGCTTTGAAAGCCAGACACAGAGTGCTGGAGGAACTCAGCGGGTCAGGCATCATCTGCGGAGAGAATGAACAAGCGATGTTTCTAGTCAGGACCTCCTTCATACCGATCCAAAGTCTGAAAAAAGGGTCCCGACCCGTACATCGCCTGTCCATTCCCTCCACAGATGCTTCCCAACCCGCTGAGGTCCTTCAGCACTTTGCATTTTGCTCAAGATCTAGCACTTGTAATTCCTTGTGCCTCCAGCTTTGACAGGCTGTTGATTTGCTCACTCTTTAGACCCTGGTCCAATCGGACACCTCAGTTTCACGGAGATCCTGGACACTTCGCTCAAAGTCAGCTGGAGGGAGCCACATGAAAAGAATGGGATTCTCACAGGTCAGAAGATTCAAAGTTTGATTTGACTAATGTAAATCTGCATTCTAGAATTATTTTTTACATGCCAAATGGGCATGGTATGTGGGCAAATTGCACAAAAGTGGATTTCCGTGTGGTACAGAGGAGCATTGGACAACGAACTGGATTAAAGAGTGGAAGAAGAATAAAAGAGACAACCTTACAATAAATTTCTATGGCGGTAATTTCTATGAGCTCCGATTTTGTGATTCTATTTTACACAAGTTATTTCCACCATCATAACGTCAGATGTGTAACACCGTAAGTATCAGAAGTCTGAAGAAGGGTCCCTACCCGAACCGTCACATATCCATGTTCTCCAGAGATGCTGCCAGACCCGCTGAGTTACTCCAGCACTTGGTGTGTTTTTATGTAAACCGGCATCTGCAGTTCCCTGTGTCTAACTATCCGTGCTGGTGTTTCTGTCTAGGTTACCGCATATCTTGGGAGGAGTACAATCGCACAAACACGCGTGTGACACACTACCTGGCAAACGTGACACTAGGCTACCGAGTCACCGGCCTAACTGCTCTCACAACCTACACTATTGATGTGGCAGCCATGACGTCCAAGGGTCAAGGCCAGACCTCCTCTTCCACCATCTCCTCAGGAGTTCCTCCAGGTAGGGATTTTATCCAGCTCTGGTGAAGGTCAGCAGGTCAGGCAGCATCTGTGGAGGCAGCGGATGGTCAGCGTTTCAGATCGAGACTCTGCATCCAGTTTTGATGTAAAGTCTCAACCCAAAACGTTGTAATCCCTCTGCCTCCACAGATGCTGCCTATGCTTTGGATTGTTCTATGGGATTTACTGAAAGTTCGCTTCAAGTTGAGAGTGACACGGTGGCACAGTGGTCGAGTTGCTGCCTTACAGCGCCAGAGACCCGGGTTCGATCTCGACCATATATGCTGCCTGCAGCGAGTTTGTACGTTCTCCCGGTGACCGCGTGGGTTTTCTCCGGGTGCTCCAATATCCTCCCACACTACAAAGACGTGCAGGCTTGTAGGTTAATTGGCTTCTATAAATTGTAAATTGTTTCTTGTGTGTAGGATAGTGCTAGTGTACGGGGATCACTGGTTGGCGCAGACTTGGTGGGCCGAAGGGCCTATTTCAGCATTGTATCTCTAATGTAAAGTTTAGAGCACACATTCGGGATGGAAAATGCTCTGTTGACTTTCATCACAATGGGATTGCAATAAATAATGAAGTGCTTTGGTGCATTTGTCCATACAGTTAGCAAATGTTGTTTTGCCCTTCTCTGTAGTTGCAGTTTGTCAAGCAACATTCTCCGCCTCTACCCCAGACCTGCCATTCTGACGATGCATTAGCTCCCACAATTCATTTAATGGTCTATCAGCAAACAAAAGAAGATGAGAACTTTGAGAATTCCTAATCATTTTCCTCCAAGTCAAAAAAATTGTGGATCGCTATCTGATTAACTGAACTTTGATGAATGCTGTGGTGGATGTTTGTGTAAAATTTTAATGTGGTTGTGTTCTTTATTATTGTACCGCTGCTGGCAACCCAAATACCACCGACCTTGGTTGTGTGGCAATAAAATTATTTCTAATTCTATTTCTTTGCAACTTGAGGAAATGTTGGTGCCTTTTTTTTAACCAAAAATAATTGTAATAAATTATTTACAAATGTTGGTGCCTTGGTCCAGTTTAATGTCAGTGAGGGCAGTGTGCAATGCTGTTGCATCTACGTACATCTCCATAATGCCACAGCATGGCTGTCTGTGTATGATTCCTTTTCTAAAGCCCTTGTTAATGTATTGAATACCATTCCAAGTTATCCGTGCTTGTTCCAACAGAGTTACCTGGCTCCCCCACAAACCTGGCCATCTCGAACATCGGCCCTCGCTCGGTAACGCTGCAGTTTCGGCCTGGCTATGATGGAAAAACGTCCATCTCGCGCTGGTTGGTGGAGGCTCAGGTACAGTAAACACACACAGACACTTACAGTCTAGGGTACAGTAAACACAGTTACACTTACAGTATTGGGTACAGTACACACATAGACACTTACAGTTTCAGGTAGATTAAACACACAAACACTTGGCGACTGCCGGCATCATTGACTGACGTATTAGGTCACCAAAAAAATCGCGCCGTGATGCGGCGTGACGGCGTATTGACGCACGGTGTTTCCTCGGGTGTCGCAACATTTATTTTGTCACCGCTAGATTTTGAAATGTTCAAAATCTTTCGGCGACCCTGATACGTCAGTCAATGACACTGGCAGTCGCCGAAAAAATCGCCAAGTGGGATAGGTACTTAGTCTCGGGTACAGTACACACAGGGACCTACAGTCTCAGGTACAGTACACACAGGGACCTACAGTCTCGGGTACAGTACACACAGGGACCTACACTCAGGTACAGTACACACAGGGACCTACAG
This sequence comes from Amblyraja radiata, assembly GCF_010909765.2. Classification (NCBI taxonomy): domain Eukaryota; kingdom Metazoa; phylum Chordata; class Chondrichthyes; order Rajiformes; family Rajidae; genus Amblyraja; species Amblyraja radiata. Next base: position 27,894,620 of record NC_045981.1, read on the forward strand.
TCTCAGGTACAGTACACACAGGGACCTTCAGTCTCAGGTAGAGTGTACACACAGACACTTACAGTCTCAGGCAGAGTGTATACACAGACACAGTCTCAGATACAGTACACACAGGCACTTACAGTTAAGGGGGTGAATGATGAGCAAGATTCATCATTCAATAGAGTATGGAAAAAATACTATCTGCTTTATTCATCAGTATGGCTGTATGGTAATTGGAATTTCACTGCACCTTAATTGTTACCTTGACCTTGAAAGGTCCCTGTCTCTCAGTTTGAGACAAGAGTAGTTTTTAATGCACCTGTACTTTGGTTTTGACTTCATTCAGCAGAACGCTCCCAAATAAAACGGGGGAAGCTTCATACTTACACTTCAGGGATCTTTACACTTTACACTTTAGAGCTACAATGCAGAAACAAGCCCTATGGCCCACCAAGCCCTACGGCCCACCAACAGGGGGCGCTGACCTGTGCGCGGCTGCCCAGCCTGCAGGTGTCTGTCTTTTCGTCTTTTTTTTAATTTTTAGTTAGTTAAAGTGTTTTTGTTTCTGGAGTTCTAGACTTTTTTATGTGGGGGGGGGGAAGGGGGAAACTACCTTTCAGGGTCCCTACCTGGTCGGAGAGGCAGCTTTTCTCCGGGCTGCAGCTTCGACCCGTCCTCGCGGCCTACCAGCGGGCCTGGAGCGGCGTTTCCTGTCGGGCACTGCACAGAACCACCGCTTCGGCAGCGGCACAGCGCTGGAGTGCTATCGTGGAGCGGGCGATGCCTTGCCTGGGTCGCCGCGCTGGAGCTCCGGTGAGCTGAAGACCGCCGAGTAAAACATCGCGGAGCTGCGGGACTGTGGAGCAGCCAGCTGCGGGCGGCGGCGATGAACTGTACACCGGGAGCCTGGGATCTCTAGATGAGATCGCCAGTTGTGGAGCTCCAACCGGCGCGGCCTTGTTGGCTTCGGAAGCTGCGGCCTCCAGTACGGAAGTGGCCGTTCCAGGGTTCCCAAGCCGCTGCGAGGATTCTCCCGACGCCGGAGCAACATCACCCGGCGAGAACGGCCAGGAACATCGGGCCTCCGTAGAGGCAACTGTGGAGGCCTCAATGGGCCCGACTATGGGTGAACTGGGGTTGGGGACTGGACTTTGTGCCTTCCCTCATGGTGGGAGCCATTGTGGGGGGATGTTCTTTATGTTTAAATCTCTTATTAATGTTATGTCTGTATTCTTTCTTTATGTGCTGCATTGGCAAGAAGCATTTCACTACACCTAGGTGTATGTGACCAATAAATAACCTTTGAACCTTTGAAGTATATATGCATTTTGGACACTATCCCAAACACTAGGGACAATTTACCATTTTTACCGAAGCCAATTAAACTACAAACCTGTGCGTCTTTGGAATATGGGAGGAAACCGGAGCAACCCACATTGTCACAGGGAGAAGATACAAACTCCGTACGAACAGCACCCATAGTCAGGATCGAACCCGGGTCTCTGGCGCTGTAAGGGCCGTCACTACATCTCTCAGCAGTGACTTGCTCATCAGTTAAAGTCTGGCAACAGAGCAGGGCCGTGGGTGGCAACGGCCATTGTTATCGCCTGGGTGAACCTGAATAAATCTGGTCAGAACATGGCTGGAAACCTTTTACATCTGCAAATTCACTCCTCTGGCTTTGTGTGTTGTTGAGGAAACTGGTGGGGCTGCTGCCTCACAACTCCAAAGACCCGGGTTCGATCCTGACCTCGGGTGCTGTCAGTGTGGAGTTTGCATGTTCTTCCTGTGACCACATGGTTTTCCTCCCACATTCCAAAGATGTGCAGGTTTGTAAGTTAATTGGCCCCTGTAAATTGCCCCTAGTGTGTTTGGAGTTGACAAGACAGTGGGATAACACAGAACTAGTGTGAACGTTGATCTGTGGTCGGCATAGACAGGGTGGGCCGAAGGGCCTGTTTCCATGTTGTATCAATCAATTCAATTCAGAACATTTGAAAACCATTCAAACACAATTGCCATTTTTTTTGTTTAAATCAAAAAATAAGCAATTCAACCATTTCAGAACATCTATAAAATACTTTAAAAAATAATGAAAATCATCAAAGCAAACACTGTTAGATTAAAAGCTGTAAAAAATGCTTTAGGGATAGAGATAATTAACTGAAAGTCATCTTCTGGGCTTGCTCCAACCTGACACTGCCTCGGGAAGGAGATTCCCCAGTGTTAAGTGCTGAGGCTATAAGCAGGTTTGTCCAACCTCAGATCACAGTGAGAGAACCCCCACCAGATCCATGCCATCAAATTAGAGACCTCAGTATTTGTGCCAAGGCCCAGAGGACGTGGGATAAACGTCAGCATTTCCCAGCCAGTTCCACCCCAAACCATGGAAGAAATCTGGAAATATTGTTGATTCCAAGTACAAGCGGTCGCGGCTCATCTGCAGAGCCAGAGAGTTTGCATGTTGCAGAGTATACGGGCCAGAGAGTTTGCATGTTGCAGAGTATACGGGCCAGAGAGTTTGCATGTTGCAGAGTATACGGGCCAGAGAGTTTGCATGTTGCAGAGTATACGGGCCAGAGAGTTTGCATGTTGCAGAGTATACGGGCCAGAGAGTTTGCATGTTGCAGAGTATACGGGCCAGTATACCCTGTGTATTCAATGAATTCCCCAATCGAAAGACCTAGACTGTGGTCAGTTTCACTGACAGAAAAGGAACTAATGCAAAAGAAAAGAGGAATAGATGCTCCATAGATGACTTATCCACACGAGCCTACCCTGCCTCCGTTTGTCCCCTATCCCTCTAAACCTTTCCTATCCATTTACCTGATCAAATGTCTTTTAAATATTTAATTGGACCAAAGAATGTGCAACTCTGGATGCACCGTGTGTGTGAAGTAAAACACTTATCTGTGAGGTAAAGGCACAACTTAATGATACCAGTTACTTTTAACTAATATTAAAATCCATTGCCTCGTGGATACATTGACTGTAAATTGAGCTTGAAAAGTAATTCTGGACCTAAATATATGTGATCTTTGCTACCTTAACTGTGAATGCCTGCTTGGAATCGATTCCAGTAGGTAATTGAATTTGCTTTTTCCATGTAGATTTGAGAGACAAAGTAACCACTTTGTCACTGACCCCAGGAATAATCCACTGAATATTTATTTTAAGAGTCTGCGTTTGTGTGTAAAGGAAGTGGCAGTGATGACTTCTTACTCAGAATTATGATGGTAGCCCATGAATGAAGCCATCGTTTTCAGGGACTTATGTGGGAAGGAACTGCAGCTGCTGGTTTACACCGAAGATAGACACAAAATGCTGGAGTAACTCAACAGGACGGGCAGCATCTCTGGAGTGACGAAATCGGTGACATTTCGGGTCGAGACCCTTCTTCAGACTGAGAGTCGGGAGGGGGAGTCTAGAGATATGGAAGGGCAAGGTGTGAAAATAACGGATTAAAGCAGATAATGATAAGGGAACGTAGAATGGTTCATTGTTAGCTGAGGGGAAGGTGACAACACGGCAAACAATCAGTAATATTTAATCAGGAGGACATGAGAACTAGTCGGAGAACTAAGGCGGGGAGATGAAAAGCAAGGGTTACTTCAAGTTAGAGAAATCAAATTCATATTGCTGGGTTGTAAGCTGCCCAAGCGATACATGTGGGGACTTGGTTGAGATTCCATGATAGAATGGTAGACATTGTCTCTTCTTATTTGCTTATCAGTCTGCTTTAATCTCCATCACAACCTCTGCCTTAGCCTTCATCTTAGGCCAACTGAATTTCATCTTCATGTCTATCTCACTTTACATTTAGTTTTTTAGTAGTAGAGATGCAGCTGGGAAACTGGCCCTTCAGCCCATCAAGTCCATGCTGACCATCTTTCTCATTCACTCCCTACACGTCATGGGCACTTTACAGAGGTCAATAACCCACAAACCCGCACAACTTTGGGATGTGGGAGAAAACCAAAGCATCCGGGGGAAACCCACGCGGTCGCAAGGAGGACGTTCAAACACCACACAGACAGCACCTGAGGTTGGGACTTCTGGGCCACAAACGTTTTCAAAATCTTGCTGTTGGCAGTGACCCTCTCTCACCCAACATCCACCATCTCCTTGAGTCTCTCCGTTTACGTCCGTTGTCTGGTGTCTGTTTTCCATTGTAGCCAATGGTGACACTGTCATCAGTTGCCCAGATTCTCAATCCCCTCCTCGAACCTCATCCTCTCTCCAACACCCTCTTTAAATCGATTCTTAACAACTGAAGTCTGAAGAAGAGTCCCAACTTGAAACGTTGCATGTACATTCCCTCCACAGATGCTGCCTGACCTGCTGTGTTACTCCCAGCACTTTGGTCTTTGCTCAAAATTCCAGCGTCTGCAGTTCCTTGTGTCTCCAAAACTGTTTCCTTCTGCTCCCCCTCATTATCATAGATTTATTCGGCTTGGCTTTGGCATTATGCTAATTTTGCCACCATAGAGCGCAATTTTTCTTTCTGACAACGTTTCTGAAATGCAAGTGGTAATGAAGCCATTACTGTAACAAAGAAAGTTGTGAACACTAGAGCCAATGCAACACGGAGTTTGATGTAGTTCACTAATTGATTCTGATTTGGCTAATACTCTGAAAAGAACTGGAAAGAATATTGTACAATGTAACTGAAAAAAATATCTCAGCCGTTTTAATCCTGCTGTCCATTGTTTTATTATAATTGGTTTAATTTTTCCGTTAGAGGAAATTAAATTGATTATGTTTAGGAAGGAACTGCAGATGCTGTCTTATACCGAACATAGATCCAAAATGCTGGAGTAACTCAGTGGGTCAGGCAGCATCTCTGGAGGAAAGGAACAGGTGATATTTTGGATCGCACCCACCTGAAATGTCACCTATTCCTTCTCTCCAGAGGTGCTGCCTGACCCGCTGAGTTACTCCAGCATTTTGGGTCTATCTTTGACTAAGTGATTAATTGAGTAATAATATTTTAAGAGTATTTTCCATCTCCTTGATTTTAAATTTATTTCAACGTGGGCTGCAGCCGTTCCATGTTTCCTCCAGAGTATGAAGCCAAGCAGAATACTGGCTGATTGCACAGCGCCCCTGGGCTGACCTTTGCTTTCCTTCCTCAGGTTGGTGTAATTGGGGAGCATGAGGAATGGCACCTGGTTCACCAGCTGGTCAACGAGCCTGACGCCCGCTCCCTGGAGGTCCCCAACCTCAACCCTTTCACCCATTACAGGTACGATCACCCATTACAGGTACAGTTCACCCATTACAGATACTGTTCACCCATTACAGATACCATTCATCCATCACAGGTACCATTCACTCATTACCATTCATTCATTACAGGTACCATTCACCCATTACAGGTACCATTCACTCATTACAGGTACATTTCACTCATTACAGGTACAGTTCACTCATTACAGGTACTGTTCACCCATTATAGGTACCATTCACTCATGACGTACCATTCACCCATTACAGGTACCATTCACCCATTACAGGTACCATTCATTCATTACCATTCATCCATTACAGGTATCATTCATTCATTACAGGTACTGTTCACTCATTACAGGTACCATTCACTCATTACCATTCATCCATTAGAGGTACCATTCACCCATTACCGGTATGGTTCACCCATTACAGGTACCATTCGCCCATTACAGGTACCATTCACTCATGACGTACCATTCATCCATTACAGGTACCATTCACTCATTACCATTCATCCATTAGAGGTACCATTCACCCATTACCGGTATGGTTCACCCATTACAGGTATCATTCACACATTACAGGTATCATTCGCCCATTACAGGTATCATTCACACATTACAGGTACCACTCACCCATTTAGGTACCACTCCTCATTACAGGTATCGTTCACTCATTACAGGTACCATTGACATGTGGAATGTAATGCCGTTCAGTGCTGTGAGGGTGGCATGGAATGTCGAGTAGCTCAGTGCCCACTCGGGGGTTGTGGCTTGTCTTGTATCGCAGTGCCCGCTCTGTGTCTCTGCAGGTTCCGCATGCGCCAGGTCAACATCGTGGGGACGAGCTTGCCGAGCCAGCTATCACGCAAAATTCAAACGTTGCAGGCCCCGCCTGACATGGCTCCTGCCAATGTGACCCTGCGCACTGCAAGTGAGACAAGTCTCTGGCTCCGTTGGGTGGTATGTAACAGACCAGGGCTCTCGTCTCAGGAGTAACCAATATCACTTGTTTTCTAGCTTGTGAAACACTTGTATTGCAGTATGACATGAAACCTTTGTCTCCGAGTGCAGCTCCTTGCCCCACCCTCTGCCTCTCCATCCCTTCTCCATACAAACTGAGTCGGAGAACCTTCTACCAAATCCACTGGTGCCGCGCTTGGTGGTCATTGAGAGCTTCATTTTTAAGTTGAGTTTTATTATTGTCACATGTACCATGTGCTTTGCATTCTCACCAATCAGATCAGATATACACTATGAAATATGAAAGTAAGTGAGGCAATAATATACGAGAGGAGAGCAGAGGTTTCTTCAGATATATAAAGAGTAAGGAAGAGGCCAGAGTGGACATTGGACACTGGAAAATGATGTTGGAGATGTAATGGTAGGAAATTAAGAAATGGCTGATGAACTGAATATGTCTTTTACATCTGTCTTCACAGTGGAAGACACCAGCAACATGCCTGAAATTCAAGAGATTCAATGGATGAAAGTTAGTGGAGTGGCTATTACAAAGGAGCAGATTCTTGGGAAGCTGAAAGGCCTGAAGGTGGATAAGTCACCTTATCAGCTGGATTGCACCCCAGAAAGAGATGGCCTTAGAGATTGTGGAGGCATTAGTGTTGATCCTTCAAGAATCACTAGAGTCAGGAGTGGTTCCAGACAATTGGAAAATTGCAAATATTACTCCACTGTTCAAGAAGGGAGCAAAGCAGAAGTGTGGAAACTATAGGCCGGTGCACCGACTTCAGTGGTTGTAAGATTTTAGAGTCCATTATAAGGGATGAGGTTTCTGAGCACATGATAAAATAGGCCGAGTTCAACATGGTTTTATAAAAAGGAGATCTTGTCTGACGAACCTGTTGGCATTCTTTGAGGAAGTAAATAGCAGGATAGGCAAAGGAGAGTGAGTGGATGTTGCTTACCTGGATTTTCAGAAAGCCTTCGATAAGGTGAGGCTGCTAAAGAAGATGAGAGCCCATGGTATCGTTGGGAAGATACTAGCATGGATAGCCGGTTGGCTGAATGGCAGAAGGCAAAGAGTGGCAATAAATGGAGCTTTTTCTGGTTGGCTGCCAGTGACTAGCGATATTCCATAGGGGTCAGTGCTGGGGCCGCTACTCTTCACGGTGTATGTTAATGTCACTGTGTATGCCACTGAATGGTTTCACCACTCAAAACGCAAACCATCATCGGAGCATCAGTAAAGTAACTGTGGAAATCACCTGTCATGTGTCTTCACCAGGGTAATGCCCCTGTCCCACTTAGGAAACCTGAACGGAAACCTCTGGAGACTTTGCGCCCCACCCAAGGTTTCCGTGCGGTTCCCGGAGGTTTTTGTCAGTCTCCCTACCTGCTTCCACTACCTGCAACCTCCGGCAACCACCGGCAACCTCCGGGAACCGCACGGAAACCTTGGGCGAGGCGCAAAGTCTCCAGAGGTTTCCGTTCAGGTTTCCTAAGTGGGACAGGGGCATTTAAAACAGTCACTTTCTTGTGAATTAATGAATCTTCCACTCACCATTGGTCAGGAAGGTTTTAAATCTTCAATTTTAAGCTTTCCTGCGAAGTTAATTATCTGATCTCTGTATTTGTAAGCTGGCAGGAAGATTATAGCACTCCACAGAATGTTAATTTAATCACCATGATTAGCTGGTGTACGCCCAGCGAAGATTCTCCCATCTATTATCTGAATGGGAATGGGTACAAACCAAGTATAATTAGCTGGAAATAATCACTCTCAGTGACAATTAATCTAATGTGATAATGTACATTTTACTCCTTTAAATTTACTCAATTTTTGATCTTTATTGCAGAAATTTATAGCAGATTATTTTTATTATGGTGGGAAAATGGTGGTGAAAGATGATAGCAGATTAAACTGTTACAGGTGCACAACCTTTTATCCGAAGATCCAAATAACGAAAACCTCCGAATAGCGGACATTTTTTCGGTCCTTGAAGAAAGGTCCTTGAAAACGTTCACCGAGGGCGGCCCGCAGAGGTGACAGCGGAACCTCCGGTCGGTCCTCGAAGAAAGGGGAACTAAATCCCCATTCATAAAAGAGAAGGTGAGGGTATATTGCGCGGGAGGGTTAATAATTGACAATATGCTGCTGCCTGCCCGCTGAGTTAAAAAGTTCCCATGGTAGACTCACGATACACAGTGTATCATGAGTCTTGCGTGGGAACTTTTTAACTCAGCGGGCAGGCAGCAGCAGATTGTCGCTCCCTTCAGTTTCACCCCACCTACACCCCTCTGCTTCCCGGCCATGTGTGTGACCCCTTCCCTCCCCTCTCCAGCTCCCCGCTCATTGCACCGGCGCGGGGGCTTTGCACTGTCTTCACGTCGGCGATACCAACAGGTCAGTACCAGTCACCGGAGACGTCAGGACCAACGGGACACCGACCCCCAGGCCCACTGCAAGCACGGAGATCCCAGAGACCCACAGCCAGCAGCAGCCCAGCCCCGTTCCAACTCCAGAGGAAAACTGCAAATTGGCCGGAGACGTCAGGACCACCAGAAGCCGTTCCCCGAGCTGCGCCCCTTCATCGGGACACCGACCCCCAGGCCCACTGCAAGCACGGAGATCCCAGAGACCCACAGCCAACAGCAGCCCAGCCCAGCCCCGCTCCAACTACAGAGGAACCTGGGTTGCGGATGACGGGGCGCAGCTCGGGGCGCCGTAGGGGCCCATCGGGGAGCGAGTTCCTGTTGGTCCTGACGTCTCCGGCCACCTGCCATCCTCCGGGAACTGTACCGCCCTTGCAGGAGAGTGGGGTTGTTTGCAGTTGCAGAGGGAGGGGGCAAGGGCGGTACAGTTCCCAGTCTCAGCTCCAGTCCAGGGGGGTGGCCGGAGACGTCAGGACCAACGGGACACGACCCCCAGGCCCACTGCAAGCACGGAGATCCCAGAGATCCACAGCCAGCAGCAACTCCAGCCCAGCCCCGCTCCAACTCCAGAGGAACACGTAGGGGCAGAAGCTGATGGTGTGCAAGGTACGTCTTGTTCTTGGGGTGGCGGATGAGGGGGCGCAGCTCAGGCTGTGGGCAAACTGCCACTTGTCGCCGTAGCAGCCCATCGGGGAGCGGATTCCTCTGGAGTTGGAGGGGGAGGGGGGTATTGTGCTGTTTGATCGCCCCCTGCTATCCCAGGGACAGGGAGACACAGCGGCTTTTTAGACTGGTGGGCAATCACTTCCAAAGTTCTGCCCACACAGTCAGTACACCTCTCCTACACTGCATTTCATACAAACATTTATTCTGCAAGAAAAAACTACATGAAGACTCAAACTCGCGACCGAGTAACTGCCGGGATCAAGGCGCAAACTCGCGACCTTGTGGATATGAGCCGAGCACTCTACCACTGAGCCAGCCATTAAAAACTACGCTAAAAAATTTCCATTCCGAAGGCCGACAAATTCTGAATTACGAAAAGTGTCTGGTCCCAAGGCTTTCGGATAAAAGGTTGTGCACCTGTAATTATTTCTGAGGGCATTGAATCAGAGACTATAGTTCATTCAGTTGAATGCCTGTGATGAGGATCAGTTAGTTTTATTTGGATAAGTTTACACAAAAAATAATTAAAACTTCTAAAATTGAACTGATAAAGACGATGCAGTCAGAAATTGCTACATTTCTTTCCTCAGCCTTTGCCTGAATCGGAGTACAATGGGAATCAGGAATCAGTGGGATACAAAATAAACTATGGGAAGTCAGAGGGGAATGGGTCAACTCTGACCCACATCATCCACGATCGTATTGAGCGGGATTTCACCATCGAGGATCTGGAGGAGTGGACTGAGTACAGAGTGCAGGTGCATGCGTTCAACGCCATCGGCTCCGGACCCTGGAGTCCACAGGTCAATGGTCGCACCAGAGAATCCGGTGAGTTTGTTTACAAGAGAGACGCAAGGACCTGCAGTTGCTCGTTTACAAGCAAAAACACAAAGTTCTGGAGTAACTCAGCGGGTCAAGCAGCATCTCTGGAGAACACGGACTGGTGATGTTTCGGGTCGGGACCCTTCTTCAAATTCAAGAGAAGTTCTGAGCCTGAAGAAGGGTCCCGACCTGAAACGTCGACAATCCATGTTCTTCAGAGACACTGCCTGGCCCGTTGAGTTACTCCATCACTTTGCGTTTTGTTTTTAAGGTGCTTACATGCTGATGAACAACAATAGGCCTCATCTCAATTCCCACGGCATTAAAGTCGGTGCTATTGTTGTGGGAAAAAAAGTTGCCAGTATACACATCAATGAAAAATTAAGCTACATTTATCAACAATTTTATTTCTTCAATACCCCTTTCAATGGTATTGATTTTGTGACCAAACAAATTCTAATTTAATAACTAATAAAGGGGCACCATTATGAGTTATTTTTGGAGGGTATTGTAAATATATTATTTATATTGTTTATTATGTCATCTATGAAGACAGTGTTGCCAGACCTGTTATGCTGCTGCAAGTAAGAATGTTGTTCTGGTTTCAGTACGTGACTTGACTAAAAAGTATAAATTGAAGAGTCACAGGAGCCCAACTTGCCCACATCGACCAACATGTCCCATCTACACCAGTCCCAACTGCCTGCATTTGGCCCATATCCCTCTAAACCTGCCCTGCCCATGCACCTGCCTAAACGTTTCTTAAATTTGCGATAGTCCCTGCCTCAACTACCTCCTCCAACAGCTTGTTTCATACACCCACCAGCCTTTGTGTAAAAAAGTCACCCCTCAGGTTCCCATTAAATCTTTCCCCTCCTAACCTTAAACCTATGTCATCTGGTTCTCGATCTGAAGGTGTCGTTTTTAACCTTTGACAAGTGCTAGTACTCTGTACCAGTGTGTACCGTCACAACAAAAGCATTGATTGAAGTCATACAGCCTGTAGTTTTCTGCCCCGTTGTGTAGACCAGAGCACTCCATGGTCAAAGATGGGGCCATTTTGCACAACAGTTTCTGGCCCCACAGCCCAGCGGTTAAAGCACAAAACTGATGAACCTGAGCTTGTTCAACCATTTCACACCAGAGTCCAGTGTTCCCTGCTTTATTGCGGTCTCCTCGTTGAGCTGGTGATGTCTGGATCACTGGCAGCCGGAGCAGATGTCAGGGATGGCAGTGTTGTCCTTCGACGACTGATGGAACCTTACATTTGAGAGTTTAGAAGATGTGATCTCATTGAAATTTGCAGAATTCTTAAGGGGCTTCTGGGGAGCAGTGGAATTGATGTTTACCCTTGCTGAGGGTATCTATGTCCATATGTTGAAATATTTATGTCCATATGTTTATATCATATGATGAAAGAATGGATCGACTGGACATATTCACTGGAATTTAGAACTAAGGATGAGAGAAGATCTTAAAGAATTCTTAAATTCTTAAGGGATTAGACAGGCTAGATGCAGGAAAACATAGAAACATAGAAAATAGGTGCAGGAGTAGGCCATTCGGCCCTTCGAGTCTGCACCGCCATTCGATATGATCATGGCTGATCATCCAACTCAGTATCCCATCCCTGCCTTCTCTCCATACCCCCTGATCCCTTTAGCCACAAGGGCCACATCTAACTCCCTCTTAAATATAGCCAATGAACTGGCCTCAACTACCTTCTGTGGCAGAGAATTCCACAGATTCACCACTCTCTGTGTAAACTGTGTAAAAATGTTCCTGATGTTGGAGGAGTCCAGAACCAGGGGTTACAGTTTAAGAATATGGGATAGGCCATTTAGGACTGAGATGAGGAAAAACATTTTCATCCAGAGAGTTGTGAATTTGTGGAATTCTCTGCCACAGAAGGCAGTGGAGGCCAATTCACTGGATGTTTTCAAGGGAGAGTTAGATATAGCTCTTTGGGCTAACAGAATCAATGGATATGGGGAGAAAACAGGAACGAGGTACTTATTTTGGATGATCAGCCATGATCATATTGAATGGCGGTGCTGGCTCGAAGGGCTGAAAGGCCGACTCCTGCACCTATTTTCTGTTTCTTTGTTTAGAACTCAGGGTCATAGCCTGTGGCTTGTTAATTAGTTGTAACCAACTCTGACTCACCGGAAATGACGTGGTGGGTGGTTCTGGTGGCATTGGAAGTGGTTGACAATTTCCAGCAACTACAGCCTTATGGTTTTGCATTCTTTTTCACAGACTACATGGCCACCAAAGTGAAATCATCAGATTCCAAAATAAATGTGTAGAAATTAATTACAATTAAATACTTAAAATAAACCAAAACCAAACAATATATTAACTGTATGTAAAAATGAAGTAAATATGTTGATTTAACTAATTTGAAGTTAAACTAATCACAATAACTTTTTTTTTAACAGTAATTAACTGAATATAAATGTGAAGTAATTGCATTGATTTAAATAATTTGAAATTAAACTAAAGGCTTAGATATCTACTTTCTTTTAATTGCTTCAGACCTCAGTTCTGTGTCGTGCTGTATTGCCACATGGTTGCTTCTGCTGTGATTATAACATCAATTATAAACTCATTTGCTGGATGCTTGGCTCATACCTGGGATACATTGGGTTTATATCTACTGGTGTTTAGAAGACCGTGAGGTAACTTGTTTGAAATGTGTCAGATTCAAAGGGGTCTTAACTGGCGAGACGTGAAGAGGATATTTCCCTCTTGGGGGAACATTCGGAGTGAGAGGTCACCACTAAAAATAGAAGGTCACAAATTTAAGAGGGAAATGAGAAATTTCTTGTCAGAAGGTCATGAGTCGTCAGAAATGTTTCCCTCCAAGGGCAGTGGATTTGAGTCTTTGAATATTCTTAAGGCAGAGATAGATCCTGGACACTGACAGGATGATCGGTGAGGGGATTGGAATGTGGAACGAGGTTACAGTCAGACCAGCCACAAAAGGCAGAGAAAGCTCGAGGAGCCAAGTGGCCTTTATGTTCTCATGTATAGTGTATCTCCCCATATGGGAACATCCTGGACAAGTCACAATGCGCAACTGACAATACGTTCCATGGACACGGTTTCCTCTCCACGGGTCTTCTGACATTCAAACGGTGGCCAAGGTTTTAACACACAACGTACCGACATATTTTAAAAGATAGAGTGCATGTACATTAAATTGTTATGTGCATTGTGGAGAAACTCATCTAATTTTGAACAAATTATGATAAAGTACTAATTCTTTTACAAAAAAAAATTACTATTTTCTCAGACAATTTACTTTCATGAAGTTCACCTGAGTTGAAACTAAATGCTAAAGCCCTGCACCCCCCCCCCTCCCCCACCTTGCTTCCAGCATTATCACCCCCCCCCCCCCCCCCCCCCCCTCCACTGCCACAATGAGGAAGGGTCCCAACCGGAAACCTCACTTATCCATGGTCTCATAAGGCAAAGGAGCAGAATTAGGCCATCAAGCCTATTCCACCATTCAATCATAGCTGATCTATCTTCACTCTCAACTCCATTCTCCTGCCATAGCCCCATAATTTTTGACACCCTTGTAAATCAAGGATCTGCCAATGTCCACCTTCAAAATACTAATACTATCCTGAGATGCTGTCGGACCCGCTGAGTTACTCTAGCATTTTGTCGTCTACCTGTGATGCATCGATGCATTCTGATATTATGCTTTCTACAATGCATCCATTGATGTTGGAGAGAGTTGTTGGAGACTTGCCAACATTCCTTAGTCCCCTGAGGAAGTAGATGCGTTGGTGCAATTTAGTTTACTTTACCTCTGTTTAGTTTAGTTTGTAGTCATGTGTACCGAGATACAGTGAAAAACTTGGCTGAGGCATGAATGTAGTTGGTCCAGGACAAACAGTTCGTGATATTTACACCCAGGAACTTGAAGTTCTCAACCATCTCCACTTTGGCACAACCACCGTCTGTGACAATGAATTCCACAGATTCACCACCCTCTAGCTAAAGAAATTCCCCCTCATCTCCTTTCTAAAGGTATGCCCTCTTATTCTGAGGCTGTGCCCTCTGGTCCTAGACTCTCCCACTGGTGGAAACATGCTCTCCACATCCACTCTATCCTGGCCTTTCACTATTCAGTAGATTTCAATGAGATTCTCCTCATCTTTCTAAACACCAGTGGCTGCAGGCCCAGTGCTGTGAAACTTTACTGTAGACTTTACTTTAGAGGTGCTGCATGGAAACAAGACGTTAGGCGCACCGAGTTCGTGCTGATCCTGTACACTAGCACTATCCTACACGTTTGGGACAATTTACAAATCTTATCAAAACCAATTAACCTACAAACCTGTACATCTTTGGAATGTGGGAGGAAACCGGAGCACCCGTAAAAAACCCCACGCGGTCACAGGGTCACAATGCACAAACTCCGTACAGACAACACCCATAGTCAGGATCCAACCCGGGTCTCTGTGAGGAAGCAACTCTATTACTGCTCCACTGTGCTGCCCCTTAACCCAATCATCCCTGGCATCTTTTTTGTAAACTACGTCTGGAGTCTCTCCAAACTTTGTTAGATCTCTAACTTTCAGCAGATCTAATGAAAGGTCACTGAAATAAAACATGCCCCTCGTTTTTCTTTTCACTGCCGGACCTGCTGCCTGTTTGTAGTATTCGCAGTTTTCATTTCATTCCAACAGCATTTGCGTACTTTTGGTGATTGGAAAAACGTTCAAGCATGTCCAAATTTTGAACATGGCTCCAATAAGGATGCTTGTTGGTTAGATGCCACAGTGGTACAGGCTCTGCCTTACAGCACCAGAGACCTGGCTCCAGTCCTGACTATGGGTGTTGCCTGTATGGAGTTTGCATGTTGTCCCAGTGACCACGATTTTATTTTCTCCTTGTGCTCCGGTTTCCTCCCACACTCCAAGATCATACAGGTTTGTAGGTTAATTGGTTTTAGTAAAATTGTAAATTCTCCCTAGTGTGTAGGTTAATGCTAGCGTACGGTCGCTGGTCAGCACAAACTCAGTGGGCTGTAGGGGCTGTTTCCACGCTGTGTCTCTGAAGTTTAAAAGTATGAAGTAAAGGATCTGAATGCACTAGCACTTCTCAACTCCCCCACCAGATGGCAGAAATGAGCAGGGAAGAGGAATTATTTACTAAGCAGCTTCAGAGGAAAACTTAAAGTGGAAAATTTTACTTTTTTTACATCAACTTTGTAAACATTTAATGAATATTTTACGGTTTGCGAAGTTTAACATTATGTTTGTTAATAATCTTTAAAGTTAACATCATCATTGTTGGTAATTTGGAACGTCATTGGTGGTTTGAAGTTTGAATCAATGTGCCTTTGTATCTTTTTGCCTGATTACTGAAATCTCCCCCCCCCCCCCTCCCCTCCCCTCCCCCCATCAACATCACACAGAAGTCTGGGCTGATAAACTGGAGATTGTACCCAGGACGGGAGTATCTGTTCAATAATCTGCGCCGTCTGAAATCTGGCATTTCACCCTGGGGTCAGAGTTCTTGCTCTTGACGTGGCCTGTGGTAAATGTGCTCCCATTCCCTGAAGCCTTGCAGCTGAAGGTCATGCAAGGTCATATAACTGAGGTTGTTGTAGATTGGTCTTGTGCTTTCTGCAGAATCTGACCTGCACAGATTTTAATAGAAACTCAGTCATTGCAGATCCTTGCTGAGGGTCGGTAACTGGTTGTCAGTAACTGGTTGTCGGTTACCAGTTCAGTCGCCAGGTCATTTGCCGGCTGGTAACTCCTCCCGGCTAGTTTCTCCAGCTGGCTGGCGTTGCAGGAAAGAGGCCCCTCTGTAACCGTAGCTGAATGTCTACGGTGGTGCTGTGGGAGAGACAGCCCCAGTCCTGCTGTCTCAACTCCACAAACCGGGTGTCAGAGGTTGTGGGGAGAAGGCAGGAAAATGGGGTTAGGAGGGAGAGATAGATCAACCATGATTGTATGACGGAGATAGACTTGATGCACCGAATGGCCTAATTCTGGTCCTATCACATGAAACCTATCAGAGTCTTTCCTTTGAACATCACAGAGGACACTATCAAGGTACGACTTCCAATTTAAGTACAAAACTGCGTCTTTATTTGTGGCATTGTTTAAACATAATTAGAAACACGCCTGCCACAATAAAACAAAGCAGCTGGAAGCAATGATGTGAAAGGAAGTGATTAATAAACCATATATAATAACAGTGACAGAATCAGTGATTTTTATTGTGGCAGTACTCACGAGTACAGTGTACCGGCAACTCTCCAAAGTTAAACACTCGATATTCAACTTTTTAGAATTTCAATTTTTTATTTAAGATGAGGAAGGGAAGATTTAATAGGAACCTGAGAGGTAGCTTTTTTACACATAGGGTGATGGGAAAATGGAATGAGCTGTATGAAACTTGTACGTTCTCCTCGTGACCTACGTGGGTTTTCTCCGGGATCTAAGGTTTCCACGCACACTCCAAAGGCGTACAGGTTTGTAGGTCAATTGGCTTGCTATAATTGTAAATTGTTCCCTGGTATGTGTAGGATAGTGTTAGCATGAAGGGATCGCTGGTCGTGGTGGACCAGGTGGGCCTAAGGGCCTGTTTCTGCGCTGTATCTCTAAACCAAAGTAAACAAGTGATTGCAGCAATGGTGACTGACTGAGCTTTCACTGGGAAACAGCTGAGTGAGCACAGGCATCGTTGTACCCAGTTCCACGTTCTCACTGCCATTCACTACAATTGCCTAAATATTTTGTTTCTACATTTCTAGCAATCCCATTGTACTTCAATGTAAATTGACGCTTTGTTTTGGAATTACCCTGAGAACAAGACTGAGCATGCAACTTGCATTCTTAATTGAAACTAACAAATCAGTCATTACGAATTAAACCCAACCACAGAACCTGTGGTATCAGCTCATTGCAGAAGCGGCTCAACAACGAGAGACCGGTCCTGACCTATTCTCTACCTCAATGGAGACCCTTGGACTTTACTGGAATTTACCTTTATCATGTATTTGTACTGTGGACGGCTTGATTGTAATCAAGTATAGTCTTTCCACTGTCTAGTTAGCACGCAACAAAAGCTTTTCACTGTACCTTGGTACACGTGACAATAATTTAAACTAAACTAAAACTCTTCCTGAGTGTCTCCCTTCAGAGTAGACATTCTACTGTGCTATAGGGAGAAAAAACGACACAAACTGCTGGAGTAACTCAGTGGGTCAGGCAGCATCTCTGGAGAGAAGGGATGGGTGACATTTTGGTCAAGACCCTACACATTTCTTCTGTTATAGCTAGATGTTGTGTCAATAATTTGCTATTGCGTCATGTTCTACTATAGACACGGCATCAAAAAATCTAATGCTAGAATCACCTTTAAAGGAAGAGAGAGTAGTAGCAAGGAACTGTCGATGATGGTTTTACCAAGGAAAGACACAACGTGTGGAGCAACACAGTGGGTCAGGCAGCAATGCTGGAGGACGTGGGTGGGTGCCGTTTCAGGTTGAGAGGAAGGGTCTCAGCTAGAAACATTACCTATTTAAAAGAAGAGATTTTGAGGAATGGATCGCAACAGTGTGGGACTTTGGTAGCTGATGGCAAGTACAGCAATGTCGGCCAGGGTTGGAGGAGGGTCTGATGGTGGGAGGAGGTCACAGATGTGGGTGAATAGTTCGAGAACAAGTCGGGGAATGTCAGAGTCATCAAGCACAGAGATTACAGGTGACTGAGACTCGACAAGAGTTGGCATTTGGGTAGTTTAGTTTCAGAGGAGCTCACCATCAGCTTATCGAGCAATCGCATTACAATTTGGCAACAGACCAGCACATTTAACCCCGGAATTATTTTATCATTCCCGAAACACGATGCTACATCCATCTGCTAATTATTTGATTATGATGATGTAACAACAAATATTTTCGATTGAAGGTATACAAAAATTAAAGACGAGATGTAAATATAATCAGCAGATAATCTAAACCTGGAGCTATTTCTTTAAAGCTTATACATAGAATGATGGCAATGATGGAGTCATTGTGAATTTAATTTCCTAATGGCTGATCTGGTAATGCTTGTAGACGTTAGCTGTGATTGCATATTCTAAGAAAAGACATGAAGTAATGGCTTATAATGTGGAGTTACTAAGTGTTGAATTACAGCTGGCTTTAATGTGCAGCAATCATTGAATTCCATTGAGTTATAGCAGGAAGTAATGTTTAAATTAAATATAACTCTCGTTAAGTAGCCTGTTAGAGGCCTCCTAGTTTCTGTGGAATTGGTTCTATTACCCACGTGTTTAGATCTTTTACCAAATTCTGATGGAGTCAGTGGTAAACAAATTATTGTGTCAAAATATTGTGTCTTGAATATGATAACTTGGAGTGAATCTCCTACTGTTAGTCTCATGGACAAGGAGAGTCCGAGCAGTGTCTCTGGTCAGTCCCTAGCTAGAAGAAGGGAATGTTCACCACATTGGTTTCCTATCCTGGTGGGTTTAGAGATTGGAGATCTAGCAATGGCAACAGGCCTTTCAGCCCACCGAACCCAGGCCGACCATCGATCACCCGTTCACACTAGTTCTATGTTATCCCACTTTCTCATTCATTCCCTAGACATCAGGAGCAATTTACAGAGGGCCAATTAACCTACAAACCTGGGCGTCATTGGGATATGGGGGGGAAACCGGAATACCTGGAGGAAACCTGCACGGTCACTGGGAGAACTTGCAAACACCACACAAACAGCACCCGAGGTCAGGATTGAACCTGGGTCTCTGACACTGTGTGGCAGTGGCTCTACCAGCTGTGCCACTGTGCCATGGGTGTACCATGATTCTTTCTACAAATACATGCATGCTTTAGTTGGTTGAATAGTAATAGTAACATCCTCCATGGTCAGATGTCCTTTGAGCATTCACTCACTAGCTCCTCAGTAAAAGTCGGCAGACGATGTCCTGGGATATCTGCTCTCCCTGAAACCAGACTATATCTGTGCAGGGAACAAACCTGATCGCAACTCATCATCTTTTCAAGCCATTACTTTTCATGGTGTCGCTGCAAAACTTATTAATATCCACGAAGATGATTCAGACATGGACTAAAGGACAGTAAAAAAACAACTCGAGTTTTTACCTTAAATATAATATGGTTTCAGATTATGTTAATTATTGCCACGTAATTTATGCAGAATACATGGTGAAAAATTATGAAATGTGATCTGCTTCCCCATCTTGGTTTTGACCATAACTGTTTTGACTTCTGGGATGGCATTATTGAGGTGTACCATAGTCAGGGTTGAACCTGGGTCTCTGGCGCTGTGAGGCAGCAGCTCTACCCGCTGCACCACTGTGCCGCCCCAAGTTCTCCAGAGATGCTGCCTGACCTGCTGAGTTACTCCAGCACTTTTGTCTTCTTTTGCAATATATCAGTTGGATGAAGCCCTGAAGAATTGTAACATCTCTCTCTATTCATTTTCCCATGAAAGCTGATTGCTAATCTGGACAATGATGAACGGTTAATTAAATTTGTTCAGTGTTATTGGTCGGCAGCCAAAACTGAAATGACTGTGTGGTCGATGAGTGAGCAACAGCCAAGATGACTTTGCTCCCTGTGCAACTAACCTTCTTCAAAATTACCAATTAACTCCGAGATTCCTGGTCTCATCTGGGGCGTTTGACAATTGCAGTGGCCACAGGCGCCTCTGTTTGAGCGGGATCGTGGCCAGCAAGTAATCCTCAGGTTTACCTCATCTGAACTCTGGAGGCTGTTTGGCCTTCAGCCCCTCACCTCCCCTCATGGTTCCTCCCCTTGGCCCACTATGGAAAATCAGCATGATTCAGAACATAGAGCAGAACAGAACAGGAACAGACCCTTCGGCCCACAGTGTATGTGCTGAATGTGATGCCAAGTTCAACTGATCTCATCTGCCTGTACATGATCCATATCCTTCTATTCCCTGCACTTCCATGTGCCTGTCTAAAAGCCTCTTAAACATCACCATCATATCTGTCTCCAGCACCTGGCAATGCACTCCAGGTACCCACCAGCCTCTGTGTAAAAACAATTGCCTCTCACATCTCCATTAAACTGTCCCTTCTCACCTTATAGCTGCGCCCTCTAGTATTGGACATTTCCACACTGACTGTTTATCCTACCTGATAGCAGTACCCTCATAATTTTAAACACCTATTAAGACTCCCCTCGCGAGACCTCTGTCATTCCAGAGAAAGCAATCCAAGTCTGTGAAACGTTTCCCTGTAGCTGAAACCCTCCAATCCAGGCCACATTCTGGTCAACCTCAGCACCCTCTCCAAAGCCTCCATGTCCTTCCTGCAATGTGGCACCAGAAGTGCAGGCCATACTCCCAATGTGTCCAGACTAAAGTCCTCTTAAGTTGCACCATGAGAGTTGTTTTTTATAATATTCCACAAAATAATCAGGATTTGACTATTAAAAGCCATCCTGAAAATATTTTTAAGAAAACGCGTATAAATAAACATGACTTTTTAGCACTGCGTGATATGACTAATTATTTTGATCTAAGATTTAATGAACAAAGGAAGTTCATGATGTCATCTACTTGGTGCAGATTGGCCTTGCAATGTTAGAAATATAGAAAAATAGGTGTAGGCCATGCAGCCCTTCGAGCCAGCACCATCATTCAATATGATCATGGCTGATCATCTAAAATCAGTACCCCAGTCCTACTGTTTCCCCATATCCCCTGATTCCTTCCGCTAAATCTAAAGCTAAACCCTAGAGCTAAAACTGGGGTCCCAGCTCTTGAAAATATCCAGTGAATTGGCCTCCACTGCCTTCTGTGGCAGAGAATTCCACAGATTCACGACTCTCTAGGTGAAAAAATGTTTCCTCATCTCAGTTCTAAATGGCCTACCCCTTATTCTTAAACAGTGACCCCTAGTTCTGTACTCCCCCAACAATGGGAACATTTTTCCTGCATCTAGCCTGTCCAATCCTTTAAGAATTTTATACTGTATGTTTCTATAAGATCCCCTCTCAACCTTTTAAATTCCAGTGAATACAAATCCAGTTGGCCCATTCTTTCATTATATGTCAGCCTCGCAACCTGGGAATTAAACTGGTGAACCTACGCTGCACTCCCTCAATAGCAATAATAGCCTTCCTCAAATTAGGAGACCAAAATTGCACACAATTCTCCAGGTGCGGTCTCACCAGGGCCCTGTACAACTGCAGTAGGACCTCCTTGCTCTTAAACTCAAATCCTCTCACAATGAAGGCCAACATGCCATTAGCTTTCTTCACTGCCTGCTGTACCTGCATGCTTACTTTCAGTGACTGATGTACAAGCACACCCAGGTCTCGTTGCACCTCCCCTTTTCCTAATCTGGCACCATTCAAATAATAATCTGCCTTCCTGTTCTTGCCACCAAAGTGGATAACCTCACATTTATCCACATTATACTGCATCTGCCATGCATCTGCCCACTCACCCAACCTATCCAAGTCACCCAGCAGCCTCATAGCATCCTCATTGCGGCTCACATTGCCCCCCAGCTTTGTTTCATCCGCAAACTTGGAGGTGTCACATTCCCTTGTCTCAATCATTAATATATATTGTCAATAACTGGGGTCCCAGCACCGAGCCTTGTGGCACCACACTAGTCACTGCCTCTGCCTGCCATTCTGAAAAGGACCCGCTAATTCCTACTCTTTGCTTCTTGTGTTTCTTGGTCTAAGCCTTCCTCTCTCCCATCCAAATTTATTTATCCACATCAGCGCTCTCCACCCCCCAAACCTTCTCTTGCCATTTCCCTGTTGCACAGATTGAATGTCGTAGTCATTTACCAGCAGTTTTGAAACCTCTGTACCAAATAGTGCAATGATTTTTAAAAACCAAGCAAATCAATAGTATGAAAGCAATGCCACAATTATAATCTCAGCCACGCAACAAGATCACATTATTTCCTCGTATTTAAACATCAGCTGCGATCACAAATCTATCCGTTTGCTTCCATCTGAAACTGAACTAACGGTAACTTTCCCTCTTTTTGAAATTCGCTATCGACACAGATAAAGCTGAATGCAATAAGGTGCCCTCTTATCTTGACAAAATAATAAAACAAGCACTATCGTTGATGTGCTGAAAGATTTGATAGTTGATACAGGGTGTTAAATTTTTAATGATTACTGCAATGTCGAATATCCTTCATTAGGATGCTAATGGCATCTTTACAGTATTTGTTGCAGGCATCATGTTTGCTTCTGTTTCAGAGCTTCAGATAATATAGATTACATATTAGTGTGGAGTTACTCATAATTGCTGAAACCCAATTTCTGTTAAACTTGGTTGACAATATTTTGCAAGTGAATGTGAATGAGGTCAAGGTTTAGCAGAAATTTGTGTTGTTTAAACCACCTACTAGCCGAGCGATGTGGAGTGTAGGGGCACAAGGATAGATCTCTAGCTCAAACAGCGTGCATGTTACAGTGGTCTCAATGTTCATACAGAATTAATATTACGGAAGCATAAAAAATAATGATAAAGAAATCGATTATTCATCTCATCTGATAAAGAGATACTTGGTATTTGGTTTAGTTTAGTTATGAGATACAGCGCGGAAACCGGCCCTTCGGCCCACCGTGTCCGCGCCGTCCCGTGTGCCCCGCACGCTAACACTATCCGACACACACTAGGGATAATTGGTTTTAAAATTTTACCAAAGCCAATGAACCTACAAACCTGTACATCTTTGAAGTGCGGGAGGAAGCCAGAGCACGGAGGTCACGGGGTGAACGTACAAACTCTGTACGGCCAGCATCTACGGTCAGGATCAAAACGGGTCTCTGGCGCTGCAAGGTGGCAACTCTACCGCTGCGCCACCGTGCCACCCATTGGTTATTGGTATTGGTTTTATAATTGTCAATAATACCGAGATACAGTGAGAAGCTTTGTTTGTGTGCGATCCCAACAAATCATATTGTACATAGGTACAATCAAGCCAAATACAAGTACGACAGGTAGTGCAAAGAGAAACATACCAGAGTGTGGGATATAGTGTTACAGCGTTCTAGTGTTAAAGTTACAGATAAAAGGTTGATCGTTGGCAATGAAGGTTGCTTAGAAAATCAGGACCACACTATAGTTTAGGGAGGACCGTTCAGTGGTGTGTTGACAACGGGGAAGAACGTGAGCTCTCTGGTAGTGGTGGCATTCTGCTGTCTCCAGGCTGAAACTCTTAATTCATTCAAATTATGCTGAATGTAGTGTTACAGCATTGGAGCGTCAGAGTTACAGAGAAAATTCAGATTAAAAAGTGCAAGGGCCATAATGAGGTAGGTTGGAAGATCGAGACTACATCCTTGCCTTATGGGAGGAGCATTCAGTAGTGTCATAATGGGGAAGAAGCTGATCCTGAATTTGGTGGTATGTGCTTTCAATCTTTTGTATCTTCTGCTCGACGGGAGAGGGGAGAAGAGGGAATGACCGGGGTGTGAGTGGTCCTTGATTATGTTGGCTACTTCCCCAAGGCAGCGGGAAGTGTAGATGTAGTCGGTTATGGAGTGACTGGTCAGTGTGATGGACTCAGCCACATCCACAACTCACTGTGATTTCTTGCTGACTTGGGTAGAGCTGTTCTCAAACCAACTGATAGGATGCTACCTGTGCCATACATCTGTAGAAGTTGGTATGAATTATTGGAGACATGGCTTCCTTCATTAATCTCCTGAGAAGTAGAGGTGTTAGTGTGCTTTCTTGGGTGAAACATCAATGTGGCTGGCCCAGGCCAAACTGTTGGTGATATTCACACCTAGGAATGGAAAGGTCTGAACTATCCCCACTTTGGCACCCTTGATGCTGACCGCTGGAGCTGAACGTTGAGATTCAGGTTGATCCCATTCCCTGCTCTTTGTCCATTGTCTTGTTTCCAGGTATTTTAGTGCTGAGAAATGTAATTGCTTGATGCTGTGATTTTATTCCCCACCTCACTGTCTTCAGCATCATTGAAAATCAATAATCGGCAGTAAAACATGGCAACATCATTCTCCAGGTCATTTTAAATCACTCCAGCAATTCAGTTTGAGTTCCTTTCATAATCCAATGTGTTTATAGTTGCTTCTGGCGCATAGCAGAAGACCGTAGACCAAATTGTCCCAGAGGACCATTCGCTGGGTAATACCTGCACAGGCTCAGGGAAGATAGACACAAAAATCTGGAGTAATACAACGGGTCAGGCAGCATCTCTGGGGCAAAGGAATAGGTGATGTTTCGGGTCGAGACCCTTCTTCAGTGAGATTCAACAGTTTATATCAATCAGGATTGGACACCCCTGTCTACAACGAGACTAACAATGGATGGTAAAAGCTGTGGAAATGAGTCGGGGTGAAAACCATCAGGACTTGCAGTGGCTCAGCACAAGTAGTAACATTATTATTGACTTGTGGCACCAAAGTGCTATTTCATTCCTTTTAAATATTTAATCTCTGAAGAATGCAATTCTCCAATAACCCTGTTGGATAACAGGAGAGGATTGCACGAAGAAGGTCGGCTATGCCGCAGGGAATATGAGCAGAATTCACCATTATATCCAGACGCTTGCAGTATTTACCGCATGACCTTGTGAGCGTGTGCGACTGTTCAATAGGAGAGAGGAGGTTGGGGCTGGAATGACTGATGTACATAAAGTAGACAGGAGACGAGGCAGCATGTTACTGGGTCAGCAGAATAAGAGAAGACGTATACATCAGCAAAATATATGTTCAGAACTAGAATCTTTACTTCTGAATAAGTTAATTCTCCAAAAAGCCCAATTTATAACAGGAGACCTAATGGAATAGAATCAGTGAACATAGAACATAGCACAGTATAGCACAGGAACAGGCCCTTCGGCCCACAGAGTCCACGCCGAACATGATGCCAAGTTACACTAATCTCCTCTGCCTGCACTCAATCCATATCCCTCCATTCCCTGAATATCTGTGCATCTATCTAAAAGTCTCTTAAACACATCTCACGTCTGCCTCGACCTCCACCCTTGGCAATGTGTTCCAGGCACCTTTGAAGAAGAAGGGTTTCGGCCCGAAACGTCGCCTATTTCCTTCGCTCCATAGATGCTGCTGCACCCGCTGAGTTTCCCCAGCAATTTTGTGTACCTTCGATATTCCAGCATCTGCAGTTCCCTTTTGAACACCTTTGGTGTGGCATTTGGTTGCTTGAGTTTAGGGCAGTACGTGTGGGAAGGAACAGCAGATGCTGGTTTAAACTGAAGATAGACACAAAATGCTGTAATAACTCAGCAGGACAGGCAGCAAGCATCTCTGGAGAGAAGGAATGGTTGATGTTTCGGGACAAAACCCTTCTTTGGACTAGTACATGACTGTGGATTTAGCTGGTGATATTTTTATAGCTTCTGTCAATGCTTTCAGAATTGTTGAATTGTTTTTGAAATTCTTCTTGTGGCTGTGGAATTATTTGTTCCCTGGATAATTCCTTTCTTTGTATTTTTAGTTCCTTCCTCAGGTCCAACAAATGTCTCTTCTCTTGCTCTAAACTCGAACAGCATCCTGGTCAAATGGAATGAGGTCCCCAAACAGAATCGCAATGGACTCGTCCTAGGCTACAAGGCAAGCTGGTATTAATGTCATGGCGTCATACAGCTCGGAAACAGGCCATTCAGCACACCTCATCCATGACAACCAAGATGCCCCATCTGAGTTAGTCCCATTTGCCTGGGTTTGCTCCATATCCCTTAAACCTTTTCTATCCATGTACCTGTCCAAATTACTTCTCATGTACAAGAAAGAACTGCAGATGCTGGATTAAATCAAAGGTAGACACAAAATGCTGGAGTAACTCAGCGGGACAGGCCAAAGATCCTATAGCGGATATAGATGGAGAGACCACAAACCAGAGTTAAAGAAATGCGCTCTTCTGAGATCTGGACATGGACAAATGTTGTTTTAACCTCCATTAGTTCACATGAGCCTGATCATGGGACTGGCTTCAATGGAACACATTGGCCCAAGGGTCAATGACTCTATAACCTCATGTGTTTTGTTCCTGATGTTAGGCACAAATATCTACCATTATTTCCATTCATCTTTTCCATGTGACATTAGCTCAATGGCCACAACATTTTCCACCTATTGACAGTGATAGCAAACTGTTAACACAGTGAAGTCAATTTCAAATCTGAAAACCCCTTCATGTAGTTTCATCATCTTCTCAACGGAGGGATAAAAATACTGTTTTTGTTTATTTTAGTATAGAGATACAGCATGGAAACAGTCCCTTCGGCCCACTAAGCCCGTGCCGACCAGCGTTCCCTGCATAAGTACCCTATCCTACACACACTAGGGACAATTTACAATTATACCAATGAACCTACAAACCTGTATATCTTTGGAATATGGGAGGAAACCGGAGATCCCGGGGAAAACCCACGCCGTCACGGGGAGAACGTACAGACAGCACCCGTAGTCAAGATCGAACCCGGGTCTCTAGCGTTGTAAGGCAGCAACTCTACCGCTGCACCACCTTGCTGCACACCAACACTCAACAATAACATGGCAGATGCTGCCGGTCACTTTATCAAAAGATGAACGTAAAACATGACTTCTTGTTGGAATTCCTCTCACACTGTACGTGCATTTTTCTCTGTTTGAACATAGGTCCTTTACAAGGAGAAAGACCTGGAAACTCCTACAAAGTTCAGGACCATTGAAGGCAACGCCACCCATGTTGTCCAACTTGTTGACCTGGGGAAGTACGTGCTGTACAAGATCCAAGTGCTTGCTTTCACCAGGATTGGAGATGGAATGCCCAGCTTCCCGCCCATTCTTGAGAGAACCCTGGATGATGGTTGGTATTTCCGCGGTGATAAGTAGATAATTGGTTCAAAAACTCCATTTTAAATTTTCGATTGAATGGGATGACGATAAACAAGCGCTATTATCTCATTCAACCAACTCCACAAGAGCAGAGCTCTCCCCTGGAAGAGCAGGTTCACCTGCAGGAGAGCAGGCTGGCACACACTTTTGGGTGACCTTGTAGCATTTGGGAAATGGGTTCCTCAGTGCAACTGTCAATTTTTTCCTAACATGAAACATCTCCAGCAATGCTGCTGTGGTGCCAAAAATATGGAACCATGTCTAGGCCAGGTCTTTGGAGTTTTCTTGATGATCGGTCATCAAACCCTTCAGCCTGTCAAATGACAATATCGCCCTTTATTTCCAACACTTTCAACAAAACTATCATTGCCATGACTTTACAAATTGGACTTGTGCAACGTACCTACCAGTACAGAGAATTATCTGACTGTGAAAGCAATGTGGATGGAGCCAGCATTAATCTAAGAGCCACAAGGAGTGCAGAGATCTGATGGGAGTAATAAAAATTGCAAGGAGCTAGATGTAACATTTGTGGATGATGCCAGGGATCAGAAACCATATAGTTTAGATTGGAATGCAGGAAAATATTCAATAGTAGTTGAATGGGTGAATGAATGAGTGATACTTGATTATAGCATGTGACGTCACAGTGAGGTTATTTGTTTTGCAAACACAAGTATGTAAACAGTCGCCACATATAGGGCACCAACAAAGTTGCAAAGTATTCCATTTAGTCCCCAATGGTCCCCCATTGTTCTCTTGGTGGCTCACCTACACTGGGTCCCCCTCTGTTTACTTGGCTCCCCCCCCCCCTCCCCCCAACCCCGGGACCCTCTTTCTTTTTGGCGACACGTCTGGCACCCACCATTGGCTCGTTTGACCTCCAGAACCCACATGGACCCTTCCGCGACCGACCTCCGGCATCCTCCGCAGTCCCGTCCTCGACCACCTCAGAGATCGTTGCGGTTCTTAAAATACCAAATACAACAAAGCAATTTCTCTTGAATGCCGCGTACAAGTGTAATAGATGTTGAGATGCAAATCTAGTCGTATTTCCCCATTTTATAAGGAAACTAGTGCATTTAGTGAAACGTATAAGCATCTTGGATCTCAGAGTTTGAGATCCACAGCAAACTGAACAAATCTAAAAGCAATGCAAAACCGAGAAGATTTAAGATGAGAAAACAATGTTTGATCCCTTCTATTTCTCAGTGCCGGGACCTCCTGTAGGAATTCTGTTTCCAGAGGTGCGGACAAAATCTGTGCGGCTGGTGTGGCAGCCTCCAGCCGAGCCCAACGGGATCATCCTGGGTAAGTGAAGAGGACATCCAAGTGTGAGCTGTTGTTGGTTGTTGGTGATTGTACATGTTGCATTAAGGGGCATTCTAATCCACGTCTGCTGGGCAGTTTGGGTTCTATTTGAAAGGACATTAAGGACTGGTGTAACTCAGCGGGGCTGGCAGCATCTCTGGAGAACGTGGATAGGTGACGTTTCGGGTTGGGGCCCTTCTTCAAACTCACTGGGTTTTATTTGAGTTGAATGTAACTGTAATCTTCCAACAATGACCGCTATAAACTAACATTCATAAATCAGTACTCTATTAACTCACACTCTGGGCAAATAAACGTGAATGACAATAATTTTCATGTTTTAAGTTTAATCACAGACCCAATGAAATATTTCTACCATTCAAAGGAACTACAAGAAAGTAGAAGCATCTCCAGTTCCTTGTGTCTACATTTTCCTGCTCCAATGCAGTGACTCCTCCCTCCAACGATTCTGAGATCCTCTCTCACTGTTCCTCCTCTCTGATTCCACCTTTCACTTGCCAGACTTTATCCCACCCCCACTTCTTTTCCAACTTTCTATCCCCGTCACAATCCCATCCCGAAATATCACCTATCCATGTACTCCAGAGATGCTGCCTGAACCATTGCACTAATCCTGCACTCTCTGCCTATTTTGTAAACCAGCATCTGCAGTTCCTTCTGTCTGAGGGTATTTGAAATAATAATTTTCTTCTAGTTTCAGCTTCCCACGTGAAACTGCTGTTACAGCTGCAGAATTAATTTACAGAGTTAACAAACTAAGGTGCGATAAAGTTAACAAAATAGTGCATTTCCCAGGGTTGCTCGATGAAACAACCCCCCCCCCCCCCCCCCACACACTCCCCTTCATGAATATCACCTTCCAGACCCTGTCCAATGCTCAATAAAATGATTGGCACATCACATTAGCAGCCAATATAACAATGCCTGCATTATACTAAACCACAAGATCAATTTCCACATTCTGATGTTTGCCATAAATTGAATCCAGAAATAACTATCACAATCCAAGGGTTGACTTTCTGATGAGGTTGTAACACAATAGGTTGCAGAAAGATATTGCAGAGCAGAGGAAGCTTTTTTGTTTTTTTGACACTTGCTCAACTTTCTCCTCAGCTTACCAAGTGACTTATCGGTTAAACACCAGCAGCACGAACGCGGCCACGGTGGACGTGTTGAACCCAAGTGCCCGGCAGTACACGGCCACCGGACTCGAGCCCGAGTGTAGCTACGTCTTCCGCATTACAGCTCAGACCCGTAAAGGTTGGGGAGAGGCGGCAGAAGCCTTGGTGGTAACCACAGAGAAGAGAGGTGAGTAGAACACCTATGGCCGCCTGTCAACACTTTACCCCAATCATGTGCACACGTGACAATATCATTTACATTAATGGCCTTTTATTGGCTCGCAGTTGAAACGTTAAAGGGCCTGTCCCACTGTACGAGGTAATTCAAGAGCTCTCCCGAGTTTTTTTTAAAAACTTGTGGTAAGCACGTAGAATGTACGTTGTGGGTATGTCTGAGCTCAGGATGTCTCTTAGCGGCTCGTAACGCTAACGGCAGGTACTCGGGAAACGCGGTAAGCTCGTGAAGATGCGTGAAGAATTTTCAACATTTGAAAAATGTCCACGAGAGCCCCGAGTACCTACGAGCGGCTATTACCGCAATTTTCCGAGTTCAAATCAGGGGATACCCGTGAGATCTCTTGAATTAGCTCGTAAAGTGGGACAGGCCCTTAACTCACTAATCCTTTATCGAGGTACAGTGAAAAGCTTTTTATTGCGTGCTATCCAGTCAGCGGACAGACTTAACAGGATTACAACTGAGCCAATTAAAGACAGTCCCAGTTCTCCAATGAAGTAGATCTTCTTCTTGCGTATGGCGTGCACAGCCTAAAGTTGTAGACACCATAACACTACATCAGTCTGAAGAAGGGTTTCGGCCCGAAACGTTGCCTATTTCCTTCGCTCCATAGATGCTGCTGCACCCGCTGAGTTTCTCCAGCTTTTTTGTATAACACTACATCTATTTGTTTGTGCACGTCGGGTTGATTGCATTAGTCGAAACAGGTTGCAATCTCCCACCCCAATGAGGTAGATGGTAGTTTAGGACTTCTCTCTAGTTTGCGAAATGATGGTTCAGCTCCCTGATAAGAGCTGGGAAGATAAAAGAAGATATGTACCCCTTTGAAGGAGTGTGCATAGATAAGGTGGGCTGAAGGGCCTGTTCAAGGGTTAAGTGTTTTTGATCGGTGAATTGTTTTCATCCCCAGCTCACCCGCAGCCCCCCAGCAAACCTGCCATCCGACAGCGGGATGTCCAGCCCCGCAGTGTGCTCCTGTCCTGGGATCCCGGTAGTGATGGCCTCTCTCCAGTCCGATACTACACAATCCAGTCCCTGGAGCTCCCCAACGGCAACTGGTCACTTCACTCGGCCTCTGTCAGCCACGAGTCCGTCACCTATCTCGTCGACAGGTAAGCAAGCGATCATTTATTACATGGTTTTGTAGCTGGAATTGCATTTACTTCTTTTGGGAAATGTATCTGCAGGTACTGACCTCTCTGTCCCGTCTGTCCAAAATGAGACATCACCCAATGCGTTCATTCTACAAATGTTTTCAAGAGGATCTAAACCGAGAGGTGCCCTGAATGATTAACTCAGGAAACCTATGTTCAACGGTTATTTTGGTGTAATCACCAACCCCCGTCAATAATTGTCACCAGCGCCTCGAAACATCTCTAGTTACAGATGTCACCGTTCAACTTCCCCTTCCATTCCACTCATTGCTGCTTCATGGAAACGTTGCTGTACGTTCTTGTGTTGAAGGAATAATTCACTCAAAGTAGATAGAGCTATAGAACCACAGACTGTACAGCACAGAAACAGGCCCTTCAGCCCACCTTGTCCATGCCATCCAAATCGGCATACTGGGATTGTCCCATTTACCAGCCTTTGCCCATATTCTTTAGACTTTTAGACCAGACTTTAGAGATACAATGCGTAAACAGACCCTTCGGCCCACCGAGTCCATGCCAGCCAACGATCACCCCGTACACTAGCACTATCCTACACACTAGGAACAATTTACAATTTTTTTTACTAAAGCCAATTAACCTACAAACTTGTATGTCTATGGAGTGTGGGAGGAAACTGGATCACCTGGATAAAACCCATGCGTTCACAGGGAGAATGTGCAAACTCTGTACAGACAGCACCCGTAGTCAGGATCGAACCCAGGTCTCTGCCGCTGCAAGGCAGCAACTGCATCATAGTTTTGGCCACAGTGCTGCCCAAAAAATTCCTCTAGGAATTTCTTTAGAATTTCCTCTAGGACTAGGGGAAAATAAGTGTTCGGCACGGGCTTGAAGGGCCGAGATGGCCTGTTTTCCGTGCTGTAATTGTTATATGGTTATATGGTTATAAACCCTTCCGAATATATAACTGATCAAATGTCTTTTAAAAGTCGTAATTGTATCCGCATCTATAATTTCCCCAAGCAGCTCATTCTCAATATGGACAGCCTCTGAGTGGAAATGTTGCCCCTGAGGTCCCTCTTACATCTCTCACCTCTCACTTTAAGACTGTCAGCATCATTCCCTGGGTGATTGAAGCTTTTGGCTTGCTCTTACAGCTACATTTAAGGAAATGTTTGCTTCCAGCGTGGCTGCAGGATTGCTTCAGAACAGATCCATTATACAAATTGTGCCCTTATCTGCAATCATGGCTGGCTTTTCAAAATCATCATCTGAGACCAAATAATGTGTCGGGTAATCACTGTGTTTAAAATGCCATTGTTCGGCAATCTTGTTGATTTCCTTACCATTGTAACCTCCCCTAAGCCAATTTAACACTTTGTACATCCCAACAATGCAGGAGTAAATATTTGTCTCGGTCGAATACACTAAACATGCAATATTGAGAATAAGTAGAGAATGGTTCAATGAAACTGATCATCAGGTGAGTTCCACACTTGTATGTTGTTACTGAGCACATACACTCTCAATCAATATAAACCTTTAAAGTAAGAGTGAGAAAAATCTAAAAAGATGTTTGTACAAAGGGTAAAGAAACATTACAATCAATAGCAGCTAGAATGAAATGTAAACATTTCTTTTCCAGCTCGACAATCAGTCTGAAGAAGGGTTACGACCCAAAACCTCACCAAGTCTTGTTTTTCAGAAATGCTGCCCGACTTACTGAGTTTCTCCAGCACTTTGCGATCTTTATCAAACTTACTGTAAATTGTGCCTTTGAAGAAGGGTCCCACCCAGAACGTCGCCTGTTCATTCCCCCCCCACAGATGTTGCCTGTCCTGCTGAGTTCCTCCAGCATTGATATTTTACTGAAGATCCAGCATCTGCAGTTTCTTACATTAACATTTTCCCTTTCTGTGTTAGTATTTATTAAATCTGGACGTACCAGTGTGGAACTAATTAAAAGAAAACAAAAATACCAGGATGAAAATAAAAGCAAATTTGCAGCCTACTAAAAAGATGAAACATTGGTGATGTATAAAACTATTTAAATGGTTATGTTTAAGTTCAAATCACTGCCTCATCCATCAGGGGTTTTGATCTCCCACCATCGAAGGGATTTGCAAACAATGCTTCCTCCCAAAGGCAGCCAGCACTATCAGACACCCACACCACCCTAGCCACACTCTCATTTTACTCTTGAAGATACAGGATACTCCTGCAGAACATACAGTATAAGAGCCTGAAAACTATGTAGGAACTGCTTCTTCCCTATAGCCAACAGGCTATTAAACACTACAACCTCCAAATAAGCTCTGAACTACATAGACTTGGGGGCATTGGTTTTGTCTTTTTGCACTATTATTGTTTGTTTTTATGTATATGTATGTATGTGCATATATATATATATGTATGTGTGTATATATATATATATGTATGTGTGTGTGTGTATATATATATACTCGCACACACTGAACTTTTTTCTTGTGTATTATATTGTTTACAGAGTACTATGTTTACATATTCTGTCGTGCAGCAGCAAGTAAGAATTTCATTGTTCTATCTGGGACATATGACAATAAAACACTCTAGACTACTCAGTTTAATGCATTAAATTAGGCATCATTAAGAAGCCAAAAATGTGTAGCTAAAAGGCAGATATGGCATGAAAAGTGCATCGCTACTTTCTTTGAGTAAACACAACATGAATGGTAATCCTTGCGGTGCAAGCATCGAACAAATTTAAAATTCATCAATAATTGGAGTAGTTACTAATGATAAATGGACGGGAGGAGTTGCTATTGAGAAGATACAGACACATTTCTCGATCTTCTCCTTTGCCTGTCCCCAGATGTAATTCTGATCAGCTCCCACACCTCCCGACCCGTTATCCCAGCAATCACCGCTCATTATTCACAACTCTGTAGACGGGGAACTAATTTGGAGCCCATCCAAGTCTAGCACAGCCAAGCACAGTCCTTTCACTCCAGTTGACATGGATACACTTTCTGTGAATAATAGTTAATAGAATTAGGAATAAAGCTCCTGATGAATGTGTTCCCAAGCCGGAGGCAGTCAGCCCGTTGACAACGTGCAATGGAAACTAAGGCCTCTGTTGGTAACCAAAACAAACGCTGCTCTTTAACAGAACCACTTGTATCGTCACATCAGCTTTAAACAGAACTTAAAACAATGTATCAATCCTCCCTAACGTTCCCTTCCCAAAATCATGTGTAAGCCAATCACATTCATAATTGGTAGTGTGTAGGAAGGAACTGCAGATGCAGGTTTACATTGTAGACACAAGATGCTGGAGTAACTCAGTGGGTGAGGCAGCATCTCTGGAGTAAAGGATGTTGTCCAGAGGTGTTGCCTGATCCACTGAGTTCCTCCAGCATCTTGGTCTTGCTCTGTGTACCGAGATACAGTGAAAAGGTTTTCTTCACATGCTATCAGATCATACTATACATGAATACATTCAAGCCTTACACAAGTACAATGTGGTAGGATGGGAGCTCGGGACTAACCCTTAGCTTATCAGAGGACCGTTCAGTAATCTGATCCTAGCGGGAAAGAAGCTGTTCCTAAATCTGGCGGTACTTGCTTTCAAGCTTCTCTATCTTCCCAACAGTGGGAGAGAGAAGAGGGAATGACCGGGTTGTGTTGCTTGATTATGTTGGCTGTTTTCGGGAGGAAACACAGTGTAGATGGTTGGGAGTCTGGTCTGTGCGATGGACTGGGCTACACCCATAACTGTAACTTCTTGCGGTCTTGGGCCGAGCAGTTGCCAAACCAAGTTGTGATGCATCCCGATAGGATGCTTTCTGCAGTGCATCTGTAGAAGTTGCTTAGTTGCTAAATTTCAGAAAGGAAAAAAAGCATTATATTTACATAGCACCTTTCACATCCTTTTCATGGTTATCCAATGTAATGTTTTTCAAGCATAATCATGGCTGTCATGTAGAAGATTGTATAATAATTTTAATGTAATTAATCGAATCTAAACATGTTTTGCAGACTCAAACCTTTCACCTCTTACAAATTCCGTGTGAAAGCAACAAATGATATTGGCGACAGTGAATACAGTGAGGACTCTGATTCTGTCACCACCCTGCAGGCTGGTGAGTTTCAGGTTAAACCATCAGGTTGAAAGAGTGTCGTATTTCTGGCAATGTTTACAGAAACCCTTTCAAAAGGGGATTATTTCAATGAATGTTTTTTGTTTAATGACAATTGAGTCTGATTGTCTCATAATTAATGTTTAGTTTGATGTATTATTGTCACATGTGTCGAGATATAGCTTTTGTTTGCATGCTAACCACATTAATCAGATCATACTCTACATGAGTACAATCAAGTCTTACACAAGTACAACAGGTCGTGCACAGAGAAAACTATCAGAGTGCAGAATATAGTATTACAGCGTTATAGTGTTACAGTTACAGAGAAAAAGTGCAGCAACTGCTTTGAGGTAGGTTGGAAGATTAGGACTACATCCTCCGTTATGGGAGGAGCATTCAGTGGTCTGATAACAGAGGGGAAGAGTGTAATTCCTTTGGAGGAAGTGCATGGTATCCTGGTGTCTCCGGACTGCAACCCTTAATTTATTTAATTAAGTCCTCTACTGGAACGATTGCCCAAATTTCTGTTTCCTGTTCTGCATGGATAGTTGATATTGAAGTAGGGTCCCTCAGATGGTTACTACCTCTTGCTGAATCAGGCATTGACTTCAGACTTTAAAGACACAGCGTGAAACAAGCCCTTCGGCCCACCAAGTCCATGCCAACCAGCGATCACCCCGTACCCTAGCACTATCCTACACACTAGGGACAATTTACAATGTTACAGAAGCCAACTAACCTGCACACCTGTACGTCTTTGGAGTGTGGGAGGAAACCCGAGCACCTGGAGAAAACACATGCATCACCGGGAGAGCGTGCAAACTCCTTAAAGTTAGTCAGGATCAAACCTGGGTCTCTGTCGCCGTAAGGCAGCAACTCTACCGCTGAGCCACCCTGTGTTATTGAGTCTTGTAGTGTATGCTTTAAAATGTTGGTATGTTTTGGAATGCTTAGATGCTTTCTATGGTGCATCGGTAAAAGTTGGTACGTTATTACAGAATGCTGAATTTCCTCAGCTTCCTAGGAAGGTAGAAGCTACTTACAAATACCTTTCATTCACCTGTCCCAGTGCAATGTCATGTTACTCAGTCCACTTGGAAATGTAAGAACATCCCCAAAATAATGTTTATTCATACCTCCTCACGACAGTTGTAAAATCCAGTTTTATTTCTTGTAATCCCCTGTTGCCCTTTCGTTCCAATGCTGCATCCTCAAACGCCCTAAATTTAAATCTGTTTGAAACTTCAACCCCGATCACTTGGCATCTGCATTCATTTTGCCTCCCAATCTCCCACATGACATGTATGTGTATTAACCATGCACTGAACAGAAGTCATAGTGTGGCAGAGTCACACTTCACAGAACAGGCCCTTCGGCCCAACTCTTCCATGCTGACCAAGCTGCCCCATCTAATCTAGTCCCATTTGCCTGCATTTGACCCATAGCCCTCTAAGTATTTAACTTCAAGTAGTGAAATAAGTTTAGACCCTGTAAAGCCACCACTCACATCACCTCCTCACATTTGAAGGACATTGCTGAGTGCAGCTCAGAAATGATGTGGCTCTGTAGCTGTTTGTGTTTACATGAGGTGTGGTTGAGCTGTTTCCCCATCCAAGATGAGTGCAGGTTGTTGCAACATGTAGCATGACAAGGCAGCTTCTGGCTCCTGTTACAACCATTCTGCCAGCACATCCTCTGGAAGCAGCTTTGTAGACCAGTTAGCGAATCCATGACATCCCAAAGACGTGCGGGTTTGTAGGTTAACTGGTCCCGAGTGTGTCAGGAGTGAATGCGAAAGTGGAATAACATAGAACTAGTGTGGGTAGACAAAAGTGCTGGAGAAACTCAGCGGGTGCAGCAGCATCTATGGAGCGAAGGAAATAGGCAACGTTTTGGGCAGAAACCCTTCTTAGTGTGTTTAAGAAGGAACTGCAGATGCTGGAAAATCGAAGGTACACAAAAATGCTGGAGAAACTCAGCGGGTGCAGCAGCATCTATGGAGCGAAGGAAATAGGTGACGTTTCGGGCCGAAACCCTTCTTCAGACTGATAGGGGGTGGGGGGGGGGAGAAGGAAGGAAAAAGGGAGGAGGAGGAGCCCGAGAGTGGGGGGATGGGAAGAGACAGCTCGAGGGTTGAGGAAGGGGAGGAGACAGCAAGGGCTAGCAAAATTGGGAGAATTCAATGTTCATGCCCGCCGGACGCAGACTACCCAGGCGGAATATGAGGTGCTGTTCCTCCAATTTCCGGTGTTGCTCACTCTGGCAATGGAGGAGACCCAGGACAGAGAGGTCGGATTGGGAATGGGAGGGGGAGTTGAAGTGCTGAGCCACCGGGAGTTCAGGTAGGTTCTTGCGGACTGAGCGGAGGTGTTCGGCGAAACGATCGCCCAACCTCCGCTTAGTCTCACCGATGTAAATCAGCTGGCATCTAGAGCAGCGGATGCAGTAGATGAGGTTGGAGGGTATACAGGTGAACCTTTGTCGCACCTGGAACGACTGCTTGGGTCCTTGAATGGAGTCGAGGGGGGAGGTAAAGGGACAGGTGTTGCATTTCACGCGGTTGCAACGGAAAGTGCCCGGGGAGGGGGTGGTATGGGAGGGAAGGGAAGAATTGACAAGGGAGTTGCGGAGGGAGCGGTCTTTGCGGAAGACAGACATGGGGGGAGATGGGAAGATGTGGTGAGTGGTGGGTCACGTTGGAGGTGGCGAAAATGGCGGGGGATGATTTGTTGTATTTGCCGGCTGGTGGGGTGAAAGGTGAGGACTAGGGGGACTCTGCCCTTGTTGCGAGTGCGGGGATGGGGAGAGAGAGCAGTGTTGCGGGATATGGAAGAGACCCTGGTGCGAGCCTCATCTATGGTGGCGGAGGGGAATCCCCGTTCCCTGAAGAGCGAGGACATTTCCGATGCCCTGGTGTGGAACGTCTCATCCTGGGAGCAGATGCGGCGTAGGCGGAGGAATTGGGAGTAGGAGATGGAGTCCTTACAGGAGGCAGGGTGGGAAGACGTGTAGTCCAGATAGCCATGTGAGTCAGTGGGTTTGTAGTGTATGTCGCTCCATAGATGCTGCTGCACCCTCTGAGTTTCTCCAGCATTTTTGTGTACCTTCCCTTCTTAGTGTGAACTGGTCAGCGTGAACCCGATGGGCCGAACGGCCTGTTTCTATGCTGTATGTTTAATCTACACTAAACTAATGCCGGCAACAATATTTATGCCTTCTATTCCTTTGTTCAGGGATGTTCCATGATCAGAGATCTTTTTAAAACACTGAATGGTAGCTTTTAGATAGGTACATTTCCCAGTGGCTGGTGCTGATCATTTTACAACATTCCCGCGCCCTGCAGCTTGAAGGGGATTTACTCACGAGAATCTGCATTGAAGGGAGCACAGAGAATGTACTTCAGTGCTCTTGGCACAAAGTCTGTGCTGGGGACAGATAAATTTATTCTGATCTCACGCAAAGAAGAGGATAAAGAGAGGGTTTTTAGACCGGACAAGCTGCTACTTTCCCAAGTATTATGCGAGTGACATTGTCTTACATTGGAGGAAGGTGGTACCTGTCTGCAGTGAGTGAATGCATTTGAAAACAGTTTCAGATGATTCATGTAGAAACAAGGAACTACAGATGGCAAGTTTATGCAAAAGGACACACATTTCTGGAGTAACTGCGTGTCGGGCAGCATGTCTGCAGAACATGGTTATGTGACATTTCGGGTCAGTACATTTCGTCGGACTGATTGTGTGGCAGAATGGGGGTGGGAAAGCTGGAAGAGAGGTGAGGGTGGGATTTAACGTTTAATTTAGCATTAGAAACATCACCTATCCATGTTCTGCAGAGATGCTGCCTCACCAGCTGAGTTACTCCAGCACTTTGTGACTCATCCTGAGCTTGAAGGGATAAAATAACTAGTTTAGATCTTTGTGGAGCTCCTGCCAGTCTGCGCTGGAGCTAGTCACAGACAGCTCAGTGAGTGAAATGCGAGCAGGCACGTCTATTAAAGTTAAATTAGATTACAGTGGATTATAAAGTCAGATTTGATCCCATTATTCCTCTTGGCCAACCCTGGTCAGGAAATAAGACCTTGTATTAATAACACATCAGTAAAATGCCACATTTTCTCTTTCCTACTGCTGTTTCTTTTCACATTCAGTTGGAGAACAGTTGGTCCACTTCATCTTTTCTTCACTGGATAAGAATTTCCAAACCCCAGCCTGCTGATACATAGACGATAGGTGCAGGAATAGGCCATTCGGTCCTTTGAGCTAGCATCGCCATTCAATGTGATCATGGCTGATCATCCACAATCAGTACCCCTTCTCCCCATACCCCTTGATTCTGCTAGCCCTAAGAGCTCCATCTAACTCTCTTTTGAATACATCCAATGAATCGGCCTCAACTGCCTTCTGAGGCAGAGAATTCCACAAATTCACAACTCTGTGTGAAAAAGTTTTTCCTCATCTCAGTTCTAAATGGCCTACCACTTATTCTTAAACTTTGGCCCCTGGTTCTGGACTCCTCCAACATCGGGAACATGTTTCCTGCATCTAGCGTGTCCAATCCCTTAATTATTTTATATGATTCTATAAGATAACCTCTCATCCTTCTAAATTCCAGTGAATACAAGCCCATTCTTTCATCATATGACACCCGCCATCCCGGGAATTAATCTCGTGAACCTACGCTGCACTCCCTCAATAGCAGGAATGTCCTTTCTCAAATTAGGAGACCATAACTGCACACAATACTCCAGGTGTGGTCTCACCAGGGCCCTGTACAACTGCAGAACTGATCAAGTGGAATTTTTTGTTGTGAGCTGCAGGTATATTATTCAAACCTGTGGGGTGGCATGGTGGCACAGAGGTAGGTGCTGCATTACCGCGCCAGAAACCCGGGTTTGATCCCGACTACGGGTGCTGCCTGCATGGATTTTGTACGTTCTCCATGTGACTGCGTGGGTTTCTTCCGAGTGCTCCGGTTTCCTGCCACATTCCAAAGACTTAAGCCCCTGTCCCACTTGCGTGTCCTTGGCACGCTAATTACACAACCTCGTGGTTGTGTTGAGGCGCGACGGTCCCGCGAAGACGTCATTTGAAGATGGACACAAAATGCAGGAGTAACTCAGCGGGACCAGCAGCATCTCTGAAGAGAAGCAATGGATGGCGTTTCGGGTCGAGACTCTTCAGTCTGAAAGAAGGGTCTTGCCCCGAAACGTCACCCATTGCTTCTCTCCAGAGATGCTGCCGGTCCCGCTGAGTTACTCCAGCATTTTGTGTCTATCTTTAATTTTCTTGGACCCGCTCTGGGAGTAGAAGTGGGGGCGGATCCGGACCTCAACGGCCGTGAGCTCCAGGCCGAGTTCGACGATCGTTTGCCTGCTTCTGCGTCAGTTACGCGACAGGCCGGTGGCGCGCGAGGATTTTGTTCGCTACAAAATTTTGGAGTGCCGCACGATATTGCACACATCTCCATTCCCGTCCTTACCCCTCCGCGCTTCGCAGTGGGACCGGCCCCGCGTGGCCACACGATGTCCGTGCGCCTCAACGCGACAATGAGGTCGCGTAATTTGCGTGCCAAGGACACATAAGTGGGACAGGGCCTTTACAGGTTTGTAGGTTAATTTGCTTCGGTAAAATCATAAATTGTCCCTAGTGTGTAGGATAGTGCTAGTGTATGGGTTGATCGCTGGACAGTACGGACTCCATGGGCCGAAGGGACTGTTTCCGCGCTGGATGTCTAAAGTCTAAAATCTAAAGTTATATCTGTGCCGCCGTATTCCTGGAACCACTTTGTCAACTTCCATTCTTAGTTTGCTCCCTTGTGAAAGTATTCAACAATTAGGGTGAAAGGCCATAATTCAGAACACTTTGTTTTCATTGGTTCCGGAATAGTTAACATTCCAGCGCAGGCTAAACAAAATCAGATGTTGAAACGCAGCCCGTGTTATTTATTTAACTGCAGTTATCTACAAAACCTTTGTTTAAACAAACACAAGCAGAACGCTTTCCCAAAATATGAATTCCATTGTAATTGTCGAATACATTTGCAGAAGATAACAGTATTTACTGCTGCAGTTTGATGAAAAGGGTGAAAAGTCAGTAGTACTTTGGACTGAACTACTGATGTACTTTGGCATTTGTGCAGGAAACATTTCAGGCCATGACAGTTTAAACTGTGATAAAAAGGTACAATCCAGCCAAAAATGAATTGCAGAGGAATTTAAAGATTTAAGATTCAGTACAAGATTCAAATAAACGTTACCATTAAAGATTTTTTTAACTTGCTACACTTTCAGATATTCGGTTACGATTATTTATTTTGGACTAGTGACCATCTCTTTCACTTATTTGTGGTGATTTTTTTTTCACTGAGGCATTTGTGAGAAGTTTTACTTTATGGTATTGCCCAAAGTATTTGAAGACAGACAGGGATTGTTTTGTCATCGTGTGGACCACGGCCCTGGCTCAGATCTGTGGGTTCCTTTTGCTAGAGGAATAGAGGGGAACAGTAATGTGCAGCTCCCCCCACACCCACACATTCACCCTGCACCCACACACACACACACAACCACCCACACCCACACTCCCCCCCTGCACAGCACACACTCACCCCTGCAGACTCCCCGCACTGAACACACCCCCGCACCCACACACACACCCCCGCACCCACACACACCCCCGCACACACACACACACACACCGCACCCCCACACACACCCACACGCACCCACACACACCCCCGCACCCACACACCCCCGCACCCACACACACCCCCGCACCCACACACCCCCCCGCACACACACACACCCCCTCACCCACACACACCCCCCTCACACACACAACCCCCTCCCCACACACACACCACCCCCACTCACACACACACACGCCCCTCACCCACACACACCCCCCTCCACACACACACCCCCGCACCCACACACCCCCTCACCACACACCCCCCCGGCCCACACACACAGCCCCCTCACCCACACACACCCCCTCCCCACACACACCCCCTCACCCACACACACCCCCGCAACACCCACACCCCCTCACCCACACACCCCCTCACCCACACACCCCCTCACCCACACACCCCCTCACCCACACACCCCCACACCCACACACACCACACCCCCCACCCCACCCACCCAATCACACACACACACACCCATTCACCCACCACACCCCCTCCACACAACACACACCATTCACCCACACACAACCCCCTCACCCACACACACCCCCGCACCCACACACACCCCCTCACCCACACACCCCCCTCACACACACACCCCCTCACACACACACACCCCCTCACACACACACCCCCCCCCCACACCCCCCCACACCCACCCCACACCCCCCCGCACCCACACACACCCCTGCACCCACACCCACCCCCTCACACACACACACCCCCCGCCCCCACCACCCCTTAACCCCACACACCCCTTCACCCACACAACCCCCCTCACACACACACACACCCTCACACACACACCCTCACACACACACCCCTCACACACACCCCCCTCACACACACACCCCCTCACACACACACCCCCTCACACACACACACCCC
Source organism: Amblyraja radiata (assembly GCF_010909765.2). Lineage (NCBI taxonomy): Eukaryota > Metazoa > Chordata > Chondrichthyes > Rajiformes > Rajidae > Amblyraja > Amblyraja radiata. The sequence goes on from NC_045981.1 coordinate 27,937,098, forward strand.
TCACACACACACCCCTCACACACACACACCCCTCACACACACACACCCTCACACACACACACCCCCCCTCACACACACACACCCCCCTCCCACACCCCCCACACCCCTCACACACACACCCCACACACACCCCCCCTCACACACACACACCCCTCACACACACCCCCCCACCTCACACACACCCCCCTCACACACACACCCTCACACACACCCCCCTCACACACACACCCTCACACACACACCCCCCCTCACACACAAACCCCCCCTCACACACACACCCCCTCACACACACATCCCCCTCACACACACACACCATTCACCCACACACACTCCGCACACACACAATACCCTCACCCACACCACACCCCTTCACCCACCCACACACACACACACCCCCCTCACGCCACACACACAACACAACACCACCCCCCCCATCCCACACACCCCCCCTCACCCACACAACCCACCCACCCACCACCCCTCACTCCACACACACCCCCCCCCCAACCACACTCCCCCCGCACACCCACACCCCACCCCCGAACCCACACTCCCCCCACACACAACACACGCCCCCTCACACACACACAAACCCCCTCACCCACACACCCCCTCACACAACACACACATTCCCCCTCACCCCCACCCACACACACACACACACCCCCCCACCCCCACTCACACACACACACACCCCCCTCCCCACACACACATCCACACACACCCCCCCCCCCTCACCCACACACACACACACACCCACCCCCCCACCCAACCCCCCCCCCTCACCCACACACACACACCCACACCACCCCCCCCCTCACCCACACACACCACACACACACACACCCCCCCTCACCCACACACAACTCACACCACACACACCCCCCTCACCCACACACCACACCACCCCCCCCTCACCACACACACACACACCCCCCACACACACCCTACCCACACACACACCCCCTCACACAACACCACAAACACCCCCCTCACCACACACACCCCCTCCCCCACACCACACCCCCACCCCCGTCACACCCACACCCCCCCCTCACACACACCCCCTCACCCACCACCCCCCCTCCCCACACACACCCCCCCCCCGCACACACACCCACCCCACCCCCACACCCCGCACACACCCACCCACGCACCACACACACCCTCCCACACTCCCCCCCACACCCTCCCCCCCACACCCACACACCCACCCCCCCCTCACCCACCCACTCCCCCACCACCCACACACCCCCCTCACCCACACTCACCCACAACCCCCCCCCCTCACACACACACACCCCCTCACACCACACCCCCCTCCCACACACTCCCTCACTCCCCCGCACACTCCCCCCTCACACACGCCCCCACCACACACACACCCCCCTTCACCCACCCACTCCCCCTCACCACACACTCCCCCCTCACCCACACTCCCCACACACCCCCCTCACCCACACACACCCCCTCCCCCACACCACCCCCCTCACCCACCCCCACCCCCGCACCCACACACACACACGCACGCACCCACACACACCCCCCGCACCCACACACACACACCCCCGCACCCACACGCACCCACGCACACACCCGCACCCACACACCCCCGCAACAACACACACACACACACACACCCCCGCACACACACACCCCCCCACCCCTCACCCACACACACCCCCGCACCCACACACACCCCCCTCACCCACACACACCCACCCCCTCACCCAACACCACACCCCACCCACACACACACCCCCCTCCACACACTCAGCTCCACCCCCTCACCACAACTCACCCACACCCCCTCACCCACACCCCCCACACACACCCCCTCACCCACACACACACACACACCACACAAAAACCCTTCACCCCACACCCCCCCCTCACCCCACACACACACCCCCCTTCACCCACACACACCCCAACCCCTTCCACCCCACCACAACCCCCTCGCACTCCCACACACACACCCCTCACCCACACACCCCCCCCTCACTCGCACCACACACCACCCCCCACCCACCCACCCACCACCCCCACCCCCCACACCCCCCCCCCCACACCCCCCCCCCCACCCACCCCCACCCCCCCACCTCCCCACCTCACCCCCCGCACACACACCCCCCCACCCCCACACACACCCCTCACACACACACACCCCCGCACACACACACACCCCCACCCCACCACACCCCCCTCACCCACCACAAAACACAAAACCCCCTCACACAAACACACCCCCCACACACCACCAAACCCCCTCACCACACACCCCCTCACACCACACAACCCCCCCGCACTCCACACACACACCCTCCCCCCCCTCACCCACACACACACCCCCCACCCACACCACACACACACCCCCCCCCTCACACCCACCCACCCCCTCACACACACACCCTCCCCCTCACACACACACACACCCCCCCCCCACCACACACCCCCTCACACACACACACCCCCCCCTCACCCCCCCACACACACCCCCCCTCACCCACACCCACCCCCTCACCCACACCCCCCCTCCCACCCCACCACCCACCCCCCACCCACACACCACCCCCTCACCCACACACACCCCCTCACACACACACACCCCCTCTCCCACACACACCCCCTCACACACACACACCCCCGCCTCACCCACCCCACACCCAATGCCCCACACGCCACACCCCCAACCCACCTCACCCGCCCCCCACCCCCCACCCCCCCACCCCACACCCACCCACAACCCCCACACCCCACACACACACCCCCGCACAACACACCCCCCCTCACCCCCCCCACACCCCCCCTACACCCACACCACCCACACACCACCCCCTCACACACACACACCCCCAACCCCCACCCATCCCACACACACACACCCCGCACCCACACACACCCCCGCACACACACACACCCCCGCACCCACACACACCCCCGCACACACACACCCCCCGCACCCACACACACCCCCGCACCCACACACACACACCCCTGCACCCACACACACCCCTGCACCCACACACACACCCCCCCCCCCCCCACACACACACACACACACCCCCGCACACACACACACACCCCCACACACACACACACACACCCCCGCACACACACACACACACCCCCGCACCCACACACTGCCCCCGCACCCACACACTCCCATAGCCGTGCTGACAGCCAGACGGATCTCTGATTGCCCAGCCCGTGATGCCCACTGGGCGATACATGTTGCTGGCAGCCCTTAAGGGCAAAATTCTGGTGATCTGTACCATCTGTCAACATCGATCTGAAGAACGGTCACCTATCCACGTCCTCTAGAGATGCTGCCTGTCCCTGACCAGAACTGCCATTCCTTGTGTCTCCATCTGCCCTGTCTCTGCTCACACAGTGAGCCCACATGGACTGGCTCTGAGAGCTTTATCCTGCAGTGAGAGACATTGTCTCTGCGAGAAAGGCAGCACACGGCAGATAATGGATAATAGAGATAATGCAGACCCATTGGACTGCAAAAACTGCAAGGAACCTGGTTTACAAAAAAAAGACACAAAGTGCTGGAATGATTCAGCGGGTCAGCAGCATCTGTGGATAACACGGATAGGTGACATTTCAGGTCGGGACCCTTCGTCTGATTGTAGAGGGGGAGGGGATGAATGCTTACAAGGCCTGGCAAGTGATAGGTGGATACAGGTCAGGATGGGGTGCTTATTGGCAGATGGTTTGACAAAGGCCAGAAATTAAAAGACAAAAAGTGTGAGTTAAGGGGAACTGGTGTGAATTGTGAATCCAGAGCAAGGAATATAGGTGGATGTGGGGTGGGGTGGGGTGGGGTGGGGGGGTGGGGTGGGGGGGGGGGGGGAGAGAGGGATGGAATCCAACTGGGGCACATGATCAGCTGATGAAAGTGTGCTTTAATGGAATTCACATCTTTCTCGGCAGAGCCACGTGTTCCAGCAGTGTTGGGGGTCAGTGTCTCTGTGTGGATCTGGGGTTATCAGCACAGCAACACTAACATAACGTCATGTGTTGCAGCTCCCGATGAGGCTCCTGAAATCCTGTCGGTGACGCCGCACACCACCACCTCGGTCATGATCCGATGGCAGGTAGGTTAAAGTCGCTGGTGGAAACCTGTCCCGTCCCACTGCGCAGTCTCATTCCATCAACTGTGTGAGGCCACTGGAGCGTTGATCCAACAGTCAAGGGTGATTCATTGTCACATGTCCCGAAACGCAACAAAGAATTTCTTACTTGCAGCAGCACAGCAGATATGTAGACACTAATATATATGAATACATAAATAAATAGATATGTAAACATACAATTAATCCTGTGATTTATTGTGAAGTGAAGCCACAGAACACTTTGTCTGAAGAAAGGTCACATCCATGTTTTCCAGAGATGCTGCCTGAGCCGATGATTTGCTCCTCCACTATTATGAAATTGATGGGCGCTGTATTTAAACAATGATTCAATGAAACTTTATTGCCACGTGTACCTATGTACAGTGAAATGCTTTGTTTTGCCCACAACCCAGTAAAACCGTACAGCAGACCTCACCCAGGCAGCACACACGTGTCTGGAGCCGAAAACTTTACAAAAGTTCACCGAACCCACAGTCCCATGTGTCCCGAGATTGCTCCCTGGGATGGCGGGTCTGTCATATGAGGAAAGATTGAAAAGACTAGGCTTGTATTCACTGGAGTTTAGAAGGATGAGGGGATATCTTATAGAAACATATAAAATTATAAAAGGACTGGTCAAAGCTAGATGCAGGAAAAATGTCCCCAATGTTGGGCCAGTCTTAGAATAAAGGGGAGGTCATTTAAGACTGAGGTGAGAAAACACTTTTTCACCCAGAGAGTTGTGAATTTATGGAATTCCCTACCACAGAGGGCAGTGGAGGCCAAATCACTGGATGGATTTAAGAGAGAGTTAGATGGAGCTCTAGGGGCTAGTGGAGTCAAGGGATATGGGGAGAAGGCAGGCACTGGTTATTGATAGGGGACGATCAGCCATGATCACATTGAATGGCGGTGCTGGCTCGAAGGGCCGAATGGCCTCCTCCTGCACCTATTTTCTATGTTTCTATGTCCCAGAGAGGGAAGATCTCTCACTGGCTTGTCCCCTCTTCTTTACAACAAAACTCATTGCTGACTCCTTTTCCTTCCCACGAAGCCTCCGGCAGAAGAGAAGATTAATGGGATTCTGTTAGGGTTCCGGATTCGATACCGAGAACTACTGTATGACAGCTATCGAAGTTTCACCCTCCGCAGTGTGGCCAACCCCAGTGCTAAGTGGTCTGAACTTACACGTAAGTTGGTTTTGTTTACATAGCGTGACATTGGTTTACAGATCAAGTTTCCGTCTCCTTTAATGCAGTGTTTCTTTGTTGGTTCGCATGGATGTAGCCTGGCACTTAAATTGATAAAACATGAGTGAAAAAACGACCCTTAATATGGTTAATCACAAAGAGGATAATTATCAAAAAAAAGTTCCCCAAAATGTGTTGTTGATGCCTAGGTTGGGATTTCAAAAGTTGAAGGATGTGGATGGAAGATTAATGAGGAGATTCCAGGAAAGAAATGTGATATAAACGTTAATTTCAATGCTATGACTAGGGGAGACAACGGAGTTCTTAAACTTTCAAACAAGTAAGAGGACCAAGGTGAATAGTGAAATGGTTCACTTGATGTAGTACTAAGTTAGCATTCTTGCACAGAGCAATACAAGGACACTATGGTCGGTATGAATTAAATGTTTATCATTTGGACTCGAGACACGTTGGAAGGGAAATGCTAAAGGAAGCATTGCTCCATCTCAACCATGCGGTATTAATCCTTGAGCACTTTGCTCCAACCATGATTGGAATAAGCGTGAAAAGTTCATTCCAAGTACAAAATATTCCGACCTTCTCAACCCAATGTAGAATTGTAATTTGCTACGAATGTAGTTCAGTATGATATTTGTCAATATCTGTGCTCAAAGACACTTCACGAATGTGACTGCAAACCAGTCTAGGTAAACAGTTTGACATTTACAAAGCAATCCCATCATTGGAATCTCAACCACTGTAGCAAATAATCAAAGCAATCTATACTCATTTGAAATGAGGAAATGATGAATACAACAATGTCTCCACCCTATCTTCTTGCTTCAGCTTTTTCAAATCAGGAATTGTCCATTATATTTTGCCCTTACAATGTTTTTCATGGGGCAAAGCTATAGTATCTTACAACATATTCAGATGATCAGTGTCTCGGTGCACATAACTGTGTTGTGGATGGTTTTTGTATTAATTGAGATTGCTGCACCTGCTTATAATTTTCTCTTACATGCCGTTGAAATGATGTTGTCATGATTGTAGGAGCAGCTTAGTAAGTCTCACCATCACCTTGATGTAAAATTGTACTCTACCATTTTGTAAACCCTGCGAGAGACACCATCTAATGTAGACCTTAGATCCAACAACCATGGCAGCAGATAAACAGAAGATTGTGTTGCTCCTACCATTATTATTCCCGAGAAGTCCCCATTGCCCAGAGCATTGACACCAGGCTCGTTCTCCTTTCGCTACTGGTCTGTGGCTTCTTTTGTGTTAACCATGTCTGTCCATTTTGCCAATAACCAGGCGATAATTTGCAATAACCAGACAGTGCTTTTAATGTGTTATTGAATTACAATGGCACTTGCTTCAATGAATGTTACACGAGTGATGTTTGTGTTCACTAATATTCTCTGTTCATTGTAACCTGTATCTTCACACATCACATCTCCTGCAGCAGTGTATCATGTTCGGAACCTGAGTGACTCTACACTCGCACAATATGAGCTGGACAGTAAGTCAACTTTATTACTCTTTATAATGTATATTGCTTCACTCTATTATCCCACATTTTCTCTCCTCATTCTCAGAAGCCTATAGCCCAAAGGAAACCTTTGGAGGTATATGAGCCAAATGCAGAGAAAGGGGATTAGTAGCAGGGGGAGGGTGTGTTTCCATGCTGTATGACCTGTATGACTCTAAATACAGATATGTCCCTACACAACTTGGGTCAATAGTTCAACCTCCTCAGTAATTTAATCTACTTAGTTCGGTCAGTTGACCAGAGATCATCTTTCTGGTGCACATGATCATTCTAGTCACAAGATATCGCTGTCATCATTCTCTCCCACCTCACCATAGAATGGGTGACAGTGAACAAAGGCAAGCCAAAGGGCAGGTTGTCATCATATCTGGCCAGTTTTGGATGATGACCAAGAAATTACAGTGCCCTCCATAATGTTTGGGACAAAGACCTACCATTTATTTATTTGCCTCTGTACTCCACAATTTGAGATTTGTAATAGAAAAAAATCACTTGTGGTTAAAGTGCACATTGTCAGATTTTAATAAAGGCCATTTTTATGCATTTTGGTATCACCATGTAGAAATTACAGCAGTGTTTATACATAGTCCCCCCATATAAGGGTGCCATAACGTTTGGGAGACATTGCCTCCATAATGCAGGTATAAGAGAGCTCGCAGCACCTCCAGTCTTTCCATCACCTATGGAAACTTTTATTGGTGTTTATCAACATGAGGACCAAAGTTGTGCCAATGAAAGTCAAAGAAGCTATTATGATTCTGCAAAACAAGAATACAACTGTTAGAGACATCAGCTAAACCTTAGGCTTACCAAAATCAACTGTTTGGAACATCATTAAGAAGAAAGAGAGCACTGGTGAGCTTACTAATCGCAAAGGGACTTGCAGGCCAAGGAAGATCTCCACAGCTGATGACAGAATAATTCACTCTATAATAAAGAAAAATCCTCAAACACCTGTGTGACAAATCAGAAACACTCTTCAAGAGTCAGGTGTGGATTTGTCAATGACCACTGTCCACAGAAGTATTCATGAACAGAAATACAGAGGCTACACTGCAAGATGCAAGCCACTGGTTAGCTGCAAAAACAGGATGGCCAGGTTACAGTTTGCCAAGAAGTACTTAAAAGAGCAACCACAGTTCTGGAAAAAGATCTTGTGGACAGATGAGACAAAGATTAACTTCTATCAGAGTGATGGCAAGAGCAAAGTATGGAGCAGAGAAGGAACTGCCCAAGATCCAAAGCATACCACATCACCTGTGAAACACAGTGGTGGGGGTGTTATAGCATATAGCATAGGGGGCGCTGTCCTGTGCACTGCTGCCCTGCCAGCAGTTGTCTGTCTTTTCACCGTTTTATTTTTAGTTAGTTAAAGTGTTTTGTTTGGAGGTCTAGACTTTTTTGGGTGGGGGGGGGGGAAGGGGGAAACTGCCTTTCAGGGTCCCTACCTGGTCGGAGAGGCAGCTTTTCTCCGGGCTGCAGCTTTGACCCGTCCTCGCGGCTACCAGCGGGCCTGGAGAACCTCGGCTTCGGCGGCGGCACAGCGCTGGAGCACTATCGTGGAGCGGGCGATGCCTTGCCTGGGTCGCCGCGCTGGAGCTCCGGTGAGCTGAGACCACCGGGTAAAACATCGCGGAGCTGCCAGCTGCGGGCGGCGGCGCCGAACTTTACACCGGGAGCCTGGGATCTCGCGACGAGATCGCCAGTTGTGGACCTCCATCCGGCGCGGCCTTGTCGGCTTCAGAAGCCGCGGCCTCCAGTACGGAGGCGGCCGTTCCAGGGTTCCCATGCCGCTGTGAGGACTCTCCCGACGCCGGAGCACCACCACCCGGCGAGAACAGCCAGGAACATCGGGCCTCCGTAGAGGCAACTGTGGAGGCCTCAATAGGCCCGACTATGGGTGAACTGGGGTTGGGGACTGGACTTTATGCCTTCCCTCATGGTGGGAGCCATTGTGGGGGGATGTTCTTTGTGTTTAAGACTCTCATTGGTGTTATGTCTGTATTCTTTCTTTGTGTGCTGCAAAAGGGCAAAAAGCATTTCACTTCATTACACCTCGGTGTATGTGAATGTGACCAATAAAATACCTTTGATCCCTTTGACACCTTTGATGTACGGCTGCTGAAGGTACTGGCTGACTTATCTTCATTGATGATACAAATGCTGAAGGTAGTAGCTTAATAAACTCTGAAGTGTAGACACATCCTATCTGCTCAAGTTCAAACAAATGCATCAAAACTCATTGGCCGGCAGTTCGATGATCCCAAACATACTGCTGAAGCAACAAAGGAGTTTTTCAAAGCTAAAAAATGGGCAATTCTTGAATGGCCAAGTCTGAACCCGATCTGAACCCATGTCTTTTAAGAGAAAACTAGCCTAGCCCCCAAAACAAGCATCAGCTAAATCTTCATGTTGAAGATGACAGTATCGCAGGGACTAGCCCCCAAAACAAGCATCAGCTAAAGGTAGCTGCAATACAGGCCTGGGAGAGCATCGCCAGAAATGAAATGGTGATGTCCATGAAACACAGACTTTAAGTAGTCATTGCATGTAAAGGATATGCGGGGGGGGGGGGATTCTGTTACAAATCTCAAATTGTGGAGTACAGAGGCAAATAAATATATATTTTTATGTTTAATTGTTCAGTATTGTACGGAAAAGCAGACTCTGACTTAGCTAATTTCCATCATTGATCTTCATGCTTATGTATGCTCTCAACTGGAGGGGAGGAGGAGGAAGGCGACTGATCCCTGCTCCAAGTTGGTCGTTTTTGCAAAGTCTGAAGAAGGGTCTCGACCCGAAACGTCACCCATTCCTTCTCTCCAGAGATGCTGCATGTCCCGCTGAGCTACTCCAACATTGTGTGTCTGTCTACCTTTGGTTGTTTCTGCGTTTTGTGTCACTTCAGCAGCAGCTGTGTCACTTCAGCAGCTGGGCATAAAGCACAATTGTGTTGATGTCACAGGGATGTTGTTACCGAGGAGCATTAGAATGAAAAATATTAATTACGAAGAGCATCAAAAAGCTAGGCCCCTTTTCAAAAAGTTTGACGCGTTCGAAAGATCAAAAAAATTATAAATTGCAGGTCAAATCCAAACCAGATCTTAATCCCCAGCTGACCTGATCTGCTCACCCATCAGCAGACATGAACATTTCTTCAGGGAGCGTCACGTAAATCCTGCAGATATCATGATTAATTACGGTGTTAAATCCGATCATCTGAGGACATTCACTGAGATCCTTTTGCCTAAAATCAATTACTCTTAGTTGTTAGTGTACTGTATTTACAGAAACACCATAACAATAATCTTGCAGCATGATCTTTAACTGTAGGCTTATCTTCTCTGAGTTTGTACTCACCTTTGTTCAAAGCTGAAAAAAAGACACAAAATACTGGAGTAACTCGGCGGGTCAGGCAGTAATTTTGAAGAGAACAGGTGAGGTCTCGGGTCAGGATAGTTTGAAGAAGGGTCCCAACCCAAAACATTACCGATCCATGTTCTCCACAGATGTTGCCTGACTTCCTAAGTTACTCCAACACTATGTTTTTTTGTAAACGGGCATCTACAGTTCCTTGTTTCTGCTCTGTTCAAAGCTGTCTCTTCCAGTGGAGGTCACCGATTAACATTCTCAACACATGCTCTACCTATTTCTTCCCTTGCAATCCAGCACAGTTACCTCCAACAGCTAACCCTGTACACTGCAAACACGAGCCCTGGGTCACTCCTGCTTTATGCCTCTTGGATACTTAATTCTCGCACTCATGCAGAAATAACGCTAAAAGTTACTAACTATCATGTGTATTATTGGTGTCTGAATGAGGTGAGATTTGGCCTTGCACAAACTGGAAGATATATTAACAGAAGATTTTGTTAAGCTCAACAACTTTTAATCCACCTTAAGTCGCACTTGACAAACTTGTAATTAATCCATTTTAAGATTTACCTGACACAATCTTTAGTCCTCAAACACAGAATGTTATGTATATAGTGAGTGTTACCTGGTCTGTAGTGAGCAACTTGCTGATAAAATATCAAAAATCACGAATCAAAAATAATCTAAGCCTCTCAAAGCGAGAGCAGTGGGGAGCAGGGAGGCTCTGTCTGCAGGAAGATGTAGATGGTCTGGTCAGTCTGGCAGGAAAAGGGTGGCTTTTTTAAGCAACCATTATTACAAGCCATCCCGGTGTATAAACACCTTCACACGAGCAAACTCTCCTTATTCAACTACACACGAAAGTCCGATTACGTACGCATGTTCAATCCAATGAACAGCATTACCAGTTTCCTCTCTCTCCACTTTTAGAAATTGTCCTACCTTATCAGTCTGATGTGCTTTTGACACCATTTAGTTCAGTAATGAGGAGGTCTGATTGCCGTAGTGGGAGAATTTTGTGTATCTTCCAACTGAGGGTGTCGACGTTTAAAGGGAGAAGGCAGGAGTTGGGGTTGAGAGGGAAAGATAGATCAGTCATGCTGGAATGGCAGAGTAGACTCGGGCCAAATGGTGACAGAATCTCAATCCCAAATCCGGATCAATGTAATATGTCATTGTCCCTCTAGAGGGAAGTCACATCAAGACAAGGTTCTTAAAACAATTAGCAAATAATGAACCTTGGACCAACGCTGAGATCATCTGCCAGGCAGTGCCAGCTGGGGCCAGGAACATAGGATGTGATTGGAAATCTTTAATGGGGAATGGTTTTAAAAGAAATTAAGTCCTGGCTTCCATCAAGCAAAGATGATTAAAATAAGATGTTATGTTAGAAAAGTCCATACACAGAGATAACAAAGAGGCAAATGCTGCATAAAACCTTCAGAAACAGACAGGCTGACCTTCACAGTCACATACCAAAATAGGTTGTACAAAGGCAAAGAATATTAATCACAATAATACATTTTATTTAGAATCATAATAGTTAGGGTGACAGGCCTCCCAGGGGACAGCGATGGACCTTGTGTGTTGTGACTGTTGCCAGACCAATTTCCCTCTGGGGATGAATAAAGTTCTATCGTATCGTTATCGTATCATTAAAGAATGATTCAGGCAAGTTCAAAAACAAAATTGCAGTGAATGACTGAAGGGAAAGGGATTATCATTAAATTACTTGCTGGTTATTTTCTTGAGCGGTTCATTAGGGATAAAGGGATAAAGACATTGGATTACTTTTTCAAATTTGATTCTGAAACTTGGGTCAGAATATTTGTAAATATGTGGCCATGATGAAAAGATGGTGTGCAAAACATCTCACAGGCATAATTGCTTCCTTTTTTGGCATGGCTAATTTTGTAGTTAAATTATCACAAATTAATTATTTATGCCCCCCCCCCCCCCACCCCCTTGCCATTATCGACCCTAGTGCCCATTTAACTGACTAAGACAACATTCCAAAGTTCGAGGAAACCGGAGCACTTGGTTACAAACTCATTCGGTCACCGGGAGAACATGCAAACTCCACGCAGACAGCATCTGAGGGCAGGATCCAACTTGGGTTCTGGGGCATTCAGCATCACCACATAACCATCAGTTTGGACCTGGCAAAATCCCACTCTCAGTAGGATGCATGACCACTCGTCCTCCATTTATCACCCCTTGCCTCTTGTCGCTATCTCCACCTCCTTTCCCCCACCTGGCATCTTTCTGCCAATCAGCCCCTTCTCACCTGTGTCCACCTATCACTTACCAGATCCGGTTTCCTCCCACACACCAATGATGTGTGGGTTTGTAAGTTGATTGGGTTCGGTAAAGATTGTAAATTGTCCCTCATGTGTAGGATAGTGCTAGTGTACAGGGTGATCGTTGGTCAGCGTGAACTCGTTGGGCCAACGGGGCTGTTTCCATGCTGTATCTCTGAAGCCTAACCATGTTAATGGTCATGAGAGGAGAGCCGTTAGACTGGTGCAACATCTGGATAGTTTCACCAGTACAATCATCATAGATTTTGGAACAATTCGTGCATTGCTGACTTCAGCTTGCTGTGATGTTGTTTATTTGATATTCCAGCCGTCCGCGTACAAAATCCCACAGGAAATGCCAATCATCGAGTTTCACTCATGGAAATCTTTAGTAGAGAACAGAGCTGGACAAGACTCGGCTTTTGTGAAAGGATGCAGAGCGTAGTTCTGGGCCCAGACTGTGGAGAAGGGGGAAGAGCGGGGGGGGGGGGGGGGGGGGGGGGGGGGAAGGGGTGGTGAACGGAGTCCACTTCAGGCCACAGCATCGGCCACAATCCAGAAACCAAGGGTTTGCCGCTCAATCTCACAGCATCATCACCACCACAGTTTCACAGTACGACAGGCTCACCCAATCGTTCTACTCAATGACTGCTCAAGATATCTGACTGTGCAAAATTCTCGACAGTTATGTTAACTATAACGACTTTTTTTAATCCACACAGAGCTGAACAAGCACAGACGTTATGAAATCCGAATGAGCGTGTATAATGCAGTGGGGGAGGGGCCGACCAGTCCTCCTCAAGAGGTGTTTGTGGGCGAGGCAGGTAGGTACAATGGCATGAAGAGACTGTCAAAGCCAGCAAAGTGCTCGGTTTACGCAGCGGGTCAGGCAGCATCTCTGGAGGACATGGATAGGCGATGACTCTGTTGGAGATCAGGACCCAGTCACCGATCCATGTCCTCCACCTGACCCTCGTGTGTTACTCCAGCACTAACCTGTACTATGGTAATATCTGACCAAGCACCTATTCATCTTGCACTAAACTGCCTCAGCTCTGACTCAGTATCTGTCACAGGTTTCACACAACCACTCAAGCCCTGGATTTAGTGGCAGCAATAATCCTAAGGCTCTCAACATTTACTGCTACATAATAAATCAAAGAGTAACTTTCTGGATTTTGCACAAGCGTTAGATCATAAGATCATTAAATATAGGAGCAGAATTAGGCTGTTTAGCCCATCCAGCCTGTTCTGCCATTTGATCATGGCTGATCCATTTTTCCACTCAACCCCATTCTTCATAACATTCTTCCATTTAGACATAGTAAACAGACAAACCTTCTTTCCTGCTTCCCCACAAACTTTGTTTCCCCTCTACCTCACTGAGAGACCTAGCAGTAAAGGAAATAAAGGTCTCTATCTGTCCTGCCTACCACACTCCACACCATCCTTCCAGTTACAACTTGGTTACTCAACTGCAGGTAAATATTGGCTGCACATGAAGAATTAGAAACATTGAAAATAGGTGCAGGAGTAGGCCATTTGGCCCTTTGAGCCAGCATCACCATTCAATATGATCATGGCTGATCGTCTAAAATCAGTACCCCGTTCCTGCTTTTTCTCCATATCCCTTGATTCCTTTAGCCCTAAGAGCTAAATCTAACTCTCTCTTGAAAACATCCAGTGAATTCGCCTCCACTGCCTTCTGTGACAGAGAATTCCACAGATTCATAACTCTCTGGGTGATTTTTTTTTTTCCTAATCTTAGTCCTAAATGGCCCACCCCTTATTCTTAAATTAAGGAGGCCAGTTCTCCGGATACTTTCAAGAGAGAGCTAAATAGGGCTCTTAACAATAGCAGAGACACAGGATATGGGGAGAAGGCAGGAACGGGTTAACGGGGTACTGATTGGGGATGATCAGCCATGATCACATTGAATGACGGTGCTGGCTTGAAAGGCTGAATGGCCTCCTCCTGCACCTATTGTCTATTGTCTATTAAAAAATGACCCCTGGTTCTGGATTCCACCAACATCGGGAACATTTTTCCTGCATCTAGCCTGTCCAATCCTTTAAGAATGTTATATATTTCTATAAGATTCCCTCTCATCCTTCTAAATTCCAGTGAATAAAAGCCCAGTCGGCCCATTGTTCATCATATGTCCGTCCTGCCATCCCAGGAATTAACCTGGTGAACCTACGCTGCACTCCCTCAATATGAATAATGTCCTTCCTCAAATTAGGACACCAAAACTGCACAAAATGCTGCAGGTGCGGTCTCACCAGGGCCTTGTACAACTGCAGTAGGACCTCCTTGCTCAAATCCTCTCGCAATGAAGGCCAACATGCCATTAGCTTTCTTCACTGCCTGCTGTACCTGCATGCTTACTTTCCGTGACTGTTATACAAGGATACCCAGATCTCGTTGAACCTCCCCTTTTCCTAATCTAACACCGTACAGATAATAAACTGCCTTCCTGTTCTTGCCACCAAAGTGGATAACCTCACATTTATCCACATTATACTGCATCTGTCATGCATCTGCCCACTCGCCCAACCTATCCGAGTCACCCTGCCGCCTCATAGCATCCTCATCGCAACTCACACTGCCACCCAGCTTTGTGTCATCCGATATCTTGGAGATGTCACATTTAATTCACTCATCTAAATAGTTAATAAATATTGTAAACAACTGGTATCCCAGCACCGAGCCTTTCGGCATTCCACTAGTCACTGCCTGCCAATCAGAAATATACTCGTTAATTCCTACTCGTTGCTTCCTGTCCGCCAACCAGTTCCCTGTCCATGTCAATACCTTACCCCCAATACCATGTGCTCTAATTTTGCACACTACTCTCTTGTGTGGGACCTTGTCAAAGGCTTTTTGATTAATGATAATAGAAACATCCCCCTGCTCCGTACATGGAGCCTCATTCCTGCAAATGTTGATTATCGTTGGAGCATTTTCTTTAACTTTCTATCTGTTTTGATTTATCTTTCCTCCTTGCTCCCTCATTTCCAATTATATTTCAATTTTTATACTTTTTCAGCTTCTATTCATGACTTGGAGTATTCTAGTATTCTAACTTCTGCATCCTGGTTTAGACTCTGCATGTCCCATTACCGTTTTTTTCCAATCTGATTTGGTTGAGGCATCATCTTGCTTGTTTTGTTCACACAAAACACACAGATCCCGCAGAAGTCCTGATACAGGCTTTCGATCCACAGCGTCAACCATTCCTTTCCCTCCACGGATGCTGCCAGACTCTTTGTGTCTCTTGTGGTATGGTCACAGAGTGTGCGGTCTCTTGTGCCTCCATGCACAGCTTAGCCAGCTTATCAAATGAGTGCATTCGGGGCCTCTATGCTGGGATATTGAAATAAACTAATGGTTCACTTGTCCTATCAGTTTCCAAGCACTTGTGCACTGAAACATCTCAGAGTATGAGGCATCTGTAAAAATAAAGCCCCTTTATCCTGTATCTGTTCACTGTGGATTGATCGACTGTAATCATATACATGAATAGTCTTTCCGCTGACTGGTTAGCATGCAACAAAAAGCTTTTCACTGTACATGTGACAATAAACTAAGCTAAAAAATTAAAGTTCACAATGTAAATTTGTCCTCCAACAATAAAAGTCCTCATCAACGTTAACACCAGTATTTAAAGGACATTTGGATAGGTACATAGATACATAGAAACCTAGAAATTAGGTGCAGGAGTAGGCCATTCGGCCCTTCGAGCCTGCACCGCCATTCAATATGATCATGGCTGATCATCCAACTCAGTATCCCGTACCTGCCTTCTCTCCATACCCTCTGATCCCCTTAGCCACAAGGGCCACATCTAACTCCCTCTTAAATATAGCCAATGAACTGGCCTCGACTACCCTCTGTGGCAGAGAGTTCCAGAGATTCACCACTCTCTGTGTGAAAAAAGTTCTTCTCATCTCGATTTTAAAGGATTTCCCCCTTATCCTTAAGCTGTGACCCCTTGTCCTGGACTTCCCCAACATCGGGAGCAATCTTCCTGCATCTAGCCTGTCCAACCCCTTAAGAATTTTGTAAGTAAATACGAAAGGTTTAGAATGATATTGGGCAAACATGGACAAATGGGTCTACCTTAGATGGGCATCTTGGTCAGCACGGATGAGTTGGACTGAAGGACCTGTTTCCATCCTCTTTGACTCTGAGATAGCACAGAACACTTTATCAGTGTGTCCGAGTCCCACTAGAGGGACCTGTTTCTGAGATGTGCTTCTTGGAGTGGCATCAACAAACTAGAAGAACAGAGTTGTGGGAAAGTCAGCCTGTGGAGATGGACCTTGAGGTCATCTGCCAGTCAGCGCCAGTGAGACTGAAGGTTAAGTACACTATTCCATGCCAGCAGACTCTACTGGAGAGAGGGACAGATTAAAATTAATTACATCCAAGCTTTGGTGGAAAAATGAAAAAATATTTTAAAACTGTAATACAAATAGGAAACATGGAAATAAGTGTTAAGCAAATAGAGGAATGGAATAATCAACAACGATAACTAAAAAATAAATTAAAACATTTCAGAGTAAAAACAGGATGAACCTTGGAAAGGACATAAAGCATCAAAATAAATGACAAAGTTCACTGGAGAAAAGTATAGAGATGAACATTAAACACAATAATAAACCTCTGTTAGCATTGAAAGGACAAACATAGTTCAGGTAGATATTTTTTACATTGAATATTTGAAGATTAAGGTTCGATTTATTACTTGAGTAACTGCAGATCAGACAACATCACTGGAGAACATGGATAGGCAAAGTTTCAGATCGAGACCTTCAGATTGAAGCATGGTCTCAATTCGAAACATCACCTATCCATGTCCTCCAGAGTTGCTGCCTGACCCACTGAGTTACTCCAGCACTTTGTGTCCTTTTATGTATTAACCAGCATCAGCAGTTCTTTATTTCTACATTGTCAAATTTCTTGCTAATGCATTAAATTAGTTTCCTGTTTTGTCTCCTTCATGACAGAGAATTTATTTTGTACATTTGACATATTCCCCTAGAGTTTATGCCTCAGCCTTGTGAGTGTTTGACTGTAAAATGTTCTGCACATTTGCAGTTTGATTTTGAATGAGAAATTGTGTTACCTTGTTCATACATCGAGCGTGGGGTTACAGAAGTGGAACTAAGCATGGGTGGGGCAGAGGAAATCAGACAATTAATTACATGGAGAATTAACATTAAGTGACATTAACAGGACACCAAAGTGATTTGGATTATTTCCTATTTTGTTCTACCCGCCTCAATCATTTGGAAGGGTAGAAGCATTTTAAACTATACTCACAACCCATCCCATAACCTGTGTAGGAAGGAACTGCAGATGTTGGTTTACACTGAAGATAGGCACAAAATCCTTTCTAACATTTTCTCGTTTCCAGTTTATTTCCCCCCCCCCAACCCCAAATATATTTTCAGTCTCGTGAAGGGTTCTGACACAAAATGTCACCTATTTTTCTCCAGTGATCCTGCCTGATCCACTGAGTTACTCCAGCACTTTGTGTCCATCCCATAACTTAATGTTTTAATTTTGTACTTTGTGTCCATCCCATAACTTCATGTTTTAATTTCTGCCGCAAGGTCGTACTTTAATTCTTACAACCACTCTGTTTCTTTTGTTCAGTCCCCACTGCGCCCGCCCAGAACGTGCAGGTTCAGGGTTCAACAGCAACACAGTTGGACGTGTCCTGGGAACCTCCCCCACCAGAAGCACAGAACGGAGACATGCAGGGGTACAAGGTACAGTCAGCCGCTGTCAACTTAGAGAGGAAACAGCAAAGGAGACAATGGCAAAACATAGCAGCAAAATCCATCAATACTTTAACACAATGCATATAAAGCCACATGGCTGAGGAATTCTAAACAAACAAATCAATGATTTGCCATAGATAGACACAAAATGTTTAAGAAGGAACTGCAGATGCTGGTAAAATCGAAGGTAGACACAAAATGCTGGGGAAACTCGGCGGGTGAGGCAGCATCTATGGAGAGAGAAATGGGTGATGTTTCAGGTCGAAATAAAAGGTTGGACCTTACTGGGTCTCGACCTGAAACGTCACCCATTCCTTCTCTCCAAAGATGCTGCCTGTCCCGCTGAGTTACTCCAGCTTTTTGTGTCCATCTTTGGTTGAAACCACCATGGGCAGTTCCTTCCTGCACCTAATGATTTGCCATTGTATTGGAATGCTGGAAAAACTGTATTATATGTTGGTCAACAAATACGGTGATTTGGAGAGATCATAATTAATTTTCTGCAGAAATGTTATACTTTAAGATAACTCCAAAATATTTTTAAATAGTTTTATTACTGTGTCATCATTTGATAAAAGGACACTTCCAGTTCTCAAGCTGGGCAGTTTGTTATTTAATATTGCTTAGTTTTCATCTCTCCATTGTGGCCATAGATCTCCATTCACTTTTATTTCAGATTTCCAGACTCTCCTCACCTGCCAATCGCCCCCCTCGCCTGTATCCACCTATCACTCACCAGGCTTTGTCCACCCCACTCCCTCTCTTTTCCAGCTTTCTCCCCCCCTACTTCATCAGTCTGAACTCTCTATTCTCTCCACACCCCCCTCCATTCTCTTCACCCTCCCCCTAGGTTATCTCCACTCCTCCCGCTCTTTGCCAGATTAAACAGCTCCATGCTCACCCAGTTATGTTGGTGGGTCAGTGACTGGGAACATGAACTCTTCATTGTGGCTAAAGGGATCAGGGGGTATGGAGAGAAGGCAGGTACAGGATACTGAGTTGGATGATCAGCCATGATCATATTGAATGGCGGTGCGGGCTCGAAGGGCCGAATGGCCTACTCCTGCACCTATTTTCTATGTTTCTATGTGTAGGAAGGAACTGCAGATGTCGGTAGATACTGAAGATCCACAAAGTGCTGGAGTAACTCTGCGGGTCAGGCAGCATCTCTGGAGAAAAAGAAAGAGTGATGTTTCAGGCCGGGACCTTCTTCAGACTGAAGAACTTCTTTATTCCCTTTCCACAGCTGCTGCCTGACGTCGTGAATATATCTCTTCTGTTTCTACTGCAGATGTCAGCATTTGCTGAAAACTGTTCACTTTTCCGCATTATTCAACACAAGAGTGGATTAAATTGTTGCTAGCAAGTTATCTAGAGAACACTGTCAGAGTTGTACTTGGCTCGTTGCTTCTGTAACCTGAACCAAAAATGCTAATTTACCAACTCAGCACCAATTCCTCGCTCCTGCCCCACTGGAGAGGAGGTGTCACTAAGTCACAGGCCCGTACGAAGCTTTTCAAAAAGGGGGGTGGCATGACAGGATTTGTGGAACCAGGGTTGGTTTACAGGGCAAGGCCAACAAATGCCCTTGCATTAGTAGAAGTAGTGGTAAATGGCAATATACATTCGGGAGCACCTGTTCTGTTGTTTTGCACAATCCGCAGGCATTGACACTTTCATTTTACTGCACATCTTGTATGTGTATGTGACAAATAGACTTGACTTACCTTGACTTGCCGACTTGATGATAAGTGATTTCCTGTTGTTCACCAACAAGGCACAAGGTAGGCAAAAGACGCCATCCACATGATCGCTATCTACAGCCATGGGTATGCTCGTAACCAGTCAGGGTTAAATCTTCGCCAGCACCCATTCTTATAGAAGGCACAATATTTGTATGTTGGACCCAGTTTAAAGTGATTCTATATGAGGTACAGCTTCTGAGCATCTGAGAGGTTAGCAATAGTTTTAGCAGCTTCTTCATTGGTTGTAGTAGAATTAAGGAGAACTAGACCAAGGGGGGGGGGGGACAGGGAGGGGGGAGAGGAGAGGGGGGAGAGGAGATAGGTGGTGGAGAGAGAGAGAGGTGGTGGAGAGAGAGAGAGGTGGGGGGGAGAGAGAGAGAGAGAGAGGAGGGGAGAGAGAGAGGAGGGGGGAGAGAGAGAGAAATGCAGATAGATCCATGGTGACCATGAAAACATGCAGATTTTAGTAATATTCAAATTATATTAAAAATATGCTGCAAAAAGAGTCACAAACTTTGGAATTCATATTTTTCAGTATTGTTATCAAGGCAAAGAAAGCAGTTCCAATTGTTTGATATTATTTGATATTATTCATGAGGAAAAAATATAATAGCTCTAAAACCTACCTCAATTTTACAATCTCATTAAAGATATTCCCCCCTTCCCTCTCCCTTACCCCATCTCACTCCCCCTTTCCTTCCCCTCTCTCTCCCCTCACATCCCCCCCCCCCCTCTTTCTGGCGGGGAGGGGGGAGATGAAGGTGGCGCAGGCCCATTGGGGGTCGGTGGGGATCAGTGGGGTCGGCGGGGGTGGCATGGATCAGTGGGGTCGGCGGGGGTAGGGGATGGAAACACTGGACCGGGCAGGAAGACACCCCCCCCTTTCTTCCACTACTTTCTTGGAGTAGACGTGAGGCATCGAGCTCAATGGGTGAAGCACAAATGACAGTCTGATCCCGCCCGGGCCCACTACGTCACTTCCCCAACTGCGCAGGCGCAGATGGGCGCATTTGTTTCCCGCCCAGCGGCCGGAGCCAGAATTTTGGGCGATTTCCCACAAAGTGGAAACGCTGATTGTGCTCCGATTTTTTTTCTTTAATTCTGGGGATTTTTTCTTACTCTGGGGGGGAAAAAGCGGTCGCACCCAGCACGCCCCCCCTTCAGACAGCCATGAGTCATACTCTTACTCCACAGTCACCTATCCTTGACTTATATTCACAGCGTTTAGAAAAATCCACGGAGGTAATTTTTCCCTTTCTTAATATGAAAGCACTGAGGATAATTATAGTACTTCTGCTGTTGGAAGAGTAAGGTACTCGTGTCACAATGCCTGAAAATCAAATGATGGAGTTTAATCTCTCAGTCGCCCAGGATAGACTTCCTGGTGCATCAGGAGAAACTCCAAGTAAACCCACATTCAACATGTCTGCATTTTGGGAAAGTCAGTAAGTGTTTCAAGAATTTAATTCTTTTTTTAAATAACATACTCATAATTCCATCACGTTTTGGAAAAACCATCTAGTCAAATTACAAAGCTTTTCACGATCTTAATAACCATTGGAGGATAAACACATAGATGTTTGAGCTGTCGATCTGTGCAGTATCCTCAGATAGCTTGTGAAGTGAATGGGAAACACTGGCTCTTTTACAAGATGGCAGGTCTCATGACCATACATTCTGTATTTAATGATGTCTGAAAGACGTGTTCATGAAAGGCACGCAATGGTGGACCTTGCCTCAGGTTCTTTAACAAGATGTTTGCAGTCTTGTGTTTAGTGAATGGTCCATGTGATATGTTCAGACGTATTGGCCTGAAGTTTCACATCTGCGGCAGAGCGGAAGTTCCTCGAGAAGTTGCTTCTGTTCGTTCTCTTGTCCCATGCTGCCACACGCCTTCACGTGTAGGAAGGAACTGCAGATGCTGGTTTAAACCGAAGATAGACACAAAAAGCTGGAGTAACTCAGCGGGACAGGCAGATCTCGACCTGAAATGTCACCCATTCCTTCTCTCCAGTGATGCTGCCTGTCCCGCTGAGTTACCCCAGATTTTTGTGTCTATCTACACAGACCATTACGGTGTTCAATAGTCATTTCGAATGTCTGGTGGTAAAGTTCCCAACCCATTTCCCCGACCTTTCACCCCAACATCCAAATGACTGTTCCTGCTCACTCCACTGACCCTTTAGCCAAGGTCCACTTTGCCCGGGCCACCAGCCACCCGACCCTGGTCTCCATGGGCAGCACATAGCAGGAATATGTTGATGTGACCGGGAAGGCAAGCAGTACTGGGGTGTGTTTAGTTTATTCCACATATTAATATAATTTATCGGACTTTAATTGGGCCACACATGGAGCATTGTTTGCAGTTCTGGTCGCCCCATTACGGGAAGGATGTGGAGGCTTTGGAGAGGGTGTAGAGGAGGTTCCCCAAAATGATGCCTGGATTGGAGGGTATTGGCTATGGGGAGAGGTTGGACAAACTTTGATTGTTTTCTCTGGAGCACTGGAGATTGCATGGAGACCAGATGGAAGTATATGACATTAATGAGAGTTACAGATCGGGTAGACAGCCAGAACCTTTTTCCCCCAGGTGGAAATAGCAAATACTAGAGGGCATAGTTTAAAGGTGAAAGAGGCAAAGTTTAAAGGAGATGTGCAGGGCATGTTTTTTCCACAGAGGGTAGTAAGCACTTGGATATGCAGGAAGGGATATGGATTATGTGCAGGCAGATAAGAGTTGGTCTCGGCATTGTGTTTGGCACAGACATTGCAGGCCAAAGGGCCTGTTCTTGAGTTGTACTGTTCTATATGCTATGTAATTTTTAAATTTCACACCAGATCTTGAGGATGATGCGTAATGAGACAGCATCAACACTAATGGTTGTACTCTTGGAATCAACACTAAAGAGCTGAGAGTTCTGGGTTTCTGAAGTCTGAAGGAGACTGAAGAAGGTCCATCTGTCTCCTCAGATCCTGGTGAACTTCTACCGCTGCACCATCGAGAGCATCCTTACCAACTGCATCACAGTATGGTATGGCAACTGCTCTGTCTCCGACCGGAAGGCATTGCAGAGGGTGGTGAAAATTGCCCAACGCATCACCGGTTCCTCGCTCCCCTCCATTGAGTCTGTCCAAAGCAAGCGTTGTCTGCGGACGGCGCTCAGCATCGCCAAGGACTGCTCTCACCCCAACCATGGACTGTTTACCCTCCTACCATCCGGGAGGCGCTACAGGGCTCTCCGTTGCCGAACCAGCAGGTCCAGGAACAGCTTCTTCCCGGCGGCTGTCACTCTACTCAACAACGTACCTCGGTGACTGCCAATCACCCCCCCACCCCCCGGACACTTATTATCACTTATTATTATTTATTTAAATCATTTGCTATGTCGCTCTTCCAGGGAGATGCTAAATGCATTTCGTTGTCTCTGTGCTGTACACTGACAATGACAATTAAAATTGAATCTGAATCTGAATCTGGTTTCCTTTCAGATTTATTACTGGGAGTTCCAGCGCCAGAATGAGACGGAGAAACTGAAGACTCTCTTCCTCCCTGAAACCACCATGAAACTGAAGAACCTGACCGGGTACACCACCTACCTCATCAGCGTGAGTGCCTTCAATGCCGCTGGTGATGGACCAAGGAGCACTCCCATCAGGAGCCGCACGCAACAGGCAGGTGAGAGAAAGCAGCCGTGGAAGAAATAGTCATAGCATACTCCTTGAATTCAAAGGAGATCTTGTGATTGTGCGTTAAAGTAGACACTGTATTTCACGCAATGTCGTCTGAAAGTCTTGCCCAAGGGTCTGCTGTTGGCCGCTGGTCCACAGGTGCAGTGTAATTGACAGAGAAACCACACGGTTCAATTACGCCTTCAATCCAACACTATTGCCTTTAGGTTCACAGGGTTATCTCAGTAATTGCTCAAAGGGCAAAGGGCAAAGGTCCTGCTTCTGTGTCAGAAAGTTGTGTGTATAATTCCCATTCCAGCCACCTGTGCTCTTGTCGTGGTGAACAGGTTAAGACAGGAATGAGAGCATCAAAGTCCAATTTTTCAGACAAAATGATGAACTAAGTCAGACCCGTTCTGCTCGCTCAGGTGAATGTCAAAGAATTCATGGCAATTTCTGAAGAGGAGTTTGGTGTTATACCTCAACCAATAGTACTCTAACACATTACCTGGACATTACAATGGTGCCGGTGGGAGTTTAATCCACCATGGAAGGAATGGGTGGCGTTTCGGGTCGAGACCCTTCTTCAGACTTTTTTGGAGAGAAGGAATGGGTGACGCTGCGGATCGGCTCGAAACGTCACCCATTCCTTCTCTCCAAAGATGCTGCCTGACCCACTGAGTTACTCCAGCATTTTGTGTCTATCTGCAGTTCCTTGTTATTACATGCAAGTCTTTTTCTCTTTTGTAACTTTAAATGTCATCTTGTAGTTCCAAATGGTACATGTCACCAATGATTAATTTTTTCTACTTGTACCTGTCTCTGAAGTCATTTTTCATCAAACAAAAAAAACCTAAAAAGTCAATAATGTTTAATTGTCATATGTAAGGGGAACAGAACAGTGCTGTTATATGCTGCAGCCTTTTAGCACCATGAACACAATAACAACAAATAAATATACAGTTCTCAATAATGCAATATATTAATAATCAGTAGGGTCGCCACAGTGTTACAGCGGTAGTAGAACTGCTGCCTTACAGTGCCGGAGACCTGGGTTCGATCCTGACTGCGGGTGCTGTCTGTGTGGAGTATTGTACGTTCTCCCTGTGACCGCGTGGGTTTTCTCTGGGTGCTCCTCCCACACTCCAAAGGCGTACAGGTTTGTAGGTCTCTGTAAATTGTCGCTAGTGTGTCGGAAAGAACTAGTTTACGGGTGATCGCTGGTCGGCACGGACTCAATGGGCCGAAGGGCCTGTTTCACACTTTATCTTTCTAAATTCTAAAGTCAGTAATATAAGGTAACCAGACCATAATTGTGCAAAATCGAAGTCCATCGTGCACCCAAACGATTCCTTACACAAAATAAGGACATTCTTCCCACCCTAACGGTGTCACCCTTTTGGGAGAACAGTCCCATTGTTCCGACCCGAAACGTCACCTATCCATGTTCTCCAGTGATGCTGCCTGACCCACTGAGTTACGCCAGAAATGTGTACCTTTATTTGTAAACCAGCATCTGCAGTTCTTTCATCCCCCATTGTTCACTCCTCTTCCTGTCAGTTTGACTTTCTCTGCTTACATGTTAAGGGCCTGTCCCACCAGCATGCGATTGCATGCGTCTAGCGCGACCAAACGGAACCGGAGTTCACGCTAAGTTCGCGGTAAGTACGCGCAAAGTTTGCGCAAAGTTCGCGCGTGACGTGATTTACGTCATACTCACCAATCAGCTGGGTAGGAGGCGGGCCTACGTTGCACGGCGTCGGGCGGTGACGTCATCACGCAACGGCACGCGCTAGGCATACGCCATCAAGATGCTGCGTACGACGTCAAGACGCTGCGTACGCCCTCAATGCGCCTGCGGGCCAACAAGCTGTGGGCGCGCGGGATTTTCGGAGCCAGCCCCGCACAACTTCATACGCCTCCACGCTTGGAAGTGGGACCGGCCCCGCGCGGCCATACGTCTGAAGCGACCACGTTTGGTCGCGCTAGACGCATGCAATCGCATGCTGGTGGGACAGGCCCTTTACTCTTCCTTTTCATTTCAGGCCTGCACGGGTCCCAGCCTGAGTGACAAAACATTTCGCCTCCAGGCAATGAAATCTATTCTCACTTTGCTTTTGTCTCCCAGAGATAACTTTAAATCTACAACTCCTCAACACCCACTCACATCTGGATAAAATAATCTTTCCACTTAAACTTTGTCAAAACTTGTCACCATTGACAATTGGCCATCTGCTCGTTGATCCTTCACACACAGACTTAATCTCTCAGCTCGCTCCTCTCAGCTGCAGTCTCTGTTCCTGCGCCAGCGCACGGGCCCTCAGTGGACGCCATTGTTGATGTTTGTTTAATGTGAGTGAAAATCCAGTGAAAACTTTACTCATCTCCAGGACTGTGGAAAGTTGGGTTAAAACTAACTCCAGTTACAGACAAATACTTAATATACTTTGGATCGATGTTAAGTTGCTTCAAGAGCACCTCTGCACAAAATAAATGTATTCACTATGAAACTTCAGAAGCTAGTTGCAGAAAGTCGGAAGTGTAAATATCCCATACGAACCTTATTTTCAACAAAGATGACTTCAGCGTGTTAGTCCTGGTTGACCCCTGAACAAGCTCCTTCATGCAACAATAGTTACATTGACGATATTGATTTATTATTCTCACTGAAATGAGTTGCAGTCCTGTTCAATTTACCAAAGTAAATGGCGTAACACGGCAAGCTTCCTGTTTGGAATTACTGCATGTGACTGGTTTTCACCAAACAATGAATAGGGTTTTCTGTGAGCATTCAATCCTCGACATGCATGGGAAGGGAGATAAACTTGAGGACCTGAGCTGCAGGGAGAAGTTGGGCAGGCTTGGTCTTTATTCCTTGGAGCGCAGGAGGATGATGGATGATCTTATGCAGGTGTATAAAAATCATGAGGAGAATAGATAGTGTGAATGCACAGAGCCTTATCTAGGGTTGGGGAATCAAGAACTAGAAGACTTACGTTGAAGATGAGAGGGGAAAGATTTAATAGGAACCTGAGAGGCAATTTTGTTCATACAGAGGGTGGTAGGTATATGGAACTATCAAAGGAGGTAGATACAAAGTGCTGGAGTAACTCAGTGGGTCGGGTAGCATGTCTGGAGAAAAGGAATAGGTGACGCTTTGGGCCGGAACCCTTCTTCAGGTAGTTGAGGCAGGTACAATAACAACATTTACAAGGCACCTGGACAGGTACATGGATAGAAAAGGTTTAGAGTGATATGAGCCAACTGCAGGTAAATGGAATGAGCTTAGAATGAGCATCTTGGTTGGTATGGACAAGTTGGGCTGGAGGGCCTGTTTCCATGATTCTCTGTTGTGTCCTCCATCAATGTGGAGCTGGGTGCTACAGATCACAAAGCCTTACATTCTGAAGAAGGGTTTCGGCCCAAAACGTTGCCTATCTCCTTCGCTCCATAGATGCTGCTCGACCTGCTGAGTATCTCCAGCATTTTTGTGTACCAAAGCCTTACATTAACTGATCTTAACCAGCTGAAGAAAGTGGGAGTATTAGCAATGGTTCCTGACCAATGATCCTTAGTGGCAAAGAAAGATGCAAGGTGCTGGAGTAACTCAGCAGGTCAGGCAGCATCTCTGGAGAACATGGATAGGTGACGTTTTGGGTTGGGACCCTTCTTCAAACGTCAGAGTCTGAAGAAGGGTCACTACCTGATACATCACCTATCCATGTTCTCCATATATGCTGCCTGATCCAGAGTTACTCTAGCACTTTTTTTTCTCTCTTTGCTGTAAACCAGCATCTGCAGTTCCTTGTTATTAAATGATCCTTCATGACAAGTTCACATGATGGGGATTTATTTAGGAATGGCTGTGACATTGTCCTCTCCCTCTCCCAGATAAGCAGCCAACTCGTTACTACTCAGGACGGCTCAGGAAATAAAGGAGTTTGTATACCAGCATCTGCAGCGAGCATCCAAATTAACATATTTAGTGAAGGAAGAGTTAATGGTGTGCAGACTCCCTCTGCCTTTTCATGCAATCTTCAAACAGATTCACAGGACATGAATTTCTCTGTACAATCAGTGTGGACTGTTGCCAAACTAACCATACATGATGTCTGCAAACCTGGAGCATTTAAATCACAAAGTTTACTCATTTGAAGTGCAACGTTTCTGTGGAAATCACCCAATAATACTTCGGAGCTCTTGGAAATGGAACTAACATTTGCACCATATAAAAAGTTGGATTAATCGTGTACTCATTTAATTGGGATTCCAGGAAACTACAGTTGTTTCTGGATTTAAATTACACAATCTGTTGGAGACAGATTCAAGACTTGAACACCTCCCAGGAGAAGGAAGCCAAGTACAGCAGCGTCAAACTTAGCAAACCTTTCAGAAGCACTGGTTTCTTGGGCTCTGAACAACTGCAACTACAGCAAATTCACAAAGCACCGATTGAGGATTGAACAGCATCAAGGCACAAGTTTGCTCATCTTATAACCATATAACCATATAACAATTACAGTACGGAAACAGGCCATCTCGGCCCTACAAGTCCGTGCCAAACAACTTTTTTCCCTTAGTCCCACCTGCCTGCACTCATACCATAACCCTCCATTCCCTTCTCATCCTTATGCCTATCCAATTTATTTTTAAATGATACCAACGAACCTGCCGCCATCACTTCCACTGGAAGCTCATTCCACACCGCTACCACTCTCTGAGTAAAGAAGTTCCCCCTCATGTTACCCCTAAACTTCTGTCCCTTAATTCTGAAGTCATGTCCTCTTGTTTGAATCTTCCCTATTCTCAAAGGGAAAAGCTTGTCCACATCAACTCTGTCTATCCCTCTCATCATTTTAAAGACCTCTATCAAGTCCCCCCTTAACCTTCTGCGCTCCAGAGAATAAAGACCTAACTTATTCAACCTATCTCTGTAACTTAGTTGTTGAAACCCAGGCAACATTCTAGTAAATCTCCTCTGTACTCTCTCTATTTTGTTGACATCCTTCCTATAATTGGGCGACCAAAATTGTACACCATACTCCAGATTTGGTCTCACCAATGCCTTGTACAATTTTAACATTACATCCCAGCTTCTATACTCAATGCTCTGATTTATAAAGGCTAGCATACCAAAAGCTTTCTTTACCACCCTATCTATATGAGATTCCACCTTCAGGGAACTATGCACGGTTATTCCCAGATCCCTCTGTTCAACTGTATTCTTCAATTCCCTACCATTTACCATGTACGTCCTATTTTGATTTGTCCTGCCAAGGTGTAACACCTCACATTTATCAGCATTAAACTCCATCTGCCATCTTTCAGCCCATTTTTCCAAATGGCCTAAATCACTCTGTAGACTTTGGAAATCCTCTTCATTATCTGCATACTTACTAATCCAATTTACCACCAATTTATCTTATCAGCAGTGAATGTGGCTTGCTCCGAGTCTTCCACCGAAACAGGCAGGACCTGGAGTGATTAACAAGTAAATGACATGTATTAAAGATACAGTGTGGAAACAGGCTCTTTGGCCCACCGAGTCCATACCATCAATCACACGTTCACATGTGCAATCCTACACGCTAGGGACAATTTACAGAACTTTTAAAAATATATATTTTTATTAGAAGTGATGTACAATAATATAAGATATAGATAACATATTACATTTCATGTACAACTTCTTATTTTAAATTTAATAGTAGAAAAAAAAGAGTAAGAAAAGCAAGAAATATAGAGATAGAGAATATTATACCAGAACTTAACTAACCTACAAAAACCTGCATATTTTTGGGATGTGCAAGGAAATCGGAGCATCCGGAGAATATCCTCACGGTGACAGGTAAAACATACAAACTCTGTACAAACTGCACCTGAGGTCAGGACTGAACCCGGGTCTCTGGCGCTGTGAGGCAGCAGCTCTACCGTGGCGCTACTGTGCTGCCCTATTAATTTCAAGGAGAGGTCATAAAGACTTGGATCTGGGAATAATCCGGAAGACGCAGGATCTTTTCATTCCTAAGAGGAAGAAAGCTTCTAGTGGGAGAAAGAGGCAACCGTGGCTGACACGGGAAGTCAAGGACCGTATAAAACTAAAAGAGAAGGCGTATAACATAGCAAAGATTAGTGGGGAGCCAGAGGATTGGGAAGCTTTTAAAGAACAACAGAGAGGTAACTAAAAAGACAATACTGGGAGAAAAGGTAAAATACGAAGGTAAGCTAGCCAATAATATAAAAGAGGATAGCAAGAGTTTCTTCAGTTATATAAAGAGCAAGAAAGAGGCAAGAGTGGATTTTGGACCATTGGAGAATGATGCAGGAGAAGTGATAATGGTGAATAAAGATATGGCAGTGGAGTTGAATAACCTTTTTGCATCAGTCT
The DNA here is from genome assembly GCF_010909765.2 of Amblyraja radiata. NCBI lineage: Eukaryota > Metazoa > Chordata > Chondrichthyes > Rajiformes > Rajidae > Amblyraja > Amblyraja radiata. The sequence goes on from NC_045981.1 coordinate 27,967,237, forward strand.
TCACAGTGGAAGACACCAGCAAGGTACCTGAAATTCAAGAGAGTCACGGGGTGGAAGTTAGTGGAGTGGCTATTAATAGGGAGAAGGTGCTTGGGAAGCTGAAAGGGCTGTATGTGGATGTCACGTGGGCCGGTTAGACTGCACCCTAGGGTTCTGAAAGAGGGGGTTTTACAGTTTGTGGAGGCATTGACTGATATTTCAAGAATCACTAGAATCAGGGGTGGTCCCAGATGAGTGGAGAATTGCCAATATTACCCCGCTGCACAAAAAGGGAGCAAGGCAGAATAGTGGGAACTATAGGCCGGTTAGTCTGACTTTGGTGTGTAGGAAAGAACTGCAGATGCTGGTTTAAATCGAAGGTAGACACAAAATGACTGATGGTCAAGAAGGAACTGCAGATGCTGGAGAATCGAAGGTAGACAAAATTGCAGGAGAAACTCAGCGGGTGCGGCAGCATCTATGGAGCGAAGGAAATCGGCAACATTTCGGGCTGAAACGTCAGGGTCTGAAGAAGGGTTTCGGCCCGAAACGTTGCCTATTTCCTTCGCTCCATAGATGCTGCCGCACCCGCTGAGCTTATCCAGCAATTTTGTCTATCTACAAAATGACTGATGTCAGGGGATCATCCGTCTGACATCAGTCTGAAGAAGGGTCTCAACCCAAAACGTCACCCTCTCCTTCTTTCCAAAGATGCTGTTTCTCCAGCATTTTGTGTCCACAGTCTGACTTCGATGATCGGTAAGATTTTAAAGTCGATTATAAAATGTGAGTTTAAGGAGTACTTCGAAGCTCACGATAAAATAGGCCGAAGTCTGCATGGCTTTATGAAGGGGAGATCTTGCTTGACAAATTTGCTGGAATTCTTTGAAGTAAATAGCAGGACTGACCAAGGAGAGTCAGTAGATGTTGTTTACTTTCAGACAGCCTTTGATAAGGTGCCACACGTTGGGCTGTTAGGAAGATGCGAGCCTACGATATCAAAGAGCAGATACTAACATGGATAGCAGGTCAATGAGTCGCAATAAAGGGGGCTTTTTCTGGTTGGCTGCCAGCGACTAGTGGAGTTCCGCAAGGGTCGGTGCTGGTGCCATGACTCTTTACGTTGTATATTAATGATTTGGACGATTGAAGGCTTTGTGGCAAAGTTTGTGGGTGATACGAAAATAGGTGGAGGGACAGGTAGTGTAGAGAAAGCAGGGACTCTGCGGAAGGACTTGGACAGGTTGGGAGAGTGGACAGAGAAGTGGCAGATGGAATATAGTGTAGCAAAGTGTGGAGTCATGCATTTTGGTAGCAGGAATATAGGCGTCGACAATTTTCTAAATAGGGTGAGAATCCAGAAATCGGAGGTGCAAAGAGGCTTGGGAGTGCTGTGTACAGGATTCCTAAAAAGTTAATCTGTAAGTCGAATCGGTAGTAAGGAAAACAAACTCAATGCCAGCATTTATTTCAAGAGGACTTGTATACATAAACAGGGATGTAATGTTGAGGCCTTATTAGGTGCTGGTAAGGCTGCATTTGGGATATTGTGAGCAATTTTAGGCACCATATCTGAGGAAGGATGTGCTGGCTCTGGAGGGGGTCCAGAGGAGGTTTACAAGAATGATCCCAGGAATGAGTAGGTTAACCTGAGTGTTCATGGCCTCTGGGCCTGTACTCGCTGGAGTTTAGATGAATGAGGGGGGACCTCATTGAAACATACAGAATAGTGAAAGGCTTGGATAGAGTGGATGTGGGGAGGATGTCTCCACTAGTTGGAGAGTCTAGGACTAGAGGTCATCGCTTCAGAATTAAAGGACGTTCTTTTAGATTGGAGATGAGGAGAAATTTCTTTAGTCAGAGGGTGGTGACTGTGGAATTCTTTGCCACAGAAGGCTGTGGAGGCCAAGCCAGTGGATATTTTTAAGGCAGAGATAGATACTTGATTAGAACAGGTGTCAGAGGTTATGGGGAGAAGGCAGGAGAATGGGGTAATGTGGGTGAGATAGATCAGCTATGATTGAATGGCGGAGGAGACTTGATGGGCAAAATGGCCTAATTCTGCTCCTATTCCTTATGACCTTATGGATTGTTTTCTCTGCAACGGCAGAGGTTGAAGAGAGATCTGATAAAAGTTTTTACAATTATAAGAGATTTAGATGGGGTAGACAGTCAGAACCTATTTCCCAGAGTGGAAATGTCAAAGACTAGAGGGCATAGCTTTAAAATTAGAGGGGTAAAGTTTGAAGGAGTCATGTTTTTTGCACAGTGAGTTGTGGGTGCCTGGAATTAGCTGCCAGAGGTGGTAGTGGAGGCAGATACAATATTGGTATTTAAGAGGCTTTTAGACAGGCACGTGGTTATGGAGGGATAGGGGTCATGTGCAGCAAAGGAAATTAGTTTAATTTGGCATCATCTCCAGCACAGACATTGTGGGCCGAAAGGCCTGTTCCTGTGCTGTATTTTTTTAAATTAATTTCCTGTGCAGTTCAGTGTGGATTAGATTAGTTTAATTAGATAGTTTAGTTTAGAGATACAGTGTAGAAACAGGCCCTTTGGCCCAACTTGCCCATACTGACCAACATGCCCCATCTACACTGAAGGTAGACACAAAATGCTGGAGTAACTCAGCGGGTCGATCAGCATCTCTAGAGAAAACGACTAGGTGATGTTTCGGGTCAAAACCCTTCTTCAGACACCTCATACTTACCCTTAGACCATGAGCACCAGGCCATTATCTCTCAAACTATCTCCGATGTTATCACTTCCAGTTGTTTGCCCTCCACAGCCTCCAACCTTATCATTCCCCAGCCCCGCACGGCCTGCTTTTACCTGGTGGTTATGTTTTCAGGCTCCTGTACCTTCTTCCTGATGGTAGCAGCGAGATGGAAGCTTGGCTAGGGTGGTGTGGGTCTTTGGTGATGATGGCAGCCTACTTGAGGCAGCATCACCTGTAGATCCTTTCAATGATGGGGTCAGTACCCATGACCACTCTCTATGATCTCCTACATTCCTGGACAATGGAGTTGCCAAACCAGTCAGAGTGGTCATTATGCTCTGTACCTAACATATACAGGGGCACCAGGTGTGGCCAGATGTACAGATGCATGACCAGTCGTGCTCTCCATGTTCCCACCTTGCAACGGACACACAGGAGGTCTGCCATGAGTTGTAACGTGGCACACTGCCAGCCTTTAACACAATCTCCATCATTGTACCACCAATGTGGCAGCAGGGGAGGCACAGTGGTAGAGTTGCTGCCTTATGGAGCCAGGGACCCAGGTTCAATCCTGACTACAGGTGCTGTCTGTATGGAGTTTGCACGTCCTCCCCCTGACCACGTGGGTTTTCTCCAGGTGCTTTGTTTTCCTCCCACATTCCAGAGACGTGCAGGTTTGTAGGTTAATTGGCTTGTTATAAATGTAAATTGTCCCTCACATGTAGGATCGTGCTAGTGTGCGGGGATCGCCATTCGATGCATACTTGGTGGGCCACGGGACTGTTTCCAAGCTGTATCTTTAAATTAAATTAATCTAAACATTGAGAAAATACGTATTTGCAGAGAATGTGAAACTGGCTCTGCCGACTAAGTGCCATTGTAGTGTGGATGTTTCTGAGCTGTGCTGCCTCGTTGGGTGAGCAAGTGAGGCGGACAAGTAAGTAAGTAAGTTTATTGGCCAAGCATTCACATACAAGGAATTTGTCTTGGTGCTCCGCCCACAAGTAACAACATGACATACAGTGACAGTTACGAATGACTCAGAAAACACTAAACATTAATAATAATAAAACATTAATGATAAAACACCATTGATCAAGCATGTGAACCAACAAAATACCAGATCAAAGGGAGGCTACAGATTTTTGGCTGTTGAGTAGAGCAACTACTCGTGGATAAAAACAGTTTTTATGTCTGGCTGTGGCAGCTTTGACAGTCCGGAGTCGCCTTCCAGAGGGAAGTGATTCAAAGCGTTTGTGGCCAGGGTGAGAGGGGTCAGCTGACATTAGTCTTACTCCAAGTCAAGACAAGGAATGTGGAGTGGAACTACCCCTGAGCTTCTTCAATACATTGCCTATTTCCAGTCAAATATTTATTAAATTGTATAATTGGTGTCATAGAAACATAGAAAAATAGATGCAGGAGTAGGTGCTTTGAGCCATTCCACCATTCAATATGATCATGGCTGATCTAAAATCAGTAGCCCGATCCTGCTTTTTCCCCATATCCCTTGATTCCTTTAGCCCGAAGAGCTAAATCTAACTCTCTCATGAACAGGGAATTAAAAACGTGAACTACTCTAAAACTGCATCAACTTTATAATTCACTTTTACTAAATATAATGGTGTGAGCAAAAGAATCCATGGGGTAAAAGCATTCAGAATTTTATTGGCAAAATCTGTACAATATTAGATATAGCCCTGTAAATAGAGCATGTGTTGTATGATATAGCGACTACAATCCTTTCACGGAAAAAGCTTGTTGTGTCTTAGATATTATTTGGCACTTCATAAAATTCACTTTGTATTTAATAATAGAAAGTGCTGGCAGTAGCTTCAGAATGACAACTTTTCAGGACAAATCTTCTTTGTCTTCTTGTGCTTTGAAGTGTCTGACCTTTTCCACAAATTACAAGAAACAGGGAGGTCACGTAGACCAGCTGGCAAGGGCACGGATCCTTTATATTTGGGGAAATATTTGCCAGAAAAGCAGTGATCATTAAAAATTATGAAATTAATAACAAAATGAGACAGAATATCATTTGTTGGAGACACGGTCAGTCTGAAGAAGGGTCCCAACCCGAAATGTCAACTATCCATGTTCTCCAGTGATGCTGCCTGACTCGCTGAGTTACTCCAGCACTTTGTGTCTTTTTTTAAATCATTTTTGTTGCAACTTTCACATCATGGGATGTCCCGAGATGCTTCGGTGACTGCTGTATTGTTGGCAATGCAGCATCTGATTTATGTATCGCAAAATCTCAAAAATAAAAAAGAGAAGATAATCTATGCTTCATGTTATTGGTTGAGGGTAAATTCACTGAGGCCTTCCCACTTGTTTTGTTATCTGCACTTTCTCTGTCACGGTAATGCTACAATGCTGTAACACTATATTCTCCACTCTGGTATATATTCCCATTGCACTACCTGCTGTATTTGTGTATAGCTTGATTGTACTCGGGCATCGTGTGATCCAACTGAATAGTACATAAACAAACCTTTTCACTGTATCTCAGTACACATGACAATAATAAACCAATACTTTGATGTGTAGGAAGGAACTGCAGATGCTGGTTTATATCAAAGATAGGCACAAAATGCTGGAGTAACTCCACGGGTCAGGCAGTATCTCTGGAGAAAAAGAATAGGTGACGTTTCGGGATGAGACCCTAGAAGAATGTCTGAAGGGTTCTGAAACATCATCTATTCCTTTACTTCAGAGATACTGCCAATACATAGATGATGTGCCACAGTTGTTGCAGTGAGAATGAAGTTATGTTGATTGAAGCAGGAATATAGCTAGCTCCACATTATCAGATGCCATGACTTGCGAGTGTAATTATGGTATGCCAAGTTTACGGAGCTAGTTTCTATGATAAATATGCACATGAGTTAGGAGTTTTCAATGTGAAACGTATGCACTAATATAGGGCAAAAGCTTACAGCAGGAAATAAGATTTGGTGGACAAGAAATGCGAAAAAGATGGGCGGTTTTAATAAATATATGTGAACATGTACATATCCATGCAGCGTTTTCCTGCCCTTCCTCTTGTCTGAACATCACCCATTTCTCTGCATACTGTGTGTTTGGTTGAATGCCCACAAATAAGAATGGAAAATGTTAATAATTGTCCATTGACGTTGATGTTAATAGGTCTCATTTACCCAACCTCTGGTCTCTGAGTTGTGGCCACGGATCACAACTGATCACTGTCTTGCTTTTCCACTCACAGCTCCGAGTGCTCCGAGCTACATCCAATTCAACGAGCTCACCACCACCTCTGTCAACGTGTCGTGGGGAGCACCCAAGTATCCCAATGGCATCATCGAAGGATATCAGCTAGTCTATGAGCCTTGCATGCCTGTTGATGGTAAGCATTAACGTATTTACTTCCCATAGAGTCAGAGATATGGAAAGGAGACCCTTCGGCCCATCGAGTCCATGTCAACCATCAAGCATCCATTTTCACACCAATCCTACCCTAACCCATTTTATAGTCACCACATTCCTATCCACACCCCCTAGATTCTACCACTCATCTACGCACTAGAGGCTATTTACTGTGTTGGCGCAGCGGTAGATTTGCTGCCTTACAGTGCCAGAGACCCTGGTTTTATCCTGACTACGGGTGCTGTCTATACGGAGTTTGCACGTTCCCTTTGTGACCGCATGGGTTTTCTCCGGGTGCTCTGGTTTCCTCCCACACTCTAAAGACATACAGGTTTGTAGGTTAATTGGCTTTGGTAAAATTGTAAATTGGCCTGAGTGTGTAGGATAGTGTTGGTGTACAGGGTGCGCGGACTGGGTGAGCCGAAGGGCCTGTTTCCATGCTGTATCTCTAAAGTCTAAAGATAGGCAAAGGAATCTGATGGAATGACATGCATCTCCACATCAGCACATGATGAATGACCATTTGGCAAAGATTCCACTGGGCACTTGACCTGTTGGTACACAGCCAAAGGTCCATCTTCAGAGGGGAGGGGGAGAAGGAGGGGGAAGAAAAAAGCAGAAGGATAACACAAAATTATGCACATTTACCGTTGTCATTTTAATTGATTTTTATCTCTAAGTGATTGTCTAAAGTAATTGTTCACTTGTTATTATACTTAATCCAAACTCTGTTGTAGTTGTTCTCAGCATATTCCCGTACACGCACAGTCTATCCAACATAAATGCTGGAAGACCTCGGCGGGTCAGGCAGCATCTGTGGAGGAAATAGGCAGACGGTATTATGGGTCAAGACTCCCTACTCCAACAGACTGAAGAAGGGTCCCAACCTGAAACATCGTCTGTCCATTCCCTCCACAGGTGCTGCCTGACCCTCTGAGTTCCTCCAGCACTTTGTGTTTTGCTCAAGGTCCCACACCTGTGATTTGTTGTGTCTAGGAGTCGGCGTGTTGGTGTCTGGCTGAGCCGGTTTCAGTGATTCTCTTGCTGTGCAGGTGTGAGTAAGATTGTGACCGTGGATGTGAAGGGAAACAGCCCTGGATGGATGAAGATTAAAGACCTGTCGGATGGCGTCACTTACGCCTACCGAATCAAAGCTAAAACCTTCACGTATGGACCAGAAATTGAGGCAAACATCACAACTGGACCAGGGGAAGGTAATTAAATATGTTTCTCTCTAAGCCTGGGAGAGAGAAATTCCCCTTTGCTTGCAGATCATAAACTAATGTGAGGGTGTTACTGCCAGTATTCTCATCTCTTCCATTCCCTTCTGTCAAAGGTGGTGGTGGGACCAGGTTTCAGCAAGTGAATCTGAGCTGCAGTTCTCACTTCAGTTTAGCACTGGGAACCAAAAACTAATTTGCCACCTTTGTTTTGTCACTTACACTTTTTTCTATTTTTCTGCTACGTTGTGTACCTAACAATATATTTAAACACTTCCAACCCCTGTTTCATCAGGAGCCTGGTTTCCTTGACAACTCAACACCAAGTGATAAAGCCAACTCAACTACATTCTACTCTTGGTTTGTAGTTCCTCAGGAGCCTGCACAAAAGGAATTCCTCTGTTTCAACATAATTTATATATGTCTTAAAAGCCTTGCTAAGAACAGCCATTAATCACCAAACACAAAGCACTGGAGGAACTCAGCGATTCAGGCAGCATCTGTAAGGGAAATGGACAGCAACCTTTCGGGTCAGGACCCTTCTTCAGACACAAACATCAACCCACGGACGCTGCCTGTCCCACTGAGTTCCTCCAGCGCTTTTACATTTTGCTCAAGATGCCAGCATCTGCAGTTTCTTGTGTCTCCATAAATTGATAGAAACATAGAAAATAGAAAATAGGTGCAGGAGTAGGCCATTCGGCCCTTCGAGCCTGCACCGCCATTCAATATGATCATGGCTGATCATCCAACTCAGTATCCCGTACCTGCCTTCTCTCCATACCCCCTGATCCCCTTAGCCACAAGGGCCACATCAAACTCCCTCTTAAATATAGCCAATGAACTGGCCTCAACTACTTTCTGTGGCAGAGAATTCCACAGATTCATCACTCTCTGTGTGAAAAATGTTTTTCTCATCTCAGTCCTAAAAGACTTCCCCCTTATCCTTAAACTGTGACCCCAATTCTGGACTTCCCCAACATCGGGAACAATCTTCCTGCATCTAGCCTGTCCAACCCCTTAAGAATTTTGTAAGTTTCTATAAGATCCCCCCTCAATCTTCTAAATTCTAGCGAGTACAAGCCGATGTCTTTTGTTTAGCAAAATAGCCGTGTGAAAAGCTGTTTATTCGCTGGGTGTGTAGTTGCGATTTATCAAAATAATTTATGTGAAAGGGCAAAAAACATTAAACCTGGCCTTCATAGTGTTAGAAAGACAATTAGCATTCGTGCTACTGTGATGAAGGGGAGCGTTAAAGATTCTGAAAAGCAGTTTGTATTTAGCCTGTCAAAGCAGCAGTGGAAAAGCCCTGAGATGGCATGTAAGTGAGACGGGTGTCCCATGGGATTGGAACAAGTTCAAGTGGGACAAGGGATGGGAAGTAGTGCCATGGGGAGAGGTCCATGAGTGTGCAGAGACCTGCCTGAAGAAGGAGGAACCATGCACTGCACTCGTGATTCCAATGCTGCTGTTAGTTCCAATAATCTTGCTGCAATGGGCTGCGTAGAAATCGGATCACAAGGGTCTGGACAAAAGAGAAATGTGAAGCGTTGTAAACTTTGTGAGCATGGACTTTTCTTCCTTATTCTTTCATTCCGTTTTTCTTGAAAGAAAGAGAGTTGACATAGGAAAACCAACAGCACAATGTCCGACACAAGACGCCATCTGTCCATTCTCTCCACAGATGCTGCCTGACCTGCCGAGTTCCTCCAGCAATTTGGTTTTAGCCCAACTACACTGTGATATTGAATGACCAACATTTATCATTCACCCAACACTCCTCACAGACATACATTGAGGTTGTTGCAGTGTGGGTGACCTTACCAAACATAACTTGGCTGACACATGTTTCCCACATTATAACAGGGACCGACCCTTTGAAAACAGTTTGATGACGGAGTGCTTTGGGGAGAGTCGGGAGGTTGGGAGAGGCCTCACTACAGACAGTGTTTCCTCACCCATGTGCTTACCTTCCCTCAGGTTCCCCGGGGCCTCCAGGTGAGCCACTGATCTACAGGTACGGCTCCGTCATCACCATTCATTGGTCCAGCGGGGACTCGGGAAAGGCCCCCATCAGCCGATACGTCATCGAGGCCAGACCATCAGGTAAGAAACTTGACTCATAAAACCTTACACTGCCATTCACCTCAACGCCAGGTCAACGATCTACTGCTGAATATTTCCAAAATATTGTTCCCAATTTCATGTTTAAAAATATTAGCATCGGATACATGTATAAAATGTATTGATTGCTCTCCATTTCCTGAGATCCATATTCCTTGTAACCAACTTAGTATCCATCCACAATTGTGTTTGGTTTAATATATTGTCACGTGTACCGAGGTACAGCGAAACGCTTTTTGTTGCTGTTTGGTGAGCGGAAAGCGGAAAGACTGTACGTGATTACAATCGAGCGGTCCACAGTGTACAGAAACACGACAAGGGGAATCTGTGGAGGAGAGGTTTAAAAGAGTGGAACGATTGTAATGAGTGATTGCAGATCCGCTTCCGGGACCAGCACGCAGAGAGTCGCCTAGCTTGGGCACCGTCTTGTTGGTGTTGCCGCCAGTGGCTTTAAATAAATCTAGAACAATCTGGAAGTGCTGGATCTAACCGAAGGACGAAGTTGAGGCCTGCACATTTGTGATATTTAAAAGACATTGGACAGGGACATGGATGGGGACAATGTGGAGGTACACATGCCAGACACAGGCAGGTGGGACCAGCTCAGTGAGGCAACTTGGTCAGCATGGACGAATTGGGCCAAGGCTGTGTTTCCGTGCTGTATGACTCCATAACTCTAATCAAACGAAAGGTCATCAATGATATACCAATCTCAAATTAATTATATTGATTCAAGATTCTTTGATTTGTAGAATGAGTGTTGGAGTTTTTAAAGAGTTAACAGTGTTGTATCAACTAAGCCAACATCTGTTTTTAAGTACTTGTTTAATTAAATTTTCCAAGAATGTTTCCATCCTGTTTCCATGTTGTTTTTTCAATCTTCCAGTTACATAAATTATCCCTTCCACTTAATTTTTCAGTATTGTTATTACACTGTGCAGTATTAAAGAGACCAATCAAAAACATATTGTGAAAATAATTAAATACAAGTCAATTACAGATCTGCATTGCTGATAAAACATTAGACAAGGAAAGAGTTTATATCTTGAATCTAATCTTACTATCAGCTGCATTAATCTAAACTTTGTCAGAAATCCCATAAATTACTCGAATAATTTCTCTTGCTTTAGATAGTAAACAGGCTGAGAACACTCATCATAAATAGTTTTCAAAATCCTTCACAGATTAGGAGAGAGGCCAAGTATGTTTACATCACAGGGAAGCATTGCCCTGATCACTGGCTAATAAAATCCTTAAAAGGTGCCGAGCGATTTGTGCCGTGCCCACGACACAGCTCTGTGGTGGGGCCACAGGTTTTACTCAATGGCTCCGTCACCTTCACGTGAATCCAAATCACAGACGAGACCCGATGCAGATGTAATTAGCACAGAAGATGTGAGAAATACCTAGCTTGTCTGACAGCATCTGGAGAGAGAAATTTGTAGTTCATATTTCATGTCCAAGGATCTTTCACTGCCAGTAGGCTGTAGAAGCAGATAGAATTATGACTTCTAGAAGACATCTGGACAGATGTATAGGTAGGAAGAGTTCCGAGAGCTATGGGCCAATTGCAGGCAAACAGGACTAGCCCAGTATGCCAGTTAGGTTGGCATGGATGAGGTGGGCTGAAAGGCCTGTTTCCATGCTGTGCGGCTAAGTCTAAGCAGAACAGGTGATCACAGCTCTCTGTGTTGTCTGTGGAGTGTATGCACCCCCTCTGTCATCACATGGGCTTCCTCCAGGCACTCCAGATCCCTCCCATGACCCTAAGGTCAAGTTCAAGTTAATAGACACAAAATGCTGGAGTAACTCAGCGGGACAGGGAGCATCTCTGGAGATAAGGAATGGGTGATGTTTCGGGTCGAGACCTTCAGTCTGAAGAAGGGTCTCGACCCGAAACGTCACCCATTCCTTCTCTCCAGAGATGCTATCTCCAGCTGAGTTACTCCAGCATTTTGTGTCTATTTTCGGTTCAAACTAGCATCTGCAGTTCCTTCCTACACATGGTCTTCAGGTAATCGGCCACAGTAAATTGCCGTTAATGCATATTGATGAACAAGAGGAGTTGATGGATGTGTGTGAGAGTGAATGATGAACAAGGAGTGGAATGGCATCGATGGGTTTGCTCCCCTGGGCACTGGTGTGGAACAGCCAAGTTAAGTTCAAGTTAACGTCGAGTTTATTGTCATATACACCAGTAGGTGAGGTAGAGGTACAATGAAAACCTTGCTTGCAGTTTTGTTTTGGAGGCCTTTTATTATTTTTATGTGGGGGTTGGGGGGAGGGGGAAACCGTTTTCTCCAGACCCTACCTGGGCGAGGATGCGTCCTTCCTCCGAGCCGCATCTTTGCCCCCTCCTCGCGGCCTACCACCTGGATTGGCGCGGCCTTTCCTGCCGGAGACCGGCCAGAGCTTCGAGCTGTAGCTTCAGCAGCGGCGCAGCACTGAGGTACCATCGCGGAACGGGCGATGCCTTACTCGGGCCACCGTGTTGGAGCTCCGGAGTGCTGGGACTGCCGACTTCAACATCGTGGAGCTGAGGTCTGCGAAGCGTCCTGCCGCGGCGGCGCAGACTTTAAACATCGCGGAGCCTGGGATCTTTCGCCGAGATCGCCAGTGTTGGAGCTCCGACCAGTGCGGCCTGTGGTCTTCGGGGGCCATGGTCTCCGGTAGGAAGCGGCCGTTTCAGAACTCCAAGCCGCTGAGAGTGTTCTTCCGACGCCGGAGTTTCATCATTCCGGCGAGAGGTCCTGAAACATCGGGCCGCCGTAACGGCAACTGCGGAGGCCTCAAATAGGCCCCGATCATGGGTGAACATGGAGGGAGTAGACTGAACTTTGCTGCCTTCTCTCACAGTGGGAAACGTTGATCCCGCTGTGGGGGGATGATTTTTATGTTTCATGTTAAATTCTATGATGTTGTGTTTATTTTATTGGTGTGCTGCAATGGCAACTCAAATTTCACTACAACTGTATGTGACAATAAATGTCCTTTGTCCTTTATCACAGGCACATAGACAACACACAAAAACATAAGTTATGCAAAAAGTCGACATAACATTCTAAACGACTACAGAAAAAAAAGATTTAAAAAGACTGCAAAAACATAATTAGAAAAAAAATAGAACAGTACTGCACCGGGACAGGCCCTTCTGCCCACAATGTCCATGCCGAACATTATGCCGACCTGATTGTCATGGTTTTCAGTCTCCTGTACCTTCTCCCTGATGGTAGCAGTGAGATGGGAACCTCTGCCCTCTGGTTCTTGATTCCCACTGGGGAAGAGACTTTGTGCGGTCACCCTATCAATTTCCTCCCCTTGTGATTTTATACACCGCTACAAGATCACCCCACTGCCTCCCGCGCTCCAAAACATAAAGAGGCTTGCCCGGCCTCTCCCTGTAGCTCAGGCCCTTAAGTCCTCATAAATCTCTGCACCCTTCCAAGCTTCTTCAAGAGCCATGGAAGGAGAAGAAGTGAAAGGATTGCAGTGGTGGCAGTGGCAGTGGCAGTGGCAGGCAGCGGTATAGTTAACAGGATAGATACTGTTCTCTGTAACTGTGGATGGAATCCTGAACACTGAGTTGCCTGCCAGAACATTTCCTTGGGGCTGGAGTGGGAGGGGAATGACCCTGTTGCCATGGTTGACAGAGACAGGGTGAAGAGGGATGTCTTGCTGCAAGAATGCGAGCAGCAAGACCCGGACTTAACAGCCAAAGCCACAAATATGAAGATTACTCCTTGAGCAATGTGCGCATTGGCACAGGGTGAATAAGAATTGAATATCTGGCTCAGGGAGTGGTGCAAGGAACATATTTATTTCTTCATCAGCCAATGGCACCAACACAGGCAAAGAGAGAGACGTTCTGAGGTAGATTTAGAAAATGAAAGAGAAGAGAAACCAATGATACAAGATAGTAAAATGGATCATGGTAAGCTGAGTCTGTCTGGAAAGAAACGTCCCGTCTAAATTAAAGCATTTGCCTTTAATTCGAGTCGAATGTATCGAACGTGTTTGTCATATGTATCAGCAACAGAACAATGAAATTCTTACTTGCTGCAGCTGAAAGCCCCTGTCCCACTTTCACGACCTAATTGGCGATCTCTGCCGAGTTTGCCCTTGACATACTCGCAGCCACGAGGCGTAGGAGATCGTAGGAGGTCTTCGTAACTCTTCCTAATGCTCGTGAGTGGTCTCCGCGCACTCGTGGCCTCAAGTAGGTCGCAATATTTTTTCCAGCCTGATAAAAAAATGTCCACGAGTAAAAAAAAGGTTGGCATGGAAAAAATGTATACTTTTTACTCGTGGGTAGGTCGTAGTAGGTCGTGATGGTAGTCGTAGATCAGTAACAGGCCCAAGAAAAAAAAATGCAAACATGACATCATTTTATCATGTGATCATTTTCCACTCGTAGCTAGTCGTAGTTGGTCTTAGGTGTGGAAGACTGAGGTCGAGGGGGGGTCGTAGGAGGTCGTAGACATAGTCGTAGGAGGTCGTAGGAGGTCTTTTATTTTGGCAAGTCAGCACGACCTTGACTTTTCTCGTTTAGGGTGTTCTAAACTCGTGGATTAGGTCGTCCAAGTGGGACAAGCCCTTAACACGCCTGTAAACATGATAATGCACAGGTACAAATTCAATAATCAATAATACAACAAATTAATAATTGGTGACTCTCATTAACTTGAGAAAAATAGTAAATAGACTAAACTAAGAGTTTCTTTATTTGAATGTGTTGAGCATTCTTGACTAAATGTGACATAAATACACTATTGGAATTGAGTGGGTTAGTTAGTTGATCTCACAGACATGACTGAGGCATGGATTTAAATGACCAGGAATAGCAACTGAATCTTTCAGAATATAAAATTCAGAGGTAAGCAAAATGGAAAAAGAGGTGAAGGCCCTCAAGATTGGGTAAAAAACTAGAGAGGAAGGTTCTTAGCACAGAAAAGTTAAAAGAAGCAAGGAAGCAGCAAGCAGCAGGAAACATTTCAGGGAGTTGTACACAGATGGTATGCATAGAACTAATCAGGAAATTACATGTGAATATAACAAAAGGTGGCACAGAAGTCACAGGGGACTTTAACCCGTGCATAGTCAAATTAGAAAGGAGTGTGAAGAACGACTTTATGGAGTGTATAACAGATGGTTTCCCATATTACTATGTTGTAGAAGTAATAAGGGAATAGGCTACTTTAGATCTAACATTGTGTAGAAAGAAAACATGTATTGATGATCTGGTAGTTAAGAGGTGTTTAGGGTACAGTGGTCCCAATGTGATAGAAATTCATGAGAAAGTTGAAAGTAATTTAGTTTTTCAATCTGAAATCAGGATATTAAATGGAAATTTTTTTTAAATTGAGGTGTGACTGGACTCTGAAAGACAGGGTACTACATGGAAAGGTGTGGCAGTGAACAATCAATGTCTGAAATGTAAAGAATGAATGCATAGTTTAGATGCAATATAGTATCTGGCGGGCTGGCGGTGGAGCCTCGCGGCCCAGACCTAACGGGCCGGAACCTCGCGGATCGTATGTGGAGCTGCAGGGGTCGGTGGAGCCCGCGGCCATGGGTGCCTGGGTAGACGGAGCCTGGGTCGGCGCAATGGAGGCGTCCAGAGAGGACCCGGCAGTGTTAGGGGAGAGGTTGGTGCGGCACTCGACCGCCGGACAAGGACGGACACGTGGAGTGAAGACGCCGCTGCCAAGGGAAGGAACAATTGAGGAGCTGGCATGGGGGACTGCCATGAGGGGGGGGGAGGAAAAACAAAGGGGGAATTGGCGCGGGGGGAATTTGTAACTTTGTAATTGCCCTTTATGGGCGATTATTTGCATACCTTAGCAAGGTATGCAAGCAAAGAATCTCACTGTGACGTGTCACGTGACAATAAAGAATTCAATTCAATCATTTTACTACAAATGAAAAAGTGATCCTACCGTGGCTATCAATGGTAGTTAAAGACAGTGACAAATTGAAGCAAGTGCTTCTAATGTGGCCAACAAACAGTTCCCCAAGAGTTACAAAAAATTCAGAATTCATCATTGATAAGGAGAGAGAAAGTGGAAAACGAGTACATAAGCTGTAAAATCTACTATAATGATGTACATAGCAACAATTAACATGTGTGTGTGAGACAGAAATTATATAGGGAAATAATAAATGTCCAAGAAATTAAACAAATACTTTGTATCTGCCTTCAGGGATGGAGACTCAGAATACCTCAGGGTTGGGGTGGCACGGTGGCGCAGCAGTAGAGTTGCTGCCTTACAGCGCAGAGACCCGGGTTCAATCCTGAATATGGATGTTGTCTGTACAGAGTTTGTACGTTCTCACCGTGACCGCGTGGGTTTTCTCTGGGTGTTCCGGTTTCCTCTCACACTAATTGGCTTCGATAAAACTGTAAATTGTCCTTAGTGTGTAGGATAGCATGGATGATCGCTGGTCAGCACGAACAGCCTGTTTCCACACTGTATTTCTAAAGTCTAAAGTAAAATGGAGCACAGAAGGTCTATAATGAATGGGGTGCTCAAAGAAATTAGCATTAATAAAAAAACAAGTATTGCATGAATGATTACCTGATGACTTGCATGGTGGGGTTTTGAGGAAGGTAATGCATGCTGTGATTGTCAACTTCAGGATGGTGTGTGATGGAGGAAACTTGCCTGTGACGTTGTTCCCATCATTTGCTGCCCTTGTTCTCCTTGTTGCTGGAGATCTTGGGTCAGGGATGAACTGGAATAGTCTGGGCCAGTAATGGCAGTACAATTTGTAGATAGACAACACTGAGCCAAATGCACTAGTGGTGGATGGAATTAATATTTAGGGTGATAGATGGACTACCAACCAAATGGGTTGCTTTGTCCTTCTCTGTTGGACATAATGTGGATGATTAATTGAATTGATTGAAGGATGCAGCATAGTTAGAGGCCCTTCGGCCCACCGTGTCCATGGTGACCATCGATCACTTGTTCACACTAGTTATTTGGTGTAAACCAGCATCTGATTTGTGACATAGTTGCTGGAAAGGTTTTGGGGTGTGAGAAAGTGTGTCATTCACTGCTGACTCCCAGCCTTTGACCTGCTATTGTAGCTGTGCTGTGTATGTAATTGGTCCTGTTGTGTTTCTGATCAATGATCCCAGGATTTTGATGGAACGGGTCGCAGTGATAGTTTTGCCACTAAATTTCACAAATAGCGGTTAGATCCTCTCTTGTTGGTGATGGTGGTTGCCTGGCTGTTCGCTGGTGCAGAGATAATTTGTTACTCACGAGAAACCTTGCCTGAATGTTGTCCTGGTCTTGCTGTGTGCAGGTATGGGTTGTGTCATTTGTTGAGGAGTTAGGAGGGAGAGATAGATCAGCAAATGGTGCTGGGTAGGTAATTGATGCATTTATTGCTGATGGTTAAGCAAAGGTTAAGCCTTAGTTAAATTTTTGGCTGGAGTGATTGTGCTGCAACGACCAGGACCAATTTGCTTGGGCAAGGTGCGACTCTGGCATTTTCCCATTGATAACTTAGGTTTCACGAGGGTGGCCTGAAGTCAAAAGCAGCCAATCCCACCTTAGATGGTGCTCTTTGGTCCATGACTGAGCTGAGACTGATGGTCTGGAATTGAGTGATACCAAACTCGGTAATAACAAGGATCTGCAGATATTGGCTTATACCAAAGAAAGACACAAAATGTTGGGGCAACACAGCGAGTCAGGCAGCATCTCCAGAGATCATAATCCCCACAGATGCTGCTGTTCTTGATTAGTACAGGTGTCAGAGGTTATGGGGAGAAGGCAGGAGAATGGAGTTAGGAGGGAGAGATAGATCAGCCATGATTGAATGGCAGAGTAGACTTGATGGGCCGAATGGCCTAATTCTAATCCTATTCCTTATGACCTTTATCGCTGAGTTACTAAATAATTCCTTCAAACTCACAAGGTTTTTAATAATTTTTTACACCTTATCTAATTCTCTCTTGACCTCTATTTCACCCTAGCCTAATCCTCGTAATTAAAACACTTCAGTCACAGACAAGCATGTAAATCTCCACCACACCCCATACACAGACCTGTCATGTCCCTCTAATAAAATGGTGACCACAATACTCTAATCAAGTGTTATATCATTTTACTTTGACTTCCCTGGTCTTGTATTCCATATATTGGCCAGGAAAGCTGAGAATCCTGTATAACATATGAATCATTCCGCCCTGTGGACATTTATTACGATATCTCTGGTTTCTACTTGCCAAATGGTATTGCCTTACACCTCTCTGGTTAGAATTAATTTACTACTTTTTAACCTGCTTTAGCAATGCAATGATAAATTATTGTAGGCCCATTACACTTAGAGTCATAGAGTCTTGCAGCGTGGAAACAGGCCCTTTGGCCCACACCAGCCAACATGTCCCATCTACACTAGTCCCACCTGCCTGCATTTGGCCCATATCCCTCTAAATCTGTCCTATCAATGTACCTGACCAAATGTTTTGTAAACGTTGCGACAGTCTTAAACATTTGTGATAGTTATTCCCCATTATTAATAACATGATTGCTTTTGATGTACAAAAGAATTGACTAAGGGAAGCTGATGTTTACTGTTTATCAATTATGTCGGTGAAAAGTGAAAGTTTGACAAGCAATTATGAGAGGTTTGTATGAGCCACGATACATTTATATGGGTAGGAAGTGTATTTGTCCAATAAGAAAATATTTTCAGGATAGGTTTATTGAATCACTTGAGCTGCTTTCAATGCTATTCTTTTGGAAGAAATGGACAATGGCATCACATGGTCTGTCTTGGTGGTGCTTTTTTGGCATTCTGAAGTTTCACTCCAAACCTCTGACCAAATCATTTTTACTTTACTTTAGCCATTAGAGGTGCAGCACAGAAACTGGCCCTTTGGCCCACCGAGTCTGCTCCGACCAGCAATCACCCCACACACTAGCACTATCCTATATACTAGGGACAATTTACAATATTACCAAAGCCAATTAACCGACAAACGGCTTTGGAATGTGGGAAGAAATCGAAGCGCCCCGTTTCTGCCATACAACCTTGCCATACATTGACCCTGGAAAGGGTTGTTCACACCTTATTTAGGAGTTTATTTTCGGCAATTTGAATCTACTGCATATTCTGTAGCACCTTGAGATTCATCTCATTGAGGTCATGATTGGATGATAAGTGAACATAAACGTTGTGCATTTTCTTTAAATGACCAAAGAGAGATGTTGCCCCTTAATCGGCTGCCTGCAACTACTGGTGGATGCTATGGCTTCAGAATGGAGGGGGGAGTAGATGGGAATAGGAGTTGAGGAGTAGGAGCTGGGGGAGCAGTGGTGGGGAGTGCGAGCTGGCAAGTGGTTCCACAGATAATTCAACCCAGAGAAAATGTGAACGTGCAAATCAAACCGTAAACAGTTATGTTTAAGAAGGAACTGCAGATGCTGGAAAATTGAAGGTAGACAAAAATGCTGGAGAAACTCAGCGGGTGAGGCAGCATCTATGGAGCGAAGGAAATAGGCAACGTTTCGAGCCGAAACACTTCTTCAGACTGATGGGGGGCGGGAAGAAGAAAGGAAGAGGTGGAGCCAGTGGGCTGAGGGAGAGCTGAGAAGGGGAGGAGAAAATAAGGACTACCTGAAATTAGAGAAGTCAATGTTCATACCGCTCGGCCTCCTCCATGGCCAGAGTGAGGACCACCGTAAATTGGAGGAGCAGCACCTGTTATTTCGCTTGGGCAGTTTGTACCCCAGCGGTATGAACATTGACTTCTCTAATTTCAGGTTCTTACTTTCTCCATGGATTTAAGAGAGAGTTAGATAGAGCTCTAGGGGCTAGTGGAATCAAGGGATATGGGGAGAAGGCAGGCACGGGTTATTGATAGGGGACGCAGCCATGATCACAATGAATTGCGGTGCTGGCTTGAAGGGCCGAATGGCCTCCTCCTGCACCTATTTTCTATGTTTCTCCTCCCCTTCTCAGCTCTCCCTCACCCCACTGGCTCCACCTCTTCCTTTCTTCTTCCTGCCCCCTCCCCCCACCCTCACATCAGTCTGAAGAAAGGTTTTGGCCCGAAACGTTGCCTATTTCCTTCGCTCCATAGATGCTGCCTCATCCGCTGAGTTTCTCCAGCATTTTTGTCTACCGTAAACAATTATCTTTTGTTCTATTATACTACCTGTGAATAATAGGATTGAATAGCTTTCTAGAAATGTAATGATGTGTTAACTTGTCAAGAAATCACGAGCTATTGACTAACTGCTCATCAGACAGCATGAACTAATTTTTTAATTAAGGTTGCTGAGATTTGTCGTTTTATTGTGCATAGAAACGGAGATTGAAGCCTATGGTTGCTAGATGTTATGACATAGATTTTGCTCGATGTTATGACACAGTATTCCCACTCGCTGATTCATTGGGACATGGACCAGCTCCCCCGCCTCCCTGGCCTGATACAGGAGTAACTGAGTGTGAGGGTGGGGCTTTGAACGTAGGCTGGGCTGTCTGACCACGGGCTCTGTAAACTTGAATATTTGTTCAACGTGATCGCTTTGTGTTCGGGAGGAAGTGAGTCGTAGTTTAGCACTCCTGTGATGGGCATCATTCATCTGGACATGAGCAATTGAAGTTGTACCACACAGAAGGACAGGAGATCATATCCTCAGAATTAAAGGACATTCTTTTAGAAAGGAGATGAGGAGGAATTTCTTTAGTCAGAGGGTGGTGAATCTGTGGAATTCTTTGCCACGGAGGGCTGTGGAGGCAGTCAGTGGATATTTTTAAGGCAGAGACGGATAGATTCTTGATTTGTACAGGTGTCAGAGGTTATGGGGAGAAGGCAGGAGAATGGGGTTAGAAGGGAGAGATAGATCAGCCACGATTGAATGGTGGAGTAAATTTGATGGGCCGAATGGCCCAATTCTACTCCTATCCCTTATGAATTTATGACATGACAACGTCCATTGTCCCAAGAACATACCTAGTCCTGTTTTAACATGAGGCAGAATAGTGAGCCTGGTCTATTATTGTCACATTACCGAGATACAGTGAACAGCTTTGATTCTGTGTCATCCAGTCAAATCAAATCATACAGCATGTAATCAGAATGAAGCCATTCACAAGTACAACAGGAAAGATTCCATCGTGCAGAACACAGTGTTATCGCACAGTAGCGTTACAATTACAGAGAAAAGGTGCAGGTCCACAATTAGGTAAGTGGTCAAACCAGAAAGTCCTGAAAACACTCAGCTGGTCAGACACCATCTGAGGAAAATGAAACGGATAATGTTTCAGTTAAAAGAATGTATCGGTTCTGAAACAATCTCTTCTACCAATCATTTTAAATCTACTCCCTTGTTATTTTAATCATGTTTCTAAAGGAAATAGCTCCTTATTTGTTCTGTATATATCCTCATTATTTCATGCACCACCATTAAATTTCATGTCATAGAGAATGGATATCGGCCCTTCAGCCCACCTTGTCCATGCCATCTAAGTTGGCATACAGGGCTAGTCCCATTTGATCCATAGTTCTCTAAATCTTTCCTCTGAAGAAATCTTTCCTCTGGCACTTATTCCAGATACAGACTACCCTCTGATTGAAAAATTTCCCCTGAGGTCCCTCTTAAATCTCTCTCTTCTCAGCTTAAACCAGTGCACCATAGTTTTAGAATCCTCAATCTTGGGGAATAAGATTGTGAGCGTTCACTTCACTGTCAAGTACCTCAGTTCTGGAGAAAACCACCCTGAACGTATTAAGTTATTCTTCATGGCTAAAGCTTTCTAGTCCTGGAAATATCTTTGTAAATCTCCTCTGCATTCTCACCAGTGCAATGTGGTGTACAGAACAGATCTCAGACTGGGATTTGACGATGGAACTGTGCAGTCATCCAGCACTCATGTAAAGTCATTAATCTTGCCTCTCTTTATATGGCCATTATATTCTGGAATTTTGTGTCATGTGTTAACATTTTACTTCAATGCTTCTGAAAATACTATCCCATTAAAGTGAAATGCATCCAGATGCTGCAGCTGATGGATGACTCAGTCAACAAAGGTTCTGCTCAGAGGCTTGATGAATGGAGAGGATTTAGGTTCAGTGCTGGTCTGTTCTGCGTTAACTGATCCAAGCCAGAACAATTGCAAGATCCATATTTAAACTCGGGATGCTGGAATCTTCAAAGTCAAAGTGCTAGATAAACTCTGCGGGTCAGGCAACAACTGTTCAGGGGATGGACGGACGACATATCAGGTCAAGTCTCTTCTTCAAGATTGTTTTAAAGAGATGTCCTGACCTGAAATATTGTCTGTCCATTCCCTCCACAGATGCCGCCTAACTCGTTGAGTTCCTCCAGTACTTTATTTTTAGTCGACCTTCATTGTGAAATTGAATGGCCAACATTTACCATTTACTTTTGCCCTCCTTTAACTGTTCCTGTGCTCACAAGAAAATGATCGACCATGGTTCTGATTACTTATAGTTTTAAACATGTCAGTGATTAAATAGGATGAAACTATATTAGGGTCAGCTATGACATTTCTGCTGCAGAGTAAATCGGCAGAACTCCTTGGCTCCATTTTCCTGGAGTTTTACGAGCCAGCTTTTAAACATTTGTGTTTCCGGCATCGGTTGCTGGTCATTGGGAGATTGCCAAATGATGAACAGAAACAAGTTTGTTTAAAGCTCTCCAAGAGCCAACAGCGTGGTTTTGCTCTCAAGCGAAGATTCTCCAGATTGTTTCTGCAAGAGGTCAGGTAGAGAAGGGGATAGAGATAATGGTGAGGCAGGTAGTCCCAGGGTACAGGATGATATTCATGAAATCGTACACCATATAAATGGGCCCTTCAGCCCACCGCGGACAAGCCAACCTTGTTGCCCATCCACACTAATGCCATTTGCTGCATTAGGACCACGTCCACTTATGCATTCAGCAATATGCTCCAGATATCAGCCACCCATTCTGTAAAAAACGTAACTCCAAGAATCCCCTTTAATCTCCGAGCTCTCACCTTAAAACAATGCCCAATGTTGTCCCTGTATCGTTGAATTCATAAAACGTAATCCTGATTAGAGGGAAATTATGTATTTTGGGACAAAATAAATAAAGGTAGGGCATAAACAATGCTTAGTTGAACTCTGGAGAGTATTGAGGTACAGATGGACCTTGGTGTACATGTCCTAAGGATCGCTGAAGTTGGCAAAATAGGTCGATGGGAAGGGTTTCAGCCCGAAACGTTGCCTATTTCCTTCGCTCCATAGATACTGCCGCTGAGTTTCTCCAGCACTTTTGCCTACCTGTGATGAAGAAGGCACGTGCGATACTTGGCTTCATTAGCCCCAGTGGAGAATGTAAGTGTGGGAAGGTTATAAGGTCATAAGGAATAGAAGGTTAATAGGAGGTAATAAGAAATACTATGATACAACTTATAAATCAGTGTTGTGACCTCGGGTGGAATACTGTGCACTACTAATGCAGGTCTGATTGAGTTATATGAAGCCCAGGAGGACATGGACCAGGTGTACAGTAAGAATAGTTTCCTCACACCAGCAGTATGTAAAACTAGAGCAAAACACAAAGTGCTGGGGGAACTCAGTGGCTCAAGAACATCTGGGGAGAGAATGGACAGGCGACGTTTTAGTTCAGGACCCTGCCTACTGTTTCCCTATATAAAACTAGAGAGCATAGACTTAAAATAAGGGGCTAGAGATTTGGAGAGAATCTGACGAGGACGTTGCCACCTTGAGGGTGATTGGCATCTGGAATGGTCTGTCTGAGGGAGTGCTGAAATTAAACACTCTCACTTTAAGAGGCATTGCAACAAGCACTGGAATCCCCAAGCTGCAGCCAGCTACCGTAAATGGGATTAGTGCTGGATGCCAACAAGGCCACTGTGCGGGGAAGGGCCGGTGTCTGTGCTGTATGACTATATCACTCTGGGAGTTTCTCGTGTAACAACTCAAGTCCAAATGGAGAGCAGCACGGCTCAAATAGCAGGGGGTAGCTGAGACAGTCACAGCCACCTTATACGGGCCAACTTACTGAAACTAAACTGTTTAATCATATGGTAAATCAGCAATAGCATAACGAGCCAAAGTG
Source organism: Amblyraja radiata (assembly GCF_010909765.2). Lineage (NCBI taxonomy): Eukaryota > Metazoa > Chordata > Chondrichthyes > Rajiformes > Rajidae > Amblyraja > Amblyraja radiata. The sequence continues at coordinate 27,990,762 of NC_045981.1, forward strand.
CCTGGCATGTTTTGCACAGTACCTTTGTAGACTGCCCTGACTCTGGGCATCCAGCCATGTATTAGCAACTCACTGCAGCTAACGTGCCAGACACATCCAGTCTTTCCCTACTGGTGTGAAAGTCATGAATTTGTAGGCTGTGTGATTTCCCTTTTACCCTGGGAGATCTCATGGGGCTTAAACCAGTGCACCATAGTTTTATAATCCTCAATCTTGGGGAATAAGATTGTGAGCGTTCACTTCACTGTCAAGCACCTCAGTTCTGGAGAAATACTGTTAGCATCATGATTAGATTTGTTAACTGTGTGTTACCTTCTGCATTATCTGCAGACTGTGGCAATGTTTGATAATGCCTTTGCTCAGAATAGTATGTTTGACCCTCGGGCTTCCTAGCAGAAACTCTCCCTACAAACACTGTGCAGCGTACAGGACTGCCTGCAGCCACAGTGCTTGAGAGCTTGCAGACTGAGCCAACAACATAAAACATGTCATCAGAGGGCAGATAACATGCTCTGTTGCTAGGGGATTGAACACTCATCATTGTTGTGGAATTCAACTGTGACTCTGGGAAAACATTCAATGTCAGAAGGCACACGTGTAAAAGATCTCCATGATTACGCGTGGCCTCTTGATTTCCTGTTGTACGGAGGACTAGCCTGGTTGTCCACAAATGTAGACAATAGTGGAGCTGGTAAGAGGAAGACAGCATGTCTTGTCTTGACAGCCGACTGTGGTTTGCAAACAGGATGTGGAGTGAGAGAATGTGGTCCTTTCCTGTCAATGTGACACTAACGTTGATCAATGGTCAAGGGAACTTCCGTGTCCACACACATTCATTCTCTGATTCTTTGGACATTGTGATATAGTGAAGCCGTGATTCCCAATGTACATGTAGCCATTCCACAAACAGAAATTGATGAAATTACCATCTGCAGAGTTGACGGAACCCCTGCAGAAAAATGGCACTGAGCATGTTTACTTTGGTTACATTCAGAGATACAGCATGGAAACGGGCCCTCTGCCCACCAAGTCCATGTCAACCTTCGATCACACGTTCACACTAGTTATATCAAATCCCAGTTTCTCATCCACTCCCTACACACTCAGGACAATTTACAGAGGACCAATTAACCTACAAACCTGCACGCCTTTGATCTGTGGAAGGAAACCGGAGCACCTGGAGGAAACCCACGTGATCACAGGGAGAATGCGAAAAACTCCAGGCAGCATCCGTAGTCAGAATTGAACTCGGATCTCGGAAGCTGTGAAGCAGCAGCTGCACACTGCACAGTTCATTAGTTGTTGCCCCTGAAACATTGAACACTGTCTCAAGCCTTTATCCTGTATGTTTCTTTGGAATAATAGTGGAAGCTCTTCTTAGGAAAGCAACAAACTTTCCCTCTTCTCCTCTCTCCTGTCGAGCAGAAGATACAGAGGCTTGAAAGCACGTACCACCAGATTCAAGACCAGTTTGTGCCCCGTGGCTACCAAGCTCTTGAACGGGCCTCTCTCATTCTAAGGTTGTATCCCTGAGCTGACGTTCTACCTCGGTGCAGCGTTCAGAGTGTTTATTATCTGCACTTTCTCTGATTAGATGAAGTTGCCCTGTGAGCGACCGTTAGTGAACGTACCCGGAACAGCTACACTATATTACCCCCGTGCTGAGTTAAGATTCTTTTGGCCCCCGTCCCGCCCCTCGTATAGAACATAAAACAGTGCAGTACAGGAACATGCCCTTCTGCTCACATTGTCTGTGCCGAACATGATCACAAGACCAACTTTTATCAGCCTGCACATAATCCATATCCCTCCATTCCCAGCAAATCCATGTTCGTATCTAAAAGTTTCTTCAACTCTGCTATTGTATCTGCCTCCATCACCACCCCCAGCAGCTCCTCCAGGCACTCATCACCCTCGGCTTGCCCTTCACATCTTCTTTCTCTTGTCATTCTCAATGCCTACTGCGGCACCACCATCCACACTGTCTCTCCATGCACATGACACTAATAATCACTAAACCAAGCCATGCACCATGGTTCAAGCTGGTGATAATGGTCTACTTGAAAAAAAGAACTGCAGATGCTGGTAAATACACAAAAGGAGAAGTACTGAAGTAACTCAGGAGGTCAGGCAGCATCTCTGGAGAACATGGATAGGTGATATTTCGGGTTGACGAGCGGGACTGAAGAAAGTGCTCAGCTGTGTGGAAGATTGGTTGGGGCCTGGGGTTGGGAATGGTAAGGGGGAGATTTTCACCATTGAACCTGGTTGAGGTCTGGCCTCGTGGGTGAGCGATGTGTTTGTGAGGCAACTGTGTCAATGGCAAGAGGTGGGTGGGTGCCTAAAGTATCCCCAGTCCAGCACTGTAGTATTAAGTGTTGTTGTCCCAGAAAATCCCCTCATGGCCATTCACAGAACAACTCCATCTAATGTCTCTCACAATGCATAGAAAATACATGGAGGGAAAGGGGCCAAACGTGGACAGGTGGGACAAATGTAGATAAGGCAGCTTGGTAAGCATGGGCAAGTTGGGCCAAAGGGCCATTTTACATGCTGTATGACTCATTGGGGAATGATGACATTGCATTCCTCAGTCACTTCCAGCTCACAACATTGACTCAGAATGGAAAGTCCTCAGTCGAATTTCCCAAGTCATTGGGAATTTCCCAGTTCGGCCCATCTTGTCTGCTCTGCCATGGCTGATCTATTGATCCCTCTTAACCCCATTCTCCTGCCTTCTCCTCATAACCTTTGATGCCCCCCTACTAATCAAGAACATATCAATCTCTGCTTTAAAAATACCTACAGTTACTTGGCCTCCGCTGTCTGTAGCAACAAATTCCCCAGATTCACAACCCTCTGTCTAAATAAATTCTTCCTCAGCTCCATTCTAAAGGTACGTCCTTTTATTCTTCAGCTGTGCACTCTGATTCTAGACTCTCTCCTTTACTGGAAACATCCTCTCCACATCCACTCTATCCAGGCGTTTCATTATCAGGTTGGTTTCAATGAGGTCCCACCTCATACTCTAAGCTCCAGCGAGTACATGCCCAGAGCTGTCAAACACTCATCATATGTTAACCCAGTCATCCCCAGGGTCGTTCTCGTAAACCTCCTGAAGCGCTGTCCTGTACACTGCAGTCTGTCCACCTGGAACACTGTGGTTTTTGGACAGAATAGGGAGCCAGGGTTGGTACTGGTCTATTATTGTTACGTTACCGAGATCAAGTCAAATCAAATCATACAGTATGTAATCAGAATGAAGCCATTCACAAGTACAACAGGAAAAATTCCATAGAGCAGAACACAGTGTTATCGCACCGTAGCGTTACAATTACAGAGAAAAGGTGCAGGTCCACAATCAGGTGTGGCCAAACCAGAAAGTCCTGAAAACACTCAGCAGCGCAGAGCTTCTGTGGAAAATGAAATGGACAATGTTCCAGATTTTAAAAAAATCCGTTTGTTCTGAAACATTAACTGATTTTATTTCAGATTTCCAGCATCTGCAGTTGTTTTTATATTTCTATTTGTTGCAGGAATTTGCATTTTTGTTGCATGTTCCGCGTTGTCATTCACCAGTTCATGCGGTGGTTCCAGGTGCCACTCCCGCAGTATCTGTCTGCACTGCACGCCTCTGCACTACACCTTGCCAACTATTCCATCACCTATCAGAGAGTTTCCCAGCAGCGAGCAAGAGCTTCAAAAAAGTTGATGGAAATATAATGAAGAAAACAAATTACAGTCTTTTTCTTTTTAAGTTTTCAAATGCTGCGACCATCTTCATTGTCACATGAGGACAATGGTGTTGCCTTTCAGCAACGTGGAGTTTCCAAATCACTCAATTGGTCAAATCCCAGCGTGTTTCACATTAGGTCCGCTTTGGGACAGTTTGGGCACTTTGTACGTATTCGGAGCATTAAGAGTAGCGCTCTGATCTTGCATTGTCAGCAAGTCCAGAGGATAACGGTGTGAAGGTCGTATCTTTGTCGCCGAAGTCAGGGTGTTTGTGATTGCATAGGCTGCGTGATGCTGACAGACTGACTGTCATATCACTGTTGTAAGGCTGACTTGCTGCCTGCCATATGGCCCAGAGATGGCAGCTGCTGTAAGCAAAGATAAAAGCTCATTGTGATGCCTTCCAAAAGTAAATGGCCTGTCCCACTTAGGCGATTTTGCCGGCGACCGTCAGTCGTAGCAGGTCGCCGAAAAACCGTCGACTGGACCCTCCTACGACAATGTCTATGACAAGCTACGACAACCTACCACCTAGTCTACCTCAAGCTACGGCAAGCTACCGATAACTGGCAACCCATTAGGACGTCCATCAACGACAACCTACGACCACACAGGCAACAACCTACAACAACCGAAGTCAACCTATGTCCACCCGCGACAAGCTACGACCCTGTCAGCGAAAACTGAAGACAACTGAAGACAATTCAGTCGTCAGTACCTGTCGCCGGTTGACGTAGGTAGTCGCCAGTGGAATTCACCACCTGGCGACAACCAACGTCACCAGGTGACAACCAACGTCACCAGGCGACAACCTACGACAGCACCTACGGCAGGAGAAGACATACTGCATTAAGCCCACAGTCGCCGAAAAGTTTTGAACATTTCTAAATCCAGCGGCGACCAGAAAAAAATTACGACTCTTTAGGCGACTTGAGGAAACTACTCACGACCATACAGGCATCACCACGCGACCATGTGGTGACAGCCTAGTCGCCTGTAGTCGCCGAAAAAACAGCATAAGTGGGACAGGGGCTTAAGACATGATGTGGGGGTAGCGGTTCTGGAGAAACAGCCTTCTTTGCAGCATGTGGAGTCAGTTTAACTCTTCCCATCAGCTGCTCTGTGGGGCTCATCGTTGGAGTTGGAGCTGGGCATCCCATGAATAGCCCCATGAGTTAGATTTAATTCTGCATCCTCTGACTCATAAAACATTTGTGCCATCATCTAGTGGAAACATGAGCAGATAACGGGCGTAGCATGGGCAGTAATAGCGTAGGAAAGAACTACAGATGCTGGTTTATACCAAAGAGAGACATTAAATGTAGCAATGTTACAAAATTTTGAGATTTTAAAAATCAAGTCTGTAATTTATCCCATCAGATAAAGCATAAAAATAAGTTTAATTTGACACCTAATTCACTTTCATATCTCAAGTATTTAAAAAGTTATGGCCATTTTCATACTGGGAAATGAGCATCTTGTTCCCTATTGATTTTCTATGGACATAACAAAAAAGCTGTGATCGTGAACAGTCAAAAGCCCATAACTTTCTTAAAAATTAAGAGAACTGAATGAAATTTTCAGTTATCATAGATTGAAGCATTCTGAAACAAATATAAAATAATCTTACTTGGATGACCTGAAATTAAAGCATATAATTAGTTAGTTACCTAATTGTAGCTAATTTCAGACTTCAATTACTAGATCTAAACATCTATCCATTTCTTAATAAATGATTAACATTTTTAAATAGCCTAAATGTCCAAATAATATTCACAAATAATTCACAATAAAACATGATTTTTAAATCTCATTTACATTAATTTATAGGCCAAATGGAAGGAATTTAGTGTTTAATTGCTGTAAATAAATGCCCATTTAAATCAGCTTTCCAGTGGGTCCCTGTGGAACGCGCTGGTTTAGAACGTTCACATTGCGGTAGATTTGTGCCCCCAAATGCCGAGAAAAATACTGCGGGATATAATGGGCCCAAATTGAGCTACTCGCAATATTAAACTTTGTATAAAGGGATCTTTAGAAGCCCTTTTTAATGTAAAAATATACAACCTAACTTCTGCTATTTGCTTTATGAGACCCTGCGGTTGCTGACGGTCGCGGGTTTAGAGATTGATTTTTAAACTACTATAACTATTATTCAAGGCCTTTAAACCTAATAATAGCTTTTGCGACGGGGTCTTCCAACGATTTTTCGTTAATAATTAACTAGGCTGAACATTTTCGATTGGAACAGCTTAGAGAAAATCGCGTTTTAAACCCGCCCCCTCTAAACGGCGCCAAAATCGCGCACACGGGCAGCGACAGATTTTCAACGACGCTTCAGGTAGGCTTTGCAACATACCTATTAAATGTTGGATTAACTCAAAGGTTCCAGGTTAAAGGGTTCTGACCCAAGGCGTCACCTCTTCCTTTTCTCCAGAGATGTTGCCTGACCCACTGAGTTACTCCAGCATTTTGTCTGTCCTTGAGCTATAACAGGTTAGTTTGCTACTCTGACAATCTGCCTCCCTTGGTAATAGAAATTAATGACCAGGTAAGCACATGAAACAAGGGGGAAGGAGTACAATTTATAGTCGGGAACTAATTTATTATTTAAGAAAATAGGCTAATGGATGGAAGTGAAGATTGACAGAATGGATTAAGATGAAAAATAAGAAGCATAAAAATGATAAATCCAATCTTTTCTAACAAAACCACTCTCTGCTGGAATTAGCCACATTGTGGATGTGTGAATAGAGTTTGGCATGGCTTTATGAATAATAATTTAATTTTTATCACTGAATTATTAACACTCTGTGATGGGTCTAATGGGTAATTAATGCACAAATGCAGCAGGTTCTTTGAAATAATGGGACTGCGATAGTAAGATGAGGTTTATTTGAAGCAGACACTAGTGCAATATCAAACAGCCACGGTGTTCCAGAGAGCAGCAGTCACATTCTTTGCTGTAATTGCATGGACACGCTCCCCAATTTGTACATCAGTAATCGTACACCACATTATTTTTCCAACAGTATATTAGTGGAACTTGTATTCTGGATTGACAGGTGAACTTTGATTCATTGCAATGAAATTAGAAATTATGGTTTACTGAATTGTCTGAGGTTGTGGCAGCAAAATGGGCTTCTGAAGTTAGACACAAAGTGCTGGAGTAACTCTGCGAGTCAGGCAGCATCTCATCAGGATGAGAGGGAATCTTATAGAAACATATTTGACAGGCTTGGACACATTTGTACCGGCTAGATGCAGGAAAAATGTCCCCAATATTGGGGGAGTCCAGAACCAGGGGGTCACAGTTTAAGAATAAGGGGTAGGCCATTTAGGACTGAGATGAGGAAAAAGGTTTTTCACCCAGAGAATTATGAATCTGTGGAATTCTCTGCCACAGAAGGCAGTGGAGGCCAATTCACTGGATGTTTTCAAGAGAGATTTAGATATAGCTCTTAGGGCTAACGGAATCAAGGGATATGGGTAGAAAGTAGGAACGGGGTACTGATTTTGGATGATCAGCTGTGATCATATTGAAAGGCAGTGCTGGCTCAAAGGGCCGAATGGCCTACATCTGCACCTATTTTCTATGTTTCTGGAGATCATGGAAGGCAACGTTTCATAGAGTGCTGGAGTAACTCAGCGGGTCAGGCAGCATCTCTGGAGAACATGACGTTTTGATGGGGACTTCTGAAGTTATCACCCGCGGAGTTTGAACCGTCGCCTCGGCGCAGAGGGAGAACAAAGAGGGAAGAGACAGAGACTTTAAGATTTTGCCTTCCACCACAGTGAGGAGGTGTTTGGTGAACTCACTGTGGTGGATGTTAAATTTGTGTTGATTGTGTGTTTTTGTCATTTTTAAAATTATATGTATGACTGCAGGGAAACGAAATTTCGTTCAGACCGAAAGGTCTGAATGACAATAAACGAATCTAATCTAATCTAAATCTAATCTTATCCTTTCTCGGTGACTGACATTTTGTTTCAATTACTCATCATTGGTGGCTGCTCTTGTGTAGAATGTGCCTCTACTACAAGAACCACATTTAAAAGACACTTTGGAGGGGTACATGGACAGGAAAGGTTTAGTTTAGTTTATTGTCATGTGTATCAAGGTACAATGAAAGCTTTTCTTTTTTGTGCTATCCAGTCAGCGGAATGACTATACATGATTACAATCAAATCGTCAACATGTACAGATACAGGATAAAGGGAATAACGTTTAATGCAAGGTAAAGTCCAGTCTAGACCAATTAAAGATAGTCCAAGGGTCTCCAATGAGGTAGATGGGAGGTCAGGACTGCTTTTTAGTAGTTGGCAGGATGGTGCAGTTGCCTGATAACAGCTGGGAAGAAACTGTCCCTGAATCATGGAAGGTTGGTTCAGAAGGTTCAATTGTTGGGTATTAATCGTGGAGTAGCAAGATGGATTCAACAATGGCTGAATGGGAGATGCCAGAGAGTAATGGTGGATGGCTGTTTGTCAGGTTGGAGGCCAGTGACTAGGGTGCCACAGGGATCTGTGTTGGGTCCACTGTTGTTTGTCATGTACATCAATGATCTGGATGATGGTGTGGTAAATTGGATTAATAAGTATGCAGATGATACTAAAATAGGTGGTGTTGTGGATAATGAAGTAGATTTTCAAAGTCTACAGAGAGATTTAGGCCAGTTGGAAGAGTGGGCTGAAAGATGGCAGATGGAGTTTAATGTTGATAAGTGTGAGGTGCTACATCTTGGCAGGACAAATCAAAATAGGACGTGCATGGTAAATGGTAGGGAATTGAGGAATGCAGTTGAACAGAGGGATCTAGGAATAACTGTGCACAGTTCCCTGAAGGTGGAATCTCATGTAGATAGGGTGGTAAAGAAAGCTTTTGGTGTGCTGGCCTTTATAAATCAGAGCATTGAGTATATAAGTTGGGATGTAATGTTAAAATTGTACAAGGCATTAGTGAGGCCAATTCTGGAGTATGGTGTACAATTTTGGACGCCTAATTATAGGAAGGATATCAACAAAATAGAGAGAGTACAGAGGAGATTTACTAGAATGTTGCCTGGGTTTCAGCAACTAAGTTACAGAGAAAGGTTGAACAAGTTAGGTCTTTATTCTTTGGAGCGCAGAAGGTTAAGGGGGGACTTGATAGAGGTCTTTAAAATGATGAGAGGGATAGACAGAGTTGACGTGGATAAGCTTTTCCCACTGAGAGTAGGGAAGATTCAAACAAGGGGACATGACTTGAGAATTAAGGGACAGAAGTTTAGGGGTAACATGAGAGGGAACTTCTTTACTCAGAGAGTGGTAGCTGTGTGGAATGAGCTTCCAGTGAAAGTGGTGGAGGCAGGTTCGATTTTATCATTTAAAAATAAATTGGATAGTTATATGGACGGGAAAGGAATGGAGGGTTATGGTCTGAGTGCAGGTAGATGGGACTAGGGGAGAATACGTGTTCGGCACGGACTAGAAGGGCCGAGATGGCCTGTTTCCGTGCTGTAATTGTTATATGGTTATATGGTTAATCTGGAGGTGTGCGTTTTCACACTGCTGTACCTCATGCCTGATGGGAGAGGGGAGAGCGGAGAGGAGGGAGTGACCGGGGTGAGACTCGTCCTTGATTATGGTTTAGAGGGAAATGGGACAAACACGGGTAAATGGGACTAACATGAATTGGGCATCTTGGTGCACATGGATGAGTGGGGCTGAAGAGCCTGTTCCCTTGCTGTGTGACTATGATTCATCCCCAGAGCATCCCTCTGCTAATCCTGGCTTCTGCAAGTGCCCACCAGTACGTCATCGTGTGAGTGTAGATGCCTCTTGCTGCTCCTAACACACACTTTGTAACACTAAGGAGCTGATTGTGGACTTTAGAAGGGCACAACAACCAAGGACATACACGCCACTGTGGATTAATGGGACTACTGTGGATAGGGTAAGCAGCTTTAAATACCTGGGAGTCCACATCACAGAGGATCTGACATGAACAACACACATTGACACTCTGGTGAGAAAGGCAAGGCAGCGCCTTTACCACCTCAAGCAGCTGAGGAAATTCTCCCCGAGAATCCTTCAATCCTTCTACTATGGAGCTGAAGAGAGCATCCTGACAGGAAACATCACTGCCTGCTTTGGCAACAGCTTTGCTTAGGGCAGGAGGGCTCTGCAGAGAATAGTGCATTCGGCCGAACGCACCACGGGAACTACACCCCTCCCCCTTGCAGGACCTATACACCAGGAGGTGCAGAACCAGAGTCTAGGTTCATGAAGGACCCCCCACCATCCCAACAATGGACTGTGCAGCAGCTGCGGTCAGGCAAGCGCCTGTGCAGTCACACAGCAAAAACAGAGAGACTGAGGCAAAGTTTCTTCCCACAGGCCATCAGGGCTGTAAACATTGACCTCACCAGGGCCCCCACGATGTCCCACATACTTCCCATCTCATGCTCACACACACACACACATAGATACTTATAATGCATACACGTACTTATTACATTTATTTATATCCACTTCTACTGCAAATTGCTCTTTTTATTGTAAATATTGTAAACATTGTTGTTTCTTTTTTTAATTGAAAATACTGGTTGTGTTGTTTTGCATAATCCCGTAAGCATTGTCACTTTCATTTCACTGTGCATCCTGTATGTGTATGTGACAAATCAAGTTCTTGAACCTTGAACTTGTTTATCATAAATGTATACATGTTGCCACTTGAAAGGTATGCCTGCTGCGTGTTAACATATCTGCATCACTCCCTGCCTCTGATTCATTAACACTGTACAAGGGCTCTCCCAGTTACAAACAACCTGACTTACAAAATTAGATATTATGCAAATTCTTCTTTTACATTTTTAAAGCATTTTCTTCAAGCTAGTGATAATGATAAAAATAAAATGTTTCATGGTGTTTATTGATGACTGGATACAGTATACATTCTATTGATTTATATCCGCATAGTGTTAGGGTACTTATTCAGAGGAAAGAATTACAGCAAGTTATGTAGTCCGAAACATAGTCTTTTTAGTTTAGTTCAGAGATACGGCACGGAAACAGGCCCTTCGGCCTACCGAATCCATGCCGACCAGCAATCCCCGCACATTAACACTATCCTACACACACTAGGGACAATTAACAATTATACCAAGCCAATTAACCTACAAACCTGTACGCCTTTGGAGTGTGGGAGGAAAGCGGATATACCAGAGAAAACCCATGCAGGTCATGGGAAAATATACGAGCTCCGTATAGACGCACCGATAGTGAGGATCGAACCCGGGTGTCTGGCGCTGTAAGTCAGCAACTCTACCGCTGCTCCACCGTGCCACCCGAGTTGTTCTTGATTTACAGATAAATCAACCTACATACAGTAATAGAGACAGAGGGAAACGGGTACTTCAGCCCAGGTTGTTAAGAGCTAGGCATGATAGCCTCACAGTGCCAAGGACCCAGGTTCGATCCTGACTTCAGGTGCTGTCTGTGTGGCGTTTGGATGTTTTCCCTGAGACTGTATGTGTATCCTCTGGGTTCTCCGGTTTCCTTCCACATTCCAAAGACGTACAGGTTTGTAGGTTAATTGGCCTCTGTAATTTGCCGTATGTAGGGAGTGCATGCAAAACTCCCAACAACTAATGTGAACGAGTGGCTGACTTGGTGGGCTGAACAGCGTGATTCTATGCTGTATCTCTAAAGTAAACTAAACTTGTCCATGCTGACCAAGTTTGCAGACTGAAAGTCCCATTTGCCCCATATCCCTCTAACCCATTCCTATCCATATATCTGTCCAAATGTCTTTTAAAAGTCATAATTATATCAACTTCTGGAGCTTCCTCTGGCAGCTCATTCCAGATACGGACTACCCTCAGAGTGAAAAAGTTGCCCCTGAGGTTCCCTCTTAAGTTTCTCCCCTCTCACCTTAAGTCTTTGCCGTCCGGTATTAGATTCATCTACCCTGTGAAAAATACTGTGTGTTCACTTTATCCTTGCCCCTCTTAATCTTGTAAAAGTCAGACATTGCAAACGTAAATAGGCCCAAAATTCCAGGTCCAAAGATCATTTCGCTGAACACCTTCGCTCAGTCCGCCTGTACCTACCTGATCTCCCGGCTGCTAAACACTTTAAATCCCCTTCCCATTCCTATTCCACACTGACCTTTGTGTCCTAGGCCTCCTCCTTTGTCAGAGTGAGGCTAAACGCAAATTGGAGGAACAACATCTCATGTTTAGGCAGCTTATCACCACGGCCTATGAATATTGATTTCTCGAACTTCAAGTAACCCCTGCATTCCCTCTACCTAAGAAGGCTTTGATCAAGTTTGAAGCTGCATGGGAAAAAAAGGGGTGCTGTGCCGTGCCGCCTTTACATATCATTCTCTTCCCCTCCTCCTTGGAGCAGGTTGAGTGGAAGTCTACAGTTGATGCAGAGAAAATATTATCCCACAGTCAAGCAGCCTGAGGGCAGGGATTGTATCTTTGCAATCTGGGGCATTGGAATCCCTGCTTCATATTTAACCATAATCAGAAATATACTTTGGTGTCAGTAGAAATCCAGAAGAATTGCATTTTTGGAAACACAAGAAACTGCAGATGATGGAATTTTGAGCAATGTAGCGGGTCAGGCAGCATCTGGGGAGGGAATGGACAGGCAATGTTTTGGGTCGGGGTCATTCTTCAGACTGATGGAGTAGGGGGGAGAAGGCTGGAAAAGAGAGGTTGGGGTGGGACAAAGCCCGGCAAGTGATAGGACAGAGGGCTGATTGGCAAAGGGGTAAGGGACAAAAGGAGGGTGCCGGAAAAAGAGAGAGGAAGAGGAGAGAAACGTAAAGCCGGAGGTAGAATTGAATTTTTATTAAACCTGTTTAATTTTGTTTTTCAAATAATAAAACATAATTATATGCTATTACCTGAGTTCCCTGACTGAGCTGGTGTAGGTTCAGTGAGTTTATCATGTCACAACACAGTCACATTCCTGCTCTACTCCCTGCTGTGACATGTCCTCCCTTGGACAGTGCGGATGTTGTGATTAAACTTTGAGTGAGGATGTGGAAGGAGTAACCAAGTTTCCTTGAATTGTAGGAGGCTGAGTGTTCAATGGTTCTTTATCATGACATGTACCGATGTACAGTGAAATTCTATTTTTTTGCATACAGTTCAGTAAATTATTACAATACATAAACAATCCTAGATTAAGTACAAAGTGTATAGAAATAACACACACAGACAATATGCAAGAGTCAGCAGGCTTTGGTGCCATTTTCAAAGTCCATTCTGCAGCTGGTCATAAAGGCCTGTTGCAGCCATCACCTCCATCACCTTCAGCCTTTGTTCTCCGGGGGCACCTCCCGCTGCCGACCTTGAGGACGCGGAAGGTAAGACCCCAGTTCTTCCTACCGGCCCTTTGCTTGTTTCCACAGTTGTCGCCTTCTTCCAGCCGGTTCTCCTGTCCTCATGGACAAATAGAGACCAGGCTCGGTGGCTTCCCTCTTCAGGTGGTTCCTGGTTCCGCAGCAGGAGAATCAGGCCTGCTGCCGGGGTTTAGCTGTGGCCCGACGGTGTTCCTTACTGAGGTGTACAAGATCATGAGTGGCATGGATAAAGGGAACGCTCACAGACTCTTTCTCCAGGGTAGAGGATTCTAAAACCAGAGGGCATAGGCCTAAGGTGAGAGGGGAGAGATTTAAGAGGGACCAAAAGGGCAAGCGCTTCACTCAAAGGTAGTCGGTATCTGGAACGAGCTGCCAGAGGAAGCTATGGAAGTGGATGCAATTACAACTTAGAAAAGACATTTGGACAGTTACATGTATGGGAAGGGTTTAGAGAGCTATAGGTCATTTGAGACAAATGGGACTAGCCCAGTATGCTCATGTGGTCTACATGGACTAGGTGGGCTGAAGGGCCTGCATCTGTATTGTACAGCTCAATGACTGTTCCGAGACCAAATATAGATGATTGGTCATCTTAGATTACATTCAATCTCAAAGAAAGGATATGGCTAATTTTGAACCAGCGGGAAGCTCATTGGGCCTGGATGTTCACTGGTGTAGAGTGGAAAATAAATTCATGTTAATTGTGAATTCATGCTGAAAGCAGTCCATCAGCGTCTTGCCCAGAATGAATAACTCCGGTCAAGAATGTTTAATTTTCATACGTTCCGGCAACAGAAGCCTTTCCACTCATCACTTTAATTTCATATTTCATGTATTTACTGTTTTTATGACTGTTGGCGAATCAATTTCCCTCCTGGACTAAATAAAATTCTATTGTATCGTATCGTAAGAATCCAATTCTTACTTTACACGCCCATTAATGAAATAACGCACAGATAAATGTACAATTATCTATAATACTATAAATTTATAATCAGTGATACTCTGTAACCAGATGATGGTGGTGCCAGACTACAGTAGGGAGTGCAGCACCTTTGAGTGATGACCATTGAGATGAAATCCATCACAATTCAGACCGTTAGATTTTGAAGTCCACAACGCAATTGTCTCTGAGACCTTTCTCTCCTTGGAAACAGAAAGAACCGTCCCTTAGGGATGGACTGAATCATTTACTCAGCTCCCTTCCAACAGCGTGCCTGTGACTCTGTGATCTGAGTGCTCGAGGCATCAACATTGCACGGAATGATTTCTCAATGCCCTACAAAACACATCATGTTAAAGCCTTCTGAAATGTCAGATCTAATTTTGTTTTGAAAAGTCTGATGAAAGTCTGCCCTTGGGTTCATAATTCATTTCCACCGACGCATGTCTGCTGCATCTTATGACACTGGACAATCGTTGTCAAGGGGTAGACTGCTCACTTCAATGGTGCTTCCTTTCACATCCCTTCAGCAGAGTGAGGAGCGGATGGTTTAGCCTTGATTGCAGATGAATTGGTCTGAATAAGACACAACTTGCCGGAGTAACTCAGCGGGTGGGATAGTGTCTGTGGAGGAGGTGACGTTTCTGATCGGGATCCTTCTTCAGACTGACAGGCGATGTTAGTCTGTTTGTTTTCTATGACACATCTGGAGGGAACTAAACCTCTGGAACAAAATTGCCTTTCTTCATTATCAAGTCTGATAGACCCAGAAATAGCAACAACCATCTCTGCTCAAGGAGCAGCAGCATTAGTGCTGCACCCACAGTTAAAGTGTGAAATCGCAAGGGTCTGGAGATCAGTATATTTCGGTGACTACCTGCACCACTGTGACAGGATCTAAAGGGGATGGTCTTGTTTTGTGATGATGCAGGTCATTACAGCATACCAGACGTTCGGAAAGATAACTATCATTATTTTGTTTTCCGATCACCTGACATGCGTAAACAAGGAACTGCAGATACTGGTTTCCAAAAGAAAGTCACAGAGTGCTGGAATAACATTCTGAAGAAGGGTCCCGCCCTGAAACGTCACCTACTCATGTTCTCGGCAGATGTTTCTGACCCGCTGAGCCACTCCAGCGTTTTGTGTCTTCACCTGACATGTGTGTTAATTAATCGTGTGCACCAACAGTTTTGGTCTAAAAATAAGTCTGGGTTTGGGAAACAAGACTAGAGGACATAGATTTAAGGGGAAAGGGGAAGGTTTAGTAGAAATCAGAGGGGCAACCTTTTCACACACATGGTGGTGGGTACGTGGAATGAGCTGCCAGAGAAAGTAGTTGAGGCAGGTACTATCACGACATTTAAAAGATAATTGTAGAGACACATGGATAGGAAATGTTTGGAGGGGTATTGGAATAGCTTGGATGGGGTATCTTGGTCAGACTGGGAAAGTTGGGCCAAAGGGCCTGTTTCCGTGCTGTATCACTCTTTGAGCATCTTGACCATCAAGCAGCTAGTTTGCTTATGATGGCCTCTTTCTCGGAAAATGGAAACATCTGTTTTACTTCCCTTTCTACCTGTACCTTTTTACCAGACAGCCTCTGCCAGATTTAAGAGAGACCAATACAGGCCAGGGATCAATCCTGACTATTGGTTGATGATCAATATACAACCCTCAAAGAAACCACCAGTTTTTAGTATTGGTTTTCCCTGTTAACAGATCTGTAAAACGGACTTTGAAAAACAAATGGGATGGGAAAATACACGTGTTCTCTCTTCTTCCGTCAAAACTGAGGGACATTTCTATCTGTGGGTCAGGCAGCTTCAGACTGCTCTATCAGTGGGAAGAAAGGTCCTGACCTGAAACGTCATCCGTCCATTCCCTTCGGAGCTGCTGCCTAACCCACTGAGTTACTGAGTCTGAAGAAGGGTCTTGACCCGAAACGTTGCCTATTTCCTTCGCTCCATAGATGCTTCCTCACCCGCTGAGTTTCTCCAGCATTTTTGTCTACCACTGAGTTACTCCAGTGCTTTCTGTCTTGTTGTAAACCAGCATCTGCAGTGCCTTGTCTCTTCTCAAGAGTTGCTTTTTTGCTCAATATTTTAGCATCTGCAATCAACTGTGTTTCTTTTGATGCGACTGCTTCCATAACATTTTTTACTTCCATATTTTCTGGAAACATTTACAAAGTTTATGCTGCCATTAGTAATTAGTCACCTTTACGAATGCATCATATAATTACTGTTTGGTGCTTTCAACAGAAGAGTAGGCTAATCTTGAAGGCATTTGGAAAACATTCAGTTTTTCCATTTCACAGCTAGTTTACGAAACAAAAGGATGCACCACAGTTGGTGAGGTGTGAATGTCTAACTCCCCTTCGGCAGATTCCTCCCTCTATTATATTAATGATGTGTATACACCTTCCACCTATCCCATATTTCACATCTCTTTCAGGATGACGCACCACAATTTACACACAATTAAATAGTTTTGATGAGTTGTCGCTATTGTGTAAGATTTATTAGTTTAAATGCAGCACTGCAGCAATAATCTGATTACTTGTTGAATAGGGGACAGATAGCATAGCTGTCATTCTACACAATAGTGCTGTGGTTTCTTTAATTTTCTCGAGAGATTAGAGCAGTCCTTTGGTTTAATGTCTTGTCTCATAGACAGCACCTCCAGATTCAGATTCAGATTCAGATTCAATTTTAATTGTCATTGTCAGTGTACAGTACAGAGACAACAAAATGCATTGTCCAGCGAAGTCCAGTGACCACAGTCTAGTGTCCCCCCCACTGCAGGACATTAAGGGGATAGGTCTGGTGGGGACACCCCTCAAACAAGGGAAGGGATTTCACCCCAGGCGGCCGCAAGAATGGCAAGGGTGCTTGGTTTAACACTACCGAACATGACACTAATTAATGTATAGATGCTGAGTATTTCTGAAGAGTTTTTGCTCTGTTCTTGCATTGTATATATTTTAAATTCTGAATTAGTTTCATTTTGGGGGGAGGAAAAAGTGCTGTCTTTTGGTTTCTGTCAGTGTTGCACTGAGAGAGATTGTCAGACTGATTGGTGGCTTGGTTCTGTACTGTGGGGCTTGCAGCACAATGCAGTGACTCAGAGCCAAGGGCCACACCCAACACCTTCCTGCGCGTCTTTCACACAGATGGTGGCTGATTAGGAAAAGGGGAGATGCAACGAGACCTGGGTGTCATGGTACACCAGTCATTGAAAGTAGGCATGCAGGTGCAGCAGGCAGTGAAGAAAGCGAATGGTATGTTAGCATTCATAGCAAAAGGATTTGAGTATAGGAGCAGGGAGGTTCTACTGCAGGTACACAAAATTGCTGGAGGAACTCAGCGGGTGCAGCAGCATCTATGGAGCGAAGGAAATAGGCGACGTTTCGGGCCGAAACCCTTCTTCAGACTCTTCCTCCTCTCTCCTTTGAAGAAGTTCTCCTCCTCTCTCTCCATAGATGCTGCTGCACCCGCTGAGTTCCTCCAGCAATTTTGTGTACCTTCGATATTCCAGCATCTGCAGTTCCCTTTTGAACAGGTTCTACTGCACTTGTACAGGGTCTTGGTGAGACCACACCTGGAGTATTGCGTACTTTTTGGTCTCCTAATTTGAGGAAGGACATTCTTGCCATAGAGGGAGTACAGAGAAGGTTCACCAGACTGATTCCTGGGATGTCAGGACTTTGATATGAAGAAAGACTGGATAGACTCGGATTGTACTCGCTAGAATTTAGAAGATTGAGAGGGGATCTTTTATAGAAACTTACAAAATTCTTAAGGGGCTGGACAGGCTAGATGCAGGAAGATTATTCCCGGTGTTGGGGAAGTCCAGAACATGGGGTCACAGTTTAAGAATAAAGGGGAAATCTTTTAGGACTGAGATGAGAAAAACATTTTTTACACAGAGAGTGGTGAATCTGTGGAATTCTCTGCCACAGAATGTAGTTGAGGCCAGTTCATTGGCTATATTTAAGAGGGAGTTAGATGTGGCCCTTGTGGCTAAAGGATCAGGGGTATGGAGAGAAGGCAGGTACAGGATACTTGCATGATCAGCCATGATCATATTGAATGACGGTGCAGGCTCGAAGGGCCGAATGGCCTACTCCTGCACCTATTTTCTATGTTTTCTATGTTTCTATCCAAATGAAAGCGTGATGCGATGCTGAAAGTTGAGTTAATCCAGACCACTAGGAAAGCTTGACCATTGATATTAGGCAGGATGTTCAACAATGCTTTCAGAGTAGAGTTCCTTCAAACAATATCAACAACAGTGGGAATGTCCAAAATGTATTAGACAGATGATTCCATAGTCACAGACCATTCTAGTTTACTCACAGGTCAAGTTACCTGAGACCTGTGACCTCCTGCACCCTCAAATATAACCCATGTGTGCCTGGACCCATTTGCCCACTGACATCAAGACATGGTGACCTCCCATCATCACAATGTGCTGCTGCTGCTTTTTAAACCCTCTCTTGCTTTAAGTTCCACGATCAGGGGCCAAGGGTTTCATCTGCCTTTTTCTTAAGCTGGGAGGAGCAGGCAGTGTGGGTACAAGCATTTGCCGACAGAGCACAGAAACAGGCCCTACAGCCCAACTCTTCCATACCAACCAGGATACCACATTTCAGCTTGTTATGTTTGTCTACGTTTGGTTCACATCCCTTAAAGCTATCTTCAAAGTGTGGACATTTTCAAACTATGACAGCTCTGTGGAGCAGCAACTGACATTACTGCCTCACAGTTCCAGAGGCCCAGGTTCAATCCTGACCTCAGGTACTACTTTGCAGAGTTTGCACCTTTCCTCCACAGTTATGTGGGTTTCCTCTCATGCCCCCAAGACATGCTAGCAGGCTAACTGGCCACTGTAACTTAGCCCTTGGTACGCGGAGCTGATGGAAGTGTGTGAGCGAGAATACTGTGAGGGCAAACAGGGAAGTTAGGAAGGGGGAATGGAGCTGGTGGGGAAAGATTCCTCAGCCAAAAAATGTCCCACCTCTTCCATAAGATGTACAAGGGGGAATTTGATGAACCTGTTCCAAGTGATGACACCATGAACTGTAATTTCAACATAAATAAGTGTTCATGCCATGGAAGTATTGGAATACATTAGAATATATTATTTTGCAAGCAATGTGGAAATAAAAAAAGTTACAGTATCTGTGAAAATCTACTTAATAGAGGAAAATATATCTGTACATTGGTGAGGAACAGGTTAAGTTTCGGACATTTTAATAACACTATTTTTTCTGTTTTCCAGATGAAGGGCTGTGGGATATTCTAATTAAGGATGTTCCCAAGGAAGTGACATCATACACCTTCAGCATGGACATCCTGAAACAAGGTGTCAGCTATGATTTCCGAGTGATTGCGGTAAATGATTACGGATACGGAACCCCGAGTTCACCTTCCCCGTCAGTTTCAGGTACAGAACTCACCTCGATAATGCGTTCATGGTTCATAACCTGAGCTGTCGAATGTTAGTCATCTTGTCAGTGCGATTCCGTTATTACAGACCGTACCACACAGAAACAGGCCGTTGGCCAACAAGTCCACGCCAGCGTTTACACACAACTCCAGCCACCTTCCCCTCTTTCCTCATTAAATCTAGAAATGTCACCCTCCATTCCCTTCCCACTCACATAGTTTAGTTTATTATTGTCACATCCACTGAGGCACAGTGAAAAGCTTTTTTGTTGCGTGCTATCCAGTCAGCAAAAAGACTATACATGATTACAATCAAGCCATCCACAGTGTACAGATACAGAATGAAGGGCATAACGTTTAGTGCAGGATAAAGTCCTGTAAAGCCCGATAAAAGGTAGTTGGAAGGTCTCCAATGAGGTAAATGGGAAGTCAGGACTATTCTCTAGTTGGTGTGAGGATGATTCAGTTGCCTGAAACGTGTTCATACTTGTTCAGCCTCCCCATAAATGCTTCTGTACTAACCTGTACAACCATTGCCTGCCTGTAGTAACAAGGAAAGATCCGATAGCGAGCAAGATAGATCACTCGACGAAAAAGACGTAGTACGGTCATGGGCAGATTCATGGGTAATCTTCGGCCACATTTTCGTAACCGGCTTCCGTCTCCCATCTCCGCACCTAAGATCCCATAGGATACTAGTGCAGTTACGGAAACATCCTCGTAAAAATGAAAGTTATTTGGGAAAATTCTTCTCCTCATTTTCAGAATTATAATTTATTAACACAAACTGTTCCCCCACAATGCTGTTTACACTGCAAGTCGGGTCTGGTCGGGTCGGGTTACTGAAATGGATGAAAAAAAGGCCCACGTTCCGCTCCGTTGCATACTACACGTCAGCCCATTGCATTTAGAAGGAGTGGTCTATCTTGCTTGCTACAGGATCTTTGGTAACAAGTTCCACATTCTCACCACTCTGTGGATAAAGAGACTTTATTTTCTGAATTCCTCATTGGACCTCTTGGTTACTGTCTTACATTGATAGAACTCTAGTCAGAACATTTCTGCCAGAGTCTATTTAAGAGCGTATGGCCAAGAGGAAGTATCATTGCATCTGCAAGTAGACCAAGGTCCAAGTCAGAAAATGAACACCTACTTTCCTATCACAATAGGATTGTTTGTGAAGAAATCGGATCATGTGGCATAATTTGTTACAGCATAAAGGAACAACAGACCATGTGAAAACCCTCTGCAGGTCAGGCAGTATCTGTGGAAAGAGAAACAAGTCTCAAAGGATGTTTCCGGTAGTGGAGAGTCTAGAATCAGAGGACAGATGGTAGGTCATGATCGCTCTTTAGTTGGTGATAGCTAAATACATAGCTGATCACTCTACCCACCATAATCCTCCCTCCCCAACCACTTACCCGGTAAGTTATCAACCTCTCAACCCCCCCCCCCCCCCCCCCCCCCCCCCCCCCTCCCCCTCCACCACCACCATCTGCTCCTGGCAGATCCATCCATGATCGGTGCTTATAGCATGCCCAATCATGCCATGCACCACAAATCTTCCCGCATCTCCCCCTTCAGCAAGTAAGACAGACAACACAGCTGGGCATTGCTTCAAAGGGATCTAAATAGGCACTACTACAAAACCCACACAACCCTGGCCACTCGCTTATCTCGTGAGTATCATCAGGCATAAATACAGCTTTTTCCCCATCAACTATCATGCACTTGAACCACACCGCTCCTAACCACACCCTTCCTCAGCAACAATCTATAGTGGACTTTGTGTTTATTTGCACTATGAACTTTGATTTTGCATTGTTGTGGTCTGGTTACCTAGTATTACAGATTATTGCTTGTTATATATTTATCTGTGTGCTATTTCATTAACGGGCCTGTAAAGCTGCAGCAAGGAAGAGTTTCACTGTTCCATTGCTGGTACATATGACAATGAAACACTCCTGACTCCTGTGTTACCACCTCTATTTCGCAGTAATAGCCATTCTGACCTCTGCTCGCCAGGCTGCCCACCATCTGCTCCTGTACAGAGTGCAGCTGCTCTCTCACTGGGACAGAGGCTTACAGCAGCCTGTCAGTGATGGGGGAGGGAACGGGCTGGGGTGCCTGGGGTCGTCACACATTATCACTCAGACTCTAATCCGTGGCATTTATTCTGGCACACTATTGGACAGCACCACTCCCTTGCTATGTCCCTTGCTTGTCCTTTGACTTGCTTTGTCGTATTTAAATCATCATTATCTTCCCGTGCTTGCCTTCTGCTTGGCCGCTCCCCGCTGCCCCACCCCCCTCCTTCCCCACTCTCCACACTGCCATGCTCCCCACTCCCCTGCTGCCCTGTTCCCCCAATCTCCGCTCCCCACCTTCCCCACTGCCCCGTTCCCATGCTCCCTGTCTCCCCCCGCTCCCCGCTCCTCACTCCCCCGGCTACCCTGGGACATCAGCTCCATTGAGCATTTGGTGAGCGTGGTAGCAAGAAACACGTGGTCTCCGTACAACAGCTGGCTGCTGCTCTCCAGACGGGGAGTCATCAGCAATGCCCTGAGGGATTTACAGCCCCGCTGTAGTGACCAGATCTACACAATGTCTGAACCATGTTCAGAAATCTGTCACTGAGCATTAAGTACGTCACCTCTGCTTACACGCCTCATTGATTATGTCTTCAAGCCTAATGACATTTGCTTTTAGAATCATCACCCCAGACCTTCTACAGTTTCTTAAATGTTTGCCTGTACAGTAACGGAACCGTACAGACCAGATGCCATGGTCTGACACGAGAACCAGTGACAAGCAACAACAATCTAATTCATTCACGTGTCCAACTCAGTCCCAGGAGACTGAAGCAGTACTTGTTCACTTTTAATGATGCCATACTTCTTTTGTTTTTGCCCACATCCCGAGTTATTCAAATACATGGATAATACTTGTAATAAAATGTATTAATAAACCAATGCCAAATAGATAGATATATGTATAGTGAAAGGCCTAGATAGTGTGGATGCAGACAGGATGTTTCCACTAGTGAGAGAGTCTAGGACCAGAGGCCATAGCCTCAGAATAGAAAAGAGATGAGGAGGAATTGCTTTAGTCAGTGGGTGGTGAATCTGTGGAATCCATTGTCACAGACGGCTGTGGAGGCCAAGTCAATAGATATTTTTATGGCGGATATTGATAGATTTGTGATTAGAAGGGTGTCAGGGCTTACGGGGAGAAGGCAGGAGAGTACGGTTGAGAGGAAAAGATCGATCAGCCATGATTGAATGGCGGAGTAAATGTGATGGGCCGAATGGCCTAATTCTGCTCCTAGAATTTATGAACTGAGATTTTCGAATGACAAGTGAAAGATTAAAAGACAAAATGGCTTTGGAAGGGAGTTGCAGTGTTACTTGATTCCTTTGGTAGTTTCAGTTTTTAAGATATTTTAAATATTTATAGAGCACTAAAGTATTAGTTTTCCTTTGCTTTGGCTGTGGTTTGTGCTGGGCTTCACTCAGAGGTCGACTCGCAGCCTGTTTTTTTTGTTCTAGATTCCAGCCATTTTTGCTTCTTACACATCACTGTATGTTTTTAACTGTGTGCCCAAGCCATTCCTCATCTCTAGCAAATCCTGAATTAAGAGGTTGGAAATAAATCTGCAGACGCTGAAAACCTGAAGTAAAAGTAGAAAATGCAAGATAAAATCAGTAGGTTGGGCAGCCTGTGTGGAGGGAAAATGTGGGTCGAAGGGACTGTTCCCCTAGTGTGCAGCTCTATGCCTGTGAGTTAATGTATCATAGAGTCATAGTCATAGAGTGATACAGTGTGGAAACGAGCCTTTCAGCCAACGGCCAACGTGTCCCAGTTACACTAGTCCCACCTGCCCACACCTGGTCCATATCCCTCCAAACCTGTCCTATCCATGTACCTGTCTAACTTTCTTAAACGTTGGGATAGTCCCAGCCTCAACTACCTCCTCTGGCAGCTCATTCCATACACCCACCATCCTTTGTGTGAAAAAGTTACCCCTCAGATTCCTATTCAGATCTAATTAGTTGATTGATGGGTTGTTTCTGTGTGTTTTCCTGCCCGTTTATTGGGAATAGCAGTTATTCAGTTCACAATGTTGAACAAACGTTTCAAAATGGGTGAATAAATGGGTGAGCTCTATTAAAGCACGGTGAAGTCAATGCCTGCCGCTGTCAGCTGTAATCTGTGTGTAGAAATTTGCAGAAATTTGTCAACCTGCTAATAAACTAATTTGAATTCTAAAAATACACTCAATGGGTAATTGGGTGTGCATATTTTCTTTCATTAAATCTACCTTAACTGTTCTTTTATGTTCATTCTGAGATAATGATAAGAAACAGAACTCTGTGGGGGAGGTACACAGTCTAGGGTCCTTCAGTGACTGGACATTGAGGGTCTGAGTCTGGTGGGAACACCGTTCAAATAAGGAAAGGGATATCTCCCCAAGGGGCTACATGGGTGGTAATGGTGTTATGTGTAAAGAAAAAAGGAGGGTCGCGACCCGAAACAGCACACATCCATGTTCTCCAGGGATGCTGCCTGACCTGCTGAGTTACTCCTGCACTTTCTGTCTGTTTTTGTAAACAAACTAAAAAAATCAGCAGTTCCTAGTTTTTACATTTTGGTGTTAAGATTAGCGATTCTGAATGTACAGGCACACTAAGAGTGTATCAATAGTGGTTTTATTGTGTGTATATTTTTTATTACAAATAAACTTAAAGTTTAAAATAAAAACTCAAATATGTATACCAGGATATAATGCTGTTATCAACACTCCCCTCAAAATAAGAGGCTGCTCTTTCCACTGTAACTTCACAAAGTCAAACCACTCCTGCCTGCTGCATGTTATTTACCACATTTTGCACTTTGTTTTTCATTTTTTTAGCCCAAAATGCAACGCCGTTTTATGAGGAATGGTGGTTCCTGGTGGTCATTGCCTTGGTTGGACTCATCTTCATCCTTCTGTTGGTGTTCGTACTGATAATCCGCGGACAAAGTAAAAAATACACCAAAAAAACAGATTCCGGTGAGTATACAATAATTATGTCGTAGTTCAACAGATCCTTCTAGAATTAAGATTAAGATTACATTGATCTTTCCAAACTCTAAATTAAAACAATTCAATTGGTGGCCAACACAGTGGTTGAGCCACTGCCTCACAGGGCCAAAGACCCGGGTTCGATCCTGACATCCGTTGCCTGCACATTTTCCCTGTGTCCGCATGTATTTCCTCTGGTTTCCTCCCACATCCTAAAGATGTGCATGCTTGCAGGTTAATTGACTTCCGTATAATTGCCTCTTGTGTGTAGGCAGTGAGATAGCACAGTATGTAGGAGATAGCACAGAACTAGTGTTGACGGGTGATCGATGGTCGGCATGGTCTTGGTGGGCTGAAGGGCCTGTTTCCATGCTGTATCACTAAACTACATGACATTGCATCCTATCATTGCAACACATGCAAAGACATCCCAATAATAAGATGATTTTACAATACATTTTGTAATGTAGGTGGTAGACTTACAATTAGCCCAGTATTTGAAACTTTTTAAGTACTAAATATCCAGAAAGAACCATAAGAGGTGTTTGGAGGCTTGAAGTGATGTTTTGGTCACAGTGGGCTCAGGCACCAATGATGAATGAGTCACATCCATATGTTAAAGAGTAAAGTGTAAAAACTCCCTCCCAAAGAAGCGTCTGGACGTGAAAGCTCACCTATCCATGAGCTGCTGCCTGACCTGCTGAGTTACTCCAGCAATTGTCTGGTAAAATTTGCTGGTAATTGTTTTCCCAACAAACATATAAAGTGATCTCATGTGCAACAGCAAACATATTGTCCACGATATCTTCATGAAGGAAACTCAGTGTCTTCACATTAATTTTCTTCTTCATCTCAATGGTCATTCCTGGCAACTTCAAGTGTTAAGAAATTAGACTCTGCCTGATGAACTTAAGCTTGTGTGTTGGTGGCACAATGTCTATTAAATCAAACATACTTTGTTAGATATCTTTCAATTTGCCCCATTTCCATCAGCGGTCATATTATAACCATATAACCATATAACAATTACAGCACGGAAACAGGCCATCTCGACACTTCTAGTCCGTGCCGAACACGTATTCTCCCCTAGTCCCATATACCTGCGCTCAGACCATAACCCTCCATTCCTTTCCCGTCCATATAACTATCCAATTTATTTTTAAATGATAAAAACGAACCTGCCTCCACCACCTTCCCTGGAAGCTCATTCCACACAGCCACCACTCTCTGAGTAAAGAAGTTCCCCCTCATGTTACCCCTAAACTTCTGTCCCTTAATTCTCAAGTCATGTCCCCTTGTTTGAATCTTCCCTACTCTCAGTGGGAAAAGCTTATCCACGTCAACTCTGTCTATCCGTCTCATCATTTTAAAGACCTCTATCAAGTCCCCCCTTAACCTTCTGTGCTCCAAAGAATAAAGCCCTAACTTGTTCAACCTTTCTCTGTAACTTAGTTGCTGAAACCCAGGCAACATTCTAGTAAATCTCCTCTGTACTCTCTCTATTTTGTTGACATCCTTCCTATAATTAGGCGACCAAAATTGTACACCATACTCCAGAATTGGCCTCACCAATGCCTTGTACAATTTTAACATTACATCCCAACTTCTATACTCAAGGTACACAAAATTGCTGGAGAAACTCAGCGGGTGCAGCAGCATCTATGGAGCGAAGGAAATAGGCGACGTTTCGGGCCGAAACCCTTCTTCAGACTGCTTCTATACTCAAGTCAATTTATATGATCAGAGATAAATGTAGCACAGTGGTGCAGCGGTAGAGTTGCTGCCTTATTGTGCCAGAGACCCGGTTTCAATCTTGACTATGGGTACTGTCTGTATGGAGTTTGTAGGTTCTTCCTGCTACCACGTGGTTTTCACTGGGTGCTCCGATTTCTTCCCACATTCCAAAGACGTACTGGTTTGTTGGTTAATTGGCTTCTGCAAACAAAATGTTAATCGTACCTAGTATGTAGGATAGTGCTAGTGTACCGGATGATCGATGGACTCTGTGGGTTGAAAGGCCTGTTTCTGCGCTGTATCTCCAAAAAAAAGCAGTCACACACAGCTCTGGATAAGTGGAAATGAGCTTGTCTTTTATCTCAGCCGCTTATTACACTAATTACTTAAATTGTGCAGATTAATAATCTCTAGCTGCTTTGCTTCATTGAGCTGAGATGAGGGATTTAAACCAGGATGCCAACCGATAACATAGATCAGAAAACATACTGCTGAGGGGACTCGGTACATCAGGTAACAACTGTGGAGGGAATGGACAGACGATGTTTCCGGCCGGCACCCTTCCTCAAATGACATAATTACCACAATTGAAAGTTAGATCATACAAATAAAGCAGGAATGTTTCTTCTGTTATCGATTGGCAATTGGAAGAGTAGATAGTGCATCAGATTAAGAAAGTAGAAACAGGGAACTCCAGATGCTGGTTTACAAAAAAGGAGAATGCAGAAAGTTGTGACCACTGCCCAGTCCATCATCGGCTCTGACCTCCCCACCATCGTAGGAATCTATCGCAGTCGCTGCCTCAAAAAGGCTGCCAACATCACCAAGGACCCACACCATCCTGGCCACACACTCATCTCTCCGCTGCCATCAGGTAGAAGGTACAGGAGCCTGAAATCTGCTACATCCAGCTTCTTCCCCACAGCCATCAGGCTATTAAGCTCGCCATCAAACAAACTGAACTATAACAGCCTATTGCACTTTATCTATTCATTTATGTTTTTTTTATATGATCTATGCTACATAGACACACTGAACTCTGTATTTATGCTTACAATACCCTGTTGTGCTGCAGCAAGCAAGAATGTAATTGTCCTATCTGGGACACATAAACTCTCTTGACTCTTGACTTGACTTGTTAAAGTTACCTAAAATTGGAGAAATCAATGTTTCAAATTGATCAGCTAGTTGCCTTTACCTTTTGGTCAAACTGTAAGTGTACAGCCATTATCAAGGTGTGGACATTGAAGAAGCATGGCCGGAGTTGCCCAGTGACAGCCTTGTGAAGCACAGATTTCCCCTTATGGCAGGGTGATGCAGGGAGCTGGACTCTGCCCTGCAACTGTAGTGGGCACTGAGCCAGCCTGAACACAATGCAGGACATTGGCAGCACCCTATAACAGGAACACTACTCGGAATGTAAACACATCACACATAAAATTACCAAACAAGTTTCAGCTTCAATATTGTCTGTGACCCATATGCCAACGATAACAATTCAAAAATCTTTAATTATCTAATAAATTAGCATTTTCATTGTATAAACTCACTAAGCCATTGGAAAGCTACAATGTGTGGTTAAGCATGTCGAGCAAGGATTGAATCATTCTGTACTCTTAAGCCTAGGCAAGAAAGGACTACAGGTGACTTTAGTATCCTGAGGTTCCGATTAGGGAAAATGTAGGAAGGAACTGCAGATGCTGGTTTACACCAAAGATAGACACAAAATGCTGGAGTAACTTAGGGGGACAGACAGCATCTCTGGATAAAAGGAATGGATGATATTTCAGGTCAAGACCCTTCTTCTCCAGTCTTCTTCAGTTACTCCAGCATTTTATAACTATCTTCAGATTAGGAAAATTGGTCAGGACTCTCGCTGAGATTTCATCATTCTAGAAAGGCAAAGGCAAAGGCAAGTTTATTTGTATAGCACCACTCGTGCAAACAAAGCAATTCAAGGTGCTTTATAGGAAAGAAAAAATAAAATAGTCAATAATTAAAAATTGCAAAATAAGCAATACGACAAATGTATGATTAATAAAACAACGACAATGAAACAATAAAACGATTTTAAAAAGCACATAAGAGGGTTAAAATTAGACGGTTAAGATTACCTGCATGTCAGGTTATGGAAAAGCTATAGTAAACAACAGTGTTTTTAGGCCTGATTTAAATGCGCTTAGAGAAAATAGGTACGGTTTAGATCAAATGCGTAGGAAGGAACTGCAGATGCTGGTTTAAATCGAAGATAGACACAAGATGCTGGAGTAACTCAGTCAGACAGGCAGCATCTCTGGAGAGAAGGAATGGGTGACATTGCGGGTCGAAACCCTTCTGTCTGAAAGGTCTCAACCCGAAACGTCACCCATTCCTGCTCTCCAGAGATGCTGCCTGTCCCGTTTAGTTACCCCAGCATTTTGTGTCTATGGTTTAGATCAAGTTTAACGGGGTCCCATGCAACATAACTGAGAAACATAGATTCATATAGCCCGGCAACAGGCCCTTCAGCCCAACTCGTCTATGCTGACTAAGATGCCCAATCTAAACTAGTCCCATTTGCCCGCATTAGTCCCATATTCCTCTAAACCTTTCCCATCCATGTATCTGTCCAAACCTGGAACATGCGAACATCTATACACAATGGCATTAACCATGATGAACAATCGATTTCTCATGAACAAAGTTGCAGTACGCGCCTCAACCACTTCCTCTGGCAGCTCGTTCCATATGCCTTTCCTCTGCGGGAATAATTGCCTCTCAGGTTCCTACTAAATCTTTGTCCTCTCACCTTAAATCAATGCTTCTAGTTCTTGATTCCCCTACCCTGGGAAAAAGTGGTTACAATTATCTATTCCCCTCGTGATTTTATACACCTTTATAAGATCACCCCTCATCCTCCTGCCCCTCAATGAACAGTCCTAGCCTGCCCAACTGCTCCTTACAATTCCGTTCCTCAAGTCCTGACATGCATGAATATTTCAACAATAGCCGTACCTATCAAAAAGGAATCAGCATACAAGGGAGATGGTACATGTGAACATTTTGCAGTTGTATCATATACGATGTTAACCATGACAGACAATCAAATTCTCAAGAACAGAGTGATGTATGTGTTTGGGACCTGACCATCCATTGCATGAGCAAGACACGATCTATTGTGCATAATAACTTTGTAGTTTCCATGTTGTAACTTTATGAACTTTAAGCGAAAGACAGCTGATAGATTACAGAAATCTACTTTAGATGGAGTCACTTCAGGTTGAAGAAAATGAAGGAAATTTGTCTGCCACAAATGCATTGTAAAACAGCACTAGCATTAGCATTCTATTTGTATTCCCTGCAGAACTAGTCAACAAAATAATCTTATTCATGAGTGTTATTTTCAGCCAGCTGCTCAATAATGGTGTGAACTTGAGACATATGCTCTCACTTCTGAGATGTGATTTGTCAGTCACGCCCAGAAAACATCACGTGATTTAATTTTTTTATTTTAAAATTGAGCTAGAAGACAGGTGGTACGTGAATGATTACAGGGCTGCAAGTACAAATATTGAGCAGTCATTCATCTGCTCCACTACTGAATATTGAAGCCAAGCCACAGGTTATTTGCTTCAGAAATTTTCACACTGGTGTCAAATGCAAATCCAGCTCTGAGAGACTTCCATTATGTAAATTGATGAGCACATTGGAAGAAACGACTGCTCCAAACTGAATTATTTTTCTGAAGAAGGGTCTCATTTCGATTTCCCCTGACTCTCAGTCTGAAGAAGGGTCTCGACCCGAAACATCACCCATTCCTTTTCTCCAGAGATGCTGCCTGTCCCGCTGAGTTACTCCAACATGTTGTGTCTATCCTCAGTGTAAACCAGCATCTGCAGTTCCTCCCTACACTATTAATGATCTGTTTCCTCGTCAGTTTCTTCCTTTGTTTTCTGAAAACATTGATCGCTTGTGCAACAGTTTATCTAAAAACTAGTAGCGTGCATTAGTAGTACTGTTTATGCATAAACTCTGCTGTGATAAGACAGACTTTCAACTGCAGCCTGTCATCTCACCTGAGTCTCATGCTATTGTTTGCTGCTGTTGTGGAAACACTTCAAATAAAACTGGACAGTTGTCAGGTGCAGTTCCCTTGTTTGATTCCTTGCTAGATTAAAACCCAAGGGTACAATAAAAACAGAAAATGCTGGAAATATTCAGGTGCTGCCAAACCTGCTGAGTGTTTCTAGCATTTTCTGCTTATATTTCATGTTTCCAGTATCTGCAATTATTTAATTTTCACCTTCTCTCAACCTTGCTTAGAGCAAGCCCAGCTGCCTTAATCTAACCAAGTCAAGAGTGTTTTATTGTCATATATACCAGATAGAACAATTAAATTCATACTTGCAATCATATCAGTAAACCCTCCCTTCCCTGTAACTATTCTTCTAAGTCTTGCCTGGCACCCTCTCGATAATCTTAATTTCCTTTGAAAAGATCGGCGACCACAGTTAGATAAAGGTCTCTAATCAGTGTTTTAAACAATCCAGATGAGTCATTTTGCTTTTATATTCTACTAGACTAAGTGGGACTCGTTGGGTCCCGTCCCCTCAACGCACGGTTGCGGGGGGGGGGGGGGCCTGCGGCTACACACACACACTAACCACCCCCACACACACACAAACCACCCCCCACATACACACACAAACCACCCCCACACACACACTAACCACCCCCACACACACACAAACCACCCCCCACATACACACACAAACCACCCCCACACACACACTAACCACCCCCACACACACACAAACCACCCCCCACATACACACACAAACCCACCACACACACACAACCACCCCCACACACACACTAACCACCCCCACACACACACAAACCACCCCCACACACACACTAACTACCCCCCACATACACACACTAACCCCCCTCCCTTAATATTATATTAATATTATTAATTGGCTCCTTTTTTGTGTCCCCGCCCTAATCCACTGATGCATAGCCCCCAACTCGCAGGCGCATCTAGAGAGGGAGGGGGGTAGAGAGAGGGGGACGAGACAGAGGGGCAGAGACAGAGAGAGATGGGCAGAGATAGAGAGAGGCAGAGACAGAGAGGGGAGAGTGGTGGGAGGAGGGAAGGAGGGGGGAAGGGGTTTAGGGAGGGGGGGGAAGGGGTGGAGAAGGGGGCGGGGAAGGGGAGGAGAGATGGGGAGAGGGGGGGGAAGAGAGGGGGAGAGAGAGGGAGGGGAGGGGGGAGTGGGAGGGGGGAGAGGGGGTAGAGAGGGTGAGAGAGGGGGGAGAAGAGGGGCGGGGAAGGGGAGGGGAGAGGGGGAGAAGAGAGGGGGGGAGGGGAGAAAGGGGGAGATGGGGAAGAGAGGGGGGACGGAAAGGGGGGAGAGGGGGGTAGAGGAGGAGGAGGGGAAGGGGGGGAGAGGAGGAGGGGAACGGGTCGCGGGCAGCGGGGCGGGAGTCAACCAAAGAACTGCAAGTTCAGCGGCTTCAATCCAGAGCCCGGGGGGAGGGGTCGTCCCAGGGGAGGGCAGGTTCCCGAACGCAATACTCCCTCGCTGGCGGCTGCAGGCTCCAGGTCCCAAGTACGGGGGGGAGTGGTTGGGGGGGTAACGTCACTCGCAGCGCGTGGAACACTGAGCAGGCCGCGCGCAGTAGACCCATTGCGACATCATCAGCGAGACCATCTCATATATTTTCAAAGTTTTATCGGATTTGTGAATATTTTCATAAATAACTCGAAAAATAAAGCATGAATTTTTCAGATAAGGCGATTTCGGACTCCAGGGGGTAAATCTCTACCCGAATATGTAAAAATGTTACCGTTAGCGCGTCGTTTTTTCGAGAAGATGTGACAACACACACACACACACACACACACACACACACACACACACACACACACACACACACACAACCACATACAAGATCAGAGTTTTTATAGTTATAAGGATGTTCACATTCTATCCCCTCCTTGGTACATTGGTTTGCTGATAGATGAGAATGAGTCCTTTCCCTGGTATCTGTAAAATGTTTCATGTCAGCCTGATTAAGATTATACATGTTGTCCACAGGTGTCATGTGTGGCCAAGTCTTGCTGAAGTGTTGTGTAAATGTTCACATGACAGTGTTTCTGCTATAACGTGCATTTCCATAATGCAGTATAAAGAGATTAATAATAATAATAATAAATTTTATTTATGGGCGCCTTTCAAGAGTCTCAAGGACACCTTACAAAAATTGAGCATGTAGAGGAAAAACATGTAAGGGGAATGAAATAAATAGTAGAGACATTTAGGGAGACATTAGGGAACACTGTTTGTATTACGTGGGCTGCAATAACACGACTTTCTCAAGGTTTCTTAAGAATGTAACTAGTGCTTTGTAGCTGTATATTTAATATTCAGGATTTAATTTCAGTTTAGTGAATAAACCAATGAAATAAATGTTTACCATGTAAACTAAGCAAGAAAAATATTATTATATGTAATTAAAATTCAAGCACAGGAAAAGACAAATCTGTTGATTGTATCAATTACTAAACTGGCAATGAAAAGACCACAAGGGACGTTGTGGCTATATTCTCATGAGCCTCAGTTCATTGACTTTTGTCTGATAGATGACTTATTGTCAACATTGGCAGGTCACATATGCTCTTTCCTTTTTAATATGAAACACCCACGAAGAATTAGTAAATTTCACTAAAATTGTTGCTCACAAACATTACACAGGTTGAATAATAGAAAGTTGCAAAAAATTGATGCTGCATAACAAAGAAATCATAGAAATATTTGAATAAAAGGTCTCAGCAGTTCTGGTCACCCAACTACAGGAAGGATATCAGTAAAGTGTAAAGGGTGCAGAAGAGGTTCACCAGCATGTTACCTGGGTTTGCTGGCTTGAGCTATAGGGAGAGGTTGGATATGGTAAGGCTTTTTTTGTTGGAGCGTAGGAAGCTGGAGAGGTGACCATATTGAGGTGTATAAGATCATGAGGGGTAAGCCAATACAGGGACTCATTTAATAAAAATAACATTTGCTGGCGCTGGAAATTCAAAACAAAACAGAAAACATCAGAAGCCTTCAACTTCAGCAGGTCAGGCAGCATCTGCGGAAAGAACAACAGTCAATATTCAGGTCAATTGTCCTTCTTCAAAACCCATTGGCGGTCCATTTTTGATAATGCACTCAACTGTGCTAGAATCACATGGCTCCATTTTAACTGCAGAATTAGTCGTATCTAATTGGAATTATGTTAGGATATCTTCATTTAGCTATACTAATCTTTGATGAATTAAATAATCTCAATTCAGAATTTCAAAAGTCTGGTTGCATATGTCTGATTAATTTAAAATAGGAATCACTTTTAGCCTTTGTGGTGAAATATTTTTAATATAGATAGAGCTTAAAACTCCAGGCGCGTTTTAAATAAATATTAGTACACTGCTGGAAGTGCCTGTGATTATTTATAGTGAGGAGGGAAGTCACATGTTCCTCATCTCTCAGCAGAAGGTCACGCATCAATATTTCCTATTCTGTTGCGTACTAACAGGCTTCCAATCTATCCAAGCTTCCTTTGTGTTTCATTGTCAAAGGATATCTGGCAGCCATTACCTATCCACACAATTTAATTTCCCTTTTTCAAAATTTTAGCTATCTTTCCTCTGATCTGGAATATGATTCTATGAGCATTGGCTTCTTTCCTATGTACAGCTGGAGAGGGAGTGTTTGCAAGCAGTGTACCAGTGAGTACGGCAGCTGAGCACATTTCAAATTCAAATTCCACTTGGCCATTCAAATTCCACTTAGGCACCTTACAACCCAATGGTATGAACAGTGAATTCTATGATTTTAGACAACTTCTAACAACACCCCTTCCTTTCCCCTCCCCCTTGTGAAGCCATCTACCTATAAAACCCTACCCCCCACCCCGCCTGTTTTCACACATTACTTGCCACACAGTGTCCTGCCCCTCCTCTCTTCTAGCTTTTGTCCCCTCCACCCCCCACCCACCACCCACCCACATAACCAGTCTGAAGAAGGGTCCCACCCCAAATTGTCATGTTCTCCAAAGAATCTGCCTAACACATTAAGTTACTCCAGCACTTTGTGTCTTATTTTTGTAAACCAGAATCTACAGATCCTCGTGTCTACATGTCTGACCAGATTCTGTTGTTGTGTTTATAGAAAGAAAAATCACTAGATAATGATTGGGAACAGAAAATATTTCAACCTTTGTCAGGAAGCAGGAATGGGATTGGGGCTCATTAAAATGAGCATCCTGTCACCTTCTGGCTAGACATCATGCTTATTCCTCACTGTCCTTAGGTGGCCGGGAGACCCATTGGCAGCAGGTAGGAGCATCATACATGTATGCACAAAGTGCTGGCGACACTCAGCGGCTCACGGATGATGGATCCACCAATCACTTGCTATCTTTTGACCCCCTTCCCCTTTTTACCCTCTACACCATCAGTGCGAGAAAGGGTCGAGACCCAAAACATCTGCCTATTCCCTCCACAGATGATACTTGGCCCACTGTTCCTCCAGCACTTTATTTTAGCACAGGATTCAAGCATCTGCAATCTCTCTGGACAATCTATGCGATCCGCAAAAGTGCTGGAGTAACTCTGCAAGTCAGGCAGCATCTCTGGAGAACATGGGTAGGTGACGCTTCTGGTTGGGACCCCTTTTCAGACACAAAAGACCACCTATCTATGTTCTCCAGAGATTATACTAATAAACCAGTACCACCTTTTTAACCAGTCAGAATAAGCAATAGTAGTGTCTGCAATGATGAGATTTTGAAGTGAAATATTTAATTGAATAATTTACATAATTTGAGCTCATTTGTTCTCGGCTGGGTCATTTTCCAAAACCTATCAAAACTGCGGATCTAAGGAATGTATTTTTTATGATTCAATTAATACTGCTCTTTGTAGCGTGAGATCTAATTAAGATCAGACTATTAACAACAAATATCTTTCTTAATTGTTTGAGTACCTCTGCCTTATAGTTTTTGTACTTTTGTCTGAATCTGAACATTGTGGTTTCAGATCCATTTAATAGATCACACTGAACAATGGCCAAATGTTGCTTTGTTCATATTTTAATTGTGTACAATATACCTACTGGAACCAGCAATGTCTATCGTGTGTTCTTATATTGATTCCAATAAATGCAGCAATTCCCTTTGTCATAGAAAATTCTCACAGTTATGTGAAGTGCCCCTCAAACCTGGAGCTGAGTAAGACCAGAGACTACGTTCTGATACAGGATGCCAATTAATCTAACTAGGGAAGAGGGATTTCTAATTCGTCAAATGACAGCGTATTGGAATTTTACATGGTGAAAGTGTGTACCGTGTGAGTGCCCACAGAATTGATCATGATTATTGCTCTGACTCTCCACAGTATTTGCACATAATGATACAAAGAGTGTAGGAAGGAACTGCAGATGCTGGTTTCAATCGAAAATAGACACAAAATGCTGGAGTAACTCAGCGGGACAGGCAGCATCTCTGGAGAGAAGGAAGGGGTGACTTATCGGGTTGAGACCCTTCATCTGTGATGTCAGGGGAGAGGGAGGATACATAGATAAAGAAGTGTAAGGTGTGAAAATAGGACCAAGGGAATGGAGAACAAGGAAAATGTCGAATGAATCAATGTTAGCCGGGAGAAGGTAACAACAAAGCAAACACAGATAAAATGTAGTTGGAGACAGTAAGACTGGTCAGAGAACTGGGAAGGGGGAGGGATGGAGAGAGAGAGGGTTACTTGAAGTGAGATAAGTCAATGTTCATACCGCTGGGGTGTAAGCTACCTAAGGTGCTGTTCCTCCAATTTGCGCTGGGCCTCACTCTAACAATGGAGGAGGCCCAGGACAGAAAGGTCAGTGTGGGAATGGGAGGGGGAGTTAAGTGTTTAGCAACTGGGAGATCAGATAGGTTTAGGCAGACTGAGCAGAGGTGGTCAGCAAAATGATCGCCGGTGCCGTCTTGACATTTTCACTCTGCTGACTTGGTATTTCTGAAAGTACTAATTCACCGATCGGAAACCACAAGGTGTAAAAGCTATTTTCTTCATAGTTTTAATACAGTTTATTCCCTGACAATATGCTTGTGAAATTAATATTTTTCATAATTTTGCAAAAATGTGAGGAGCTCTTAAAATTATATTGAATTTACAATTGATGTCTGAGATCTCCTTCAGAAGCCGTGCCCCAAGTGGCAGTGTAGTGGTTAGTGCTAACTACACATGCAGGGAACAAAGATCTGCTTAACTGGAGTGAAATATACTTTACCTTTCTCTTATTGCAGGAAATAACACAAAAGCTGGCACTCTGGCTCACGAAGAAATCTTGAGCTTAGACAATGGACGTTTCCCTGCGCTGGAGCTCAACAACAGGCGACTTTCAGTGAAGAATTCCTTCTGTAGAAAGAATGGTATCTACAACAGGTAGCCACAATCATGTTTTCAAAAAAACTGGTATTAATTATATCCTGCTGAATATAACTTCTCGATGTTGTCAGAAGTTAAGATTCAAGAATGGGTATAAAACTCGGATTGGCAACATTTGTCAAGGCTGAACCGGGAGGGAGGCTGCTGGGAAGTAGAGGCAGAAAATGTTGCTTCCAGGGGGTCTTTCAGAGCATTGCATGTTAAGGCACATTGCAGCAACCTCTCTCTGGGCTCACCTCTCAGCAATAGTCAGCACACTTCTTTCTTTGTAGCTTCTCTCTCTCTGTTACAAGATTTCCAAACCCTCCTGCAAGTGTGCCTGTTATTGAATGAACATGTCATGCTTATGCCTTCTCATTACAGCTTTTCATTTGTATTACAAACTTGTATCCAATTTTTGTATTAATTTATTTGGAGTCATTGCCAAGTTACATTGCTACCTATTTGAAAGTAAAATTGTGTTTTTGATTATGTTATATTATTTTGCTGGACTCCCTTGCTATTTATGAATGATTAACATTTGTACTGCATTATATATTATGTTTAATTTTAGTTTTGAATCAATTATTCTATTTATTTGAAGGTTATACACATTAAGTTTTCTAGTTATGGTGTTGCTGTCTCAGATCTGAGACTAGACCCCAGCATTAACCTTGGAGCCAGCCACACTTGCTATATGTCCATAACCTTCCGCAATAGTAAGTTGTCTTATTCTCAGCTGTGGTGGCTTGTGCCTTGCCTTGCTTTGTGCAATGGGGAGTGGCAGCTGTATGACTCTTAGCAAAGTAACACAGTGTCGCTTTCATCAATGTCATTGGCTGTGCAATCCCCAAATTTCACAATTCACTCTGTAAATGCAAACAAAAAGAAAGGTTTTACATATCTGGACACAATGGCAGCACTCCAGTTATTGTACAAACATCACAAAATATTAATTACTATAAAGCATTGGACCAATAAGCAGGCAGGTAGCAACCCCAATAAATAAGGTGATTACGTACATTTGGCTTCCAGTTCTTGTTTATGGTGGTTTATCTACAAGACTGATCTTGTTTATAGTAACATGCTTGGATCTGAATCAACAGGAATAATTTCCACAGGAGGTTGAAATAAACCTGCTTACTGGAGTATTTTATTGCACAAAATATTCCACTGGTCTGACTTTCTGCTTGGTCTGACGTGAAGTTTTGGGAACATTACAGTGAACAGGCAGTTTGGCCCAGCAGCCATCTGCTTCCATTTTACACTCCAATTTCCTGCAAATGATCCTTGGGCGAGCCACTTCAGATATGGCTCTTTAATTGACTTTTCAGACGATATGTATGTGTACAGCCAGTGATTGAATGAAACTTCAATTTTGTTTTTGTAAATTGCATCTTCATTAGGAGACTTTATCCAGTGTACAGTGTTTGCATGATAGATCAGACAAGTCCCCAGTTCCATTTTCATTCTCGTTAGAAGATTTCAGTTTAAGCAATATAGTAATTCCATAATTGTCTTTTCCACGCCCTGGATTACAGAGAGAAAAATCGATTGATTTGGTTGTCACCCATTAACTCTGACTGATGTGAGAAAGGATTTTTGTAAGTTGTTACAGATTTCAGTGTTCAGAACTCACAGGTAGTCTGAAGTGGAATTGCTTCTTAGAGTCTGTGCTTTCAGGAGACGGGAACATGGTCAAAATAACTTTTACGCTGTCCTATCATAAATTAGTGACAGAGGCTCCAATTTCAAATGTTCCTCCATGAAGTGTCTTGAAAGGCACTTGGTATGAGAATAACAGAGGGCATGATGCAGATTTCCCCTGCTCTGTCGGTTACAGCAGTTTGCTGAAGAAAAGGGTGATTGAAGTAGATGGTAGGAAATATCTCAGATCCTGATGCTGTTTTTGAATGGCACAACACATCACTGTGTGGCACAACACATCACTGTGTGGCACAACACATCACTTTAAATGACAAAAGCCTGTACACTGCTCATAATTTCTTGGTGAATAAAAAGTGCAGAATAAACAAAATGGTAGACTGTGATTCATTTTGTTCATGAATGGTTTGGGAAACAATCCTGTTACATTCTGTAACTCTATCCAAGTTCAGTCCAGCGGGAGCTGTTTATATATGGATAAACTTATGTTTGGCCATGAGTATAAAATGCATGTGAGAATAATAGCTGCCGCCTGTTCAATTGAGAAATAATAGAAGCATGCAAAAAACCTAATGCGATAAACATAGTGGGATGGCTTGAGAGGGCCTTTCATCGTCATCCACTGGACAAATCAAATTGGCAATTGCATTGTGAATGACATATTCATGGAAAGGGGCAAGACAGCTTCAAGATCAACATATTAAAGCCCAAATAGGAGGGGATCTGTTCAAGTGTAATGGGGGAGGATTGATTTAGTAATTGTACTAAATAGGATCCTGTAGGAGGCAGGTTTTGTAACTGGACAGAATTTTGCCTTCAATTTGATAGTGACAAGTCCTGGAGTCTTAAACCTAAATAAAGGCAAGCATATCGCTGGGAACATAACAATACATAAAGTGCTGAAGTAACTCAGTGGGTCTGGCTCAGCCTGATCTGATGTGTTACTCCAGCACTTTGTGTCTTTTTTTTGTAAAGCAT
Source organism: Amblyraja radiata (assembly GCF_010909765.2). Classification (NCBI taxonomy): domain Eukaryota; kingdom Metazoa; phylum Chordata; class Chondrichthyes; order Rajiformes; family Rajidae; genus Amblyraja; species Amblyraja radiata. The sequence goes on from NC_045981.1 coordinate 28,030,146, forward strand.
CTGCAGTTGCTTGTGTCTACATTACAATGAGTGGCGTGTAAGCTAAATTAGATTGAGAAACAATAGGTGACAAGTGGCATATATTCGGAGACTGATGATCCAGTATCCAATTGAGAAAAATATTGATGGTTTGACATCTGACTCAGCGGGTGCTGTTTCCCACATTCACTTTAAACTTGTTATCCACACCTCCTTTCTACTCACCGGACCTGTTTCCTGTGCTCCCTTTAAACTCACCCTGTTCATTGGGAAATTGGTCCACTGTGAAGCAATGTTTTAAAAATGCCAATTATATTGGGATATTACTAAGAGTAATATCCAATGGTCTGAAAAATCTGCTCATCCAACACCATCAACATCTCGAGTTTGCTGAATTATCAAAATGTTATGGTATTTTATATCTACCATCACAATAGTGTACTGCTATGAATTGCATTTCAAAAATCAAAGGGAACCAGGCAGCAAAACTAAATGAGATACCTAAAAAAACAAATCACTGCAGGAAAAGTTCCATCGGAAGAAGTGACTGACGAATGCTTAGGGAGGGCACTCAAACCTTTGGTCCTGCATCCTAGGATTTCAAAGGAACTGGCTCTGGATTGTTGCGATGCTGGAATTTTGAGGAAAACACAAAGTGCCGGCGGAACTTGGCAGGTCAAGCAGCATCTGTAGAGGGAATGGACAGACAATGTTTTGGGTCAGGACCTTTCTTCAGAAGATTCTACTGGGATAGCATAATTACCCCTAGCATTGAAAGTTAGATAGAACAAATTCTTCAGCTTGTTATTTGTTGGTTTGGAAATGCTGGAATGCAGTGTTAACCTAGTGATAAACAGAGTACTTAGAAAAGCAGCTCACAATGAGGCAGAGCTAACTGTTAGCAGGGGTGGTGAGTAGCTGAAAGCTTTCTTTGGGTAAAAGTAAATGATGTGGGCAGGGTACAATGAGATCAGTCAGGACTTCATTGACTTGCAGTCAGCTCAAGGCACTGACTGATCCACTCCAGCTCCTAATTCATAAATTGTCATGCAACCTTATTTTATGAAAGGGAAACGCATTCACATAATTTGCTTGAGTTCTTTTCAGGATGAAGCATGTATGGGGGTAAGGTATTTGTATTTCCAAACAGCATTGTATTTCTGAATATATGCTACTTAATGGCTCATTTAAGTTAGCAAAGTGTCTCAGAGATGCCTCAGGCACCTACATTATGGCCTCAGCTTTTGTAATCAGTGTGAATATTTTAGAAGAATGGAGTATGATGTATCCAAGTTTGCTGATGAGTCCAACATTGGCAGTAAGCTGCTACTTTAGATTTTAGAGATACAGCATGGAAACAGGCCTTTCGTCCCATTGAGTCCGCGCCGACCAGCAATCACCCCATACGCGCAAACATTATCCTACACACTAGGACCAATTTACAATTTTACCAAAGCCAATTAACCTACAAACCTGTACGCCTTTGGATGTGGGAAGAAACCGGAGCACCCGGAAAAAACTCACTCGGTCAGGGGGAGAACGTACAAACTCCATACAGACGGCTCCGATAGTCAGGGTCACTGGCGCTGCAAGGCAGCAACTCTATCGCTGTGCCACTGTGCCGCCCTTGTGCATAGAATGGCAGCAAAGAGATACCGATAGGTTGGAAGAGAGAAAGCTAAATTGTAGTTTATATCTGAAGCAGATATCTGAAGTTATCCACACAGGAAGGACAGAAGAGCTGAGTATTATATAAAATGCTGTTGAACTATTAAATGTTGTTTGGAGGGATCTGGGTATGGTCATACACAAGCGTTAGCACTCAAATGCAGTTAAAGAAAGTGACAGTGCTGGATTACTCGGCGGGTCAGGCAGCATCTCTGAAGAACATGGATAAGCGACATTTCGGGTCGTGATTCCTCTCCAATCTGAAGAAGGGCCCCAAACTGAAATGTTACCTATCCATGTTCTCCAGAGATGTTGGCTGACCTGCTGAATTATTCCAGCATTAGTGTCTTTTTCTGTAAACCAGCATCTGCCATTGCTTGTGCCTATAATCAAATGCAGCAGGTTATTAACAAGGCACATGCAATATTGGGGGGAATTAGAAGAAAATAAGGAATCCCAGCTATATCTGCACAGGGCTTCTGTGAATGTGCTCAGTTTTGATCTCATTGAAAGAAGGATATGCCTGGAAGGGGTTGTAGTGAATGTTTACTACATTGATTCATGATTTGAGTAGGCCACTTTACGGAGAGATTAAGTAGATTAGCCTCAAACTCTAGTATGTGGAAGAATGTGATATGATCTAATTGAAATAGATTTCATTCCCACATAGCTCAAAAGATAGTTGCTGCAAGGATATTTAATATACAATGTTGGAGAGATTTTTGCAGGCTGTGTAAATAGAGGGTTATGGGAATTGGCAGGAAAGGGGAATTGAAGGCAAAATCAGGGTAGCATCATATTGTTCATTCTCTTCCTGCTCCTATTTCCTGTGTTCAGTTACACTCCCCATGAACTATCCTTCCTATTTTCATTAGGTTTCTTGCATGTTTATGGATATTTCAGTATCAAGAAGCTCCTGCAATAGCTGGAAATATTAGCAACCTTAGAACAACCATCAGTTGTGATTCAGTTGTTAGCAGTCTATCTCTTCCCAGTCAGAGAAATGGTAGGTTCAACTCTCTGCCCAGAGACTCAAGCACAAAATTACCTGCACAGACCCATGGTGATTGTCTCAAATTTGCCCATTCTCTTCTAAATGCGAGTAAATCTTATCCCTAAGAATCCTCTCCTGTAGTTTCTGGACTACTAATGTGAAACTCCCTGGTATATAATTTCCTGGATTGTCCTATTCCCCTTCTTAAACAAAGGAACAACATAGACTACTCTCCAGTCCTCTGGGTGCTCGCCTATGGGGATACAAAGATCTTTGTCAAGCCCCAGCAATCACCTCACTCAATAATTTGAGATAAATCCCATCAGGCCCTGAGGATTTATCCAATTTAATGCTCTTCCAGAGAACCAATACCACCTCCTTCTTGACCTCAAAATGCCCAATCATATTAGTATTCCCCCACACTGATCTCACTGTCCTCCATGTCCTTCTCCTTGGTGAATACCGATCCAAACTATTCCTTTAGGACCTCACCTACATCCTCTGACTCCAAGCACAAATTCCCTTATTTATTCTTGAGTGGTCTTACCTTCTTCCTGGTTACCCTCTTGCTTTGGGATATTAGTTTGGTTTAAGCTGAGAGATACAGCATGGAAACAGGCCCATTGGCCCACTGAGTCTGCACCGACCAACAATCAGCTGAAAACTAGTTCTATCCTACACACTAGGGACAATTTACAGAAGCCAATTAACCTACAAATCTGTAAATCTTTGGAATGTCGGAGGAAGCCAGAGTACCTGGAGAACACACCAACGTCAGGATTGAACCCTGTGCATGAATGTGCAAACTCTGTACAAAAGGTACCCACAGTCAGGATTGAACCCAGGTCTCTGGAGCTGTAAGGCAGCAACTCTACCATGGCACCACTGTGCTGCCCTTATCTTGGATCATTTAAATTGACTTCAATATATATTTTTTGAATTTAAATTGAATAATTAATTAATTTAAAATCTCTTAAGCTCCTATTATTTAACTAAAACATTAATTAGAAGACAATTGGACAGGGACCTGCTTAGGGAAGGTTCAGAGGGATATGGGCCAAATGGGGACTAGTATAGATGGAGCATCTTGGTTGGCGTGGGCAAGCTGGACCAAAGGGCCTGTTTCCGTGCTGTACGACTCTAATAATGGAAAATAAAATAAAGAAAAGACACGGCAAAACTTCCTTTTTCAATACAGTTCAACAATCCACTTGAAATGAGTGGGGCTGCACCAGATAAATATTGGTAGCCAGGTGAGAGTGTAGCTGGCCTCTGGCGAATGCCCTGAGGTTTAATGGTGATTCCTGAGATTACATCTTGCCTCTAGTGCACTCCTGTGCTGCATCGCACAGGTGCAGATGTCCTGAACCAGTGACACACGTGGCAGAGAGCCGGCTGTTCTCCACGGAACTGTCAGTTGGACACCAGCACGGTCTGGCCCAGTGTAGCTGCAGTCATCCTCAATCCACAGAAAGCTCCCTGATGTTTTAAAATAAATACAGAGTACTACGGGAGGTGGATGTCTGAAATAAAACCAGGAAACACTGGAAATACTAAGGCACTATCTGTGGTGAAGGAGAAAGTAAGTGAACGCTTCAGATCAATAATTTCCTCTGTCCTCAGCCCCTCTTCCAGCACAGTCCATAGGACGGATTCACTCCCTTCATAAGAAAGTGTCTGACTTGAGCCAAGTTTCTGGAATTTGGCCGGTATCCAAAAAGCCACAGCTCTGCTTGGGTTGCCTTTTTTACAGCAGTGAGAAATTGTTTATGTGAAGAAATCTTGTACATGATAAGTTATTCTGCAACATTACCACCTTTGCCCGGATTAATTAATTCACTCACTTGGATCCTAAATTTAGAATGAATTACATTTCCAAAATCATTTGACAAAACCCGACCACAAAATATTATTTGCATTTGAGCAGGAGGATGTATGTTGTTTAATTAAACTTTGGACAGCGCGATAAGAATTGTTTCGTCTGCCACGGATTAACATTCAAATACGAAGTAACATTGAAGGTCACTTGCAGAAGCAGGGGATAAATCTAGAAATCGCTGCAAACATTCACCAGGTCAGGCAGTAGTCACAGAGAAAAGATAAAGGGGAGGAAAAAACCTACACTTATACATTACATCTGAAACCACTTTGCATTGAATGAATTACATGCTCATGGTGTGTTGTCATACAGCACAGAAACAGGCCCTTCAGCCCAACTCGTCTATGCCAACCAAGATACCCCATCTAAGCTAGTCCTATTTGCTCGTGTTTGACACAAGAGTCAGACGTCATGATGTCCCACAATCTCGTCAAGTTGTAACATAGGAATACTGTTCCATAGGCCAAAAATATTACCTCTGCAGCTCCCATAGTTGATTATTTTAGATTTATAGCATCTGCAGTATTTTGTGTATGTCATTAATTAGCAAGGAGCCAAACGTGAATAGGGACTGACAGATTTTCCAGAACATTATACTGCACAATTATGTTTATTTACAAAATGTTGTGATAAGCAATTTCCCCATGCTGTAATTAAGATATTTTGGAGAGAAATGCTTTGTGCTGGTCTCAGATAAGAGAAGCTAAAATGTCTTGAGTGAAGCATGGCGTTCTGATGCAGTCTCTTGGCAGCAGTCTGGTATTTGTAAAAGAAAACCGAGAAAGATGAATACCTTCAGATTAGGAGCCTCAGCAGAGAAACAGGGTGAATATCCCAAGCCTGGGGAAATGGGGGAAACTAAGGAAGGAACATCAGTGAGGTAAAAATGGAGGAACAATTCAAAGAAAAAATAATTTATTAGTGGAAGGCCAGTTCCAATCGAGTAAGAGTGGATCTGGCCCGGTAAATTGGAAACAAATGTTGACTGGCAAAATAACGGTTGCCTTTAAAGAAGCGAATTTGATAGAAGTATATATAAATGATGTGGAGTTGGACAGAGTGTGTGCAGTGGAAGATTTTACCCTTTGGCAGAAGCATTAACGACTGAAGGTCACAGGTATAAGATAGAAGAGAAGTGATGTAAGGGCCTGTCCCACTTTGCGATTTTTTTCGGCGACTGCGGGCGTCAGTGACTGATGCCAGCAGCCGCCGGAAAACGGTCAAGTTGTACGACTATCTACGACACAGTTGACGTCAAGCTGCGACAATCTGCATCAGCCGACTTCACAATTTCCAGGACCTCAACAGCGACAGCATACGACAGCGCCTCCGACATCCTGCGACCGCACAGACGTCAAACAGCGACAGCCGAAGTCAACATACGTCCACCCCTCGACACGCTACGGCAAGATACGACAGGCTGCGTCACAGTCTATGACATCTGAGGACAGGTTGACGCATGATGACCTATGATGACGCAGGCTGTCGCAAAATGAATTAGCCGAGGTCATGACCTTGCGTCACCGGGCGTCACCCGCAGGACAACCTACGTCAGCGTACGACAGAGCGCACAACATGATAAGACATTCTGGCGAATGTCCGGTCACTCACCAACAAGCTGGATGAGGTAAGGCTCTGGATCAACATCCAGCGATCCCTGAAAGACTGCTGTGTGCTGATCTTCACAGAGACCTGGCTCAGCGCGCTGGTTCCCGATGGGGCTGTGGACCCTAACCTGCATCGTGCTGATAGAACAAAGGCAGGGCCGGTGCTAGGAATTGCGGGGCCCAATTAGAAAATTGATGGCGGGGCCCCTACTCTAGAAAAAGTAAAAATTTATGTATGTTTATATTTCGTGTAGTATGCTCGTCTTTAACCAAAAAAAACATTAAATGCTTGATATACTAAAATTTTGAAAAACTATATGAAAGTGTCACACATCTAATAAAATGAGCGGCACTTTGAAAGATTGAATGTGTGTGTGTGTGTGTGTTTATGAGTGTATGCGATTGTGTCTCTGTGTCTGTGTGACTGAGTGTGTGTGTTTGTGTGTATGCGTCTGTGTGTGTGCGTGCATGGCCGGCCTTAGGGGGTTTAAACGGTTTAGAGGTGTTTAGAGGGCTTCAGATGGGTTCAGGTGTGTTTACAATTGTTTAGAGGGGAATAGGGGGGCTAGAGGGGGTTTAGAGGTGTTCAGAGGGTCCCAGAGGGGTTTAGAGACGTTATAAGCCCCCCGTGAGAAATTGTATTTCTCTGAAATTGAAGATAGACATAAAGCTGGAGTAACTCAGCAGACAGGCAGCGCAGCGACTCTGGAGAGAAGACCCTTCTTCAGACCGAACTGAACTCGCGTCGGTGAGAGTACTTGTGATTGTCTGAAGAAGGGTCTCGACCAGAAACACAACCCTCTCCCCAGAGCCGCTGCCCGTCCCGCTGAGCCACCTTCAACTTCAGAGCCAAACAAAAAACACAGAGTGCTGGAGGAACTCAGCGGGCCAGGCGAATGCCTCACCAGCTGAGTTTCTCCAGCATTTTTGTCTACCGCTAAACATCAATGATTCCGGGAATGCTGAGGGGACAGGGTGATAGAGAGGGAGTAGGAGAGCTAGAGAGAGACGAGACGGGGAGCGGGAGAGAGAGCGCGAGAGAAAGAGGGAGGGAGGGAGTGAGCAAAAGACAGAGAGACACAACGTGGGTCGGTAGGTGAATGACTAACCTGCACACCAGGAAGAAGCCCCTTCTCGCGGTCCGGGGCCCTCACTCATGATGGTGAGTTAAATGAAATTCTCAACGTGTCATCGATCTACATTCCTCAGTAATGTAATTGTGTTTTAAACAAGTATTAATGACGCCGCGTGAATTTTATTCAAAGGAACACGGCGTCATTAAATGAGTCTGAAGAAGGGTTTCGGCCCGAAACGTCGCCTATTTCCTTCGCTCCATAGATGCTGCTGCACCCGCTGAGTTTCCCCAGCAATTTTGTGTACCTTCGATATTCCAGCATCTGCAGTTCCCTTTTGAACACGGCGTCATTAATACTTGTTCAAAACACTATAACATTTACTGAGGAATGTGGATAGATGCAGATTCATGACATCGCATAACAAGGTATTAACTACTTACCGTTAAGAAGTGCTAACAGCACTAGTTAACAAATCGTTTGTGTATGATGGCCGTGCAGCGGTTGTTATGCATGTTCGTTTAAAAAAAATCCGGATGGCGAATTTAAAAAAATCTTTATTTAACAAAGAGAATTCGTATTTCCGTACGAAATACTGAACATTAGTGCGGGGCCCCCATTAGGCGCGGGGCCCAATTGGGAGCAATCGGTCAAATCGGCTTAACGCCGGCCCTGAACAAGGACTCCGGTAAGAGCAAGGGTGGCGGGCTCTGCATCTACATCAACAATGACTGGTGTACCAACCACACTGCAATAGAGAGCTACTGTTCCCCAGACCTGGAATACCTACTGCTTAAATGTAGGCCGTTTTACCTGCCTCGGGAGTTTACTGTGGTTATCATCATGGCCATATACATCCCACCACAGGCTAATGCTAACCTAGCACTAGCACAGCTGCACTCGGCCATCAGTAAGCAGCAGGATGCTCACCCCGACGGTGCCTTCATTGTTGCAGGGGACTTTAACCAGGTCGACCTACGAGCCACACTCCGCAAATTCTACCAGCATGTGCAGTGCCCTACCAGGGGCTCAAACACACTGGATAAAGTGTACACCAACATCAAGGACACTTACAGAGCTCTCCCCTGCCCATCCCTGGGGCAATCCGATCACCTCTCACTGTTTCTACTGCCTGCATACAAACCCCTCATCCGCAAGACCAAACCTGCAATAAGGACGGTCAAAATATGGCCCAAGGATGCCACTCTACAACTCCAGGACTGCTTTGATCGCACCGACTGGGACCTGTTTGAACAACAGGCTACCAGTGGTACAGAGGTAGACTTGGAGGAGTACACATCCACTGTGCTCTCCTACATCAACTGCTGTGTGGAGACTGTCACAGTGGACAAGCAAATAAAGATGTTCCCAAACCGGAAACCCTGGATGAACAAGGAGGTTCAGGATCTGCTAAGGGCACGCAACAATGCCTTTAAATCCAGGGACACTTCTGCCTACAGTGCAACCAGGTCGAACCTGAACAAAGGCATAAAAAAGGCCAAAGACATCCACAGGCAAAGAGTAGAAGAACACTTCAATGCCGCGGACACCAGAAGCATGTGGCAGTGTGTCAGGGACATCACTGACTACAAGAGCAGCCCCGCCTGCCCCCACGGTGATATCACACTGGCCAACGAACTGAACACCTTCTTTGCCCGGTTCAAAACTGGCAACACCACCAGGAGTGGAATAACCCCGGCCATGGCGGAGGAACAGGGAGCACTCAGGAGGTACAGTGCACTCTGCGTAGGATCAATCCACGCAAGGCTGCAGGCCCGGATGGAGTCCAGGGAAGGGTACTAAAGGACTGTGCTGTACAGCTGGCGGAGGTATTCACGAGAATCTTCAATCTATCTCTATCTCTGGCAACGGTCCCCAAGTGCCTGAAAACAGCCACCATAGTGCCGGTGCCGAAAAAGTCCAAAGTCACCAACCTGAACGACTACCGCCCGGTTGCCCTAACTCCAATCCCAATGAAGTGCTTCGAAAGGCTGGTCCTCTCCCATATCAAATCCAGCATCCCTGCCTCACTGGACTCTCATCAATTTGCATACAGGGCAAATAGATCAACAGAGGATGCCATCTCTCTGGCTCTTCACACTGTCCTGACTCACCTGGACAGACAGGGCACGTACGTGAGGATGCTCTTCGTTGACTATAGCTCTGCATTCAATACGATCATCCCCACCAAGCTCACCACCAAACTCCACCAGCTAGGCCTCAGCTTGTCGATATGCGATTGGATCCTGAACTTTCTGACGGAGCGACCGCAGGCAGTGAGACTGGGCCCGCACCTGTCCTCCACTATCACCCTGAGCACCGGCACACCACAGGGCTGTGTACTAAGCCCCATGCTCTACTCCCTCTTCACTCACGACTGTGTTCCTGCATTCGACACCAACACCATCGTGAAGTTTGCAGACGACACAACAGTGATTGGGCTGATCACCAACGGTGATGAAACAAAATACAGGGCGGAGGTGCAGAACCTGGCGGACTGGTGCACACGTAACAACTTGTCACTAAACACCTCCAAGACCAAGGAGCTGATTATTGACTTCAGGAGGTCCCATAATGGAGAATACGCCCCAATCTCCATTTACGGGGAAAGTGTGGAGAGAGTGTCCAGCTTTAAGTTTCTGGGCACTCACATTTCAGAGGACCTCACATGGTCCACCAACACCGCTGCGCTGGTCAAGAAGGCACAGCAACGACTGTTCTTCCTGAGGACATTAAAAAAGACTGGTCTGCCCCAACAGCTGCTGACAACGTTTTACCGCTGCACCACAAAGAACATATTAACGTATGGCATCTCTGTGTGGTATCTCAGCTGCACGGAGGCGGAGAGGAGAGCTCTTCAGCGCGTCGTCAACAGAGCGCAGAGGATCATTGGGACAGAGCTACCAGCCTTGGAGGGCATCTACCACACACGGTGCCTCAGGAAGGCCGTCAGCATCCATAAAGACTCATCACACCCCTGTAACGGTCTGTTCGAACTACTTCCCTCCGGCAGACATTACAAGGCCTTCTACGCCCGAACCTCCAGACTCAGAAACAGCTTTATTCCAAGAGCTATAGCGGCTCTGAACCGGCCCTGCTGAGTGCCCCCCACCCACCCTGGACTGTCTCCCTCGGATGGTCACGACACACAGCTTATTTATTTATTTTACTTTTCTTTTTCATCGGTTGGAGCTGCATACTAAATCTCGTTGCACTGACGTGCAATGACAATAAAAGATATTATTATTAGGTGTTGCGGAAAGATTTTGAACATTCCAAAAAATCCAGCGGTGGCAAAGAGACACCGCGTGGCATCACATGCATCACCCCTCGTCACGCCGCGACCACGCCGTGACAACCTCTTCTCAGGCTGTCGTCGAAAATGTCGCCCAAGTGGGATAGGCCCTTAAGAGTTAAATGCGGAAAAACTAATAAAAAACAGCATGTGAATGGAATCTTGATGACACTGTCTGCAGATGTAGTGGAAACAGGTTCCACTGTGGCCTTCAAGAGGAAAAAGGATAAATATGCAGAAACATTTGCAGTACCACAGAGAACATGCCAATGGATGTAATTCATGAGTTGTCCTGGCATGGACATACTGGGCTGAATGGGTTCCTGACTGGAACCATTCTATGACTGAATTATTATACCGCACAAACATTGTTGAGCTGGATAGCCTGCTACACAACAACTCAAGCCTGCTACACAACAACTTCTAACCCCATCACATACCTTTCTGACCCTTTACCCTCATGTGTTTCCCCCAGTTTGTTTAAATACAAATACAAGCATCCTCTTTGTTTTACTGATACCTGTGGTTCCAGCCACTCTCTTGCTAAAGAGTCTTTCCCTAATTTATTGGTGATCATGCAAAGTTTATCCCTTGGATTATTTTTCCAAAGATAGAGGACCTGGTCTGTTCATTCTTTCCTTTCTGGTATAATCCTTCAGTTCTGCTGCTATCAAAGGTTTTACATGTTTTTATAGTCACAGGTCATAGAGCATGGAAACTAGCCATTCGGCCCAACTCATCCATGCTGAACAAGATGCCCCATTTAAGCTTGTCCCTTTTGTCTGCAATTGGTCCATATCCCTTGAAACCTTTCCCATCCATGCAGCTGTCCAAGTGTCCTTTAAATGTTATTCTAGTAGCTGCCACAATTACTTTCTATGTCAGCTCATTCCATATACCCACCACTCTCTGTGTAGAAAAAGTTGCCCATCAGGTTCCTATTAAATCTTTCCCCTCTCATCTTAATCCTCTGTCCTCTCATTCTTAATGCACCTACCCTGGGTAAAAGACAACATAAATACCAAAGCATTTTCATTCCGAGTGTGATTTAGTGAATGTTCTACACTCGGGTGAATGTATTATTCGATTACTGAAACTAATCCTGACTCTGACCTTGCTCACTGAGAAGCAGGAGTCACCCGACGGTGATCAGGAGGATTTTGCTCAGTCATGCTTTCGATGCCAACTCAAGGGAGGTTTATTAATAACACAGACCTGGAATACTCTGGGCGCTTTCACTCAACTGCGTTTAACAATACCCCAATTATGTGATATACATTTGTTGGTTACATTTATAAAATTAATTTCATTATAATCGTGAGGGGAATAGATTGGGTAGATGCAGAGAGACTTTTTTTTTCATCCAAGGAAGGGGAATCAAGAAATAGAAGGAAAGAAACAAAGTTCTGGAATTACCCAGCAGGTCAGGCAGCGTACCTGTAGAACATTGATAGGTGATGTTTCGAGTCAGGGCTCTTCTTTAGAAAGTGGTGGGTATATGGAACGAGCTGCCAGAGCAAGTAGTTGAGGCAGGTACATAAATAGAAAAGATTAAGAGGGATATGGGCCAAGCATGGGTAAAGAGCACTAGCTTAGATGGAACATCTTGGTTGGTATAGAGAAGTTGGGCCAAAGGGCTTGTTTTTTGTGCTGTATGATTCTAACTCATTCTTCTTTATATGGCCAGGTAGCCGGTTTTTCCAACATGAACCAAAATAGTTTATCCAGATATTCAGGTATCAGAGAAAACAACCAGGTCAGTCAATGCCTTCCAAAGCTCATAAACATGGATATCTGCCTTGTAAACAAGTAGATGCTTAGGCTAGCTATGTTTCTAACTGCTGTCTCAGCTTTCATCAGCACAAATGATAACAGCGTGGAACCTTCCAGCTTGCATGGTTCAGTACCACGCTGAGCCTTTAGGCCGTATTGTGAAAGGTGAGAAGTAGAATTTAAAAACTATACTACATATGTGCAATTCCATCATCACTGGGGAAGTGAGCCGTTTATTATTGCAGTGACTTGTAGAGCCGCAGGTTAGTTTTAATGATGTTTTGGGGTTTTAAACATGGACACACTTTAAGTGGTCTTTGAACATTTTTATCCTAGTTACTATCCCAGAGCATGCAATACTGTTTTGGGAAGAAAAATAAAATTGTTCAGAATTGCTACGTTAAAAACTGCAAAGGGCAATTGGTGCCCAAATCCAACAGTTGTTTCTCTTCACAGATCGGTTTAGTTTCAAAATGGAATTTCTCAACAGGGATTTGACAGAAACTATGTATGTTATATTTATTGTTTGGTTTAATGTTTCCTTGATTACTTTTCCCTTATCAACTTCCTTCCACTGTGGGATAGCCATCTGTCAGTTCTTGAACTGGGCAGTCTGGTTTCAGGGCCAGCTGCCCAGTATATTAATTATTGTAAATAAGATGGGATAAATCTGCTTGCTGCATGCTTGAATGTTCTTGGCACCTCAATGTGCTGGGTTTATGCAAGAGCAACTGAACTGCACGAATAAGAAAATGCCAAATTCAATCCAACTCTGCAGACTTGAGCTGAAGCAGCTAGTGAGAGCAACTACACTTTCCAACACGAATAAACCTTCCTATTGCTTTGCCTTCATGTCTACTCCAGTCTCTGTAGCAAGCGTAAAAAAATCTCAATGGACAAAACACAAGGTGCTGGAGCAACTCAGCAGGTCTGGAAGAACTTAAAACGTCATCCGTTCATTCCCTCCCGTGATGCTGCCCGACTCGTTGAGGGTTCCTCCAGCACTTTGTGATTTGCTTAAGATACCAGCATCTGCAGTCTCCTAGTCTCTCCTAGTCTTTATTATCAGGTGGAAGTCTGCTCAGGTACATAACTGAAAGCTGACCTAAACATGGTCCAACCCTATTCAGTCCAAGCCTACACACCAGTAGGTGCTCACCCAATAATCAAATTGTAATTTCTCTACCACACCCCATCCAACCATTGTTATCTATACTGCAATCTCAAATACGCTTTACAATTGTTCAAAGATGATTGATTACGAATCAGAGGAGACGTGGGAATACTAAGCAATTCATCCTAACATTGGTAAAGTACTTGAGCACAGTCAATTGTTTCAGAGTGCAGATATTTGGTCAGAATTTGGTCAATGTGACCGTAACCCATCAGGTCGTCTTGGGTGGAGATCAGGTAACCTGGACACTTACTAGTGCCCTGTAATGGAGAGCAAGTGTTACAACTCAAGTCTACTTGTGATTGAACAGGTTTTGATCAGACACTCGGAACAGTTACTCATATATCGGGAAAGATATTGAAACTGTACCACTGTTTGAGATCACAGGAGATTGTATAGCAAGTTTAAAGCAAAAAAATGATGTTCATTTTGTATTTACTGACTTATCTAATAAATTGGATTAAATTAACTATGCCGCTCAGTTGCCAATTCATTCTTAAAAATATTACTTTTTGCCGTACTTTTAGAATTATAACACTTTGCACGGAGAACAGATGAAATTAATCAAATTCCTGCTATGTTTAGTATTACCAACATTTTCTATTTGATTTCATTATTCCAGTGAAAGTAGAATTTTACTTTCTGATCAAGTGCTGGCTGATTCAGTCTGAGCGAACTGTTGAAGGGAAGAGAACCACAGTGCCGTGAAGGTAAATCTTCATACGGAATTATGCTCTTTGTGGTTGGGTTCCCTGAGCTCTGCATGCAAGTGAAGGAAAGAGAGGTGAAATGTTAGCATGCTGCAAATACCACAGAGGACTGGAGTTGAATTTGTTGCTGCCAGAACTGCGATTTGAACAAAATCACAGCAGCAGTGTTGGAGTGGACCACAGAGGATCAAAGTGGAGAATGATGCCTGGATTAGAAGTATTAGCTATCATGAAAAGTCAGACTGACATGGGGTTTTTTTCTCTGGAATGTCAGAGGTTCAAGAGAGACCTGACAGAAACATATAAAATGATAAGAGGCACAGATAGAGTTGCCAGTCAGAAGTCAAAACAAGGAATTGCACATACTGGTTTACAAAGAAAAACACACATAAGGTGAGAAGGGCAAAGTTCAAAGGATATGTGCAGGGCAAGTTTTTTTTTTACACAGAGGGTGATGGGTGCCTGGAATGCACTGCCAGAGGTGGTGGTGGACGCAGATAAAATAATGGCATTTTAAAAACTTTAGAACAAGCATGTTTATGTTCTAATAGTAGGATAGGTGCCTTTGTATAATGATCTAGAAGATCAAGCTGGATGAGAAGCCCAATCCTCTGGGTCAGTATACAGCTATGGTAAAAGTCACCAAGAATGCCATTCATATCTTTGGTTCTATAATATGGTTGATTGTTGGAGAGGGAGAATGGGATTTGAATGGTTCCCTCCAGTTAGGTGTAAAAAAATGTGAATTATAAAAAGCATCAAACACTGAAGAGCTGCTTCACAGAACCAAAGGCCTTCATAGTTCATCTTGCTGGGTAAGAAAGCCTCCAACAAGGAGAGTGGTGCACAGTGAACAGCCAAGGAAGAGGAAATGACAGGATGAGGATGATGAAGTCTATGGCAGGAGCTCTGGTTGATGCTGTGAATTTGGTAATCACATTGGAGAGGCATGCTGCAAAATCTGCTGAAGTTCTAATTTATGTTGGCACAGTGAGGAAAGCAATGGTAGACCATTGCCTAGAAATTGGACTCTAGGCATTTCTGTTGTAGAAAATGGTTGCTGCATGAAGCACAAATGCCAAGTTAGATCACCAAAAAATTGTGAAATTGGGACTTAGCTTTACAAAATATCATGTATTAGAGGCAACTAAATTGATGGAAGAGGCTGGGCTAACACCGTATCAAAAGTTATAGCACATAGTCCTTAAAAGTGCACGCACAATAATTCATCTTACAATGCTCAGCACCTCCTCACTTTACCTGTCTCCACTGTCTGCAATATTTAATCATGGCCATTTGACACTGCTATTTGTATCATCAGTATTTGTTTCATGGCTCTTATTTTTATACAGAAATCAAAAGGCAATTGCTCCAAATGAATTTGGTTGAAACAACCTCACTATATTTTTAGTTACACATATACATGGTTCTTCTTCCTATGAGCACCCCTTTAAGTTTGGAATGTATTTCTTCACTACATTTACATTTTTTGTATTGCAGGCATTGCCTCCCCTGCAAATGTAAAAAACATTTAAAGCATAAGTAGAAGTAGTTGACAAAAGGACACAAAGTAGTGGAATAACTCAGCAGGTCAGGCAGCATCTCTGGAGCGTATGTATGGGTGATTTTAGGGTTGAGTTCCTTTTTCAGACAGAAGTAATTGAGACAGGATAGGAACCCAAGGGGCAGGTTTTTTTTTACTCAGAAGGTGGTGGGTACGTGGAAGGAGCTGCCAGAGGAGCTAGATGAGGCAGGCGCTATAACAATGTTTAAAAGACATTTGAACAGGTACATGGGTTGGAAAGGTTTAGAGGGATATAAACCAAATTAGATTATTTTAGATGAAATATCTCGGTCGGCATGGACGAGTTGGGTCGCGGGGCCTGTTTCCTCGCTGTATAACTATTTAATGAATCAACATGAGGAAGCCCATCTTTCCTTTGATACAAGACCACTGCTCCACGCAGTTGGCTCAACGGGACCTAACCAAACCTTGCACAATAAATATTTCCTTACTTTTGTGTTTCGTACCTTGCGGTACAGGCTAATTTTTAAACATTGTGTTAGTTTTCCAGTGTAAAATGAGATAAAACGTCCTTCCCATGGCGAGCCATCCGTGGTCACCGCGGGCCTTAAAACATCTCCAAATGTTCCTTCTGTGGACCCCCCACTGAAGTCAACCAGCTGCTCCGTGGCCTCTCTCCAGTAGTGAGACATACACAAACAGAGCCATACGTAGAGGGCTAAACAAGCCCAGCCCATAAGCAGCTCAACAAAACTTTATGAGCAGGGGAACTCCAAATGCCGCTTTCACTGGATGTCGGATGCATCTGACATTCACACGCACTTCAAAACTATTCAGTATCAAAATATGCAAACGCTACAGAACAATTGAGACATTGAACAGAATGCCATGAACTTTGAAAAGTGAACAATGGAATTATTTGCCGTGCTCTCTCGCACATGTTCTTCACAAATTGAAATCAGTGGAGTTCTTGAAGAAGGGTCCCAGCCCGAAACGTCACTTGTTCTCCAGAGATGCTGCCTGACCCGCTGAGTTACTCCAGTACTTGGTGTCCTTTTGTGGAGTTCTTGGTTCTGCATTTGGTCTGTGGATACAGAGTGCAGCGTCCCCGCATACAGACGGAAAGCTGTGCAGTTTATCCAGCCTGTGGACTCCACGAGGAGTCCGGTACAGGAAACTGTCAGCCTCGCACATACTGAACTTCTGGGTTCATGGGCGAACCCGTACTTGGAGCAGTTTACTTATCTCGTCAAATCTTGTCCTGCGTTTATTTTAAATATATAAAATATTGCAGATGCTGTGATTTCTAAACTAAGCATATGATGCTGACATCTGTGGCAGCATCTGTTTAAACAGTTCATTGCTCAGCTTCCTGGCAAAGGCCCACACAGGCAATGCTCCCGTGCTTCCTTGCTAAAGATGCTGACCGAATTGCCCAGAGCTTCCAGCATCTAATATACATCCCCCTAAAGTTGTATTCCAGTCCCATTTGTAATCCTTGCTTTTCGTCTTTCATTTAATCTTGAGATCATGATGTATGCTTGGCTACATTCCTCAACGTTTCCATGCTTTGAGTCTGCATGCATCCACTTGGTTTTTCCAACCGTGGAATTACTTCCTGTGAGATGGTAGATTAACTGATCATATCGAGAAAAAAACTTCATGAATTGCAAATAGATCGTCAACTGCCTTGCAGATTAGTAACGCAGAATAGAAATGTTACTTTCAATTGTCTGCGTTCACGTTTGTTTGCCAAGCATATTTTAAGCACAAGTTCTGTCTGTCCGGTGTAATTACTGGAGGAGAGCTCTGGGGCGTGTGACCACTCGGACTCAGTGACTGCAGAGTGAGCATTCTAGCATTTAATCACACGCTGCTCCTTGGAGAGCAGCCATCGCACTCATTCACGGCTGATCTTCTTTACTTTTTTTAAATTATGTAGCCATTGGACTGTTAATGTTCATAAGGTTTATTATTCTCCTGTGAGGCATGATCACATTTTTTTCATCCCTTTTCATTGTCAGCAAGCTTGAAATATAATGCTTTATTTCACTAAACATTGAAAGATATCAGAAACCAGAGAATGGGGGAAAGACTGGAATTAATTTGCTGAGAAAGATTAATTGGTGAAAGGAAGTACAAAGTGACAAGCTTGAAATGGGCCAGAAGAATGGGCCAGAAGAATGACATTTCCTGAGATCATTAGAAGAGAGTTACAGAGGGGTAGAAATGGAAAGTGGGCAAGTCAGGTCACTGTTTAAATTTGCCATAAATTATTATTTCTTCGGTCACAGAGTCATGGAAACAAGCCCTTCGGCCCAACTCATCCATGAAGGCCAAGATGCCCCGTCTAAACTAGTCCCACTTTCCCACATTTCGTTCATATCCCTTTAAACCTTTGAACCTGTACCTGTGTAAATGTTGTTATTGTACCTGCCTCAGCTACTTCCTCTGGCAGCTCATCCTATATAACCACCAGCATCTGTGTGTTTAGAGATAGAGCATGGAAACAGGCCTTTCGGCCCACCAAGTCGGCGCTGACCATCGATCACCCATTCACACTACTTCTATGTTATCCCACTTTCGTATCCCACTTTTGCATCCACTCCCTGCACACTAGGGGTAATTTACAGCGGGACAATTAACCTACAAACCCGCACGTTTTGGAATGTGGGAGGAAACTGGAGCAACCGGAGGAAACCTACGTGGTCACATGGAAAACGTGCAAACTCCATATAGACATCACACAAGGTCAGGAACGAAACTGGATCTCTGGCGCTGTGCGACAGAAGCTCTACCAGCTGTGACACTGTGGCAGCCAACTATTTTAATCAATATTACTGTGGTAACTCCAAACAATCTAACCTGCTTCCTGCCTTGGGCTGAGTTTTTGTCACTAACAAAACTATCGGGATTAACATCACTGTGAATAAAATAAATTATAAATGTTTCCTCTTTAAGCCATCCATCTGTGCTAAGATATAGAGCCTCGCCTGCTTGTAGCTGACGAATTGACAGCTCCTAATGACAAACAAACTAACAAGAAGGAACTCACCGTCTAAGCTAATTATATACTTGCTGAAAATATATTAGCAAGCCTTGTAAATTCTAACTGTCCTCAGTTAGAGGGAGTGTTATAAATGAGAATAATCTTTCCCCCACCATCAACATATTATTTCAGAAATAAGATCTTCAAAGGACAACTCTGGTGCTTCCCAGAGTTTCAGTGAAAGAATTCATCAAAAAAATACAAGAAATACAAAACAGTATATGGCTTTTTTTGCATAAGTTGTGTCCAGTCTGTACATTCACAGCATTATGAAGTCAACACATTCATAATGTAATCTCATTGGTACATCCTACAAACAAAGTAGCAATACAACTTCTTAGCAATATACAGGAAGTTCCCAGGTTACAACAGGGTTCCATTCCAGAGAGCTGTGTGTCACCTGAACTGTTCATGTCAGTGATCAACATGATCTGTGTGTGGGAGAGGATCACAGGAACAGCAGTGATGGGAGAGTGAGAAGGCGTGGGCAGGGCAGGTTGCCAGCATCCTTACTGACTCAGTGAGTGAGGAATGAGTCTGCTCAGCACTCCCAGCTCTGCTCGGCTTCATGGGTCTTCTGAAACTACCTGTACTTCTTCAAAATTTTAAGAGGTTTAGCATTTCTCCAAATATTCTAATGCCCCTGTCCCACTTAGGAAACCTGAACGGAAACCTCTGGAGACTTTGCGCCCCACCCAAGGTTTCCGTGCGGTTCCCGGAGGTTGCAGGTAGTGGAAGCAGGTAGGGAGACTGACAAAAACCTCCGGGAACCTCCGGGAACCGCACGGAAACCTTGGGGGGGGGGGGGGGGGCGCAAAGTCTCCAAAGGTTTCCGTTCAGGTTTTCTAAGTGGGACAGGGGCATAACAACCCTCAACAGATGTACAGTAGAAAGTTCCCTAACAGGTTGCATCTTGGCTTGGGTCAGAAATTCCAATGCACAGGACTGTAAGTGACTGCAGAGAGTAGTGAACCCAGCATGGGCCATCATGGGCACAGCCCTCCCCCCCCCCCATCAAAAGCATCTACATGAGATGCTGCCTCAAGAAGGTGATATCTATCATCATGTCGATGCTGGATCCCCATCATCCAGGCCTTGCTCTCTTCTCACTGCTACCGTCAGGCAGGAGGTACAGAATCCTGTTGTCCCACACCAAAAAGTTTAGGAATACTACTTTGCTACAACCTTCTGGTTCTCACAACCCTAATCTAATATTGCAACAGAACCTTACGGAGCACCTCTTACACTATGGTCATAATTAATAGGAGCAGAATTAGGCCATTCGACCCATCAAGTCTACTCCGCCATTCAATCATGGCTGATCTATCTCTCCCTCCTAACCCGATTCTCCTGCTCATAACCACTGACACCCATACTAATCAAGAATCTATCTATCTCTGATTTAATCTCTGCACTACCATGGACTTGCTTTCTAATTATGGATTTTTTTGTATTAGTATATTTTATTGCACCGCCTTTTTCTTGTAGAACTGTCTTGTAGAACTTATGGGTACTTTGTGTATAATTTATGCTTTTTGTACATTGACTACATCTGTGATGCTGCCACAAGCAAGATTTTCATTGTACCGTACCTGACCAAACTTGTCCATTTGACAATAAACTTGGCTTGTTACGTCGGGTTTTTTGTAACCAGGGTAGGATCTGTAATGCATTACTGCAATAAACCCTGAACCTAGTGGACAAGTTCCAGGCCAATTCAGGTCATGGAAAAGTGGCCATTACTTCCCGATACAGACAGGTGCCTGAATAGAAACTCATTGCCCATGCAATGTTTTTACAAAGAAAATTTACTTATGTGTTGATGTGCTTTGCTGAACTCAGCTTAACAAACTGAGTTTGAGTTCTGAATCACTGAATAATATCAGTTAGAATAAAAGCCTCCATTTCCTGAATCCTCAGAAGTGAATGGTTTCAAATAAGCTGGTAAACAACACAAACTGAACAAATCTTTGTTTCCTCATCCATGTCAGGACTTGCGCAATCAAATATTTGCAATTTGACTATCATCTGAAGGCAGCAATACTGTTGTCAAAATTTAGTTGCTGCTTTAATTGAGTTCATACCAATGTTATTCGTAGATCAAGTAAGATATTCGAGCAAACGATTCAATGATCTGTACAAAGCAAAATTAGAGTGCCCCTGAATTGAAGCATATTCAGCCTCTCAGTGACTGTGTGACAAAGCCTGTTTTTTTTCTGCATGGTGACTACGTGTGATGGCATTCTGCCGTGTCACTGACGAGGGGAAAAGGATTTGTGGTTAACACAGAAGACCAGCCAGATGATATTGGCCAGCAGCCAGGATGGGGGAGGGGTGGGGACCTCCATCATTGGTTCGAGAGCAGGGAAACTAGAGCCTCTTTTGAAAGCTTTCACATCTAACTCTTTCCATCTGAAAGGACCTTTGTGTTTAAAATGAGGAGATTTCTCTTCAAATTTTTCTTCTCCAAACCACAGGCACATTTTGTTTTTTACTATTGTGGTATTTTAATATGCTACAGCACTTGAAAACAAGACTGCCTTACTATAACAGCAGCCTTTTTGTCAACATTCAAAGAATCTGATGAGAAACATTTTCCAACTTAATGATTTTGTTTGTTAGGGATTATTTAGGAGTAAAAGTGGTAAACTCAATATGTGTGTAGGAGAAAACATGCTTAATTCGATTCACTTGCAGCAGAGGAACTAAGCATTTAGAAATGCAAACTAACACTTAAATGAAAACGTATACAAAACTATTTCATATTACCACTGATTTATTATTATTGTATCAATCCTATATCTTCAGACTAACGGCTAATTTCATTTGGACATGCCATCCACCATATAAAATAGAAAATAAATTCCAGGCTTTTAAGATTTTAAGAAGATCTTAACCTTTGGTTAATTTGTTGCTCCATTTTGGTCTAAAACCATGATTGTTTATCCCCATATGATCTGCAGCCAAGGGAACAATTTTAGGTCATTTTTGGGACATGATAGCAGTCCTGCATGGAACTATCATCACTTCTGATCACTGCACTATGGACTTTGGTATTGCACTTTTATGGTTATCTGGTAGTATAGTTATTCATTTTGTTTAAGAAGGAACTGCAGATGCTGGAAAATCGAAGGTACACAAAATAAAATGCTGGAGAAACTCAGCGGGTGCAGCAGCATCTATGGAGCGAAGGAGATAGGCAACGCTTCGGGCGGAAACGTTGCCCATCTCCTTTGCTCCATAGATGCTGCTGCACCCGCAGAGTTTCTCCAGCATTTTTGTTTGTGTACCTACAGTTATTCATTTGTTGTATTAATGATTATTCTATATATTTATCTGTATTATTACGTTAATGGGTCTGTTAAGCTGCAGCAAGTAAGATTTTCATTGATCTATTGCCATACATATGACAATTAAACACTCTTGACATAACTGTCACGAGGCTTTAGATTCACACTCAAAAGGTCCCGAACTTCCTAAGAAATACTGTGGTGTCCAGCAACAGAACATTAGATTCCTGCAACTTCACAGTAGTTACGCTGGGTAATCTGTCAGCTGAACCCACGGCAGGTATAGATTTACCAAAACAAATCACCTTGGGTGAGGAGCATGTGCAAGATAAAGAGGTATGTTACAGACAAAATTACTTGCAATTTAAATACATTTAATAGTCTTTGTTTTATGGTTTTATTTGTTTTAAGAAGAATTATATAAATTATATTAACTTTACAAAACTAATAATATCATTTGAACAGTTGAAATGTTTTTCGATATATGTGACTGGACAAGCAGCAATAGTATTGGGAAATGGCAGCAATTGTGATGGGAAATGTTTCGCTCAAGACTCCAGCATTTGCAGTCTATTATGTTTTCAGAAATACTTGATTGTGTTCTAGTTTAACAGCTAGCAATGGCTTATGGGGGTGAGGTTTGATCTAAAATGAATGCATTGCTGTGGCCATGGGCTTCTTCCAGTCCTGGCATGAAATGCCCCTTACGATAAGAAACCCCTGAGTTATAGAGGGCCTCACACCACACATTGTGGTCAACTTCATTCAGGCAGCTGGTACCAAAAAATTCACATGCAGTTAAATGCAGATTGGGTGATTAGAGGTTTAGTGAACTGCTGCTTGCCAGGAAATTTAAGGTTGTTATGTGATCCCTTAAGGGCCTGTCCCACTTGGC
Source organism: Amblyraja radiata (assembly GCF_010909765.2). Lineage (NCBI taxonomy): Eukaryota > Metazoa > Chordata > Chondrichthyes > Rajiformes > Rajidae > Amblyraja > Amblyraja radiata. The sequence continues at coordinate 28,053,057 of NC_045981.1, forward strand.
CGTTATTTACGCGACAGGCCGGTAGTGACTGACGCTTGCGTCATCATGCGTCCGCACAGTCGTCTGGAGTGCGTGACGTCATTTGAATACCCAGTTTATGATATTTACCCAGTTTATGATATTTATGGTGATTTTCTAAAATGTTCCAGTTTCTTGAGTGGTGCTAGGAATTGGAAAAACTGCAGATGTAATGCCCCTATTTAAAAAAAGAGGTGAATGAAAAGTAACAAGCTGCATACCAAATTAATCTGTGGGAAGGAACTGCAGATGCTGGTTTAAATGGAAGATAGACACAAAATGCAGGAGTAACTCAGCGGGACCGGCAGCATCTCTGGAGAGAAGGAATGGATGATGTTTCAGTCTGAAGAAGGGTCTCGACCTGAAACATCGCCCATTCAACCCGAAACGTCATCCTGTCCCACTTGGCCGTTATTTACGCGACAGGCCGGTGGCGCGCGAAGATTTCGTGCAGTACGAAATCCTGGCGCGCTGCACGATACCGCGCACAACTCCACACTCCTCCTCAATACAATACAATACCATACAATTTATTTGTTATGATTTGTACCTCTTAAGGTTCAAACGAAATTTGGTTTCTGCAGTCATACGCACAAGAAAAAGAACCAAGACACAACACAATTTACACAAACATCCATCACAGTGAATCTCCTCCTCACTGTGATGGAAGGCAAAGTCTTATCTCTCCCCTGCACTCCTCCCGATGTCAGAGTCAAAGTCCCTGGCGGGCGATGGTAAGTGTCCCGCGGCCATTAAAGCCGCGCCGGGCGATGCAAAGCCCTGCTCCGGGTCTTGGTGTTGGAGACCCCGGCGTGCGCTAGCAAGCCCCACGGCCGATAAAGCCACGCCGGGCGATGTAAGCTCCAGGTACTTTTCAATCCCGCAACTCGGGCGGGAAAAGTCGCCGTTGCAGAAGCCCCGAAAAGCGGTCTCCCACCAGGGACCCGCGGGCTCCGGATGTCACTGTCCACCAGATCTGCGGTTGGAGCCTCCGAATCTCCGGGGTCGGGCCGCAGCAGCGCGCCACCACAGCTCTCCACACTCCGAACTCAGCCAGCTCCGCGATGGTGGGTAAGTCCGCAGGCTCCGCGGCTGGGGCCCCAGGTCGTTCCGGTTGGAGGCCGCTCCACGGTGCTAGGCCCCAACGACAACGGAGACCCGACAAAGAAAAGGTCGGGTTCACCGTACAGGGAAAAGATTAAAACATTTTCCCCACCCCCTGCCCCCCACACATATACTCAGTTAAAAAAAACCCACTATAACTACATTCAAACGAGACAAAAAATAAAAAATGACAGACGGACTGCAGAGGCCGCTGCGACGTGAGTCGCGCCGCCCACCCGGAACGCCACTCCATGCGCCCGTCCTGCACTACCCACACGTTACCCACATGCTACCAAGTCGCATAAATGGCGCGCAAATGACGGCCAAGTGGGACAGGCCCTTCAGTCCCCGAGAACAATAGCATACCTTTAGTGTCCCATAATGTTCACATAGAGAGTGTTGTTATTTATTTAATGTCCTGGATATGTCACACATCCTCATGTGATCAGCTAGACCTTAGAGAGGGATATCTGTACTCTGTAAAAATTCACCGTATCTCTAAACATGACAATAAAAAAACTAAATTAAATCTATCAATCTGTTAGATCTTAAATTGAATTATGAAATGTGGACATTTATTAAAAACAAGATGTTTCATGTTGAATCTAGCTTGATTCCACCCTTCCTATTTGCATTTACCACGGCAAGATGCAGAGTGGGACAAGCTGACCTCCCCCATCGCCTCCAGCCTCCAACCCTTTCGTCAACACAAGAGACATGCTGAGAGGTCACAAAGCCCTGGTTGGGAATGGGCCTCAGGCAGTGCATTGCTGAGAGCCTTCCCCCAGAATACCCTGACAACATTGTAGAGGAGAAACCTCATATCCTGTCAAAGCTGTAAGGACTTGCTTGAACAGCTTTTAATTGTCAATGTAAACCAAATAATTTAAAACACTGGAAAATAATTTGGAAGATTAAAATAAAGCTAAAGTAAAAGGTAACTAACTGAACTTGCCTTATTTATCTTTTCCCATCTAATCTTCAGGGCAGGAATCCCCATTCCAATGGATGGGAATTGCAAGTTAACTGGCATAACCAATGAGAGATGGACCCCTGGTATGATGGATGTGCAGAGAACAGTGGGATAAGGATCACATGCAAGCAGAGGAGATCACTTTATCTTAGCATCATGCACAAAGTGAACATTGTAGGCCAAAGGGCCTGATGCTCTACTGTGCTGTTCCAAGTTCTATGATGATGGAGAATTCCACACAATCATGCTCCACCAGGGGAATCTCCCCACTATCATGTCACCGAGCGTGTCCAGACCTACACAGATCTGTGCCAACCTTAGGTTCTGTTTGGAAATGCAAGCTTAATACAGCTTGATTTTGCAACAGAAGTGGTCCAGAAAATAGCTTCACACCGTGTTTGTGCTAAAACAGCATTGGTTATTACTCTTAAAAGCCCTGGCCCACGGTACGAGTCCATTCCAAGAGATCTCCCGAGTTTGCCATGATTCGAACTCGGAGATTTACGGTAATGGCCACTCGTCGGTACTCGGGTCTCTCGTGGACATTTTCAACATTTTGAAAGATCTTCACGAGTCTTCCCGTGCCTACCTGTCGTTAGCGAGTCTTCCCGAATACCTGCCGTTAGCGTTACGAGACGCTCAGAGATGTCCCCGAGCTCCGACATACCCGCTACGTTCATTCTCCGTGCTTACCACAAGTTTGATTTTTTTTTAACTCGGGAGAGTTCTTGGAATGAACTTGTACCGTGGGACAGGGCTAATAGGCTGTTTGTGAAGATTGTAATTGTGATTGAGATTCACGGAACCACATTGTTAGTTTCAGCACTATGTTCCTGACACGTGTGTTTGATGTTGTAGGCTTTAACGGATTTCAGAGAGGAGAAAGCAGTTTGAATCTTCTTCTCAGGCAGACAGTCAAGATTAAGGATAATTTAGTTTCACTCCAGAATAGTGGGTTCTGCCAATCTGGGAACTTCAGACTGCTCCATAAGTGAGGTGGACCATTCCTCCTGCTTCTTTCACAGGGCCACTATACAATATGCTCCTGCTGCATGGTCCTAAGGTTCTCAATATCATTTTGAATACTCCTTCTCCACTTCCAGCAGTTCAACGCAGAGATACCAAAGGGGATGTTGCTTTTTTTTAAAAGGCGGATATGAGCACCTTCTAATAATCAGCATCTGTACTTCTTTGTTGCTACTATTCCTTTGATGGCCTAGCAATCTATTCCCATGATCCAATCAAAATAGAGATCCTGTTTCTGGAATCTGGGGTCAGACATACAAACAACATGACCTGCACAATTTAATAGACTGAGTGTAACTAATTTAACCCTTAGAAAGAACAGTTTCAGGCGAAATCTGCCTTTTGCTTGTGAATAAGAACAGTTGTTTCTCAGATCAGTGAGGTTGAACATCTCACTGCAGAATAACTTTGTATGTGGTACTTCCATAAATGACATTTGAAGGAGTTTTAAATGGAAAAATTGCCATGGAGAATGAAAAACCCACCGAACAATGAGATGACCTTGCTGACAGCCACTAAGATACCAGGAAATGTTTATTACTCTTTTATTCTTGGTTACACCGTTTTAAACTGCAGCAAGCTGCTGTTTTCTAGAACCAAATAAACACAATTCCAGCTAACTATTTTTATAGAATATCTGAGTTAATTTTCAATCCTCACATACAAATACAAGAACAAATTATTTTGGGGCTGTTAGGGAAGCTAACTCTCTCCACACTATATTTGGATAATTGGTCAAACTCAAACTGAGGGTTTCAACTTGCACGTGTGGCCAAAATTACAGTGACACTGATTAGAGCTGGTAAACTGGCAATGTTGAAATTATCTAATTGCACCAAGATATAAGATGTCCACAGGAATAAAACACAGGGGGAACATGTTGTCCTTAGCTCCTTACCTCAGGGTCACAATCAACTAGTGCCAAAGTTTCGGACGTCCTGAAACTTGGCTTAAGTTTAAATAATTGACTTAATTACTTATTCAAACATCTAAATCAGCAGCTATCAAGCTAAATTGTTTAGGTCTTAACATATTTCAGATAACTTACTTTTAATCATCTTATAGACGTGATGTCTGCCAAATGCAATCACTGAGTAAATAGACTTGGATGAGTTTGCAAGACCAATTTTAAAATGACTACCATAATCCAATAGAATGTTAGACTTTAAAAAGAACAACGCTTCAAATTGGAAGTTTTGCATTGGGGTCGGGGATTCTTGTTTGGAAGCCAATGTTATTAGTTTGCTTCATGAAGGCACGCAAGCTGTGATCTGCTCCAATGGATCCACAACAGAGCTAAGGTCAACACAGATTGCTAGAGCTATGTCACAACACTTTTTCCAACATTTCTCAATGCAATGCCGCAACTCAATTCCAACAACCTTCCTGTTATGGTGCTCCTAATCTAGGGATCTAATTGAAAATGTTCAATGAACACTCCATTACTGACATCACCCCAACTTCAGTCAAGAGAGTCAAGAGTGTTTAATTGTCAAATGTACTGACTGCAGACCATTTCAATTCTTACTTGATGCAGCTTGCATAACCACAATAGCACTAATAATATAAAATAATCTGTCTTCTTCTTGTGTATGGCGTGCACAGCCTAAAGTTGTGGGACAACTTGTTCTATTTGATCTTATTTGATTGTGCACGCCAGGTTGATTGCATTCGTCGAAACAGGGCGGACCACGTGAAGGTTGCAATCTCCCACCTCATTAATAACTGTAATACAAGGTAACTATAATAGTGCAAAAAACAGAGTCCATAGTGTTAATAAAACTCTCTTGACTGGACTTGAACCTAAAACATATTCGGTAAAAGCTCATATTTGCTAGGGTTAGTGCTGTGTAGTGTTCAAGAACCTGACAATTGCTATGAGGATAGATACAAAAAGCTGGAGGAACTCCGTGGGACAGGCAGCTTCTCTGGAGAGAAGGAATGCGTGATGTTTCGGGTTGAGACCCTTCTTCAGGCCATGAGGAAGCCGTTTCTGAACATAGTGGTCACGGTTTTCTAATTATACCTTCTTCCCTGCAGTAATTGCGAGATGAGAGCGTGGCCAGGATGAAGTGGTTTATTGATAATTTTGACTGCATTTTGAGCCGGTGCTTCCTGTAGATTTCTTCAATGGATGAGGAGGTCAGGACCAATGATGGAACGGGCAATGTCTGCCACTTTCTACGGCCTCCGTTATTCCTGTTGGTTCAGGTTGTCAAACTAGGCTGTGATGCAACCAGTCAGTATGCTCTCTACTGTACACCTGTAGAGGCTGGATGAAGTATTCCAACTACTGGATGTACATACCAAATCTTGTCAACTTCCTCAAATGCCTCAAGAAAGTAGAGAAATTGTTGAGCTTTGTGATCGTGGCCAAGCTGCAGCATGCACTATGATTTAATCATCACACATTCAGAGTCTATGCTCAGTTCCTCTAGCACTTTGTTTTTTATTCATGATTTCACCATCTACAGTTCCTTGTGTCCCAATAATAAATAATAATGTGTTTCATAGTACTTATTAATGACAGGATACAGGATATATTCCACTAATTAAGAGTAATTATTCAATAAAATTAAATAATTATAGCAAGCGTATGTAAAACAATACAATGTACGTGTTTTGGTGATTCAGGTGGACATTAAAGATCCTATACCACTACTTAAAGAGTAAGGAGTTTTTTAAACTCCCAAACAATATTCCTTCCTTGATTACACATGCTATTTCCAGAATCTTCGTAATTTTAGACAGGGTAGTGGAAATATGGAACAAGGTGTCAGAAGATGTAGCTGAGGCAGGTATAATAACCACATCTGGACAGGAACATGGCTAGAAAACATTCAGAGGGATATGGGTCAAAAAAGGGCAAGTAGGTCTGGTTTGGATGGGGCATCTTGGTCGTCATGGATGAGTTGGGGTGAAGGATGCATTTGTCGTATATTTATTTCACAAATAAATATACGACAAACAACACTACAATAAATTAACAATTATACCAGGTAACCAAAGTATAAAACATCACCTACATTACGCACAAAAAAATCACTGGCTGCCCACTGCCCTCCCTGAAGGACATCTTCAGCTCTCACTGCCTTGGCAGGGCAGCCAACATCCTGAAGGACCCTTCCCACCCTGGACACAAACTGTTCCATCTGCTGCCCTCTGGCAGACGGTACAGGTCTTTCAAAACTCGCACAAACAGACTCAGAGACAGCTTCTACCCCATAACCATACGTGATACGTGAACAATGCAAAATAAGAAATAACACTCACATTCAACTGAATGGTTCTTACTCACAAGCACCTTAAAAACATCCTGAATGTACTTAACCATTTGCACTACTATATAACTGTATATAACTGTACAACACCGAATACCTCATAATGGCAAATTAGTGGCAAAAATTATCTGTAATTTTTTTTTATATGTATATATTTTTACCTTTTCTTATATATTTAAAATTGTTCTTGTGAATCGCACCGTTGGATTGACATTTAAATTTTGTTGTACCATGTGCAATGACAATAAAGAGATTCATTCATTCATTCATAACTGCATTATTTACTTATGAAATGATCTTTCTACAAAGTCATTTATGGTTCAGGAATAACATTAGATTTTCAGAACTGGATATGCTATTTGAGGCTGTATCTGTGTCGTATGAAGGTTCTTCATGGGTTCCTTGCTCTTGTACCCTGTGCCTCTACTCATAAAGTCCAGAATCCCTCATGCTTTTCTAACCACTCAAACCTGTACTGACAAGTTTCTACAAACTATGTAGAAAGAAAGAAAGCCTAGAATATAGCCTTTCGGGTCGAAACCCAGTCTGAAGAAGGGTTTCGACCTGAAACGTTGCCTATTTTCTTCGCTCCATAGATGCTGCCTCACCCACTGAGTTTCTCCAGCATTTTTGTCTACCTTGAATATACATTGCTTCTTTTACAGCATCATTCAACATTTAAGTGTTTTCCAGCAAATTAGATACTTTCTTAACTTTATTACCTGCATATAGGATGCACATAAACCAATTTGTACATGAAAGTTCCCACTAACAAACTATAAACCAAACAAGCTATTTTAATGGTACACAAAAATGCTGGAGAAACTCAGCGGGTGCAGCAGCATCTATGGAGCGAAGGAAATAGGCGACGTTTCGGGCCGAAACGTCGCCTATTTCCTTCGCTCCATAGATGCTGCTGCACCCGCTGAGTTACTCCAGCATTTTTGTGTACCTTCGATCTTCCAGCATCTGCAGTTCAAATGAACAACAAGCTATTTTAATGACTTTGGTCAAATAATTAATAACGGATAACAATAACGAGGATAACTCTCCTTGATTTTTCAACAACAAAACACAAAGGATTTTCACATTCACCTTCACATTTGAGAGAGCTCAAAAACTTCAGCTTACTAACTGATGTAACAGCTCTTACAATGCACCATTCACCAGAGCTTCTGTGCCATGCAGTGGGTATATTGTGATGGTATGCACTGGAAAGATGTAAAAGGTTGAAAACTAGATTGATGTACTCCAGCCAATAGCCTTGCGTGAAATGTTATCTGCATACCGGCACCTTTTGTCTGCAGAAAAAGCACTGGTGCCAAGAGATAATTTCTGCCCCACTTTGAGAGCAAATAGAGCATTGATGTAATATCTGATATGTCAGACAATGACTCCACCAGTGCAGCAGTTCCTTGCTGTCCTGGAATGTTAGACTAGAGTTTTAGGGAGGATTTGAACCCACAACTGCATGCTGAGCCCTTGTCGACAATAAACATGCACGGGGTCCACAATAATAGCAAAACTAAATTCTTACACATACTGCATACTTCTTTGACATCAGTCTGAAGAAGGGTCTCGACCCGAAACTTCACCTATTCCTTCGCTCCATAGAGGCTGCCTCACTTGCTGAGTTTCTCCAGCATTTTTGTCTACCTTCTTACACATGTAAGATTTAATCATTTGGGGGAAGTTTGTTATGAAATACCAAAATACATTTTCAGATAATTGGTGTGCTGCTGATCCATCATTGTGTCGTGCCACACCTAAATATTCAAATACTTAGAGTTGCAAACGTGTTTGCTTCAAGCTCAATGATATAAACATCAGTCATTCAGTTATCACTGTACTAGGATTGATAGTATTACTGGGAACACAGGATTTCGCTGGAAGTGTAAACACATCCACAAAGCCAGCATTCTTTTGTGACTATATCACTGACTGCTGCGGTTGATGTAAATGAACTGCGAACTGCATAGTCAGGAGTCAAGAAAATTTAATTGTCATATGTACCTGCAAAAGGACAATTAAATTATAACTTGTTGCAGCTGAACAGACCTAAAAACATAATAATATACTGATTATATGTAATAATCAACAATACAGTAAGGTAACAACCGTAACTATAGTAGTGCAAAACCAAAGTGCAACCAGAGACACTAAAGTCTAATAAGATCATAGTTGCTGAGGTTAGTGTTGTGCAGTGTTCAAGAGCCTGATGGTTGCTGGGAAGAAGCTGTTCATGAACCTGGTGGTCTTCAGTCCAGAATGAATAGCACAATCTGCTCATTTCAAATAGAGATCATTCATAATTAATTTGCTTTTTTGAATCACACATTGAAAAATGTCAGAGTTTTGAGTTTCGTAATATTTTGGTGATCATCCAAAACTCAGTGCTTTCAAAGTGTTGATATGTGAGGTGTGCCCTGCTTTGAGAGTATTTCTTTCATTTCTATGTTCATAACAGGGTAACCGATACTGATTAAAAATGTGATGGACTTAATTATCAAGGCTTATTACAGGCTTTCAAAGGTGTCTCATTTCCACAGATCACCCCCACGGCCAAGTCCTGGCAGCCTCCATTACTCAGACGAGGATATCAGCACAAAGTACAATGATCTGATCCCTGCAGAGAGCAGCAGCCTGACGGAGAAACCCTCTGAAATATCAGACTCTCAGGTAAGCAATAGTCAGGTACAGGTACTGAGATTCTTTGCAATATCCAAGATTACCCAAGATTGCTGAAGTATTCTTGGAAGTATGCAACAATGATTCACATTGTGCTCAAAGTTACAAGTGTTCCATGTGTAAAATCTAGAATTACAAAGCACACAATACCTACCTTTCACTGTCAAATTCAAAGGTCATATTAAATGCTTAAGGTGTTCCCCTGTTTAGTCAATGGCAATAAATATGGTGCTGTTGGCTACACAGGCCAAAAGTAAACATGAAAAAGCAGACACAAGTGCTGAAGTACCTCAGTGGGACAAGCAACATCTCTAGAGAACCTGGAGAGGTGACGTTTCGGATCGGGACAATTCTTCAGACTTAAACATGAGTCTGCTTTTTAAAAGTGGTAAGATGCACCATAGTCGTATGGAATATACCATCTGGAAATCTAATTGGATACCATTGTCATGTGGACTACACTGTTTAAAAAACATAATTCCAGTAGTATTTTCAGTTGTTGTTGATGAGCATTACATTAGAATTGACATCACCACATATCTGAGGCAGTATGAGATCTGTAACTGGGAATTAAATAGTTCTTCAGTATGTTCATATTTTAAACTTTCTTTTTAATGACCAAGCTTCTAAGATGCAACTAATTTCCACCTTGAGGTAGATATGGTATGTACTGTTGTCTCTTGCCTACTCAGTAATCAGCTTATTTCCTGTACCTGCTCATCAACTCATGCAAATTGCAACGACAGTACGTCACCTTCCCCAATCTTTTTTTAATATATATCTACTGTTTTTGTTTTTGTTTATTACGGTGTTTACTGAGAGCTATGTTTACATATCTGCTGTTCCGCTGCAAATAAGAATTTAATTGTTCCATTTTGGGATATATGACAATAAAACTCTCTTGAATCTTGGCTTTCTTGACTCTCCACTCAGTCTATATTTAATTATTTGGGATTTTGATTTAGTTCATATCTAATTTACTTTTAAATATTTATCTGTTAAAAATAAATAGTCTATGTTAATTCTAGTACGTTGTAAGCTTTTAAAAAACACACTAGACTCAAGAGAAATATTAAATCAATATTGCCTGAAGCTAACATGAAGCACCATAAGTATTAAAGACCAGTGCTTCCCATCTGCCCTGAATTCCCATACTGGCTAATTACTGGCTCATACTGTGTTTAGGTTCAACGTCGGTTAAACCAGAAAAGGATCAGGTTTGATATCTTCTCTGCATTGGGTTCATTGATCTCAGCTTCACAATATTAAAGACAATATAATGGACCTATGCTCCAGGGCAGAATTATTACATTGGTCATCATTCCAATTCCAATTACTGTTCAACATTGAAAGGTAAATCGTTGTGGAAATGCTCATTGTTCGTACATGAATAATATATGCTTCAGATGATGTATCAGAGGAGCCTCTAAATGTATAACTCAGCAAATCATGGGTATATTCCAAATGGAAGGCAGGGGCAGAAAATCGGGGAGAAAAATAAAAAGACAGACAATCCAAACCCTTTCAATGAACTTGTTCAAAAGGGAACTGCAGATGCTGGAATATCGAAGGTACACAAAATGGCTGGAGGAACTCAGCGGGTGCAGCAGCATCTATGGAGCGAAGGAAATAGGCGACGTTTCGGGCCGAAACCCTTCTTCAGACTGGTAGGGGGTGGGGAAAGAAAGAAGGACAAAGGGAGGAGGAGGAGGAGCCCGAGGGCGACCGGATGGGAGGAGACAGCTGGAGGGTGAAGGAAGGGGAGGGGGGGAGGGGGGACAGCACGGGCTAGCCAAATTGGGAGAATTCAATGTTGATGCCAAGGGGACGCAAGGACCCCAGACGGAATATGAGGTGCTGTTCCTCCAATTTCCGCTGTTGCTCACTCTGGCAATGGAGGAGACCCAGGACAGAGAGGTCGGATTGGGAATGGGAGGGGGAGTTGAAGTGCTGAGCCACCGGGAGGTCAGGTAGGTTATTGCGGACTGAGCGGAGGTGTTCGGCGAAACGGTCGCCCAACCTACGCTTGGTCTCACCGATGTAAATCAGCTGACATCTAGAGCAGCGGATGCAGTAGATGAGGTTGGAGGAGATACAGGTGAACCTTTGTCGCACCTGGAACGACTGCTTGGGACCTTGAATGGAGTCGAGGGGGGAGGTGAAGGGACAGGTGTTGCATTTCTTGCGGTTGCAGCGGAAAGTACCCGGGGAGGGGGTGGTGCGGGAGGGAAGTGAAGAATTGACGAGGGAGTTGCGGAGGGAGCGGTCTTTGCGGAAGGCAGACATGGGGGGAGATGGGAAGATGTGGCGAGTGGTGGGGTCACGTTGGAGGTGGCGGAAATGGCGGAGGATTATGTGTTGTATTTGCCGGCTGGTGGGGTGAAAGGTGAGGACCAGAGGGACTCTGCCCTTGTTGCGTGTGCGGGGATGGGGAGAGAGAGCAGTGTTACGGGGTATGGATGAGACCCTGGTGTGAGCCTCATCTATGGTGGCGGAGGGGAATCCCCGTTCCCTGAAGAACGAGGACATTTCCGATGCCCTAGTATGAAATGTCTCATCCTGGGAACAGATGCGGCGTAGGCGGAGGAATTGGGAGTAGGGGATGGAGTCTTTACAGGGGGCAGGGTGGGAAGACGTGTAGTCCAGATAGCCATGTGAGTCAGTGGGTTTATAATGTATGTCGGTCAGGAGTCTGTCCCCTGCGATGGAGATGGTGAGGTCAAGGAATGGTAGGGAAGTGTCTGAAATCGTCCAGGTGTATTGGAGTGCCGGATGGAAGTTGGTGGTGAAGTGGATGAAGTCAGTCAGTTGTGTGTGGGTGCAGGAGGTGGCACCAAAGCAGTCGTCAATGTAGCGGAGGTAGAGGTCGGGGATGGGGCCCTGGTACGCATTGAACCTTTCAATGAACTTGCTTGTTACATTATGTATACTGAAAATGAACATATTAAAGTAAGAGATCATGTACCTCTAGCACAACCTTCCTTTGAGATGACATTGGTAATTTTTTAACTGACTGGTCAGTGGAAAAAAAATCTATTCCTGTGATACATAGGAAATGTAAATTTAATAGTCTGACAAATATATATATCAGCAACCTTTTGTAGCCAGGGGCAGAATTTGTGAAAAATGCATCTGGTTTAATTCAAATTCATCTAACATTCACCACAGCTTTTGATGTTTCCATTGTCATTTCACACACACAGCACACATTCAAATCAGTTTTCATGAAATAAGATGTGAAGAGTGTTTAATTGTCATATGTACCGGCAACAGAACAATGACATTCTTATTCGTTGCCGTTTAACAGGTCCATTAATGAAATAAGAAAATAATATCTTGGTTTAGTTTAGAAATGTGATCATGTAACACGGGTTTTAATGCATCACACAACTGAATTATATTGTAAAATGTTCACCAGCTACATTCAACATTTTTGAGCATATAATAGAAATATGGATTGCTCTTGCCATGTACTGATACTTTTAACACAGATTTTATTCTGCAGTACAATTTCAGGAATAAAATATTTATGATTCCTGACAAATAAGATCTTGACCTCACATAGCAACATTTGACCCATCAAACATTGAACTTTTTTACATTGAAAATTGTCATTTTTATTTTCAGTACAAAGAAACAATCTAAATCTAATCAGATTTGTTAGAGTATCTGTTGCTACCAGCAGCAATCAACAAATCTAGGTTCACTTACGTAAAAGGATTTACAGGTATTATTTGCTTTTCTCTAAAAATGTCTGAAAAATGCCTAATCCCCATTGTTAATGAACTCTCCGTTGATAAATGGAAGATAGAAATATTTAAAGAATGAAGAGGAGCAAATAGATCCTGTCCTTCAGCAGGACAGACGTATTTTATCACTTTTTTTTAACAAGTGAACGCTGTGGCTGGAATTCAGACGAACCAGCCTACAGGTTGAAAGTCCAGACATTTTTTTTCTTTTGAACATCATAGGTGTTGTGCTTTATTTTCATGCATTAGTTCTAAGTGTTGATCCAATGGTGAACATTAGGGTGAAATTATACAACATGTTTACAGCTACTCACCAGGGATAAATATCTAGGTATCTTTGCATTCAAGTAGCTTCTTGGTTAATAATTATGTAGGAAAATATTGAAGAATTATGCCGTGGAGAAAGAGATCTCACAGCTGGTAGATGGCAGGTGAGAAATGGCTGCTGGTTAATGTACTTTAAATTAACTGTTTCTAGATTCTGATTGAAGGATCCCACTTGTCAACTGGGGTCTATCTTTGTCCCAATGGCCATATTGAAATAAATTAATGAATACCTTGGAGCAATAATGTAATTGGAATTTAATTCTCAATAGATTTATGTCATGCCTAAAATGTTCAGAAATGTAAATGATTTTAAGTCATTGATTGAAGAACAGAAATAACATAACAGACTACACGGTGATCTTGAATTTGTTGCTCTTATGTTGAACAAGACTAAGTGCGACCCGTTGGGTCCCTGTCACACAGGAGGCCTGGTCCCCCAACGCAACCCATTCCCTAACGCAATATTCCACCACTCACCCATTTCCCCAATGCAACCCGTCCCCCTAAAGCAATATTGCACCACTCATCCATCGCCCCCAACTGTGCAGGCACGGCTCATTTCCCTTCATCCCCCTAGCACTCCCTCCCCCTCCGCTTCACCTTCCTCTTTTCCCCTCTCCTCCTCCCCTTCCCCAATCCCTCCCTCACCACTCCCTCCCTCTCCTTTCCCCTATCGTTAGTCACTCCCTCCCTCACTCCATCCATCCATAAAAAGCAGCATCTGCATTTCCTTCCTCCACAGGTCATTCATTGTTAGCTGTGGATTAGATCCCGTTGAATTGACGATTGGACCAGTTTGCATCGTGTGTGTGTGCGTGTGAGTTACTCAAACTCCGCGCAAACTGCTCGGCCACCCTGCAACCCTCCCTCCCTCCCTCTGCCCACTCCGGCTCAGCCACCGCTCGGCCCGTCCCCGCCCTGCCCACCCACCCGCCTACCTACCTGCCTGCTCGTTGCCGCCGCTGGGCTGGGCCGGGTCACTGGGGTAGGGGGAATGGAGTCGGTGTTCGTCACGGTGGTCACCATTAGTTTCGATGAGCTGGTGGAGAAGATCTCCCACGAGAAGGCCATGAGGGAAGGGTGAGTGACGAGGGAGAGAGTGCCCCCCTGGACCTCCACTGAATCCCCCCCCCCCCCCGGCGGGAGAGACCAGCGCCGGTGGGGCAGGAAGAGACCAATCTGCGTGGCGCTAACTGAAGGATTCTGCGCCGCGCGGTTTTTAAGATTTTTAAACCTCGATAACTTTTACAATATACCACCGATCGGAACGAAACTTGTTGCACTCGCAGCACAGGCGCAAATAGAAAAACTGCACAAACCGGAAGATCAGAGTTTTAGTTATGTATAGATGCATGGCTTATCGCAACGTTCCAGTTTTTTGTGATTTTACTGAGCTACCAGACACTACATTTGAGTAATCATCTTTAACATATAACCTTAGATGATGAATTACTGCTGGCTATTTGACTTGGGGCACATTTCAAAGGAATTACTATCCTTTTAAGGGGGTGATGTTATTTATCCGTTTGAGGGTATTGCCATAGGCCAAATTATTTATCAATTCCTGTGCATATTTCGTTGGCTATATTTAAGAGGGAGTTAGATGTGGCCCTTGTGGCTAAAGGGATCAGGGGGTATGGAGAGAAGGCAGGTACAGGATACTGAGTTGGATGATCAGCCATGATCATATTGAATGGCGGTGCAGGCTCGAAGGGCCGAATGGCCTACTCCTGCACCTATTTTCTATGTTTCTATGTTTCTATAAATTCAGTACATACAGTATGACAGATAGGATCGCTACAAGAATTGCGACCTTCAGACTTTCCTATCACCAGAAATATCTATCAATGCGGGTGAGTCATGTACATCTTTCAACAAAATGTTTTGTGACATCAAAACAGATATGCTGTTTATTTTTTCAACTTGGTTTTGCATTAATTAATGCAACCAATTTATCTTTAATCTTGGAGTAGATGAAGATGTTTAGTTAACACCCCTCCCCCAGACAACGCCACCCTTCCTGACGAGCTAAACCATTTCTATGCTCGCTTTGACCGAGATAACAAAACCCCAGCCATCAAATTTGCTCCACTCCCAAATGAACAACCCCTCAGTCTCTCCACCTCTGCTGTACAAGATGCACTGAGCAAGGTGAATGAGCGCAAAGCTGCCGGCCCCGATGGCATCCCTGGCCGGGTGCTTAGGACATGTGCTGGACAACTATCCCCAGTCTTTACCGACATTTTCAATCTCTCACTGGCCCAGGGTGTTGTCCCCACTTGCCTCAAGACATCAACCATCGTGCCAGTGCCCAAACAGTCAGCCACAGGGAGCCTCAATGATTTCCGCCCAGTGGCACTCACCCCTGTCATTGCTAAGTGCTTTGAGCGGCTGATCTTGGCTCACCTCAAAGCCAGCCTCCCCCCCACACTGGACCCCCATCAGTTTGCCTACCGGGCCAACAGGTCTACAGAGGACGCCATATCGGCGGCCCTACACTCTGCCCTGACCCACCTGGACAACAACAACTCCTACATCAGGTTGCTGTTCATTGATTTCAGCTCCGCTTTTAACACTGTCATCCCCGCCAGCTTGATCACCAAACTCAGCGGGCTTGGCATCTCCACCTCCCTCTGCAACTGGACACTGGATTTCCTCACCAACAGACCACAGTCTGTTAGGGTCAACAACCTCACCTCCTCCACTATAACACTGAACACCGGCGTGCCACAGGGCTGTGTGCTCAATGCTCTCCTCTACTCCCTCTTCACCCACGACTGCATCCCTAAGTACGGATCCAACGCCATCATTAAGTTTGCTGACGACACCACGGTGGTTGGACTGATCAGTGACAACGATGAGTCAGCCTACAGAGAGGAGGTCCAGCACCTGACAACCTGGTGTGCCAACAATAACCTCGTCCTCAACTCCAAGAAGATGAAGGAAATTATTGTCGACTTCAGGAAGGTCAGAGGGGGCAGACATACCCCCATCCATATAAACGGGACTGAGGTGGAGCATCTCCAGCTACAAATTCCTCGGGGTACACATCTCGGAGGATTTGTCCTGGTCCCTCAACACCTCCAAGCTGATCAAAAAGGCACAGCAGCGCCTTTACTTCCTGAGGAGGCTCAAGAAAGCCCACCTGTCCCCCCAGATCCTGACCAACTTCTACCGGTGTACCATCGAGAGCATCCTGACCACCTGCTTCACGGTATGGTACAGCAGCTGCACTGTTGCGGACAGGAAGGCACTACAACGGGTGGTGAAAACCGCGCAGCACATCATCGGTGCCACGCTCCCTGCCATGGATGCCCTCCACCGAAAACGGTGTCTGAAACGGGCTGGGAAGATCATTAAAGACCCCTCCCACCCCAACCATGGACTGTTTGCCCTCCTCCCATCAGGGAGGCGGTACAGGAGCCTCAGGTCTCGTACCAGTAGGATGAGGAACAGCTTCTACAATCATACCGTCGCATTGCTGAACTCGGAGTCCCGCCGATAGATTCCTCCGGTCCCTCCGTCCCCATTGTTTAATTATTCTGTATTTTTTATTATTCTGTATCCTCTTTTTTTTTAAATTTCTATATTGAACTACTACTACGGACTGACGCAAAACTGCATTTCATTGTACCCATACTCAGTATTTGTGCAATGACATTAAAGTTGAATTGAATTGAATTGAATTGAATTGATTGAATACAAATAACTCATGTTATTAATGGTCTGACCTTCAATTTCAGGCAATTAATTCTCCAGTAAGATTTAAACCTACCAACATTTTAGAAAACATCTAAAGGACCAGTTCCTGGTTGAGCATCAACTGCACAACCAGTGAACATTTTGAAAGAGCAAAGCGAATTGATATTCAAACCTGTATTTCATTCAATTCACATTTTGAAAGATAATATCAGAATGGGAATTTCCAGTTACATCATTAAATTATTGAATTCACCTAGAAAGTATAACTATATTGTCGGACAGTTGAAGGCCAAGAGGTTGAAATTGTAACAACGGCAAAATTATTGATGTTTGCCATAATTATGGTACAACATAATTTTGCTGAAAAATATTAAACAACTTCCCAACTTCTACATTTTGTACTTGTATAGTTTTGTTGCTTTCATTATTTCAGACTTTCTTCAAAGGAAATGGTGTTAACAGCTTTTTCCTCTACTACTTCATAAACAAAATACTTGAAAATATGTTTTGTTGCAAGAGGTCCAATTCATTTCCTATTTGTGCACTATGGTTGATTATAATGTGGACATTTTTAATTTTATATATATGGATTGTAATTAAGTATTAACCCAGGAAGGACTGGCATTTACTCGTGTAAATACCAGCAGTCTTAAGACTTTGGCACATTCATATCCAAATATAGAAGGACTTACTGACAGACTCATGATGTTTAAACTGTCACTGGACTGTGCTGTAGGGAAACAGCAACATGGAGTTTTACAGCATTTCCACTGTAAAACCTGATGCATCTTTCTCTGCCTGGTTAGAGCAGGCACTTAACCCTTGAAACCATCCACATGTATGCAGATTTTAAATCTGCGAGCATGAAAGGCAAGAATAAATTGGATTACGTTATTTTCATTATCTGTATTTACAGTAATGTACTCAATCTTTTCAAAGTCTTTTAATTTTTTTAATTGTTTATTTGATTTTTCATTTTACAACAATGAAAACCAGACAGCTTTGACAAATGTCAGATATGGCAACTTGCCCTGGCATCAGTCAGAATGCTGTGGACATAATTATGCTGTTACTCAGAGGTCTTTCACTCATTTTGTGGGCAGCATTTGTTCTGGCCTACATGGGAGATGGCAATGGATGTTCTCATTTAAGATCAGAAATGAACTTCACAGGCTCAGCTTTTCAGATAGAAATCAGGTAACCGCATAACTAATAAGCACCTGTACACTAAATGCAGCTCTCAGAAAAACACAGGCCAACATTTTGACTAATCCGTATTGCTGAATTGTATTCACCTCCTCTGGCAGCTCACTCCAGATACAGACTACCCTCTAAGTGAAAAGGTTGCCCCTGCGATCCCTCATGTCTCTTCCAGTTCACCTTTAGCCCATGCCCCCTAGTTTTACAACCTCTACACTGTGAAAAAAAAACAAGAATTTACTTGATCCGTGCCCTTTGTGATCTTGTATACCTCAATAAGATCATCCCTTAATCTCCAACACACCAAAGATAAACTCCCACCAAAGTCCCACCAAAATAAGCAAAGTTCTTGTCACAAATGTTGCTGGATCATTTTGGGGACTTTCTGCAGAATCAGCAGTGGGCTCAATTAATTTGTTGAACAGATATTGATATGCATTGACATATAGTTCAATAATTTTGCAAAATGAATTTTTAAATCATTTTGTTATATTAGGCAAATTGTTCCTTTTGTGTACTGCAACTGAAATAAAGTATTGAAATTAGCCATGATTTTCTATGTCAACCTTCATGGTTGAATGAGTCTTACAACTTCATTTTCTGTGCTACTAAGAAAGCTGGCCTTTTGCCACAGTTGTCCAATACTGACGAGCATTCATTACAGCCCACTTCTAAGAAAACTTCTTACTTAATGGAAAACATACTGAGCAATGAATAAAGAAAAGCATCTGAGGCATTCATCACTAAAATGAAAGCCCATTTTCTGGCTCAGAATTCTGAGCATTGCACAGAGACACAGACAACTTCCTGTAGGCTGCAAGAATAATATTGTTGTTTTCTCTGAAACAGCTCCTGGTTTAAAATAGTTATCCTTTATTTGTTGATTACAATCAGAAGGAACAGCAGATTGTCTGAGGATAATGCCAAGAATTGTGCTCTCTGAAAAGTATCTTAATGTTTGGCCTTAGAAAGGTAGTTTCAACTGCAGAAGTATTTATATTTTCAATTTGCATATTGGCCATCATTGTAATCTGTTTGAATGCTATTTTTAATTTACATCAATTTCTGTTGTGACTTCACATGAACTAACAACTATAGGGTTATTAATTTATCATATTGTTGATTATTATATATTATCTGTGTGTTATTGCATTAATGGGCCTGTCACGCTGCAGCAAATAAGAATTTCATTGTTATAGCCTCTCCAATATAACGTGGGAGCAGAAACCGTTCATCCCAGAATCCATCCCAGTAAATCTATTCTGCACCTTCTCTGAGACCTTTACATCTGTATAAAGTGTGCACAGCTCAATTGGATCCAATACTCCAATCTGTCTTTTATAAAGAATCAATGAACCTACTTACAAGTTCAGGTTCTTATCTGCTCAATATGTCCTGTTACCAATGTCCCAATCCTCCTCCACAAATCGTTTAGATATTGTGCTTCATACCCCCAAAATGTATTAACCTGCATCTGCTAGTACAGATTGTCAATTTTCTCTTGCAGTCTATTTGTTTTCTTCTAATAGTTCACTGTTCCAAGTCCAAAGACAATTGTGTCAATGGGGGAAAAGGGGCTGGAAAGTTGCAGACTCACAATAATGATAGTTTTCTTGCAGAGCTTTTAAAAGTAAAGAACTTTTCGATATCAATTGGTTTATTTTTGTTACTGCAAACTAAAAATACTAAAGGCTATATGTTACATTGCTTAATAGAGTATTACTAGACTAAGTGGGACCCGTTGGATCCCAGCATCACACGGGAGGGCTGGTCCACTAACGCAATATTCCACCTCGCCACCAATTCCAATATTGGTGGCCAGTGGGGAGGGGGGGGGGGCTTACTGGAGCGCTAGTATGGGCTGAAGGGACTGGTTTCCAGAGGGCTAGTATGGGCATTGTGGGCCGAATGGATTCTTGGGCTGGCGGCTCAGTCACTCAAGCCTGTTGTGCTGGCAGCTCACACACGGCTGGTGGGCTGACAGTTGACTCACGGTTATTCCTTGAAATTCCATTTCAAGCAGCATGCAAGGTCACCAAATTCAAGTGCAGTTTCGTAGCACTTCAAGCAGGGTGCAAGGCCACTAAAGACAGCGAGACATGACCTCTCCCTCCTCCATCTTGCAGAGACTGAGCCACGCCCACACTACTGGGTTTTATAGTCTCTCCCCCCCCTCCCACCAGAAGGGGCGTGGCCTTCATGGCGTGATTGACAGGAGAGAGAATCTCAACATTTTTTAAACAATAATAACTCTTTTATTTATCATCAATGGGAAAAATACTTGGCACCTGATGAGCGGGGGGACTCTGAGTAAGATGGCCAAAAATCACAGCCATACATGGTAGCGTTTTTTCTAAAATCAATATAAAGTGCAAACAGGAAGTGGTCAAGATTAGACTTTTAATTATATAGAAGGCAAGACAACTTTAATTAGGCAAGGCAACTTTAATTAGGCAGAGCAACTTTAATTAGGCAAGGCAACTTTAATTAGGCAAGGCAACTTTAATTAGGCAACACAGCTTTAGCATTTCCAAACCAAAGGCAACACAGCTTTAGCATTTCCAAACCAAAGACAACACAGCTTTAGCATTTCCAAACCAAACGTAACACAGCTTTAGCATTTCCAAACTATATTTTCAAACCATATTAAGGGCACTGACAGGTCAGTAAAACCACTCACAGTTTAGTAGACATGTGTTCAGTGTTATTCACAGCTCAGACTGAGAGACGTGTGACCCTCTCGCTCCCCCATCTTGCAGAGACTGACTGAGGCACTCAACACTTCCAGGTTTTATAGTCCCTCCGGCATGGCCTTCAGGAGAGAGAATCTCAACATTTTTTAAACACTAATAACTCTTTTATCTTTCATCGATGGGAAAAGTTCTCTTGTCCTGCGCAGAGGAGGGGGGCTCTGAGTAAGATGGCCAAAAATCACAGCTGTAAGTGGCAGCGTTTTTTCTAAAATCAATATACGGAACAGCAGGAAGTGGTCAAAATCAGAATTTTAGTAATATAGATTGCACAAGTATCAATAGAAGTGAAGCAGAGGTTCACCTGCACCTCCTCCAGCCTCATCTATTGCATCCGCTGTTCCAGGTGTAAACTGCTCTACATCGGTGAGACAAGCGCAGGCTTGGCGATCGCTTCGCCCAACACCTCTTCTCAGTTCGCAATAACCAACCTGATCTCCTGGTGGCTCAGCACTTCAACTCGCCCTCCCATTCTGAATCCGACCTTTCTGTCCTGGGCCTCCTCCATGGCCAGAGTGAGTTACACCGCAAATTGGAGGAACAGTACCTCATATTTCGCTTGGGTAGTTTACACCCTAGCGGTATGAACATTGACCTCCAATTTCAGCTAGTCCTTGCTTTCTCCTTCCTTCCCCTCCCCTTCCCAACTCTCCCACAGTCTACTGTCTCCACCTCTTACCTTATTTTTCCCGCCCCCCCCCCCCCCCCCCCCCCCCCCCCGACATCAGTCTGAAGAAGGGTCTTGACCTGAAACATTGCCTATTCCTTCGCTCCATAGATGCTGCCTCACCCGCTGAGTTTCTCCAGCTTTTTTGTCTACTTGATTATTTCAATGGATACTTGCAGTTAAAGTAGCAGATGTGTTCTTATGAAACAAAAGTGCCTGATTACTGCAGGGAGGTTACTTGGGAACAGTTTTTCTCCCTATACTGTTTAAATCCAAGATAGGAAATTTACAGACAAATAAAACCCAAGTAATTTTTAGGTGGCCCCCAAGTTCCCAATCAAAATTACGTTCTTACACGTTCACCCGCGTAATGCAAATGGTGTTGCATCCAATAATATGTTTATCATGTTATATCCATTTCATATTATAGAAAGGCGCATTACAGCAGAACTACCTGTTGTCAAAAACACAATCATCTATGTTCTAAGTCTAGCTTTTTAAAATTTTGCTTGATATGTTTGATTAGGTGTTTTGGCCAGATGCGAGCACTTCTACCATAACTAACCCAGGTATCTCACCACAAGTTCAGGTTCCTAGCACTGACAATAGTCTATCCAATGGTAGCATCTTCTGTCTGCTGGCACTGCTCATGTCCTACACTGTGCATGCCCTGCACAGCCCAGGCATGGCACTGCCCATGCACTGCACTGCTAATGACTATCGTTGCCCATGGCTAGCACTGCCCAAGGCATGCACCACCCATAGCTGGAACTACCCATGGCTGGCACTGCTCCTTGGCTGGCAATGACCATCGCAGCCAATGGCCACAAATAAGTATTTTTAATCACTGTATTCACCATCTAATGTTTCAAAATTACTGAAATTAATTTAAAATATTCATAAAACTCTTTTCTATCTGCGTTGGGGTGTAATTATTAGAAAGAATAAATACATCGCATTTTAAAGCTTTTAAAATGTACATTTCATTGCTTTAGTATCCAAAAGAAGTAGTAAGTTTTTAAACAAAACACAAAATGCTGGAGGAACTCAGCGGGTCTGGCAGTATCCGAGGAGGGAATGGACAGATGTTTTGGGTCGAGAAGCCTCCCCTTGTGCTTGCAGACAAACGTAATTTGCAATCCAACGGTGAACAATTCGACATGGAGATGTATCTAGTATTGTGGGATTTGGTGCCACGCATTTTCATCGTCTTATGTACAATTTGTAATTTCTGTACTATGTGGATGTTCAGCATTGTTCCAAAAAAAAACATTGAGCAAGTCAGTGTAGTAAGAGGGTTAATTTGTGCAAATGTTGGCCAAAATAAACATACAGACCCACAAAAGACCTTTCAGAGTTCAGAGAGATCTGATTTCAGCAGAAAGCTTTTGTAAAATGATAGCTGGGCACTGTGTCCTTGTAGTTACATGATCCTTCACAAGAGGACACTGGTAACATGCCCAAAAAGTCAGGAACTAGGAGTAATTAGTCTCCATGTTGATTATTAGCAGAACAGAAAAGTAACTCTTAATTGGAGGAAGACTGCAAAAAGGCAATCCTAAAATTGACATTAGCAAATTCATAATTAAGAAAGAATAGGGTACAATACCTCAGGACTGGATGTCTTACATCTTAACATTTCAAAGAAAAGGACTTTAGTTCCTATTAAAAAATTTAGACAGCGTCACTTGCCATTAGCACCGTACGACATCACAATGGGATCTCATTTACATAAACTGCCTGTTCATTTACAATTATTTTTTCACGGTTTTCATTGGGGGGGGGGCGTTGGATGAGGGGGGGGTTGGATGGAGGGGGAGGTGAGCGCCGACGCCTCACAATGAGATCTCATTTATATTTTTTTAATTTGCTGTCCCCAGTAAAAGCACGCTGGACACAGACAGGGCCCGGAGCCGCGCTACTCTCTCCCCCTCCCGCGGCTCAAGATGGCAGCCTCAAAAACTCATTGACTGACTTACAGTTATTTAAAAATGCTGCGTGTGCACAGCCGCGAGAGGGAGAGGCAACCATCCGCGAGAGGGGGGAGGGAGAGGGAGAAGCCTCCCCGCAAGTCCTGCCCACACCGGCTCGAACCACAGCCCAAGGCCCTGAGCACGGCTGGACAAAGACACGGACTGGGAAGACCAGAATATTGCGTTGGGGGAACGAGGCCCAACGTAGGGAGGGGAGAGGGGTTATGGACAATGTTAACAAAGACAGAACTCTCAGTCCAATGAGAGATTTGTAACATTGTTGTAAGGAGAGGGAGTGAGTGGGGGAGGGGACGAAGAGATACGAACAGATAGAGGGAGAGGAGGGGGGGTAGGGAGGAGAGAGGGGTTATGGAGGAAGGGAGGGAGTGACTGAGGGTAGGAGAAAGGAGAGGGAGGGAGGGGAGGAGGGGAGGGGAAAGAAGAGGGAGGGTGAAGAGGAGGTGGGGAGTGCTGGGGGATGAGGTGAAATTAGCCGCGCCTGCGCAGTTGGAATATTGGTGAATGGTGGAATATGGCGTTGGAGGAACGGGTTAGGTTGGGGAAACAGGTGAATAGTGGAATATTGCGTTGGGGAACGGGTTGCATTGGGGGACCAGGCCTCCCATGGGGGCTATGGGTGAGTGGTCGAATATTGCGTTGGGGGACTAGGCCTCCTGTATGACTTGGTCTAGTAAATATATAAAAAGAGAGTAACAAATGTTGGTCTCTACAAGAATAAGACTGGAAAATGAGCAAAGATCGTATCTGCTAAGAGTGTATAAAGCACAAAAACTAAATTTTGAGCAAGACACAAAGACAAAAATGAAGAGCATTTTTGTCCTCTCTCAGAGGCTCATAAATTTTTGAAATTCTCAAGTGCAGAGATCTGTGAAGGCTGAGTAATTGAATGTATGCAGACAGAACAAGGCAATTTTGGGGAATTTAGAGAAATCAAGGCTTATTTGGAACAGAGTTCAGCCCAAGATCAAATGAGCCATTTTTTTAAATGATAAAGAGAACTCCTGTGATCTATTTGATCAGTTTTATCTTATATCACGTAGCTTTTATCATTATTTTACCACCACATAAACCTCTGATATTTCTTTTCTGATTTGAGCACCTCATATTCTTTCAAAAGCTTGCTTTGCTTTCAATAATATATTTTCTACTGTTTATACCAGTTTCCACTGTGTTTCTCAGATCTTTGCTCTGTGTTAATCGGGTTGCAAATTGTGATAAATGACAAATAAGATTAGATTAGTTTAAAATAATATAATTTATCAGTTTGGTATGACCAGGAAATCCAGAGGACAAAATGCTGTAAATAGTTGAAGGTATGAGCTATACCCACGATAAGTATATTTTAGAAAAACAAAGGCACAACATGACTGGTTTTATTTTGTGTCTGTGATGTAACAGAGCACAATAGAAAAGCTTACTGCCCGCAGAAATATGTTATTACATTTATTGTTGCTATCAAAGGTTGCTAATTAATATGTCTTTTCATTATGTTTGTTTGCCCTAAAACAACTTAAATGTGATGGCTTCTGACTAGAAGAAAGAGTTTCTAAAATAGTACTAAGAATCTGATAAACATTTTTTAAACAAGTATTGACTTCTTGACTTTTTTTTCCTCAACAGGGCAGTGATAGTGATTGTGAAGTAGATCAGGACAGACCTAAGACACATTCCTTTGTAAATCACTACATAAGTGATCCTACATATTACAACTCATGGAGGCGGCAGCAGAAAGGCATCTCAAGAATTCAAGCCTACAGCTACACAGAGAGTGAATCGGGTGATCTAGCTCCTAACCACAAACCTGCTACGAATTCAACCAACAGCATCCATGTTCCTCAACAAGGCAGCCTCCTCCGAGCTAAGAGAAGCCTTACGCCCACCCCCCAGCAGCCTTCCAATAGTGGCAGCCAGCCAGGTACCCTATATCGACCTGCTAGCAGCCTTGCTCCAGGATCTAGAACACCAGTAGCGGGATTTTCTTCTTTTGTTTAAACAGTACAAGAAGATATTCTTTGTTAGTTTGAAGAGTTAATGTGTGGAAGACAATCAGTAAAATGCTGTTTGCAGCCTTGCACAGATTTTATTTGGAGAAATACACACAGTTAAATGGAAACAAACCTTTTTAAGGACATCCAGTGTGACGTCCTGCCATGGCCCAAGGAGAAGGAGCTCTCAAGCAATTGCAAATGAAGTGGTGGATTGGACAGTTACCCACAGAACTACTCATGCTTTCCAAATGGGCTTAGATTCTATTTGGTTGAAAAGTATACAAATCTCATGTATGGTGATACATGTGAGAGATAAACATAACCTGAAGTTCTCATAGACAATTGCCAAGTCAAATAATCCAGTGGCTGGAGTTAATTTCATTGTGCCCACTTTATATTAAAAAAACGGATATGTTGGTTTTAGTTGCTATCTTGGCTCTTTGCAACTATTCAGATTGGCGAGTTTTTACTTCATAACTGCTGCATGACTGCTACAATGTGAGTCTCCAACAGCGAGTTATCCTGCGCTTTCTAAAACTATAATGTTAATAATTTTATCATTGCTTTTAAAACATTTTCTTTGAACAAATCTTCAGATTTGTATCCGAAGATATGGAGATGTCTGCCTTTTCTTTGTCTGTTAACTTGTGGTTGTAATTCACGAAGACAAGAAGTGTTTGCATGAATCACAAGACATTATTGACCATGTGTTGTAATGTCGGTCCTTGTGTTTTTAAGTAGATTTACAAAATGGAAAAAGTGTTCCCTCAAAAATAAGGCCGGACATCTGTCTTTAGGTTTAAAGGCTAAATATATATGAAATATCCTATCTGTAGATGCGAATGGGTGAAGGTCATCAGGAAATTTCCTTCCACAATAATAACTATTACCAGCATAAGGTGTTTTTTTCTTTCTAACAGCATAAGTCACAGACACTTGCTCCGAGCTAGTGGACATCTTTTCTTCTGCCTTAAATTTTGGGTAACAGTTGCAAATACAGTACTATTAAATTGAAACCAGTTAACGACAAATCTCTTAAAATGTTAATAAAATCCACAACTAGTTTTGGTACACGTATATTAAATCATGTAACCAGTCTCATGCTAAACCCACTTATTTGTAAGGTGTCACGATGATTTTTAATTGCTCTTGATTTCTTCTGCATAGTTTGTTTTAGTGTAAATAATGACATTGTCATGTAGGGCCACTGTACACACTGTACAGACAGGTAGAGTCACCAAACAGGGGGGGGCATTACCATTACCATGAAGAACACTTATTCACATGGGGATATTGCTCTACCATGAGCAGGAAAAAAGGAATGGTGTGAGTAGTAATTGTAATCTTAGTACCTGTAATTGTAGAAACCACTGGCGGTGACCATTCTGCATTTCTCAGCACCCCCCTGCAATTTCAATTCAAAGCAATTCATTCATGAAGAGAAAGTTATTTGAACCCTGGGGTACAACAAAGATGACAACCAACTACACAATGAACTTTTAAAATATTGATGTATTTGCAGTCAGGTGATATTATGGCCTTTTCTCGTTAATTTAAAAAAAAATCTATTTTATTTTCTCATTTTTCCACCATAGACTTTGTGAAAACATTATACAGCAACATAGAATGACCATATTGGATAGATTGCATAGCACTATTTTGTAGCAAGAGTAATGTCACAAAAGCAACTATTAATTTCCCAATCAAAATTGAAGTTGATTTGTAATATCAGAGGAATATATATTATCATTAAATACCAAGAAAATATTCTCTTTTATGACCTGAGGGTGAGTTACAGTTTTCAGGTCAGAACACGATCATTTGTATCAAATTGATGTTTATTACTTTAAAAAAAAACACAGGAAAACAGATTGATGGTTTTAATCTACTCATATGGAAAAGATTTTGATGTGATCCTGGTGCAAAGTAATCTTTTGTTCCATCTGAAGTCAAATCAATAAAACAGAAATGGAGTACATACGGTATAACTGAATATCCAAAATGTGTATGAAGGAATGAGTCTGAAGTAGAGTCTCGACCCGATATGTCACCCATTCCTTCTCTCCAGAGATGCTGAGTTACTCCATCATTTTGTGTCTATCATAGCTGAATAGCCATCCATCTGATCAAATAATTCTCTACTTTTTATTCCCGTTTTGCAATATTGTATTATGGAATAGTAATGATGATAACAATAATAATAATAATAATAATAATAATACAAGACATTGAAATGATACTGGGAAACACCTCTCTATTGCAAAGAGCTCCCAATAGTGCACAAATTGAATTAATAATCTTTATAACACCATACATAATTCAAAGTCAGGAGAGAAGGTCCATTGGGAGGAGCGAATGCCACCTGAACACAAGTCATGGTCTGATCAACCATGGCTGGGTCGCCTGGGTGAGGGTGTCTGATGTTGAAAGACCCGAAACACCCAATGACCCCAGGTTACATCACTGATGATGTGTTCAGGAGCATCAATAGATGTATTTGTATCAAAAAGTCAGCGCCAAAGTTGGGAATTTTACGGAAGAGTCCAAAATGTATTTCAGGGATAGTTGAAGTGGAAATGCTAAACTGAAGGTATTTGGAGAAAAGAAGGAAATATTTGCATGCTAAACATCCCAAATTCCTCTGCAGTGAATAAAATACTTTATGTGCAGTTACGGTGGTTATGTAGAAAATTTAGCAACAAATTTAGACATGGAAGTCACCCGAAAAAGCTAATGTGATAATGACAGATCAACTGGTTTTAGTAATGTTGATTCAAGAAGATTTATTGACAGGCAGGAATTCCCTTCACAATAATGTCATGGATTATTTTTACCAGCATCAGTTTAATGTCTCATCCAAAGAATGGTACTTTCAACAAACAGTATAGTTCCTGAATAGTACACTGGAGTCGCTGCATTAGTTCATGGACTGAGGTCAGAGGAGTGGAACGTGAACCCATATCTGTCAAACTGAAAGCCACTCAATCACCCAAGACTGAAAATATTTGAAAAACAATTGTATTTTAATGGAGATGATGCAATAATAAATCTGAACAAATGGTGAGACTGGTGTGACTAGATATTTAACCAGATTTTACAATACAAATGTTATGTAGCCTAAGGATAAATTAATCTAGCACTGCTGCCTCACAGCTCCGGAGATCCAGGTGTGGCCTTGACTTTTGGATGGAATTTGCATGTTGTCCCAATGACCACGTGGAGGTCCTCAGGATGCTCTGGTTTTCTCTCATCAACGCAGATTGGTTGGTACATTAATCAGCTAGGTTGAGGTTTGTAGGCCACGTTTGTAGTTGGGTGACAGGAGAAATTAGGAGGGGGGCAGAGTAGTTGATGGTGATGTTGACATGTGGTTGATGATGGTCACAGACGCAACCATTTAAATTTCTTGACATTTATTTCCAGGCATTTAAAGATTAGAGGGGAGTTTTTAAAGTTATGATGTTGCAAATGCTATGATTTTGTGAGGATGTCACAAAGCATTTAAGTAGAGAAAGACATGTTTGGCTTTAAACACACACATATTATATTCATATATATTTGAGATCATTTTAATTTCATTGTTATCAAAAGTATTTTCAATAATGAATACATTTTATCTACGAAAAGACTTGCTCACGGGAAATGGACTACAGTGCAGAATTTAGAAAGGTTAAAAGAAGTAGGAAAAGATAACTTAAGTGGTTATGGTTAGATATTGCTGATCTTAAATTTAAAAAAACCCCAATAGATTTGTACAGGAAATAATCTGAGAGAAATAAGATATTCTGTAGTTTGAGAAGCCAGAAAGACTTTGTTGGAAAATTGTGAAGCGAGTCCTCAATTAGGAGTCCAGATTTTCCTTTCAGCAGCAGAGTTTCATTAGATTTTCACTGTACCTCGGTACACGTGATAATAAACTAAACGTAACTGTCACCCACTGCTTTGAGACTCCCACTTATGGTTATTGGAGATCCTACTCAACGCAGCATCTACTTCTGCCGATTTGTGGCAGCAAGTAATTTTAACCAATCCGAATGAAGAATGCTCATTATGACACAGACACCAAACCATAAAAATTATAACAATTAACTCAAAGTAAAATCATGTACAGAAAGAGTTCATGAACTAAGAAACTTGGTAATGTCAAGGAAAGAGAGAAGGGATGAAGAGATAAATAAAAGAGGTCAAATAAAAATGGTGGTTGAATAGTTGCTGATATACTCCTGAAATATATGTGTTACAATATTTTCAAAGAACACTAAGTTGATAAGTTAATAGTTTTGTATTTAATGTATTCCTCTAACACCACCTTATTAAAAGATAGTTCTATCCATAATTAAAATACACTCAATATTTTAATGTAAATATTTTCATAAATCGAGAGGATGGACCATTGGCATCCCCCGCTTCCCCCTTCCTCTCTCCACCACCAATTTCCCTCAACCCTCATCTGCACACATCCATTTTATCTATGCACATAACATTAAAGCAGTATTCATGGAAAAAGTCATGTCACATTTAGAGCAACTTCAAGGAGACTTTAATAGTTGCTAACAGCGCAGAACAATATTGGGTTATATGACAATTCGATTTGCCATTCAGAATTATTTTATAAAGTAGGATAAATGCAAATATGTCTGTTGCCAAGAAAGAAAGATTTGGTGCTAGTTTCTTCTCTTACATTCTTTCTATTAATCCGCATATTATTTTGCCATAGAACAGGCCCCAAGTTAAATGTTCAAATGTAAACATATGCACTGCTAAATAACATGGATAAATGATTAATGTAGAATTGAATCAATTTATTTACATCATCACAGTTATAGTACTTTCTGAAGACGGTGGAAGACCATTTCATTTCACTAAACCAACTAATTTAAGAAAGTGTTTTGTTTATAAAATATTTTCAACAATATATTACTGAATATGTCGGCACACAGGACCTTTCTGACGAATATATTTGAAACCATTTGAAGAATACAATTTATTTTTAAAGTGTTTGGCAGTGGAACCAAGAGAATGGTTGGAATTTACAAATCAAAAATTTACTTTGCATGTGACTTCTATGGAGCCTAATCATCAAAATATTGTTTTAATGTGTTTTGTCTTTGTTTTCCATGTCAAATAAATATCAAATAATATATTGATTATTTAGCTAAATTACTTTCATATCAGGAACTTCAAATGATATTCTAAACTAAAGTGGCTTGTATTTAGTATTTGGTAAAAGGGTTGTAATGGTTGGTTAATCAAGAACATCCACTTGCTATTACAATGATTAAAAAATCATTGCTGGAAATCTAAAAAAAGCTGAAAAAGCTAAAGAAATAAGCAGCAGATCAGGACGTATCTGTGGGAAGAGATGCAGAGCCAATGTTTCAGGTCAAAGACCCTTCATTAGAAAGGTTCTGCCATATGGTTTTCAACTTGAAATGTTAGCTCAGTTTCTCTTCCTACAGGTGCAGCTGACCGGCTGTATGTTTCCAGCATTTTAATTTTAATTTTAAGCGTTCTGATGATATTGGGATCTGACAGAACATTTAAACTCAAAAGACAAAAGGCAGCGGATAGCAAGGTGAGCTGGCAAATTTGTGAGATGACCACTTAATTCCAATAAGATATCACAAGGAAAATGTTCTGGGTTTTGTTGCATCTGCTGACTGTTACCAAACCAATAAAAAAAAGACACAACGTGCTGCAGTGTCTCTGCGGGTCAGGCAGCATCTCTGGATAGAATATGTTTTGGATCAGGACCCAAAACATTGCCTATCCATGTTCTGCAGAGATGCTGCCTCACCCACTGAGTTACCCCAGCACTTTTTGTCTTTTTTTGTAAACCAGCATCTGCAGTTCCTCGTGTCTACATTTTCTCAAAGCAATCTCCTCTTGTCCCAACAAGCATGACAGGTTTCAAGTGATTTTATAAAATGCCCTCCAGCAGTAACAATTCAGACAACTTTATTGTGTTCACTCCATTTGTACATTAGTATATTTATCATCTCCCTATGAATCTTGTGAAACATTTCGCCTCTTTGCATGAAATGAACAGACAGTTTAGCCATTGTAGAAAGTCTGGTGCCAAGATGACACTGAATGAAACGGTGGAATACAGGAGGTCACCCAAAACTATTTTCAGTCCACCACAACTGTATTACATTTAAAAATAATCCCCTTAGTATACTTTAGAAAATGTTCATTCTTCTGCACACAGCATGCATCAAAATTCCTTGCAATATCACCTTGTAGCTACAATTATTGCAAAAAATAACAGAGGTATTTCCCTCTCACCTTTATTCTCTTGATTTCAGTCTAACGTGAAGGATGAGAAGAAAGCTTATTTTCTCTGGCTATCAATTATAGAATCTGATTTTTTTTTTAAATTGCTGAATGCAAATGAAGGCCAAATAGAAATGCCCAACTGCAAACATTAGTCACTCCCCTTTTTGGCAATATTTGTGAGCTTTGTACAAAAATAGTGTTTCTATATATTTTCTTAAATTTTCTTAAATAATATTATTGTTTTTAATCTGATGTAATTTACAATCATGAAAAAAAAACATTATTGTAGAAAACAACATTGTGAGGTAGTCTTCACACTTCAATCTTATGTTTGTGCAATGAATGACAGATATGCCTTTATGGTAAGTTCAAACTGAAGCGATGTACTTCAGTGATTTCAGCTTCTTGCTGGAAATCTGACCTATCACCCTGGAGAAGGACTGTATGAAGAAAAATGCTTCATTGTTTTGCATATGTTTACTTTCTATTTTGGCAATGAGTCCATATCTCTGAACTGGTTTTATGGTTAGTCTTGCTATTTACAAACTGTGATATTTTCTGGTGGTTGATGGAAAATCTGTTTTCCAATGAAAACTTAAAAGTCGTTATATTCTTTTCAATTATGGGTTAGATTTGTGAATTTTATGTTATATTTGCATTTGTGAACCGGTATGTTTGTACTATTCTTTTAACAGGTTAAGCTATTTATTGTTAATGTTTTGCCGAATTTATGCTCTGTCTGCAACAATATAATAGTTTGTAAGAGTGTTTCACTGTACACAGTACTTTACTGTTATGTGATTTTTCCCGTTATGCTTTTGTTCATGATGTTTGAATACATTAGTTTTATCTTTGTTTCCCCTTTTCCTGATTTTATTGCAAATTTCATATCAATGGAAACAATCGTCCGATACACTCAGTACTTTCTACATTCATCAAATACATAACAATAGATAATGAAGATATATTTTAAGCCTTCAATTTTAAATCTGCCTTTGTGAAATGTTATATATTAAGATTAATTGTTCTTGTATTACAAAAAAAGACAAAAAGTGCTGGAATAACTCAATGATTCAGGCAGCATCCCTGGAGAATATGGATTGGTGGTGTTTCAGATTGGGACACTTCTTCAGACTAATTGTAAGGAGGGGGGGAAGAGAGGAGGGGCAGGACAAAGCTTTGTCAGGTAATAGGTGAATACAGGCAAGGGGGAGGTTTGATAGGCTGATAGTTGGACAAAGGTCAGAGATGAAAAAGCGTGTCAGATAAAAAGATTGAAGAGTTGCAAATTGTAAAACCAAAGGAAGGAAAGGGTGAGGAGATAGGTGGTGTGTGGGAGAAAGAGGAGAGGGAGGAGAGGGTTTCTAGAGGATACCTAAAATTGGAGAATTCAGTGTTCATACGCTTGGATAATACCCAAGCAGAATATGGGCGGATAAACGGATCAGCATTTCATTAATTTTTTTTTTTGGAGAAAGCAATGGGGATAGAAAGAGTACATTTTGTGCCATGGTTGAAAGTATTAAGCTAATGTCTTTTTTTTTTACAATGCGGCCCAAAAGGAATCAATTATTCTTATGTTGCCATTCTTTATAATTTTGTACAAATACAAAACCAGTTAACAAATAGGCAAAGGGTTTCCGAAAAAAAATAAATATTTTCATTTGTGACTTGAAGGAATATAGCATAGAAAGGGTTAAAAGCCCTGTCCCACTGTACGAGTTCATTCAAGTGCTCTCCCGAGTTTAAAAGAAATCAAACTCATGGTAAGCATGTAGAATGAACGTAGCGGGTACGTCGGAGCTCGGGACGTCTCTTAGCGGCTCGTAACGCTAACGGCAGGTACTCGGGAAACGCGGTAAGCTCGTGGACATGTTGAAAAATGTCCACGAGAGCCCCGAGTACTTACGAGCGGCCATTACCGTAAATCTCCGAGTTCGAATCAGGGCAAACTCGGGAGAACTCTTGAATGAACTTGTACAATGGGACAGGGCTTGATGGCTTTTCTCTCACAAATAGAAAATATATGTCAAAGAGTTTGGGGACATGATGTAATTGAATGAACACAATGTACAAAACCAAAATATTATGCAATAGGAATTCATAGAGGTAATCCTCGCCCCTGTTGGAAAGGTAAACAGCTCAACTGAGAGATGAACAACTTCAGGACCATCCTTCACTTCACTGCTGGTTGCAGCTCATGCACGGACAGACCCTTTAATTTACGCGCAGCAGGAAATCACCCGGCATTGGGGTCAGGGCCTGATCCTGCATTCGAAGACCACACAATTCACACAACACATAGTAATTTTACAATTTAACAACAGTAACATCAATCATGCTATTCATTGTCCAAACAGCCAGCCACCCTGCTTGAGCATGTCATGCAAGCGGAGGTCTGGACAACACTACTTAACTACACAATGTGCATTGTATATCATGTATATAATCAGTCATTTTCACTGATTGGTTTTATAGGTATTTAGAAACGATTTTGTAATGCAGGAAAATTATCCTTCATGCATTCAGAGTTTTGAGTCTGATTTCTTGAGTCGCCGTTGTTTGGTTCCATGCTCCACTTATTGAATACTGATATATTTGAATTAAACCTCTGGTAAAATCTATTCTTTAAATACATCTTACCAGGGTTCAAAATTGAAAACATTCAGTTCTCTTAATAAAAAGAAACTTAAACAATAAGAAAATAACAAAAATGTTGTGAAATAGACAATCTGCTTAAATCTACAACGTGGTGATTTTGGTTCAAATCCAAGCCATTTTAGTTAGAGATAAAGATGATATTTTACTTATTGGAACATCCTATCCATGCAGCATTTACAGAATTGTATTTGCTACATCAAGTGAGATTTTCATATTTTCAGGAGTTAAATGTACAGAATAAACAACTGCATTTGTTCCATGACAGACTGCTTGATTTAGGAGATTTAGAATTGCCTCCAAATTCAAATTAAAAGAATAAAATAGTGCTCTGAAATATTCGTGGTATGTCATACAACTTTTGCCTTGTCCAGAGCTAGTAGCAAATGATGTAACAAAGTTTTGGTGGAATGTAACTAGCTCAGTTAGATATCTTGGTCAGCGTGGATGAGTTGGGCCAAAGAGCCTGTTTCCATGCTGTAAAATGACTCTGACTTAAACTTCTTGCTGAGTGCAGTTGCACAGAAATTGGTAACTTGATCAAGCATCAAGTGTATTTAATTGTCAAATGCGCTGTGACCAGAACAATGAACCTCTTACTTGCTGCAGTTTTAAAGGAACATTAAACACTGCAACACCACAAATGAATATACAATAAATGATCAATTATTCTATGTATTGCATGATTATTATTGATGTCTGAGCTTTGATATCAAAAAAGTGTAAACTATTCAGTCACAAAGTAGATATCTACACTCATTCAATCCTGTCCATATCTCATTCAACAAGGACATGGAAGCATCACGAGTTTTCAATTTACAATGTTGAGCCCAATTGTGAAGACCCTACAATTTACCACCATCATGACTAAAGATGATCAAATCAATGGTTTAGCTGATAAATTTGTTGAACTAAAGTTATTTTTAACCTCTTCATTGCTTCTCTGCTCAACCTGCTGCAGATCTATGTACAAACCATTTTGCAATTACATTTCTTTTAAAGTAATCCTGGCAGTCATTGAGTTTGTGAGAAAAAGTAGCCATGAGTTACATACACATTTTTGTCATTTGTCAAATGAAAACATCTTTATTTCATTTAGTTCTTCTCCTGCTTAAAAATAAATGTCTCCCATTGTTGTATAAAAGGTAACTCATTAGCAACATACAGAGCACATTATCTTTACTGAACCAATGTCAATTAATAATGAACAAACCTTCACCACCCTCCCTCAATCAGCATCGCCACCACTTGCATCATTCAGCCTCTCTTAGTCTCCACATAATCATGGATATTCCCTTTGTTAGTAATAGAGTCATAGTCATACAGCATGGAAACAGGCCCTTTGGCCCAACTTGCCACCACCAACCAACATGTTCCTACACTAGTCCCACCTACCTGCATTTGGCCCATATCCTTCTAAACCTATCCTATCCATGTACCTGTCCAAATGTGTTTTAAACATTGTGATAGTACCTGCCTCAACTACCTCCTCTGGCAGTTTGTTCCATATACCCACCAACCTTTATGTGAAAAAGTTGCCCCTCAGGTTCCTATTAAATCTTTCTTCCACACCCTTAAACCTATGTCCTCTGGGCGTTTAATTGATCTATTCCTCTCATGATCTTATACACTGCTATAACATCACCCCTCATCAGTTTCACACAGAGAGTGGTGAATCTCTGGAACTCCCTGCCACAGAGGGTAGTCGAGGCCAGTTCATTGGCTATATTTAAGAGGGAGTTAGATGTGGCCCTGGTGGCTAAGGGGATCAGAGGGTATGGAGAGAAGGCAGGTACGGGATACTGAGTTGGATGATCAGCCATGATCATATTGAATGGCGGTGCAGGCTCGAAGGGCCGAATGGCCTACTCCTGCACCTAATTTCTATGTTTCTATGTTTCAGTTTAGTTTATTGTCACGTGACCAAGGTACAGTGAAAAGTTTTTGTTGCATGCTAACCAGTCAGCAGAAAGACAATACATGATTACAATCGTTTAAGAAGGAACTGCAGATGCTGGAAAATCAAAGGTAAACAAAAATGCTGGAGAAACTCAGCGGGTGAGGCAGCATCTATGGAGCAAAGGAAATCGGCAACGTTTGCTCTCGACCCAAAACATTGCCTGTTTCTCCAGCATTTTTGTCTACCAACATGATTACAATCGATCCATTTACAGTGTATAGGTACATGATAAGGGAGTAACGTTTAGTGCAAGGTAAAACCAGCCAACTCCAATCCAGGATAGTCCAAGGGTCATCTAA
The DNA here is from genome assembly GCF_010909765.2 of Amblyraja radiata. Classification (NCBI taxonomy): domain Eukaryota; kingdom Metazoa; phylum Chordata; class Chondrichthyes; order Rajiformes; family Rajidae; genus Amblyraja; species Amblyraja radiata. Next base: position 28,089,720 of record NC_045981.1, read on the forward strand.
GAGGTAGATAGTAGTTCAGCACTGCTCTCTGGTTGTGGTAGGATGATTCAGTTTCCTGATAACAGCTGGGAAGAAACTGCCCCCGAATCTGACAGTGTGCATTTTCACACTTCTATACCTTTTGCCTGAAGGGAGAGGGGAGAAGAGGGAGTGGCCTGGGTGCAATTCGTCCTTGATTATGCTGCTGGTTTTGCCGAGACATCTTGAGGTATAAATGGAGTCAATAGAAGAGAGACTGGTTCGTGTGATGGTCTCAGCTGCGCCCATTCTTGCTACAATTTCTTGCGGTCTTGGATGGAGCTATTCCCAAACCAAGCTGTGATAAATCCTAATGAAATGCTTTCTATGGTGCATCTATAAAGTTGGTGAGAGTTGTAAGGGACATGCCAAACTTCCTAAGCCATCTAAGGAAGTAGAGGTGTTGGTGTGTTTTCTTGGTCGTTGCTTTGATATGGGTGGTCCAGGAGAAATTGTTGGTGATATTGACTCCTAGGAATTTGAAGTTTTCTACCATCTACTATGGGACCGTCAATTCAAACTTTGGTATGTGTACCGCTTCAATTCCTGAAGTTGATTACTATCTCCTTTGTCTTGCTGACATTGAGAGAAAGGTTGTTGTCTCGTAGAAACATAGAAATTAGGTGCAGGAGTAGGCCATTTGGCCCTTCGAGCTTGCACCGCCATTCAATATGATCATGGCTGATCATCCAACTCAGTATCCCGTACCTGCCTTCTCTCCATACCCTCTGATCCCCTTAGCCACAAGGGCCACATCTAACTCCCTCTTAAATATAGCCAATGAACTGGCCTCAACTACCCTCTGTGGCAGAGAGTTCCAGAGATTCATCACTCTCTGTGTGAAAAAAGTTTTTCTCATCTCGGTTTTAAAGGATTTCCCCCTTATCCTTAAGCTGTGACCCCTTGTCCTGGACTTCCCCAACATCGGGAACAATCTTCCTGCATCTAGCCTGTCCAACCCCTTAAGAATTTTGTAAGTTTCTATAAGATCCCCTCTCAATCTCCTAAATTCTAGAGAGTATAAACCAAGTCTATCCAGTCTTTCTTCATAAGACAGTCCTGACATCCCAGGAATTAGTCTGGTGAACCTTCTCTGCACTCCCTCTATGGCAATAATGTCCTTCCTCAGATTTGGAGACCAAAACTGTACGCAATACTCCAGGTGTGGTCTCACCAAGACCCTGTACAACTGCAGTAGAACCTCCCTGCTCCTATACTCAAAACTCAAGTCTCGACACCAGGACACGAGGTTCTCAATCTCCTTCCTGTACTCCGTCTCATCATTATTTGATATCTGACCTACAATGATGGAGTCATGTGCGAAGTTGAAAATTGATCCTAAGGAATAAAGTCCTAGACTGTTCACCCTCTCCCTTTAACTCAAGCCCTCGAGTCCTGGCAACATCCTCGTAAATCTCCTCTGCAACCTTTCCAGTTTAGCAACATCTTTCCTCCAACAGGTTGACCAAAACTCAACACAATACTCTAAATGTGGCCTCACCAATGTCTTGTGCAACAGTAACCAAACCTGCCAACACCTGTACTCAGTACACTGACGAATGAAGCCCAACGTACCTAACGCCTTCTTGGCCACCCTGTCTGCCTGTGACACCACTTTTAGGGGACTATGTACCTGCACTCCTAGATCCCTCTGCTTTACAACATTCCACAGACCCCTACCATTCACTGGGTAGGTCCTGCCCTGGTTAGACTTCCCAAAATGCAATACCTCACACTTATCTGTATTAAACTCCATTAACCATTCCTCAGCTTATCTGCCCAACCAATTAAGATCCTGCTGCAATTTTTGATACCCATCTTCGCTATCTACAATGACACCTGCTTCCATGTCATCTGCAAACTTGCTAATCATGCCTTGTATTTCTCATCCATTTTTCTCTGCACATTCCCCTTTTCTTTATAACTTAAAACATTTTTGATTTCTAACTTTACTAGCTCTGCTGAAAGGTCATCAATCCGAAATATTAATTCTGTTTCTCTCATCGTCGATTCCTGTTGTGATTTCAGATATCCAGCATCTACATTTTTTAAACTTATCTGTTGGATATTTAATTGTTTCTTTTCACCACTTCGACACAGTAAAAGATTATTCCTTCCAACCATTCTTGAGATGTGGAGAGAAAATAACAAAGTTGATGTTTCAATGACCTGACCTACTAAGCATTGCTTGCATTTTCTGCACTATTTTTAACGGATTTGAACTACAATTTATTGTTTTTGCCCTATCAAAAATAAGAGTATGGAATGACGCAATGTCAGTGACAGAGAAACTAGGAGAATGGAATGGTCTTTGTGAGGAATGAAAGGAAGAGGAATAATCCTTCCAGGAAATAGAATGAGAGGAAGTATGGTTGTCTTGTGGTTGAAAACCAACAAGGAAAATGTTAAATGTATTTATTAATAGACATCAATCACTGAACTACCCCTGGAAAATGAGATGAAATTGAAGTGAGGGACAGATGGACTGAAAGTGAGGAAATGATAGAAAATGGCATCAAGCGTGATGATATGTTGCTGTTCAGGATGCAATCTGGCAAGCACCAATAATACTGTAGGTACACAAAATTGCTGGGGAAACTCAGCGGGTGCAGCAGCATCTATGGAGCGAAGGAAATAGGCGACGTTTCGGGTGTTGCATTTCTTGCGGTTGCAACGGAAAGTGCCCGGGGAGGGGGTGGTGCGGGAGGGAAGGGAAGAATTGACGAGGGAGTTGCGGAGGGAGCGGTCTTTGCGGAAGGCAGACATAGGGGGAGATGCTTTGGGGCCACCTCCTGCACCTACACACAACTGACTGACTTCATCCACTTCACCACCAACTTCCATCCGGCACTCCAATACACCTGGACGATTTCCGACACTTCCCTACCGACACTTCCCTACCATTCCTTGACCTCACCATCTCCATCGCAGGGGACAGACTCCTGACCGACATACATTACAAACCCACTGACTCACATGGCTATCTGGACTACACGTCTTCCCACCCTGCCCCCTGTAAAGACTCCATCCCTTACTCCCAATTCCTCCGCCTACGCCGCATCTGTTCCCAGGATGAGACATTCCATACCAGGGCATCGGAAATGTCCTCGTTCTTCAGGGAACGGGGATTCCCCTCCGCCACCATAGATGAGGCTCACACCAGGGTCTCATCCATACCCCGTAACACTGCTCTCTCTCCCCATCCCCGCACTCGCAACAAGGGCAGAGTCCCTCTGGTCCTCACCTTTCACCCCACCAGCCGGCAAATACAACACATAATCCTCCGCTATTTCCGCCACCTCCAACGTGACCCCACCACTCGCCACATCTTCCCATCTCCCCCTATGTCTGCCTTCCGCAAAGACCGCTCCCTCCGCAACTCCCTCGTCAATTCTTCCCTTCCCTCCCGCACCACCCCCTCCCCGGGCACTTTCCGTTGCAACCGCAAGAAATGCAACACCTGTCCCTTCACCTCCCCCCTCGACTCAATTCAAGGACCCAAGCAGTCGTTCCAGGTGCGACAAAGGTTCACCTGTATCTCCTCCAACCTCATCTACTGCATCCGCTGCTCTAGATGTCAGCTGATTTACATCGGGGAGACCAAGCGTAGGTTGGGCGATCGTTTCGCCGAACACCTCCGCTCAGTCCGCAATAACCTACCTGAACTCCCGGTGGCTCAGCACTTCAACTCCCCCTCCCATTCCCAACCCGACCTCTCTGTCCTGGGTCTCCTCCATTGCCAGAGTGAGCAACAGCGGAAATTGGAGGAACAGCACCTCATATTCCGTCTGGGGACCTTGCGTCCGTATGGCATTAACATTGAATTCTCCCAATTTTGCTAGCCCTTGCTGTCTCCTCCCCTTCCTTAACCCTCTAGCTGTCTCCTCCCACCCTCCCATCCGCCCGCCCTCGGGCTCCTCCTCCTCCTCCCCTTTTCCTTCTTTCTCCCCCCCCCCCCACCCCCCATCAGTCTGAAGAAGGGTTTTGGCCCGAAACGTCGCCTATTTCCTTCGCTCCATAGATGCTGCTGCACCCGCTGAGTTTCCCCAGCAATTTTGTGTACCTTCGATATTCCAGCATCTGCAGTTCCCTTTTGAACACCAATAATACTGTTATCCCTGTACTAATTAAAGAGGAAATAGCCAGAGAAGACAGGAACAAAGATGGTGCTTATGCCCACAATGAGACAGGCATACAAGGGGCACAGATTATCCCTCATTCAAACACCTTTCATGTGGAGAAAGTGAGCCACTTAAACTAGTTTAGTTAAAGAAAGCTGATGGTGGATGGTGTGACATTTGTTCAAAGAAAGGGTCGTTGATTATGCTGTCAGGAAATGGCAGTAAAGTTTAGTTTAGAGATACAGCACAGAAACAGGTTGATTGGCCCACCGGATCCACAGCAACCATCGATCATCCATTCAGTTCGAAGATAGACACAAAATGCTGGAGTAACTCAGCGGGATAGACAGCATCTCTGGAGGCAAAGAATGGGTGACGTTTCGGGTCGAGACCCTTCTTCTACACGAAACGTCACCCATTCCTTCTCTCCAGCGATGCTGCCTGTCCCGCTGAGTTACTCCAGCATGTGTCTATCTTTGGTTTCAAGAGTCAAGAGAGTCAAGAGTCAAGAGTGTTTTATTGTCATGTGTCCCAGATAGGACAATGAAATTCTTGCTTGCTGCAGCACAACAGAATATGTAAACATAGTACATAACGCGAGAAAAAAAGTTCAGTGTGTATCCACATGCACACATGCTCAATAAATAAATAAACAAATATAGTGCAATAATAATAATATTCTGCTGTAGTTCAGAGCTTATTTGTTAAACCAGCATCTGCAGTTCCTTCCTATCCATTCAGTGCATCTAGTTCTGATCATCTAGTTCTGTATTCTAGGTCAACTCTGATCAAGAAGGCTCACCAGCATCTCTTCTTCCTGAGGAGACTGAAGAAGGTCCATCTGTCTCCTCAGATCCTTGTGAACTTCTACCGCTGCACCATCGAGAGCATCCTTACCAACTGCATCACAGTATGGTATGGCAACTGCTCTGTCTCCGACCGGAAGGCATTGCAGAGGGTGGTGAAAATTGCCCAACGCATCACCGGTTCCTCGCTCCCCTCCATTGAGTCTGTCCAAAGCAAGCGTTGTCTGCGGAGGGCGCTCAGCATCGCCAAGGACTGCTCTCACCCCAACCATGGACTGTTTACCCTCCTACCATCCGGGAGGCGCTACAGGTCTCTCCGTTGCCGAACCAGCAGGTCCAGGAACAGCTTCTTCCTACTCAACAGCTGTCACTCTACTCAACAACGTACCTCGGTGACTGCCAATCACCCCCCCACCCCCCGGACACTTATTATCACTTATTATTATTTATTCAAATCATTTGCTATGTCGCTCTTCCAGGGAGATGCTAAATGCATTTCGTTGTCTCTGTACTGTACACTGACAATGACAATTAAAATTGAATCTGAATCTGAATCTGAATCTGTATTATCCCACTTTTTCACCCATTCTCCTGCACATTAGATGGCGAGGCAGCAGCTCCATCAGCTGCTACCTCTCCATTCCAGTGACCTGGATGCAACTCTGATCTCGGAAACTGTCTTCGTAGAGACGTGGGGATTGGTAAATGGGCACTGTAAATTGTTCCTAAAGTAGAATCGGGGGGAGTTAATGGAAATGTGGGAAAATAAAACGAATGGTGTTACTGGATGTTCCTGGCTTGGATTCGGTGGCCGAAATGACTTTATGATCACGGACAGAAAATACTGGAGACACTCAGCAGATCAGACAATGTCTTTGGGAAGAGTTTGCAGAGGTAACGTTTCACCTCGAAGACCTTTTCTGATCCGTTCAGTGTTTGTTTCTGAATAAAAGTCCAGCTTCCTTATCTACACGGCGACCTCTCGGCCCGTTTACCTCAGACTAGCAGCGATGCCACGAGCTCCTGGCCGCCGGTGGGCGGGACCTCTGGGGCCGACAGCTGATTGGTCCTGGCCTCCAGGTGACGCAATGGCGGTGACGTGGCGGTGGGGCGGGATTGGCAACCGCCGTGTGAAGGGGAAAGGCGCGGCGGGACAACGCGAGCAGGGCGATGAGATGAGGTGGGTGCAGTCGGCTTTTGGCTCGGGTAGTACCAAAGATATTAGAGGGTAGTACTAGCCATTGTCCTGGCTGCGGTGGGGTGTCTCCTGCTCCGGTAGAGCGTCTGGATGTTGTGTTGAAGGGAATCGGGGGGACGCCCGCAGTCCGGCGGGATCTGAAGAGCGGGCAGCGTCAACGGTCAGCGGGCGCTGGCTCGCGGGGTTGGGGGGGGCGTCAACGGTCAGCGGGCTCTCTCCCAGCCGCTCCATGACCGCTACCTCGCCCAGCGCCAACCGAGGCGACCTACCTCCCCGCCGGTTAAACACTGTCTGTCCGCTTCGTTCCTCCCGTTGTTCCCATCGGCGAGGCGTGGCACAGGGGAGCGACAGTGGGAGGGGGGCAGTGCCTCTGATCGCCGCCGCTGCTGCTGCCATCGTCTTCCCTCGTTCTTCATTGTTATCTCGGTTGTGCGATGTGAATTCGCCGGTTAATTTGCTTCCTTGTTGCGACTAATTGTTTAACTATGTTATCAGGGCCATTGTGTGTAGCGTAAACCAAAGAAACATTTTAAATAAACCGTGGGGTGGTCTTGAAACAAACGACAGATAGATGATGGGGAAGAAGGGAGACAAAGGAAAATGGAAATAAGACATGGATTACAACAACCACCACTCCCACTAACCTTGAACGTATCTGACTTGCCCTGTCCTTCCTATGGTGGTTACAGTAACTTGACGCTGAGCCATATATTGAGGTGATTGCCGAAGGGCTTGGTCAGAGATTTGAATTTTAGGGAGAGCTTTGTATGAAAAGGTATGGATGGGAAATTTTGGAGCTGAAGGTTTGAGCAGGTGAACGTTTTATTACAAAACAATTACACATTCAACCTCTTTACTATATTCATCTCTCCCACTTCCCACCCTTTTCCTAGAAACACTTTACTGCTGCTATAACAGTTTCCTTCTCAATGTAGTAATCAAATCTACCTTCACTCTGGCTCTTTTAATATTTATTTTGTTACTTTTGGTTCATTTACTTATCACACTATTCCTACATCCTCGAGTTCTTGACCCCCTTACCCCTGTGGCACCCATGTTCTTCATCCCTGGAATAATTGTGATCAGTCTGCCATGCGCCCACTCCACATTCTGCTCATCGTTCTTAAAGTGTGGTACAAGGACTGGTCAAGACTATTCCAGTTGTAGCCTAACCAATGTTTGATAAAGCTTCCTTGTGACTTTCTTGTTTGTGTCAGATTGTTGAATTGCTTACTACATTACTTCACTTGGTGTTTTGGTGTCATGAAGTGCACTTAATTAGATTTGTTCCTGCAAACAGTGATTTCATGTGCAGCTATTTGACCCATAAAATCAATTATCATATATTTCAATATAAACTAATCCTATCTCTAATGTCAATACCATTCCTTGGATCATAGCAGCTCATTAGTGTAAGATGAGTATTATGTTCCTTCAAGATATGGGGACTAAACCTGTCTGAAAGTGAGGTGTCATAGGTAGACAAAAATGCTGGAGAAACTCAGCGGGTGCGGCAGCATCTATGGAGCGAAGGAAATGGGCAACGTTTCCCTCCCTTCTTCAGAGGGAAGTCATTTTCAGTCTTTTCAAATTTGTGCATGATGACCGCATGAGTTGAAGGACTGAAATCAAGTATGTTATGTATGGCTTTATCCTTGGAAAAAAGTGCATGTAGTTGAGAAACTATGACCGATTCACAAACCATGTCAGGCAGTGTAGATATCATATAACCATGATATGCTAACAACTCCCTGCACTTGTGATGTCCACTTTTTCACCATACCTAAGGCTAATTTACACTTTAACTTGCTAATTTGCAGTTTCTTCCTGCATGCAGCATGGGCTAAAAGTTGCATTTATTCATTGTATTTTTAATTAATTCAAATGTACAATATGTGCTATTCTCAAACACTGTTCTCAACGTGATATTGGACCAGGTGACCAAAATCTTGGTCTGAGAGGACACTAATGGACTCCTTGAATGGAAGGAATTCCGGTGATTAAGATATGCTGTGAATTGTTTGGTGGTGTTTAAAGTTATGATCAAGTAGCAAAAATAGAGGAGAATGAATTATCCAGCTAATGTGGATAAGAGTTTGAGACAAGACCAATGAGGATGAAAACTTTGCAAATACACTAAATGCTGGAGTGTCGGGTCAGGGCCCTTCTTCAGACTGATTGCAGAGGTGGGAAAAAGAAAAAAAGCCGTGTCTTTCCTTGGTAAACCAGAATTGCAGTTCCTTGTTTATAATTAAACATTATAATCAGGTAGATGCTGAATGGGAGCTGATGTGGGCAGGCAATTAGAAGGATGATGGGTGAATGGGACTGGTTACCAATTTGGATTCACGCAGCAATATTTTCGATTAATTTTATGAACTTGTTGAGAATAGAATGGAAGACATACCAGGAGAGAATTGGGGAAAATTGAATTAATTTAAAAGCGAGGATGGGTGATTTGACCTGAGATTTGCAGAGGCAGATGAAGGCAGTCATAGTGATGACAGAAAAGGTGTGTTGACGTTCATGTCAGGATCCAGGGTGCAATGCAGTCTGACTATTAATCAATTTCCAGGAAGAATGAAGTGGGAAGTTTGTGAGCAAAGCAAAAGTGTGGACCATTTATGGTTCTGATGAGAAACCTAAGAAGGGTCTCGACCCGAAATGTCACCCGTTCCTTCTCTCCATAGACGCTGCGTGTCCCGCTGAGTTACTCCAGCTTTTTGGGTCTATCTGAGGAAACTTAAATATCAAACAAAGCGGTCTGACAATTTTAAAGGAAATGGACAGGTCAAAATATGGTGTAGATTTGACAGTAAGTGATGTTTTGCCTTGCAGCACTATTTATTTCACATTAGAATTCTATTTAATGAAATGCAATCCTTATTTAAAGGGCAAGTAGATAATTTCCTATGGGAAATGATCAGAAGTCAAGATGAGGCTGGGCAGATCAGCCATGATCATACTAGACAACGGGGCAGATGAGGGTCTAAGTGACCTGCTGCTGGTTTCGTTTTCTTGCATTATGCTCAGTGTTCAAACTGCTGTAGTCCAAGTTGCCGAAACATACTCTTAAGTCAATGACCTTAATCCATTATCTTGAGTTACCATAATTTGTGAAGGAGTTTTAAATGTTAACCATTCCATCCTCTTTACAACTTCTCCATTCTTAGCTGTCTCCAGGTAGTAAACATACCTGCAGTAGCTCTGGAAGCCACCAATAGATTCCAAGTGTGTGGGAAGGAACTGCAGATGCTGGTTTAAACCAATGATAGACACAAAATGCTGGAGTAACTCAACAGTACAGGCAGCATCGCTGGAGAGAAGGAATGGTGATGTTTTGTGTTGAGGCCCTTCTTCAAAAGGGTCCAAGTTACAGCTTCAAATTCTCTATTCTGTACTCTTGGGAGATCTGACCAAGGCTTAGACCACAGAAGCAGTCCCGAGAAGCAGCCCCTTTCGTTAGTTTCCAAAGCAAATACCTTAAGTGGCTTGCTGTTGTGAACCAGCAACCTATGATCGGTGTCCGTAATAAACTAGTTCAGTTGTTTGTATACATGGTTTTTTTTCCCACATGAATTTTGTAAGTGAGTAGTGTTATTTCATGTTTAAGAAGGAACTGCAGATGCTGGAAAATCGAAGGTAGACAAAAATGCTGGAGAAACTCAGCAGGTCCATAGATGCTGCCTCACCCGCTGAGTTTCTCCAGTGTTATATCATATCTCAGATTTATAGTCATAGAGTGATACAGTGTGGAATTTAGGCCCTTCGACCCAACTTGCCCACACCGGCCAACATGCCCAATCTATACTAGTCCCACCTGCCTGCACTTGGTCCATATCCCTCCAAACTTGTCCTATCCATGTGCCTGTGTCGCTGTTTCTTAAACATTGGGATAATCCCAGCCTCAACCACTTAGATACCTATTTCATCTTTTCCCCTTCATCTTGAACTTGTGTCCTCTGGTCCTCGATTCCTCTACTCTGGGCAAGAGATTCTGTGCATCTATTTCTCTCATGATTTTATACACCTCTATAAGATCACCCATCGTCCTGTTGTGCTTCAAGGAATAGAGACCCAGTCTACTCAACCTACTACCCCCCCCCCCCCCCCCCAGAGGAGGATGTCCCAAAATGCAATACCTCACATTTCTCTATTAAAGTTTTTGGAAGTTGTTTGTTAGTTCCCAAGGGTTAATTTCTGTACCAAAACTGCCATAACATGGGTACACAGTATCGATAATAAAGCTTAAAATGGGAAAACAAAGTAAATTTACTAATAAATTCGCTAATGCAGCCACCCTGGGCTGCTCTGCAAAACAGAAATTGCCATATCACAAAATGTCAGGCTTGAGTGTTTCGACCTGTATTTAACATGTTGTATTTGATTTTCACTTGTATGCTGCTCCACAACAGTCTTGTCTGAGTATGGTAATTTTTGTAGATTTAAAACCATTCTATTCAGATATGTGAAAGATGTTTCATTTTGTCAACATTTGTTTTGCTGCTGGTTTGAGATTCTAGTGCCTGGTGAGTTTAGGAGCAATGAAACCTCATTAGCATCTGAATCTGATGGTCTGCACTGTCAAACTCAACTTGGCTATTGGCAATTGATGGAAAGAGCACAATTTCTCGCCACAATGTTTCCTTTTGTTGGAGAATATTGAAAAGAGGGGACACCTTTTTCAAAAAGAATCACAGATAAGGTATATCTTTTTTTCCCCACATGAGTATGATTTTTGTTGGAACTCTCTCGGAATTGTGGAAATGTTTTTTTTTTAGTATTTCTAAGACATGGGTGGAACAAATTCTTGATAAACAGGAGATAAAAGATAATCATGGGTACAGGATTATGGAGTTTGGGTTACAATCAGTTTAGACAAGGTCTTGCAAAATGGCAGAGCAGAGGCGAAGGGTCAAGTGGACAACTCTTTCCTATTTTCATATGATGGATCAATCAATGCATAGTTCGATTCAAATTATTTAAGTTTTGTATGGTCCAATTATGTCTTAAAATGGGTTTTTTTTAAGGCTAGGGAAGGGTCAATATGATGTTGACATATATTGACATAGAGATTAACACGCATAATATGGCTATCTTCCTCATGTCATTTTCTGGAGAAGTTACCCTGCTATTTCCTCTGCTTGTTAACCAGTATACTGTCTATGTGAGGGTACACACAATTGCTGGGGAAACTCAGCGGGTGCAGAAGCATCTATGGAGCGAAGGAAATAGGCGACGTTTCGGGCCGAAACCCTTCTTCAGACACGTTTCGGCCCGAAACGTCGCCTATTTCCTTCGCTCCATAGATGCTGCTGCACCCGCTGAGTTTCCCCAGCAATTGTGTGTACCTTCGATATTCCAGCATCTGCAGTTCCCTTTTGAACACTACTGTCTATGTGAGTTCACTTTGAGAGTCGTGTATCCTGTTCACCTCAATTCACTGGCTGATACTATTGGCAGTGAATACATTGTTTTATGTATGAGAAAAATATTTTGGTTTACTTGCAGAACTAACCAGTTGATGTGATAAAGATAAAATCCCATTTAAGATTTAGCGTTGTTAACTGCTGGAGTGGGTGGGATAATTTAACTTCCCCTGCTGAATACAAAACATTAGCCAAAGTTCTGGTTTGTATTAAATAGACTGTACGGTGTGTATTTTGGCTAGAGTTTATTATAGGTTTTGAAGAAGGCAAGGGAACCCATTACTTGTTAATTCTACACAAGTAATTTTATGAAATGGTGGCATAATTGGTCAATGAAGACTTTCCTTTGCAGATTAGAATGTGCCAAATTGCTCTAGAGTTGGATTTTAATTAGTGCAATTGGTGATTCTGCTCCAGATGAATGGCCCTAACTATGGTTTTCATTCTAATTTCACTCTTTTGTGATTTGCAATATTTTCATTGCTCTAATTCATTCAATCATTTTAAGGAGTTAAATACTCCAGAGATCCTGAGCAGATATATCTGAGGACATTGTGGGAATCTGGAGAGGAAATTGCGGGAGCCCTGGTTGAAATTTACGAGTCGTCTTTAAATACAGGAGAAGTGCGGGAGGATTGGAGTATGGCAAATGGTGAGCCTCTATTCAAGAAGGGCTGCAGGGAAAATACTGGGAATTATAGGCCAGTGAGCATAACATCTGCAGTTAGAAAGTTAATAGAGAGTATTCTAGGATAGGATATACATGCATTTAGATGGGCATGGGCTGATTAAGGATAGTCAGCATGGTCTATTGCTAGTCAGCTGATTAGATAGAAAATTGGCTTCATGGTAGCAAGCAGAAGGTGATGGTGGAAGGTTGCTTCTCAGACTAGAGGCCTGTGATTTTTGGTGTGCCTCAGGGTTCGGTGCTGAACATGTTGCTGCTGGGCCTGTTGCCCATTGGATGAGAACATACAGGGCAAGATTAGCAAGTTTGCAGAAGATACAAATATGTGTGATTTTGCAAATAGTGAAGACTTCTGCTCCAAACTGGAGGACGAGACAGATGTTCGGCAGCTGTGGCAGGGCCTGAATGCAATCACCTCCTACAAGGCAAAACCAGGAGGCAGCTCGAATGTCAGTGTAACACCACTCCCTGACGAGCTCAATGCATTTTACGCACGCTTTGACAGGGAGAATACTGATGTACCTTCCCGATCCCCCATTCGCTGTGATGGCATTTCCGTCTCAGTCACAGAGGCCGATGTCAGGAAATCCTTCAGAGGGGTGAACCCCCGAAAAGCACATGGTCCTGATGGTATACCCGGTCGTGTTCTAAAAACCTGTGCGGACCAACTGGCGGGAGTTTTTACGGACATTTTCAACCTCTCACTTCTGAGGTCCCCACCTGCTTTAAAAGGGCATCAATTATACCGGTGCCCAAGAAGAGGAAGGTGACGTGCCTCAATGACTATCGACCAGTGGCACTAACGCTGGTGGCGATGAAGTGCTTTGAGAGATCATGGAGCAAATCAACTCCTACCTCGACAAAAACCTGGACCCACTGCAGTTCGCGTACCGACACAACAGATCAACGGTGGATGCGATCTCGCTGGCCCTCCACTCCGCACTGGACCACTTGGACAACAAAAACTCATATGCCAGGCTGTTATTCATTGATTACAGCTCGGCATTTAACACAATCATCCCCTCCAAACTGGTTACCAATCTCGCAGAACTGGGTCTCCGCGCATCCCTCTGCAACTGGATCCTCGACTTCCTCATCCACAGACCACAGTCTGTTCGTATTGGTGGAAATGTGTCAGCCTCGATAACAATCAGCACGGGAGCACCTCAAGGCTGCGTGCTCAGCCCCCTGCTGTACTCACTCTATACCCATGACTGCGTAGCGAACCACAGTGCGAACTCCATCATCAAGTTCGCTGACGACACCACTATTGTGGGGCGTATCACTGATGGGGATGAGTCAGAATACAGAAGAGAGATCGAGCAACTGTCCATATGGTGCCAGCGCAAAAACCTGGCCCTCAACACCAGCAAAACCAAGGAACTGATTGTGGACTTTGGAAGGAGTAGGAGGGGGACCCACAGCCCCATTTATATCAACGGGTCGATGGTTGAAAGGGTCAAGAACTTCAAATTCCTGGGCGTGCACATCTCTGAAGATCTTTCCTGGTCCGAGAACACTAACGCAATTATCAAAAAAGCTCATCAGCGCCTCTACTTCCTGAGAAGATTACGGAGAGTCGGATTGTCAAGGAAGACTCTCTCTAACTTCTACAGGTGCACCGTCGAGAGCATACTGACCGGTTGGATCGTGGCTTGGTTCGGCAATTTGAGCGCCCTGGAGAGGAAAAGACTACAAAAAGCAGTAAACACTGCCCAGTCCATCATCGGCTCTGACCTTCCTTCCATCGAGGGGATTTATCGCAGTCGCTGCCTCAAAAAGGCTGGCAGTATCATCAAAGACCCACACCATCCTGGCCACACACTCATCTCCCTGCTACCTTCAGGTAGAAGGTACAGGAGCCTGAAGACTGCAACAACCAGGTTCAGGAATAGCTACTTCCCCACAGCCATCAGGCTATTAAACCTGGCTCAGACAAAACTCTGATTAAACTCTGATGAAACGTCTGAGGAAGGGTTTCGGCCCGAAACGTCGCCTATTTCCTTCGCTCCGTAGATGCTGCTGCACCCGCTGAGTTTCTCCAGCAGTTTTGTGTACCTTCTGATTATTAATAACCACTTTCTGTTATTTGCACTTTACCAGTTTATTTATTCATGTGTGTATATATTTATATCATGGTATATGGACACATTTATCTGTTTTGTAGTAAATGCCTACTATTTTCTGTGTGCTTAAGCAAAGCAAGAATTTCATTGTCCTATACAGGGACACATGACAATAAACTCACTTGAACTTGAACTTGGTTGTGAAAAATTGCAGCGGGATCTTTATCGACTGGCCAGGTGGGCTGAGGAATGGTTACTGGAAATTAATATGGAAGAATGTGAGGTATTGCATTTTGGGAAGTCTAACATGGGCAGGGCCTACACAGTAAATGGTAGGACTCTGGGAAGTGTTGTAGAGCAGAGGGATCTAGGAGTGCAGGTGCATGCTTCCATGAAGTGGAGTCTCAGGTAGATAAGGTGGTCAAAAAGGCCTTTGGCACATTGGCCTTCATCAGTCAGAGTATTGAGCGTAGAAGTTGGGAGGTCATGTTGAAGTTGAATAAGACGTTGGTGAGGCTGCATTTAGGGTATTGTTTTCAGTTCTGGGCACCATGTTATAGGAACAATGGTGTCAAGCTGGAAAGGGTACAGAGAAGATTTATGAAGATATTGGCAGAACGAGAGGGTCTGAGCTATAGGGAGAGGTTGAGTAGGCTGGGACTCTATTCCTTGGAACACAGGAGAATGAGGGGTGATCTTATGGAAGTGTAAAAATCATGAGAGGAATAGATCAGGTAGATGCACAGTCTCTTGCCCAGAGTAGGTAAACAAGGACCAGAGGACATGGGTTTAACGTGAAAGGGGAAAAATTTAATGGGTATCTGAGGAGTAACTTTTTCTCACAAAGGTTTGTGGGTCTACCAGAGGAGGTAGTTAAGGCAGGGACTATCTCAACGTTTAAGAAACAGTTAGACAGATAGATACATGGATAGGACAGGTTTGGAGGGATATGGACCAAATGTGGGCAGGTGGGAAATTTTGGCCGGTGTGGGCAAGTTTGGCCGAAGGGCGTGTTTCCACGCTGTATCACTCTATGATTCTGTGTTAAATATGGTTCAGCAAATGCAAAAACTAAAGTGCTCTGATTGCATCAGAAAATGACGTTTTTAAAAACTGCAGCCAGAAATGCTAGAAACTCTCAGCGATCAGGGAGCATCAATGGAATGAAGTAGTTCATGTTTCAGATGTGAGACCCTTTATGAGAGAGAAAGTACGTTTTTTCAGTTTCACCCATCTTCCCTGTTACTGAAACTAGTTTGTTTTCTCTGAGCCTGAAACTTGAACTCAGTTTTTCTTTTCAAGGATGTTAACTGACCTGATAGTTACTAGAGCTGGGTGCAGAAATATGGAGAAACGTAAGAGCCATAGATTTGTAGAAGATTTAGCAAGCCCCAAATCTGACTAGCTTTAAAGAACATTTCGAAGGATCGAGTTGGTGGCATTTAAGACTTTATCTGGCTTCAGCACTCATTGTAAAGACTACCACCCCGAATCGTCACCGAGCAGTGTTCTCCAGAAATGTTGCCTGTCCCACAGTTATTCCAGCGTTTTGCGTCTATCTTCGATGTAAACCAGAATCTGCAGTTCCCTCCTGCACATTTCTACTTTTTTTCGAGCCAGTATGTTACATTGGTACAAAGAGCCTACTACATCCACCTTGAGCAATTGCAGGTTTAGTGTCGTTTCGTTTTGTTCACGTACTGATAGAAACTATATAACATATTTATCGCATTCTTTCAAACAGGTTTTAGCTGTACAAATTCTTCATCACGTTAATTGAAAATGCAGTTTTCCACGTGGATCTCTGTGAGAGTTAAAGGGGCGGAGATAAAGTTTTGACTGGCTCGCACTACGCCACCTATCCCAGAACGTGTTGTGTATTTTACCAGACGAAGTCTGCTCGAAGACGCCCGCCAAGAGATCCTGAGAATCGGCCCGTGGAAGCGCCGAAATTTAGCACAGTTCGGAGTCAAGTTCCCAATTCTCCGCAAGTCTGGTGTTAGCTTAACTACTCGTCGAAAATAAATCCGACGAAGGGACGAAACGAAGCATTTACAAGCATTATTACAAAAACGGATATCTGGAATATAACCTTCAGGGGCATTATTGCCGTTGACTGGATTTCAAAGGTCAACAACTTTATTGACTCGGGTAAGTTCGATCTTCTTTGAGAAGTTTCTTTACAGTAGATTTTGAGTTAAGTGCGAGCAGTCAGCATTTCGAGCATGATGTCATGGCTCATGTTTGTTAAGGCGTATGCTGGACGATTCCCGTAGTTTGTCGCCCCCTGTAGATAGAGTGCCGAGTTTGGAGCCGATTCAGCTAAATTTTATTCCTTTAGTTTTTCAAATACGTTTTTGTAATCGTCAACCAAAAAAAGTGATCCTTGCATGTAGTAATTAGGTTCGCATGGGCTGCTTTCAGTTATGATTTCGCAATGGAAATGTTGTGTCTGGCGCAGTTTTGCAATTGGAACTAAAACCGAAGCGCTAGTAAGATAATTAATCCAAGTAAAACGTTGAGATGGAAAGCAAAAACAAAATATCGTGTTGTAATTAGGGCAGTTACAAGGGTGCTTGTCAGTTGCTCTCTTCGGTTGACAGTTGTTTGAAAGTTGCTAAACCGAATCGCTCAATTGCCGCCATTAAAAGATGAGGAAGCACGTTTAAACTGTATTTGAATATAATGCCAGCATGTAGTGGAAGGAAAAAAACTAAAAATAGATTTTTTTTTTAAACAGTTTTTTATATCAGTGTCTAACAGAAGCCTGAATACTTTGCACCAAATGATTGGGAATTATTGGAACCATTCTTAGGTATGGGATTTGCTTATATTTGGGGGGGGGGGGGGGGGAAGCATGTTCTGATCAGGTATAGTCCTCGTAGCATTGTACAGGGGAGGTCTGATTTAGTTCTGAGACGGTTTGAGGGTAGTAGGGTAGTTGTTTTCTGCCTGAACTTTAGTGCTACATTCAAAAAGTCCTTTACGGTAGGCTAGTCCGGAAAATTGGGTCACAGTGGGTTACTAAATCAGTGACAACATTGGTTGATCATAAAAGTCAGGGTAGCAGTGGAGGGGTACTTCTCTGACTGGAGGTTTGTGATCAGTGGTATTATGTGTGGATTAGTGCTGGGTCCTCTAATATAATTTTGGATGAAAATGTAGGTGGTCTGATTAGTAAGTTTGCAATCAACAATGAAAATTGATGGGCTTGTGGACAGGTAAGATGGTTATCAAGGAAGACAGTAGTTACATTGATCAGTGGGAAACCTGTGCAGAGAAATGGCAGATTAAGTTGAATTTGGACAAATGTGGGGTGATGTATTTGGGAGGTCAAATGCAGGAGGAAAATAAACAATAAATAACACACACCAGGACCCACACATGCTGATTTACAAAAAAATAATGGTAGGACCCTGAGAGGCATTGATGTGCAGAAGGATCTTAGTGTGCAGGCCCATAACTGCCCGAAACACAGATGACAAGGAAATAAGTAGGGTGTATGGTATGCTTTCCTTTATTGGTTGGAGCATTAAATATAAAGGTTGGCAAATAAAAACAAACCATCAGAGATAACTCAATAGGTCAGGCAGCATCTGTGGAAGTAAATGAATAGAAGAAATGTGTTGAGTCTCGACCCAAAACTTCAACCATCCATTATTTCCAGAGATGCTGCCTGTCCCACTCAGTTACTCCAGCATTTTGTGTCTATCTTAAATTAACGGAATCTGTGTTTTTTGGGGTCAGGACCATTCTTCAGGCTGCTGGAGTAGAAGGGAGATGACTAGAAAGAGATGAGTGGATAGGGTTGGATAAACACTGGCAAGTGATGGGTGGATCCAAGTGAGGAAGGTTTCATTGGCAGATGTGTCATGTGGGGAAGAGAAGAGTAAAGGAAATCAAGGCTGGTGGTGGAGAAGACAAAGTTACAAATGGCAGAGCCTGATAAGAAGGAAGGTGGAGCGAAACGTAGACCCAATGGGAGGGATGGGTAAAAGGGAACTGAGAAGAAAAATGGGGGACTTTGAGTAAGGAGGGATGTGAGAATAGCATATGGAGGAGCTAATGGAGAGAAAAGGTACAGGGTGACAGGACAAGGGTGTTGGAAAGAAAGTTGTGAGGGAGTTGGTGGTGGTAAATGAACAAGGTGGTTACCTGAAATTGGAGAATTGAATTTTCATAACCAGTTGCTAGCTGTTTATTTTCCAGTTCCCATACTTAAATGTCTGTTTTCTGCCTTCACTGCCAGAGAGGCCACATTGCAAACTAATATCTCCCTGCAAATTGAGTTCTCGTCTGAGAAGATGCCTACAGCAGCTGACATATCCATCCTGTCAAATCCAATTGAATGAGTGCTGATCTCGCAATCACTCATATGTACAGGGGCATGTAGAAGTCATGCGATCATAATGGAGAGGCAGATGGGGGTGGTGAAGAGAGATTTGTATTGCCTGTGAAGAAAGGTTGAACAAACTTGGATAGCTTTCTTTGGCGATTTGGGGTGCGCTAATAGAAGTATATACAATTATGAGAGGCAGAGATAGTGAAGCTAGTCAGAATTTTTATCCCAGAATTGAAATGCTAGAGGACATAGGTTTAAGATGAGAGGGGGAAGGTTTTTAAAGGATATGTGCAAGTTGTTTTTGCTCAGTGGTAGGTGCTTGGAAAGTACTTCATGGGGAAGTGGTAGAAGGATACAAGTAATGGATGGTGTTGTAGATAAAAAAGATGATTATCAAAAATTACAGTAGGATCTTCATTAATTGGGCGTAGACTAAAGCCTGGTTAATGGATCTTAATGCAGATAAGTGCGAGGTGTTGCTTTTTGGCAAGTCAAACCAGGGCAGGACCTTCAGAGTGAATGGTAGGGCTCTGGGGAATATTGTAGAGCAGAGGGATCTAAGAGTGCAGATACATTGTTCTTTGAAAGTGGCATCGCATGTAAATGGGGTGATTAAGAAGGCTTTCAGCACATTGATCTTCATCAGTCAGGGTATTGGGAATAGAAGTTGGGATGTTATATTACAATTGTTTAAGTTGTTACTGAGAGCACATTTGGAGTATTGTGTTCAATTTTGGTCACCCTGTTGTAGGAAAGATGTAAACTGGAAAATGCTGAGAAGATTTACGAGGATGCTGCCAGGACTTGAGAGTTTGCACACAGAGGGGAGTGGGTGCATGGAATGAGCTTCCAGAGAAGACAGTTGAGGAAGGTACTATAACATTAAAAAAACAAAAACATTTGGACAGGTACTTAGATAGGAAAGATTTCGTGGGATATGGTCCAAATGCTAGCAGGTGGAACTAATGTAGATGTGGCATCTCGGTCGTTGGGCCAAAGGGCCTGTTTCCATAATGTATAACACTGATTCACTAAGACCAGCAGCGTTTTGTATCATTTAGACACAAATAAACAGGTCGAGTATGGGAAGTAAGCAAAAAATGCGGGATAAACCCAGCGGGTGAGGCAGCATCTATGGAGAGAAGAAATAGGCGATGTTACGGCTCGAGACCCTTCTTCAGTTGAGAATGGGTATATGGGTTATGTGAAGTAAGAGTCGAGTCTGGTGTTTAATTGTCATATGTACTGAAAACAAAACGGGGAAATTACTTCTTGCAGTAGCATTACAGATCTGTAAAACACAATACTCATGGATAACATAAAAAACAAAGTTCAATAAATTAAAAGGAAACAGTATCAGTGCGAATAAAGCCGAAAGTCCCCAATGCAACCAGAACAGTACATAGTTCATGGTTTAGATGGTGTTTGTAGTGTTCAAGAGCCTGATAGTTGGGGAAGAAACTGTTGCTGAACCAGGAGGTCATTGTTTTGCAGTTTCCTATACTGCCTTCCCAATGGCAGAAGTGAAATGAACATGTGGTCGGGCCCTTTTTAAGGCAGCACCTCCTACAGATCCATTTGATGATGGACCCCTACCGAGCACTCCATCACTTTTTGTAATCCCCTTTGTTCCTGGGCTGTGATACAACCACTCTACATGCTCCCTCACGTACACCTGTATGCCAATCGCACCTCCTATGCTGATGGTTATTAAGGAAGAAGTGTTGTTGCCAATTCGTACCAACTGGTCTATTTATGAGGAAGTCAAAGATCCATTTGTGCAGAGATGCAGTTCCCTGAGCTTGGAAACAGTTTGGAGGGGATAATGGTGTTGATCGTCGTTGGTGGTGATGGGATTAGTTAGATTGGCTTTGTGGTCAGTGCAGATGTGGTGGGCAAAAGGGGTTGATCATGTTTCACATTATGGAAAAATTTGGTGTTCTGATTTATTTGAATTTGACTGCATATTGTGTGCTTTCCATGCTACAATAAAGCTATGTACACATTAACACTTGAGGCTTTTGTAGTTGACACACTTGCAACCTTGCCATTCACACCTCGTTATCCATTTTTGTTACAGGGTTCTTTTTATAGAAACAAAATTTAGAATTCACTAACAATTGTATCACTTTGTAGCATTTCTCCTACTTGCATTGCTGTATTGTTATTTTGAGTATGTCATTCTGGCAATATATAGATACACAATGCGTGTAGGAAAGAACTGCAGATGCTGGCTTAAATAGAAGGTAGACGCACGTGCTTTGTTTCATGGTAGGTAGGCAGCAAGCACTCTGGGATCATGGGTGCCTCCTAATTACATCAAAACAATAGCAAGGTTTCAAAGGAATAAAGGTAATGCTAACCTTGCTGATAATTTTGTTTTACAATTGATTTATCTTTATAAAGTAATGATGTGAACTGTTAAATAAAAATGCTAAATAAAAATGTAGAGCTAGGATTAGGGTTAGTCAGTTGGTTGGTCAGTCGGTCGGTCGGGCTGTCGGTAGGCCGGTGGATGCGATGGGTCGGTCGGGTTGTCTGTAGGCTGGTGAGTGCTGTGAAGGGTCGGTCGGGCAGTCGGTAGGCCAGTGAGTGCTGCGAAGGGTCAATCAGGCTGTCGGTAGGCCAGTGAGTGCTGCGAAGGATCGGTCGGGCTGGCGGTAGGCCGCTGGATTCTGCAAAGAATCGGTCGGGTGGTTGGTAGGCCGGTGTTGCAGTGAGCGGGCGGACTGACGAAGCCGAAGCTATGGCAGGGCTTGAAATTAGCGGTTGCCCGGGTAACAATGGCAACTTACAGTCCTGCCGGGCAACCTAAAAGCCATGCCAATTTGCCCGGCTTGGCAAGCAACCGGGACACCCGCCCGCCGTCCGGGTCTCGGGTCTCTGCTCGGCGCTAGTTCTCGGGTCTCCGCTCGGTGCTAGCTCTCTGGTCTCCGCTCGGCGCTAGTTCTCGGGTCTCCGCTCGGTGCTAGCTCTCTGGTCTCCGCTCGGCGCTAGCTCTCGGGTCTCCGCTCGGCGCTAGCTCTCGGGTCTCCGCTCGGCGCTAGCTCTCGGGTCTCCGCTCGGCGCTAGCTCTCGGGTCTCCGCTCGGCGCTAGCTCTCGGGTCTCCGCTCGGTGCTAGCTCTCGGGTCTCCGCTCGGCGCTAGCTCTCGGGTCTCCGCTCGGTGCTAGCTCTCGGGTCTCCGCTCGGCGCTAGCTCTCGGGTCTCCGTTCGGCGCTAGCTCTCGGGTCTCCGCTCGGCGCTAGCTCTCGTCTCGGGTCTCGGCACGTCATCAGCCGTGGTTGTGCGCATGTGGGGCCCTGCACATGTGCACTGCCACGGCAACTGGTCGGCGTCGGCCACTTTCTCCCTCCCTTTGCATTGTGGGAGTTCTGGCCGCCATTGCTTTCCGGTCGCTGCCTCACCGCGACCGCTGAAAAACAATGCAGAATCACTCCCTGGAGCTGCAGTAACTCCCTGGAGTAACTCTTGCTTCTTGGTTTCCGGGTCCTCCAAAAATATTCGAAATGGAATTTAAATTGGTGGACCCACCACCACCAAACTCCAAACTCTGAAAAATAACAGCCTATTGCATATTATCTGTTTATTTATTGTGTATATATATATATATGGTCTATAGTATATAGACACACTGAACTTTTATCTCCTGTTCTGTATTATGTTTACATATTCTGTTGTGCTGCAGCAAGCAAGAATTTCATTGCCCTATCTGGGAGACATGACAATAAAACACTCTTGACTTGGACTTAAGCAAAAAAGGGTTCTTGGGGGGGAAGCTACCTTAAATTTAGTTGATTCTGGTTGGTACCTATGGTAGGGTGAAGACTATTCCATGCTTTAATTGTGCGGGGGAACTCCATGGAGCAGCCAGCATCTCTGGATAATAAAAATTGGATGACGTTTCGGGTAGAAACCCTTCTTTACATTTCCTCTGGTTTTCGTGTCTTTAGTTTATTTTAAAGATACAGCTTGGAAACAGGCTCTTCGGCCCACCGAGTCCACGCCGACGACTGATCACCAGTACTCTAGTTCTATCCCACACATCAGCGACGTAAGTCAAGAGTGTTTTATTCTCTCACGTCCCAGTTAGAACAATGAAATCCTTACTTGCAGCAGGACAACAGAATATGTAAACATAGTACTCTGTAAACAATGTTATAAACGAGAAAACAAAACTCCATACAGACAGCACCCATATTCAGGATCAATTCCAGGTCTCTGGAAATTTTAGGCAGCAAATTTATGGCCAATGTACTGCCCCAATAGCCTTGAACTGAATCAAAACATACAGTAGCTGTAAAGGGAGACATAGCGTCACTTAGAGATTTAAGACTGAAAATGGATAGTTTCTTTTTTTTTAGTAACCAAAGTTATCAACGAATGATTTTTTGTGTGTTGGAAAATAAAATATAGTGGCACAGCTGGTGGACTTGCTGCCTCACACGCCAGAGATCTGTGTTCGATCCTGTTCTCGGGCACGGTCTGTGTTGAATTTGCACATTCTCCCTGCAAGCATGTGGGTTTCCTCCCACATCCCAAAGACGCATTGGCTTTGTAGGTTAACTTGTCACTGTAAAATTGCCCCTAATGTGCAGGGAGTGGGAGAGGAAAGTGGGATAACAGAACTTGTGTGAATGGGTAGACAAAAATGCTGGAGAAACTCAGCAGGTGAGGCAGCATCTATGGAGCGAAGAAAATAGGCGACGTTTCGGGTCGAGACCCTTCTTCAGACTGATGTCGGGAGGGGTGGGGGCGGGAAAAAGAAAGGAAGAGGCGGAGACAGTAGACTGTGGGAGAGCTGGGAATGGGCGGGGAAGGAGGGAGAAAGCAAGGACTACCTGAAATTGGAGAAGCCAATGTTCATACCGCTGGGGTGTAAACTACCCAAGCAAAATATGAGGTGCTGTTCCTCCAATTTGCGGTGGGCCTCACTCTGGCCATGGAGGAGGCCCAGGACAGAAAGGTCGGATTCGGAATGGGAGGGGGAGTTGAAGTGCTGAGCCACCGGGAGATCAGGTTGTTTATTGCGAACTGAGTGGAGGTGTTGTGCGAAGCGATCGCCAAGTCTGCGTTAGGTCTCACTGAGGTTGATCATACGCTGAATAACCATATTTTTGTTTGGAAGTGGAAAGAGATAATAGAAATTGCATTCATTGCAACGTGTAAAAAGAGATGAGATACTGTATTGTAATTTTGCTGCATGTCATTGTGGTATATATCATGTCTTGATTGGTGAATTGGTTTAGTTTGTGACTTTATTTGAAGCAGAAATAATATGTGAATGCTTCATTGACCATAATTCCGACTGGTAACTTCGCACTTTGTCCGAGCACATTATCACACGCGTCATGCAAGCCATCTTAAATGACCACCTAAACTGTCATTTGGCAACCTAAAAAGTTAAGCGAGAGCCCTGTATGGGGGTGCTGAAGGCGGCCCGGGCAGCGTGCAAGGCATTGCTGTTCCCCACCATCATCACCATGATGATCCAGAAGGGCATGCTGGCCGAGTTGGACGCGCTGAGAGGCCACACGTACGGAGCCCGCAGCCGGTCCCAAAGCAGCACCAGCTCCAGCCGTGGGCAGCTCTGGAAGGGGGGGGGGGGGGGGCGAGTTAGGGTTAGGCATTTTCCTCTCGGTGGAAGATGCCTCAGCCATCCCCCAGCCTGGTTCTGCCCCAGTCCTACTATGGTCGTGACCCCCACTCTGCCCACTGGCAGTCAGTGGGGTTCAGTAAAAGGGGAACGCACAGGGTCTGCCCTCACCCATTAATTAGGCTGTCTATTTAAACCATATTATTATATGTATAATATATATAAATAATAGACAATAGTTGCAGGAGTAGGCCAGTCGGCCCTTCGAGCCAGCACAGCTATTCAATGTGATCATGGCTGATTATCCCCAATCAGTACCCCGTTCCTGCCTTCTCCCCATATCCCCTGACTCCGCTATTTTTAAGAGCTCTCTCTTGAAACCATCCAGAGAACCCGCCTCCACCTCCCTCTGAGGCAGAGAATTCCACAGACTCACCACTCTGTGAGAAAAAGTGTTTTCTCGTCTCCGTTCTAAATGGCTTACTCCTTATTCTTAAACTGTGGACCCTGGTTCTGGACTCCCCCAACATCGGGAACATGTTTCCTGCCTCTAGCGTGTCCAACCCCTTAACAATCTGATATGTTTCAATGAGATATCCTCTCATCCTTCTAAACTCCAGAGTGTACAAGCCCAGCTGCTCCATTCTCTCAGCATATGACTGTCCCGCCTTCCTGGGAATTAACCTTGTAAACCTACGCTGCCCTCCCTCAATAGCAAGAATGTCCTTCCTCAAATTAGGGGACCAAAACTGTACACAATACTCCAGGTGTGGTCTCACTAGGGCTCTGTCTAACTGCAGAAGGACCGCTGCTCCTATACTCGACAACTCTTGTTATAAAGGCCAACATGCCATTCACTTTCTTCACTGCCTGCTGTACCTGCATGCTTACTTTCATAGACTGATGTACAAGGACCCCCAGATCCCATTGTACTTCCCCTTTTCCCAACTTGACGCCATTTAGATAGTAATCTGCCTTCCTGTTTTTGCTACCAAAGTGGATAACCTCACATGTATCCGCATTAAACTTCATCTGCCATGCATCTGCCCACTCCCCCAACCTGTCCAAGTCACCCTGCATTCTCATAGCATCCTCACAGTTCACACTGCCACCCAGCTTTGTGTCATCTGCAAATTTGCTAATGTTACTTTGAATCCCTTCATACAAATCATTGATGTATATTGTAAATTGCTGAGGTCTCAGCACCGAGCCTTGCAGTACCCCACTAGTCACTGCCTGCCATTCTGAAAGGGACCCGTTAATCCCTACTCTTTGTTTCCTGTCTGCCAACCATTTGTCAGCACTTTACCCCCAATACCATGTGCTCTAATTTTGCCCGCTTATCGCCTATGTGGGACCTTATCAGATGCTTTCTGAAAGTCCAGGTACACTACATCCACTGGCTCTCCCTTGTCCATTTTCCTAGTTACATCTTCAAAAAATTCCAGAAGATTAGAGAAGCATGATTTCCCCTTCGTAAATCCATGCTGACTCGGACCGATCCTGTTACTGCTATCCAAATGTTCGGCTATCTCATCTTTTATAATTGACTCCAGCATCTTACCCACCACCGATGTCAGGCTAACTGTAATTCTATAATTCCCTGTTTTCTCTCTCCCGCCTAGCTACCCTCCAATCCACAGGAACTGATCCTGAGTCTATAGAACATTGGAAAATTATCACCAATGCATCCATGATTTCTAGAGCCACTTAAGTACCCTGGAT
This sequence comes from Amblyraja radiata, assembly GCF_010909765.2. Taxonomy (NCBI): domain Eukaryota; kingdom Metazoa; phylum Chordata; class Chondrichthyes; order Rajiformes; family Rajidae; genus Amblyraja; species Amblyraja radiata. The sequence goes on from NC_045981.1 coordinate 28,115,708, forward strand.
GCAGACCATCAGGCCCTGGAGATTTATCAGCCTTAAGTCCCATCAGTCTATCCAACACCATTTCCTGCCTAATGTGGATTTCCTTCAGTTCCTCCATCACCCCAGATCCTCTGGCCACTACTATATCAGGAAGATTGTTTGTGTCCTCCTCAGTGAAGACCGATCAACTCATCTGCCATTTCCTTGTTCCCCATAATAAATTCACCTTTTTCGGTCTTCAAGTGTCCAACTTTGGTCTTAACTAATTTTTTCCTCTTCACATTCCTAATATAACATAAATAATATATAAATAAAATAACATAAATAATATAATATATATATTTTATGCGCGCACACACACACACACACACATAATATTATTTATGTTATATTGTTTATATATTATATTATACTCGATGGGTAATATACATCCGGTGGACTTCTCCCGCTGGAATCGCGGGTTTAAGGACATGGAGCCGGGGCCTAACATCGCCCGACGTGGCTTAAACGGCCTCAGGACTTACCATCGCCCGCCGGGGGCTTTAACATCGGAGCCCCAGTTCGCCTCGACACTGCAGTTGGACTGCTGGACCACGGGAGAAGGAACAAAGGGAAGAGATAAAGACTTTGCCTTCCATCACAGTGAGGAGATGTTGGAGACTCACTGTGATGGATGTTTATGTAAACTGTGTTAAGTGTGGGTCTTGGATTGTTTTGTAATGTTAAAAAACTGTAGAAATTATATTTCGTTCAAACCTAGGTTTGAATGACAATAAATTGCATTCCATTCTATGAGCATTGAGCACTAAATGGCACTCTCTCTTTCGACCTAATTTTCTAATTAACTTAATTAGTGTGCAACTTTTGACACTGACGATTTATAGATTCCTTCTCAATTATATTTTATCTAAATCTGTGCCAAATTTCAAGTAGATACCAGACATGGGTCACGAAAGTTAAATTCTGGACACATTTTCGATACTCGGCCCACAGCCTAGAATGGGTGACGTTTCAGAACCTTCTCTCCAGAGATGCTGCCTGTCCCGCTGAGTTACTCCAGCATTTTGTGTCTACCTATAGATACGGTATTCTGCTGAACAATTATCCTGGCTTCCAGTAGTTAAAATAACTACTTGCATTTACAGCTGTAGCCGTTTGCAAATTAATCAAAAATAAGACTCCTTATAACATGTGGATATATGTCATTAGCTGACCAGAAAATTGGAAATTAAAATGCATACAACCAAAAAAACTGCAGGGAGTGTGGAGGGGCGAAATACCAGCCCTCAGAATTAGCCACGGAAGTTGGCTATGGGAATGGACCTACCAGTTCCGGCCTGGCCAGATTTCCAGAGCCCATGCCGCAAAAGGCAAATTCAACTTGCCAATCTGTGCGGAACTTCAGATGAAGTCAAGATCAGCCACCTCACAGCACCTAGTCACCACATTTTTTTTGGGGGGGGGGGGGGGAGGGAAGAGACCACCAGTTGTCAGAAATTTTGTAGTAGACCTACATTTAAAATCACAATGTGTCTAAACAGTGGTAATAATGAGAACGGTTGCTGGGTCTTCAACCAAATGTAAACAGGAATGGATTGGTGGTAATTGGTGGAAGGAGATTCAATTGTGGTAGTTTAAAGATAACCAAATAGTTTTCATTTAATCAAGGGAGGTGGTCCTTGCAGGTTGAGCTGTCTTGAACCACTGCAGTCTTTGAGGTCCGGATAAGTCACAATGCTGTTAGGGAGGAACTTGCAAGAATTTGATCCAGTAACAGTGAAGGAATTGTGATATTTCCAAGTCTGGGTGCTTGACTCAAAGGGCAGCTTCTATGGCCTGGATATGCAGATCTTGCTGCATTTGGTTGTGGACTGATTTCTTATCAGGAGTCTTGAATAGTGCTAAACATTGTGCAACTCTCAGGAACATCCCTACTCCTGACGTGATTGAAGGAATGTTATAGATGAAGCAGCTGAAGTCTTTTGTGATGAAGATGATTGTCCTTCAATCATCTCAGCCATATTCCTTTGTATGAGGGAAGTTTCCAACCAGCAGAGGGTTTTCTATTTTCATTGACTCCAGTTTAGCCAGGGCTCCTTGATGCTGAGCGTAGTTACACTCCACCTCTGGAGTTCAGCTCTTGGAGTACTTGAGGGGGGAGGAGGGAGGAGATAAACACAGGACTATAGGGAATAGTCATGCAACTATTGTGTTTTTACATGGAGTTGACGCGGAGATGGGCCAAATTGCAGGCTTCTGTGTGGTAAATGTTTTGAGTCTGATTTTTGTAGAATCATTCATGACTGGAACATCCCAAGTGCGCTCAAGTTCACTAATTGACACTTTTAGATGTCATGTTTAAGAAAACTGCAGATGCTGGAAAAATCGAAGGTAGACAAAAATGCTGGAAGGGAAGAAGAAAGGAAGAGGCAGAGACAATAGGTTGTAGGAGAGCTGGGGAGGGGAAAGAGGGAGAAAGCAAGGACTACCCGAAATTGGAGAAGTCGATGTTCATACCGCTGGGGTGTAAACTACCCAAGCGAAACATGAGGTGCTGCTCCTCCAATTTGCGGTGGGACTCACTTTTTAGATGTCATGGTGTTTTCAGAAATGCAGCACCCTGTGTATGCAGAGTATGGATCTAGCACCGTAAATGTATCTGCAGTTCATTTTCACTTAGTGTTCAACTCGCTGCCACTTCGCTTTCAGGAATGACAACCTTGAAGTTCTCCTCTACTCCACTTCTGATGAAGAGACCCAGACCTAAAACATAACATTTTTCTCTTTCCATAGATGCTTCATGACCTACTGGGTTTTTGTTTAAAATTATCTTGCACAGCTATTTTTGGAGAATGATTGGAAAATAAATATCAGCTGGAATACCACGATTGGAGTGACTACTTTTCTATTTAAAATAATGTCATGGGATGTTTTGCATTCACTTCAGTGTATTGAAGATCTTTGTTTTATAGCTGACCTGAATTTATTCAACTTAAATTGTGATGTCAAAGTCTCGAATGCAACTCGAGACCAAGCTAAATCAAATAGCCAATTTGTAGGTAGCAATTAATGGATAACAATTTTTGTGTGTTTAGTTGAACACTAGTAAGTTAATTTAGAATGGCTCATATCTCTACAATGTCATGGGTTTTTGTTTCTTAGCTCTTGAGCAATGAAAGGATTGAACTTCATTTGAATGATGGAAAGTCTGGCAGGTTGGTAATGGGACAAGGGGAGACCGTAAGTGTGAAAAGCATGCATATGCTCGAAGGATATGTATTAACGATTGCAATTTAAGTCCTTTTTATCTTTGAAAACTCTACTGAATAAACTTGTTTACTTTGTTAGTCGAACTCTAACCCCCTTTTCCCTCCTACACAATTATTGTTAAAATGCTTTTATCTGTAGCATGCAATTTCTTAGGAACACAACAATCGTGTTATAGCAGAACTACCAGTACATTAATTGAGTGTCATTTTCTTCACTGAATAACAAATACAAGAAACATCAACTTTCAGTTGTACTTTGGGATGGTTTCTTTTCAGCTAATATACTGATTTAATTTAAGGCTATGTTCCTGCTATATGCTGGTCGTAGCTATATTCTGTGATTTAAATAATGTGAGGTAATTTTATCCAATTTTTATTTTATTTTAGGTGCATTAAATTAGAACACGAAGCAAGAATTGGAGAAAAATGGCTGCAATGGATAACGACGCTTCATGAACTGTAATTTTATCTCGCATTTGACTCGTTGCTTAACATTATGCTGAAGGTCTAGGCTCCGGCTTTGAAGAATTAATTTGGCTTTTATGGCAGAGAGCTGAAGACTGTTCGCCCAGCGCTAATATCCAAGAATTCCAGTGTACCCGCGTTGTCGTCACTTAAATTTGGAAAATGCCAATCCTGAAACAGCTAGTGGCCAGCTCCAGCCAGTCTAAACGCCGCTCCCGTGTGGACTTGACTGCAGATATGATCAGTGCACCCCTAGGAGATTTCCGCCACACAATGCACGTGGGTCGTGGAGGTGATGTATTTGGAGACACTTCGTTCCTTTCGAGCAAGGCTGGAGCTACAGCTTCTGCTCCTGCTGAAGCAACCCCTAAACCAGGTTTACTCTCTCGGAAGTTCAGAAGCAGCAGCAAGAGATCTCAGTCAGTAACACGTGTTGATAAGCAAGATGTACTGACGCAAAGTGATTCTGCTATCTTTGTGAAAAATGCAGTATCTCTTCCTCAGCTAAATGAAAAGTCTGAGGAACCTAGTAATCAATTGGCTAAGAGTCTTTCATCAAGCCCTTTAAAGAAGCTTGCAGATGAAAATATGGAAAATAAACCCGTTAATGGGGCTGCCAGGGTGGTTGAAAATAAATCCACAGAGTATCAAGATGAGAGAGATTTTGGAGACATCACAGACCTTCCTACTTCACTCTCCAGTGGTGGGTTTCCACTAAAACATGCTGAATCCATCATGTCCTTCCATGTTGATCTTGGTCCTTCGATGCTTGGTGATATTTTAAGTGTTATGGAGAAAGATACCTGGGAAAGTAGTAATCTTGGTTTGGGAGATGCCAAGGAAGGTGAAAGTTTGCATTCACAGAAGATGACGACAGAAAAGTTTGTGGGAGATCCCTCGAGGGCAACAACTGCTTTGGCAAGTACTGTTAAAAGTATTGCATATAGCCCAGGTTCTGCAAATTGTTTATCACAAGGCACTGGCTCTGTGTCAAGTTTGGCATCTGGGACAACTGAAGACATGCAATCAGTTTATGAAGGAGTTAGCCATGGAAATACAGACTGCATGAAAGATATAGATGAATCTACAGATGGCCTCGGAGAGGAAGGGAATGAAGGTGAGGAATTTACCTTCATGGATGAAGAGGATGAAATCCGTGTGTAAAACTGCCCTTCAAAATGATTTGAGTTAAAGAGCAAGATGAATTTGCCTGATCTAGCATTTGTTGAATTAATGAAGCACGGCAGGATTGCACTAGACTTCACACCACAGACTCTTCTTCCGGTAATAGAAGCTGTAACCAAAATTCTCCAATGCACACAGACTAGCAGTGTCTGCAGATACTCATCATGACTAGTTGCTTGTTTTGGTTTACACGAATAAACTATGTAAAATGCACATCCCATACAGTGTAAGTAATGTATGTACTATCTTTTGTAGATCGTGCATTACCATTATTGATCTTGTATTATAATTGTTGACTGTAGATGGTGAGATGAAAAATGGCTTGCCTCAAAATATGTAATTTGTCTACTTTTTGTTTCAGTGGTCTGCCTTGCCTTTAGAACCCTGGTTTAAGGTGCTCTCGCATTTTCAATTACCACCACCTTCCTTCCTCCCAGTCATTCGTTTGGCAGTTTTAGAGCAGATCTTTCTGTACGTGCACTCAATCCCCTGCATAGAGATGGATGCATGTCACCAGCACATGGGTGCCAGGTCCTGCAGATTCTCCCTGTTGCCAATTCGGACTATTTTAATTTCTCATAGTAGAGTCCTTGAGCATTAATGCATATCGCATACAGTTGTTCACTACAGATTTCAATCATTGTATGCAATGCATGTTCAATTGTCTGTTCTATTGAACAGCAGATTCAACATTATCACCTGCTGTGCAAAACACAACCAGGTGGTGTTCAGATTAAATGTGTCCTTGAGACTTATCATCAAAAATGTAATGGTTGATGACCATTTTAGCCAAGTTATTTAAATGAAAATGGATCAACTTGTCATTCATTGATTAAAAATATTCCTGTTATACCTCCTGCAATGTTTTAATACTAAGCATTCGTATTGGTCAAGCATCCATTCCATGAGTATATTTTACAAGTGCTTCATTAACTGCAGCTTTTATGTGACATCCTGAGGTCAATGATGCTTTGTAAATTAATGGTTATTTATTCATTAATGAGGAGAACCCCCTTCTAATGCATTTCTAAGATTAATTTGATTTCCTGTCAATTGTTTTGTAGTGTACAATTCTTCAAGTATTTGATACATTGCTCTCTTTAAGTGCCACCTCTCACCAGGTAAATTCTTATGGCCGTGTTTTTCACTTCCACTGCGATTTTATATCCAAGGAACATATTGGCCAGTTTCTGGAATTGAGTGGGAGGATTTTTTTACATCTTTTGCCAGGACATAAATTTAAGTCAAGAGTTCACTTGTTTTAAAGGCAAGTTTACGATTTAGGACATTGGGCTTTTCTATACTTCAACCAAAATCTTTGAGATGAAAAGCAAAGTATTTGTGTGTGTGTGTGTATAATATAACTGATCATACATGGGAAACCTTTAAGTTGTGAACCTGAATTATTCCTTTGCATTTTGCAGATGAATTTACAAGTAGAAAGTATGGTATATTGTAGATGCAATTTTTAGTATTAATATATAAATAGTCTCATTAAATGGTGAATCTGGATCCTATAAAATATTTAGTAATGCAGGCATTGAATTGAATTTAGATGTCTGACTTGGAACAAAAACTTTAAATGCAAGGTAACATAATGAAAATGCAGGTATGTTATTTTCCACTACCTAGAGTGGTTGCTGACATCTAAACGAATGACATTGTGGCAAACTATTTGTGTAGAAAGAAAAACACTAACCAGTAGTTCAGCACTGATTTCAATCAATTTTCGTTTAATTTTGCACTTTTTAGAACATTTGGAGTTCATTGAAATGCCTTGCAGGAATGAGCATTTGGAAATCTGGATATGTCACCAGCTACCCTAGTCCCAGCAAGATCGAGATATGTAATTTTAGAATGGAACAAAATATAACAAGCAGTGCTTTTGTCTGTAATATGCAGGTGTCTACATAATAAGTACAATTCAGGCATCGATTATATCTTCTGAGCTTGTTATGATATAATAGTTGCTTATGTGGACTGTTGGAAGCAGTCCCCAAAAATGCTTTAGGTACATTGTTCTAACCTGTAGAGTCAAAAAAAGCATGCGGATATGCAGGCTCTCAAAAAATCTTCTCTGATCCTTGTACAAGTTTGGCACCCAACCACTGTCGCTGCCAGTAGATCGCTAGATCAGCTATACAATGTGGTTTGGGCTGATCTCGAGTAACCAAGGGCAAGCATTCCAATTGCAGTAGTTAAGACCCATCTGACCAAATTGGTCAAACAATTCACTAGTTAATGACAAGCACCATGGAATTTTGAAATGTTATTAACTTGGCATTGCATAGTTGGGAATCCCACCCTTTGTTGTTCTTGTGATATCTTCCTGTTTGCAGTGGTGAATTAAATTAATTCATCTATAGATAACATTAATACCTTCCATATCTAAACTTCCTTGGCACTACAGTAATGAAAAGTAGTTTACCTTAATGCTCATCAAAATTGATCTTTTATCATCCTGCATTCTGAAAAGCGCCCCAATGGAATATTAATGTTGTCATGTGTAACATGCTAAAACATTAAAGGTTCCTGAAGGTGGCAGCTTGAAGAGTGCCTTGTGCATTTTACACTGCTTTCATTATATTGCAGTTAAAAGCAATCTGGGTTGAGAATAGATTTTTATTCAGTGGCTAGGTGCGGTGGCGCACAATACGCTGCTTTAATCTTTTTTTATCATTTGATTATTTATACCATTTGAGCTGTGTTGGGTGAAGGCCTCTGAATGTTGGGATGTAAGAGGCAGGTTGAGAGAAAGCTGTGTAGCAGTGCAGTTGCGTTGATGTTTGTAAACAAGTGTTTTTCTAGTCATTTTGCCTGCTTTTGAATGGTACAATGTAAAATTTTGATCAGTGCTTTATTTTGTTCACTCAGCCATGTTAGACAATGGTCAGTTTTAAGCTGGTAGCTGTGCCAACAGCTGGTGTGTTGCATTAACTGCATGCAAAATAGGAAATGTGAAGGTTAACAGTTTCTTTTGGGCAACTACCCAGATATTGACACTAATTTGTTTCTTGACAAGAGTTGAGATCAGATTATTTGATTCGATGCTCACTGTATACATTGTAATTTAGCTTCCATCTTAAAATACATTTCATTTGTGTTTTTGAAAATCTGTTTGCATAAGCCAGAACGTTCTGTTCCATTATCCCAGCTGCAGAAAATTCAAGCTATTTAATTTAATGTCTTGTTTAAAATATAATTTGTCCAACTTCAGATGTGGCTTGTACAATATACAGTTTTTTGTAACCAAATGAACCCAGCAAAAAAGTTTTTATCCTGTACATGTATGTTTGTCTGATTTTAAAATTCTGTGCAAATCTTTAACTGTAAAGTCAAAGGAAACTGCTGGCGATCTGAATTATAAAATGCTGGCAGTCCTCAGCAAGTAGTTCTGATGGGGTTTGCTGTTTTGGTCATGTACTGTTCAGAGCATGCTAATGCATGGATAAAGACTGCTTTTTTTACACTGTGTGTAGGGTGGCCTCACAGGTACAGCTGCTGAGAAACACAATAGGGTTGGATAGAAGAGACATTGGAATATTTTTACGATCAATAACATAGTTGGTTTGGGGAAAATTGAGCAGAAAACAAATTCAGAAAATACAACAAAGATTTTGCATTGTTAACAAATGGGGCCCATAATGTAATGCACAAATTATTTGAAAGTTACCACTAAAGTGATTTTGTAAAAAAAAAATGCACATGACCTATTTTGCTAGTAATATTTTAATCCAATTGTGTGCCAAATATTTAAAGAAAACTTAATTGCTAAGCAAAGCCGTAGTTATGAAGTGCTCTCTTCTATATTCTGTCAATCATACTTAAATACAGAGGTATTACATAGTATGTGTGTACATATTGACTCTGTGTACGGTTTTCTATGTAAAATTGAATGTAAATAAACTGACATTTTAAAGGTTTTATTTTTGAAATGCATTGGTACTAAAACCCAAGTAGTACTATCACTGACTTTATGAAACACTATCTAATATTTTAACATGTTTTGCCACATCAGTGTAGTAATATTCAATAGTTTGATTCATCCAATTATTTTTAGTTAATAAACTGCCAGCATATTGGTTTATTTGTGTTGTTGTTACTCTTCATTACTGAACTTCAATTATGTGCCTATTGCTGACGAAAGCCAGGAGTCAAGAGTGTTCTATTGTCATATGTCCCAGATAGAACATGTTGGCGAAAACTATCTCAAAACATCATCAAAGCAGCAAGTGTTTGGCTGATGTCCATAAAGGCACTTCCCAGCAAAGTCAGGTGGTAGCATAGTTTTCAGTTCAGCTATTATTCAAAGTTTGAATTAATGCCGGAGATTGGCCTGAGATCTCAATTTATCACTCCTGTCTCAAATCCAATTACATGTTTGAGCATGTGCACTGGGGTATAGTTCATGTACTGTTATTGGTTCATGCAAACTGAATATTTTCTAATCAAATTTGCAAACATTAAACGAGTAGGAGAGAGCAACTTGTGAGAACATGGAGAAGTTGAAAATAGACCTGCAATTGTAACTTAAGGGTGTTCTGGGCTAGGAGGTGTCAATCTTTCAATTTCTCCTGATGTCAATCCTTATCTGCATTGAGATTTTGTGTAGCTCAACCTGAGACTATGGCTTGGCAAAGTAGTGGGATGCAGTCATCTCCTATGGGGTTATTGAGGCTATTGGTATTGTGCTCTGAGTAGCAGTGGAAGAGCTAATGCACTAAAATGTAGCAAGCTACGTCAAAGCTAATCTGTTCGAACTGTACTTGTTGTTCTGAGCAACTCGCATGTGGATGCGTCAACACATTTTACCAAGTGTGTCAAGACCTGCAGCAGAGTTTGGGGGGAAAGGTTTGTTGATAATTGCCACCCTTTAGGTGCAATATGAGAAACTACCACATCTGTCTGGAGTTCTTCCACTCAGGACCCCAGTGCCTCAATTGTTAGCTGGTTGATCTTTATTTTGTCCTGTTTTCATGCACTTGTGTTTCTCTTGTAAATTGGTAAGACAAATTACTCTTGTCGACTTCCAAGTTCATGCATCGATGTAGAAGTTTACGCCTTTTAAAAAAAATGTAAACATGCTTTGTTCGCCTGCCAAGATCACTTGATCAGCTGATGTTGCATTTTGCGCTTAAAAAAAACCCAACGGCTTTGGTGTATTGGAGCAAAAATTCAAACATAAGAATTCCCAAACATCTCTCCCCTCTGTCCTCTATATAATTAACAAATGATACATTTCTTGGTTGGACTGTAGCATATGCAGGATTTGCCAGACAAACTAATTGCCAAATGATGAAGAGTTGGCATCAGTAGCAAGGGGCAAAGGAATGATGGAATGCAACCAAATAATGTCTAGTGAATGGCAGATTAGCTGAACAGGATTGAAAAATTGAGAAGATATGAGTCTCTTGGATGACCAAACAGGTTGCAAATTTGAAGCGTATGCAAGGTTTAGAAAGATGAAACCAGACTTGTCTTTGAGGAACATAAAGCAAGAAAGAGAGAATTTGTGGGCAATTAGAAATAAAAGGTTTTGGTTAGTTAACAAAAAATACCAAGGTTTGTTTTTATTATTGCATTAAATTAGGATAACCAAGGAGAGAAAGTAGGATTGTTCAAGATCCTGGAGGAGTGGAGAGTAGATAATGTTGTTCCTTCGTTTAAGAAGGGAAGTAGAGAGAATCTAGGGAATTAGGCCAGTGAGCACCACGTCAGTGATTGGAGAGGACTCTTTGGGATACAATTTGCTCAAATTTGAAAGATAATTGAATAAGGACTCATTGTGGCTTTGTTGTGGTAGGTCACATCTTACAAACTTGATTGAGTTTTTTTGAAGAGGTAACTAAGGTAATTAATGAGAGTAGGGTAATGAATGTTGACTGGATTTTAGTAGGGCATTTGATAAAAGTCCCTCATGGTTGGCTGATCCAGATTAAGATGCATGGAATCCTTGGTGGCTTGGTCATTTGGCAGACTCAAAGTAAACAGGATTGTGGTGGAAGGTTTGAGACCATGGTGTCCCGCAGGGACCTGTGCTGATTGCACAGGTCATCTTTAAAGCATATACCACCACTTTCAGGAGTGGCTTCTTCCTTATTCGCATCAAATTATGAACGTCCTCCCATAAAACAGGAGCAAATTGATCGTGACCGATCTATTTTTCCCTCTCAACCCAATTATCCTGCCTTCTCTCCATAATCGTTGACGCCCTTACTAATTAAGAACCTATCAATCTCAGCTTTAAAATTATCCAATGACTTGGCTTTCTCAGCTCTGTGACAATGGATTGCACTGATTCACTACCCTCTGGTTCAAGAAATTCCTCCTAATCTCCATTCTAAAGGTTCGTCTTTTTATTTTGAGGGTGTGCCCCCTAGTCCTTGACTCTTCCACTATGGAAACAATGTCTCCACATCAGAGATCCAGTCCTGATCCCCCAACCTCCCCCATGCATCCCTTTTTATCTTTGTTATCTCCACTTTTCTCTGTAGCTGCAATGATACAGTGAAGTAACACTTCTGTACTCTGGTATTCTCTTTGTGCCACCTGCTGTACTTGTATATGGCTTGATCATGCTCATGTACAGTATGATTTGATGTAAAGAGTGTTTTTCATTGTATCTCAGTGCATGTGACAATAATAAACCAATCCCAACACCCTAGCTCTCACATGCTGGCAGGACCAAGCTACCAGATATGGGGCTGCAGTTTGCCCAGAACAAGTCTCAAGCTCGTACATTAATACATTTTTGGAATATTCTACCACATACACAGTATTTGATGAACACATTTTTCACGTGTTCAAATGTAGAAATACCACAATGATGTACATGTGTTTCTTGTTTTAAAGGTTCTGTGTGAATAAGCTTTCTAGTGTGGTAAGTTTGTTAGAAATGTGAATTTAAGATGAGATTTGATGCAAATCAAGTACAAAACCAATGTGCTTGCCTGCATTTGACCATTACAACATGGTTAAATGATGTTTACTCCACTGCTATGCTGGCTGGGTACTTTAGTAATAGTGACTGAAATCTGGGAGAAATTAATTATACATTTCAAATTCACATTACATTAAAAGGCCAGAAAGGAATTTACACTTTCAAATTCCAGATACAATTCTGATATAAAGTGAGCTTGGTTGTTGGACCAGATCATTCTATGTCCTGCCTGTTGCTCCAATCTGCCACACACAGTGCCTACCTGTTTGCACTAAACATGGACTGCCAACCAAATTAACCTTACATACCCAAGACATACCATGAGCAAGATGGAGGTATTGAATTCTATTCAAACGATTAAACAAGATGAAAATCATTGTACGTAATTGATATGCATATAATTTTATAAATGACATTCAGTGGCATTGAACATGTGAGTAGTAGTTCTCCGACCTAGTATAAAGTAAAGAGGGGATAGAGAGGCTCAGTTGCATAATTTCCTTGTAACGTTTGGGAAGAAACTACAGAAAGTATTCATAAGTTCATGTGATAGGAGCAGAATTAGGCCATTTGGCCCATCAAATCTACCTGCCATTCAATCATGGCTGAACTGTCTCTCCCTCGATCAGTCGCCGAACAAAATCGCCAAGTGGGACAGGCCCTTTACATCCCTGTTTTTGTATTCTAGTGCTCTTGAAATAAATGTTAGCCTGTCTGTCATTTCTATCTTTTTTTTAATTTTCAGTTAGTCCAATGTCTGTTTTGGGGGGGAACTTTAACTTTTCTATGTGGGGGAGGGGGGCAGGGTAAGGGGGAAACCGTCTCCCAGTCTCTTCCTGCCGGGGACGCGACTATTTCTCCGAGTCGCGTCCTCGTCCCCCACCTCGCGGCCTACCAGCTGGATCGGAGCGGCCTTTCCTGCCGGGAACCGGACCAGGGCTGCTACAGCGGCGGCGCAGCGCTGGAGTCACCACGGAGCGGGCGATGCCTACCTGGGTCACCGTTTGGAGCTCCGGAGCGTTGGGCCGCTGCTCCAACATCGTGGAGCTCTGGTGCGGAGAGCTTCCAACGCGGGCGGCGCTGAACAACATCGTGGAGTCCTGGGGCGCCTTGCAGAGGGCCTACAGCGACAGTCTCCACCCGGCGCGGCCTGCGGACTTTGGAAGCCGCCGACTCCGGTAGGAGGGGGCCGACTCTGTCCACGCCGCTGAGGACGTCCCGCAGCCCCGACGTAGGACTTGTATCACCCCGGCGAGCGGTCCTGGACATCGGGCCGCCCGTAGCTGCAACTGCGGAGGGCACAGGGAGGCCCTGACCACGGGGAACAGTGGAGGAAGAGACTGACTTTGGTGCCTTCCCACACAGTGGGAAACTTTGATTCTGCTGTGTGGGGATGTTTTATGTTAAATTCTATAGTGTGTTGTGTTCTTTATTTTTATTGTATGGCTGTATGGGAATTTAATTTCACTGTGCCATCTGGCACATGTGACAATTAAATGTATCTTGAATCTTGAACCTTGAAGTCCTTTTGTGCCTCTGAATTTTGAACTAGATTTGAATGGCAACGAGGCAAAAAAATGTTTTTCTATAATTTTCCTAATGTGTTATAAGACACCAGCTACCTTAAAATTGTTTCTGTTTGGTGTCAAATTAAGTTTTGTCTCTGCTCTGGATGGTTATGATCACATGGTTAACATTTTGTAATTGTTTCCCACACCCAGGGGGGAAAATGTCCCGACCACCAAAAGAGCTGATGCTTCGATTTCTACCTTTTAGCATTTCTTCATGAAGTGTGCTAACACTTCGCTGAACGCAAATTTAAAAACCTGAATATTATATAGGCCTGTTAGCCCAGTGAACAAATACATAATTTGATATGGTTGAATGTTTTTTAACTTGAAATGCATGAAATTTAAACTATAGGGTGTTTTCGAAACATACAGTGGCTTGCAAAGGTTTTCATACCCCTTGAACTTTTCCACATTTTGTCACATTACAACCACAAACGTAAATGTATTTTATTGGGATTTTATATGATAGACCAACACAAAGTGGTGCATAATTGTGAAATGGAAGGAAAATGATGCATGGTTTTTAAAATTTTTTACAAATAAAAAACTGAAAAGTGTGGCATGCAAAGTATTCAGCCCCCCTGAGTCAATACTTTGTAGAACCACCTTTCGCTGCAATTACAGCTGCAAGTCTTTTGGGGTATGTCTCTACCAGCTTTGCACATTTAGAGACTGACATTTTTGCCCATTCTTCTTTGCAAAATAGCTCAAGCTCAGTCAGATTGGATGGAGAGCGTCTGTGAACAGCAATTTTCAAGTCTTGCCAGAGATTCTCAATTGGATTTAGGTCTGGACTTTGACTGGGCCATTCTAACACATGAATATGCTTTGATCTAAACCATTCCATTGTAGCTCTGGCTGTATGTTTAGGGTCGTTGTCCTGCTGGAAGGTGAACCTCCGCCCCAGTCTCAAGTCTTTTGCAGACTCTAACAGGTTTTCTTCCAAGATTGCCCTGTATTTGGCTCCATCCATCTTCCCATCAACTCTGACTAGCTTCCCTGTCCCTGCTGAAGAAAAGTATCCCCACAGCATGATGCTGCCACCACCATGTTTCACAGTGGGGATGGTGTGTTCAGGGTGATGTGCAGTGTTAGTTTTCCGCCACACATAGCGTTTTGCATTTAGGCCAAAAACTTAAATTCTGGTCTCGTCTGACCAGAGCACCTTCCTCCACATGTTTGCTGTGTCCCCCACATGGCTTGTGGCAAACTGCAAACGGGACTTCTTATGGCTTTTTTTCAACAATGGCTTTCTTCTTGCATAAAGGCCCGATTTGTGGAGTGCACGACTAATAGTTGTCCTGTGGGCAGATTCTCCCACCTGAGCTGTGGATCTCTGCAGCTCCTCCAGAGTTACCATCTTGGCTGCTTCTCTGATCAATGCTCTCCTTGCCCGGCCTGTCAGTTTAGGTGGACGGCCATGTCTTGGTAGGTTTGCAGTTGTGCCATATCTTTTTCCATTTTCGGATGACGGATTGAACAGTGCTCCGTGAGATGTTCAAAGCTTGGGATTTTTTTTTTAATAGCCTAACCCTGCCTTAAACTTCTCCACAACTTTATCCCTGACCTGTCTGGTGTGTTCCTTAGGCTTCATGATGCTGTTTGTTCACTAATGTTCTCTAACAAACCTCTGAGGCCTTCACAGAACAGCTGTATTTATACTGAGATTAGATTACACACAAGTGGACTCTATTTTCTAATTAGGTGACTTCTGAAGGCAATTGGTTGCACTGGATTTTATTTAGGGGTATCAGAGTAAAGGGGGCTGAATACTTTTGCACGCCACACTTTTCAGTTTTTTATTTGTAAAAAAATGTATCATTTCCCTTCCACTTCACAATTATGCGCCACTTTGTGTTGGTCTATCACATAAAATCCCAATAAAATACATTTACGTTTGTGGTTGTAACGTGACAAAATGTGGAAAAGTTCAAGGGGTATGAAAACTTTTGCAAGCCACTGTAGGTGCTGGAGTAGGCCATTCGGCCTTTCGAGCCAGCACTGCCATTCAAATGATCATGGCTGATCATGTTGATTCCAGATCCAATACTCTCTCCCTAGTCTGGTTCAGTAAACCACTGAGTCGAACACTGGAGTCCAAACCCTTTATTATTTGTATACAACACCGCAGGGCCGGCCTCGGATCCACTCACTCGAGCCCTCAGCAACCTCGCGTAAACAGAACAGAAGGAAAGACAACCGACACGCCCTAACGAAACAATCACCCTTATACCCCTATACAGTGGTGTGAAAAGTAATGGCGTGAAAGTACAGGGGGGGGTAACCGCTACAAACCAACCTCAGCACCTACACAGAAATAAAATAAAAACATGCAGTGAGGTAACCCCTCTAGTCCAATCATAGATACCGGCGGGAAGACACAGAAACAAAGTAGAAACATAAAACTTCCCTAACCAATCACAAACACAGAAGAAGCGTCAGTGTATTGAAACAAAGCAAAAGCTTCTTTAGGAACCCAGACTTAGTGGTGACGGGTGGGTCACATGGACAGAAGCTTCTTAGGGCTTCTTCAGAGGTCCAGACTTAGTAACGGCAGCTACATCACATGGGTATATAGCACCTTGCAATGTATTGCCACTATCAGTGAAGCCCAGTCTTTCACAGCCACTGGCCTTTTCCCAAAGTACCCAAATCCCTGCATATTCACAATCATCCAAAATCAGTACCTCGTTCTGGCTTTTTCCCCATATCCATTGATTCCCTTAGCCTTAAGAGCTATATCTAACTCTCTCTTGAAAATGTTCAAGAAGGAACTGCAGATGCTGGAAAATCGAAGGTAGACTCTTGAAAACATCCAGAGAATTGGCCTCCACTGCCTTCTGCCTTTTTCAACTCACTGGTTGAAAAAGTTTTTCCTCATCTCAGTCCTAAATGGCCTACCCCTTATTCTTAAACTGTGACCCCTGGTTCTGGACTCCCCCAACATCGGGAATATTTTTCCTGCATCTACCCTGTCCAATTCTTTAAGAATTGTATATGTTTCTACAAGATATCCTCTCATCCTAAATTCTAGCAAATACAAGCCTAGTTGACCCATTCTTTCATCATATGTCAGTCCTGCCATCCCGGGAATTAACCTGGTGAACCTAGGCTGCACTCCCTCAATAGCAATAATGTCCTTCCGCAAATTAAGAGACCACAATTGCACACAGTACTTCAGATGCGGTCTCACCAGGGCCCTGTACAACTGCAGTAGGACCTCCTTGTTCCTAAACCCAAATCCTCTTGCAATGAAGGCCAACATGCCAAAGGCTTTCTTCATTGCCTGCTGTACCTGCATGCTTATTGGTTGTTCAGTGATCAGGGCCGTTGACAACATAACACTAACCTCAACAACTGCTTTTCATTGAACTGTGTCATTGGTTGCACTACAGACCTCTGTTTTTGCAGTATTATGGTTATAGCGTCATCTTCATAGAGTGATACAATGTGGAAACAGACCCTTTGGCCCATCACCATCAATGTCCCAGCTACACTAGTCCCACTTGCCTGCACTTGGTCCATGTCCCCCCAAACCTGTCCTATCCATGTACCTGTCTAACTGTTTCTTAAACGATGGGATAATCCCAGCCTCAACTACTTCCTCTGGTAGCTTGTTCCATACACCCACCACCCTTTGTGTGAAAAGGTTACCCCACAGATTCCTATTAAATCTTTTCCCCTTCACCTTGAACCTATGCCCTCTGGTCCTCGATTCCCCTACTCTGGTCAAAAGACTGTGCATCTACCCGATCTATTCTTCTCATGATTTTGTAAACCTCTATAAGATTACCCCTCATCCTCCTGCGCTCCATGGAATAGAGACCCAGCCTACTCAACCTCTCCCTATAGCTCACACCCTCCAGTCCTGGCAACATCCTTGTACTGTAAATCTTTTCTGAACCTTTTCAAGCTTGACAATATCCTTTACCATGGTGTCTAGGACTGAACACAATATTCTAAATGCAGCCTCATCAACGTCTTATACAACTGCAACATGACCTCCCAACTTCTATACTCATTGTATTACTGTAATTAATTTATTATATTTTTTAACATTATATTATCTGTGTGTAGTTTACAGGCCTGTTAAGCTGCAGCAAGTAAGAATTTGATTGTTTCATTGAGTCAACAGTGTTTTATTGTCATATGTCCCAGATAGAACAATGAAATTCATACTTGCTGACATATGAATGACTATAAATATATATTGACTTCTTGTCCCTCGATGAAGAACGTTAACATCAACCTGTTCACTCCCAGAACCATGTCTAGTTTTGAGTGTGACTCTTCCCTCTGAGTCAGAAACAGTGCTTTCAAGATCCACACCAGATATGGGTACAACCATCTAGACTGAGTGAAGGAATGCTGTCTGACTGGATGTATCGTCTGTGGGATGAGTCATTACAATGAGCCAGTATCTATCCTTTCCCTGATACAGTGTTGAATCTAGAGAGTTCATCGGAAGAAACTGCAGGTGCTGATTTAAACCAAAGACAGACACAAAAATCTAACTCAATGGGCCAGACAGTATCTCTGGAGAAAAGGAATAGGTGACTTTTCAGGTCAGGACCCTTCTTCAGACCCTTTTCTGTTATATCTGGAGAACTGGGTTTTCGCCAGTCTTTTAGCCAGTAATTGTTCCTTGGTTGATACTACTCAAAAACATTAGTCAGTCTTTTATCACATGGCTATTTAGACATTTTGTTGTTGCTCAAAGTAACTGCCAAGCTTCAAACATTCCACATGTTATATTGTAATGGCTGTCACGCACATGATGGTTGTGAAGGATGCCATGAAAATGTTTCATCTGAAGGCAATTTGGCAAATCTGGGAATATTCAGCAGATCAGGCAACATCTATTGACAGAGAAACGGTTAAGGTTTTGAGTTAATGATCTTCCATTAGATTTATATTCTACTAGACCAAGTGTGACCCGTTGGGCCCATTCCCCCAACGCAATATTCCTCCACTCACCCATAGCCCCCAACTGCGCAGGCACGGCTGACGGGTTCCGGGTGTGATGTCCAGCAACTCTACCCCAACTGCGCAGGCGCGGCCGGCAAGTGGGAGCGCGACTGTGACGTTTTTAAAGTTCAAAATAGCAATAACGTAAAATATAAGATCAATGTGAACGCTTCTCACTCTCCCTCTTCAGTCCCCTATTCCCCTCCTCCATTACCTCGTATACTCCCTCCCTCTCCTCTTCATCCATTTCTTTCCCCATTCCTCCTCCCCTCCCCACTTCCTCCTTCACCTTTCCCTCCCTCTCCTTTCCCCTAACCTCAGTCACTCCCACCCCCTCCATAAGCCCTCTCCCCTCCCTACCCCCCTCCTCTACCTCTATCCCCGTCCTCCCCCACTCCTCACCTCCCCTATCCCACTCTCTCTCCTCACCTCCCCCACTACCCTCCTGTCCCTCTATCCCCGCTCTTCTTCCTCCCCCACTTTCCCCTCCCTACCCTCTCCTCTCCATCAACCCCCCCCACTCTCTTTCCTCACCTCCCCAGGGTCATGATATAAACCACCGCCGGCCCCGTTTTCTCCACGACGTCAGCGATGAAGTTGTACTTGATGCAGGGGCTGTCGGGTGGTACGGGCCGAGCGGCCTGGAGCCCGGGGAGGAGGAGGCCAAGCCTGCGGCCTTGTCCTTGCCCCGGGTCCCGCACCTCTCCCTCCCCGCGGGACTGGAGCAGCAGCACCGTCGCCCCCAGACCTCGCCCCAGCCTCATTTCAAATCTTGGAAACTTTCGGTTATTTTTAAAAACGCACGCGCGGATACCCTCAGTCCCTCCCTCCTTCCATAACTCCTCACCTCAATCCCTATCCCACCCACCCCATAATGAAAATTGCAATTATTTTTTTTTAATGGAATTCTCAATGAAACACAATGTTAGCAGTTAATGAAGGTGGAAGAATTTGATTAAAACTAAGTTTTTGAGAATTTTTTAAAATCGTGTTTTTTTAATGTAAAAGTGATTCGGGATCCCATTGTGACGTCATTGTGATATCGAACGCGGCTGATGGGCAGGACAAGTGGAAAATTGTTTTTGTAAAGTTTAAAATGTCAATAACTTGTAAAATATATCATCAATCTGAACGAAACTTGGCTACACACCCCAGGACAATGGTGAGTAAGGTGGGCCAAAAATTGTAGCGTTATCGTGTACTGTTTTGGCAGAGTTTCCGGGACTCACTCACATACAAATAAACAAACAGGATGAGAGTTTTAGTAATATATTAGACCAAGTGGGTCCCGTTGGGTCTGTATAACACTGTGTGCCTGCCGCCTGCCGTCCGTCCGGCTGCCTGTCTGCCTTTTGATTCGTTTCCATCGTGTGATGTCACAATGCCCAATGCTCGCAGATGTCCAATCACAATGCCCAATGCACGCAGATGTCCAATCGGAATGGATCCATTTACATGTATGGCTGCCGGCTGCATTTCTTCCTTTAATTCACTGCAACTCCGAAACCAGACGCAGAATCGCCGACACCTTTTCCATCTCGGTAGAGATTTCACTTTTCTTTCTAAGTATCCGCTCCTCATTACATTTCGTCGTGTTTAAGTACACGTTTTTAATCAAATCCTTCCCCCCCCCCCCCCCCAATATTTCAAAAATAAACTGGCTTCTCACCCATAGAAGCAGCACCAGCCCCAGCCCCTGGTGAACGTTCCAACGTGTGATGTCACAATGCCCGATGCTCACAGATGTCCAATCGGAATGGATTCATTTACATATGCCTTTGCAGGAGCCCCAGCCCCTGGTGAACGTTCCATTGTGTGATGTCACAATGCCCAATGTTCACATGATCATGCCCAATCGGAACTTAAGAGGGAGTTAGATGTGGCCCTTGTGGCTAAAGGGATCAGGGCATATGGAGAGAAAGCAGGTACAGGATACTGAGTTGGATGATCAGCCATGATCATATTGAATGGTGGTGCAGGCTCAAAGGGCCGAATGGCCTACTCCTGCACTTAATTTCTATGTTTCCCTCTCCTCACCCCTCTCCCACCCATCCCTCTCTCCCCCACCCCCCTTCCCTCTCTACCCCACCCCCTTCCCTCTCTCCCCCCGCCCCCTTCCCCTACCCCTCTGTCTCTCTTCCACCACTCCCCTACCCCTCCCTCCCCACTCTTCCACTTCTCTCCCCTTACCCCACCCCTCTCCCTCCCCCACCCCTCTCTCTTCCCCTCCCTTTCCCTCTCTCCCCCCACCCCTTCCTCTTACCCCTCTGTTCCTCTTCCACCACTCCCCCGTCCCTCTTCCACCACTCCCGCTACCCCTCTACCCCATCCTCCCTCCCCACTCTTCCACTTCTCTCTCCCTTCTCTCCTCCCCCTCCCTCTCCTCACCCCTCTCCCTCTCCCATCCCTCTCTCCCCCGCCCCCATCCCTCTCTCCCCCGCCCCCTTCCCCCTATCCCTCTGTCCGTCTTCCATCACTCCCCCTACCCCTCTCCTCCTCCCTCCCCACTCTTCCACTTCTCTCCCCCCACCCCCTCCACTCTCCCTCACCACTATTTCCCCTCTCTCCCCCCACCCCTCTCCCCCTTCCTCCCTCTTCCCCTCCCTCCCCCACATCTCACTCCCCATCCCCCTCTCTCACCCCCTACCCCGCTCACCTTTCTCTCCCAAATCTGTCCCGTTTCCTCCTCCTCCTCTCCCCTCCCTCCCCTCTTCTCACCCCCCTCCCCCCACCTGTGTGTTTGGGGGGTGGTTAATGTGAGTGTGATGCCGCAGCCCCCCCCCCCCCCCCCCCCCCCCCCCCAATATTTCAAAAAATACTGGCTTCTCACCCATAGAATCAGCCCCAGACCCTGGTGAACGTTCCATTGTGTGATGTCACAATGCCCAATGCTCAAAGACATCGTTGCCATAGAGGGAGTACAGAGAAGGTTCACCAGACTGATTCCTGGGATGTCAGGACTTTCATATGAAGAAAGACTGGATAGACTCGGCTTGTACTCGCTAGATTTTAGAAGATTGAGGGTGTATCTTATAGAAACTTACAAAATTCTTAAGGGGTTGGACAGGCTAGATGCAGGAAGATTGTTCCAGATGTTGGGGAAGTCCAGAACAAGGGGTCACAGTTTAAGGATAAGGGGTAAATCTTTTAGGACCGAGATGAGAAAAACATTTTTCACACAGAGAGTGGTGAATCTCTGGAATTCACTGGCACAGAAGGTAGTTGAGGCCAGTTCATTGGCTATATTTAAGAGGGAGTTAGATCTGGCCCTTGTGGCTAAAGGGATCAGGGGGTATGGAGAGAAGGCAGGTACAGGATACTGAGTTGGATGATCAGCCATGATCATATTGAATGGTGGTGCAGGCTCGTAGGGCCGAATGGCCTACTCCTGCACTTAATTTCTATGTTTCCCTCTCATCACCCCTCTCCCTCTCCCACCCATCCCTCTCTCCCCCACCCCCCTTCCCTCTCTACCCCACCTCCTTCCCTCTCTCCCCCTGCCCCCTTCCCCCATACCGCTCTGTCCCTCTTCCACCACTCCCCCTACCCCTCCCTCCCCACTTTTCCACTTCTCTCCCCTTACCCCACCCCTCTTCCTCCCCCACCCCTCTCTCTTCCCTTCCCTTCCCTTTCCCTCTCTCCCCCACCCCTTCCCCTACCCCTCTGTTCCTCTTCCACCACTCCCCCGTCCCTCTTCCACCACTCCCGCTACCCCTCTACCCCCTCCCTCCCTCCCTCCCCACTCGTCTCCCCCTCTCCCTCTCCTCATCCCTCCCCCACCCCCCTTCCATCTCTCCCCCACCCCCCCTTCCCTCTCTCCCCCCGCCCCCTTGCCCCTACCCCTCTGTCCCTCTTCCATCACTCCCCCTACCCGTCTCCTCCTCCCTCCCCACTCTTCCTCTTCTCTGCCCCCTTCCCCCTCCTCTTTCCCCACTCCTCCCCCTCTCTCCCCCCACCCCTCTCCCCCTCCCTCCATCCCCCCCTCCATCCTCCCCTCCCTCCCCATCCCCCCTCCCCCACGTCTCTCTCCCCATCCCCCTCTCTCACCTCCTACCCCGCTCTCTTTTCCCTCCCAAATTTGTCCCGTTTCCTCCTCCTCCTCTCCCCTCCCTCCCCTCTTCTCACCTCCCCTCCCCCCACCTGTGTGTTTGGGGGGTGGTTAATGTGAGTGTGATGCCGCAGCCCCCCCCCCCGCAAACGCCGTTAGGGAAACAGATCCAACGGGTCTGCACTTGAAAGAGAGACAGAGGGGTAGGGGGAAGGGCATATGTAAATCAATCCATTCCGATCGGACATCTGTGAACATTGGGCATTGTGACATCGTTCACCATTGGCTGGGGCTCCTGCAAAGGCATATGTAAATGGTTCCATTCCGATTGGACATCTGTGATTGTGTGGGGTGGGGTGGGGGGGGGGGGGGGGGGGGGGGGGAGAAGGATTTGATTAAAAACGTGTACTTAAACACGACAAAATGTAATGAGGAGCGGATACTTAGAAAGAAAAGTGAAATCTCTACCGAAATGGAAAAGATGTCGGCGATTCTGCGTCTGGTTTCGGAGTTGCAGTGAATCAAAGGAAGAAATGCAGCCGGCAGCCGTCCATGTAAATGGATCCATTCCGATTGCACATCTGCGAGCATTGGGCATTGTGATTGGACATCTGCGAGCATTGGGCATTGTGGCATCACACGATGGAAACGAATCAAAAGGAAGAAAGGCAGCCGGACGGACGGCAGGCGACAGGCACACAGTTTTATATATTAGACTAGACCAAGTGCAGACCCGTTGGGTCTATTTCCCCAACGGCGTTTGCGGGGGGGTGGGGGGGTGAGAAGAGGGGAGAGGAGGAAACGGGATAGATTTGGGAGGGAAAGGAGAGCGGGGTAGGGGGTGAGAGATGGGGAGAGACGTGGGGCAGGGGGGATGGGGAGGAGGGAGGGAGGGGGAGGGGTGGGGGAGAGAGGGGAAAGAGTGGGGAGGGAGAGTGGAGGGGAAGGGGGAGAGAAGTGGAAGAGTGGGGAGGGAGGAGGAGAGGGGTAGGGGGAGTGATGGAAGAGGGACAGAGGGATAGGGGAAGGGGTGGGGGGGAGAGAGGAAGGGGGGGGAGAGGGAAGGGGGTGGGATAGAGAGGGAAGGGGGTGGGGGAGAGAGGGATGGGAGAGGGAGAGGGGTGAGGAGAGAAGGGGGAGAGAAGTGGAAGAGTGCGGAGGGAGGGAGGGGTAGCGGGAGTGGTGGAAGAGAGACGGGGGAGTGGTGGAAGAGGGACAGAGGGGAAGGGGTTGGGGGAGAGAGGGGAAGGGAGGGGAAGAGAGAGGGTTGGGGGTGGGAGAGGCGTGGGGTAAGGGGATAGAAGTGGAAGAGTGGGGAGGGAGGGGTAGGGTGAGTGGTGAAAGGGACAGAGGGGTAGGGGGAAGGGGGTGATGGTAGAGAGGGAAGGGGGGTGGGGGTGAGAGGGATGGGTGGGAGAGGGAGAGGGGTGAGGAGAGGGAAACATAGAAGCATAGAAATTAAGTGCAGGAGTAGGCCATTCGGCCCTTCGAGCCTGCACCTCCATTCAATATGATCATGGCTGATCATCCAACTCAGTATCCTATACCTGCCTTCTCTCCATACCCCCTGATCCCTTTAGCCACAAGGGCCACATCTAACTCCCTCTTAAATATAGCCAATGAACTGGCCTCAACTACCTTCTGTGGCAGAGAATTCCAGAGACTCACCACTATCTGTGTGAAAAATGTTTTCCTCATCTCAGTACTAAAGGATTTCCCCTTTATCCTTAAACTGTGACCCGCTTGTCCTGGACTTCCCCAACATCGGGAACAATCTTCCTGCATCAGACAAATGCAATTCAGGACTTTTCTCTTCACAAGCAAAGTCAGAATGACGGTTTGTGAAGAATTCGAATAATCGCTGAGCGTTCAGATGCTGCGCGCGCCTCCTGCACCAAAGGGGGGGGGGGGGGGGGGGGAACGTGTGTCGTCACACACAAAGATCTTGTAGCGGAGAGCTCCGCTATAAGATCTTTGGTCACATACTAAGCACACGCCTCCACAAACAGATGAGCGTCTTCTTGAATGGAGAGCGCGTGGCCGCCTCCACAAACAGTCACACACACTGAGGACCCGCCCCCACAAAAAATATTTTGTGAGGAAGGGGAGGAGGAGGGTGGAGAGGGAGAGGGAGAGGGGGGGGGGAGAAGAGGGGGAGGAGAGGATGGGGGAGAGAGGTGAAGGGGGGGGAGGGGTTGGAGAGGGCGTGCATGAGTCGAGAGAAGAGAAAAGGGCAGAGAGAGAGAGAGAGAGAGGCTGGTACAACAACAAAAAAGCTGGATAAACTCAGCGGGTGCAGCAGCATCTATGGACCGAAGGAAAAGGGCAACGTTTTTGGCCGGAACCCTTCTTCCGTGTTTCGGCCAAAAACGTTGACCATTCAATTAGCTCCATAGATGCTGAGTTTATCCAGCTTTTTTATGTCTACTTCGATTTTCCAGCATCTGTAGTTCCTTCTTAAAGACAGAGACTGTGCACGATAAGGGAATGAGGAGGGAGAGGGGGAAGAGTGTGGAGGGAGGGGGAGAGTGGGATGGGAGGGGGAGAGGGGTGGGGGGAGAGAGAAGTGGAAGAGTGTGGGGGGGGGGGAGGGGGGGTCTAAGCTATAACAGTGAGAGAGGGGGATGGGGAGAGAAACGTGGGGGATGGGGAGTGAGGGGAGGATGGAGGGAGGGGGAGGGGTGGGGGGAGAGAGGGGAAGGAGTGGGGAGAGAGGAGGGGGAAGGGGGGAGAGAAGAGGAAGAGTGGGGAGGGAGGAGGAGAGGGGTAGGGGGAGTGATGGAAGAGGGACAGATGGGTATGGGGAAGGGGGCGGGGTAGAGAGGGAAGGGGGGTGGGGGAGAGATGGAACGGGGGTGGGGGAGGGATGAGGAAAGGGAGAGGAGTGGGGAGGGAGGGAGGGAGGGAGGGAGGGGTAGAGGGAGTGGTGGAAGAGGGACAGGGGGAGAGGTGGAAGAGGGACAGAGGGGTAGGGGAAGGGGTGGGGGAGAGAGGGGAAGGGAGGGGGGGTGAGGGAGGGAGAGGGGTGGGGTAAGGGGAGATAAGTGGGAGAGGGAGGGGTAGGGCGAGTGGTGGAAGAGGGACAGAGGGGAAGGAGGCGGGGGAGAGAGGGAAGGGGGTGGGGTAGAGAGGGAAGGGGTGGGGAGAGAGGGATGGAAGAGGGGTGAGGAGAGGGAGAGGGGGGAGGAGAGAAGGGGGAGAGAAGTGGAAGAGTGGGGAGGGAGGGAGGGGTAGCGGGAGTGGTGGAAGAGGGACGGGGGAGTGGTGGAAGAGGGACAGAGGGGTAGGGGAATGGGTGGGACAGGGAGGGGGAAAAGAGAGGGGTGAGGGAGGGAGAGGGGTGGAGTAAGGGGAGAGAAGTGTAAGAGTGGGGAGGGAGGGATAGAGGGACTGGTGGAAGAGGGACAGAGGGGTAGGGGAAGGGGGCGGGGGGAGAGAGGGAAGGGGGTGGGGTAGAGAGGGAAGGGGGGTGGGGGAGAGAGTGATGGGGGGGAGAGGGAGAGGGGTGAGGAGAGGGAAACATAGAAACATAGAAATTAAGTGCAGCAGTAGGCTATTTGTCCCTTCGAGCCAGCACCACCATGCAATATGATCATGGCTGATCATCCAACTCAGTATCATGTACCTGCCTTCTCTCCATACCCCCTGATCCCTTTAGCCACAGGGGCCACATCTAACTCCCTCTTAAATACAGCCAATGAACAGGCCTCAACTATCCAGTCTTTATTCATATGAAAGTCCTGACATCCCAGAAATGAGTCTGGTGAACCTTCTCTGTACTCCATCTATGTCAACAATGTCTTTGAGCATTGGGCATTGTGACATCAGACGATGGAACGTTCACCAGGGGCTGGGGCTCCTGCAAA
Organism: Amblyraja radiata; assembly: GCF_010909765.2. Classification (NCBI taxonomy): domain Eukaryota; kingdom Metazoa; phylum Chordata; class Chondrichthyes; order Rajiformes; family Rajidae; genus Amblyraja; species Amblyraja radiata. The sequence continues at coordinate 28,141,999 of NC_045981.1, forward strand.
GGCATATGTAAATGGATCCATTCCGATTGGACATATGTGAACATCGGGCATTGTGACATCACACAATGGAACGTTCACCAGGGGCTGGGGCTGGTGCTGCTTCTATGGGTGAGAAGCCAGTTTATTTTTGAAATATTGGGGGGGTGGGGGGGAAGGATTTGATTAAAAACGTGTACTTAAACACGACGAAATGTAATGAGGAGCGGATACTTAGAAAGAAAAGTGAAATCTCTACCGAAATGGAAAAGATGTCGGCGATTCTGCATCTGGTTTCGGAGTTGCAGTGAATCAAAGGAAGAAATGCATTCAGAAGCCGTACATGTAAATGGATCCATTCCGATTGGACATCTGCGAGCATTGGGCATTGTGACATCACACGATGGAAACGAATCAAAAGGCAGAAAGGCAGCCGGACTGCAGGCACAGTTTTATATATTAACTAGACCAAGTGCAGACCCGTTGGGTCTGTTTCCCCAACGGCGTTTGCGGGGGGGGGGGGGGGGGGGGGGGCTGAGGCATCACACTCACATTAACCACCCCCCAAACACACAGGTGGGGTGATAAGAGGGGAGGGAGGGGAGAGGAGGAGGAGGAAACGGGACAGAATTGGGAGGGAAAGGAGAGCGGGGTAGGGGGTGAGAGAGGGGGATGGGGAGAGAGATGTGGGTGAGGGGGGGGGATGGGGAGGGTGGGGAGGAGGGAGGGAAGGGGCGAGGGGTGGGTGGAGAGAGGGGAAAGAGTGGGGAGGGAGAGTGGAGGGGGAAAGGGGGGAGAGAAGTGAAGTGGAAGAGAGGGAGGAGAGAGGGATGGGGAGGGGAGAGAGATGTGGGGGAGGGATGGGGACGGAGAGGAGGAGGGAGGGGTAAGAGTGTGGATGGAGGGGGAAGAGTGTGGAGGGAGGGGGAGAGAGGTGGGGGGAGAGGGGGGAAAGAGTGGGGAGGGATAGTGGGAGGGGGGAGAGTTGGAAGAGTGGGGAGGGTCAGAGGGGTAGGGGGAAGGGGTGGAGGGAGAGGGGAGGGAGGGGGAAGGGAGGGGGAGAGAGAGGGGTGGGGGAGGGAAGTGGAAGAATGGGGAGGGAGGGGTAGGGGGAGTGGTGGAAGAGGGACAGAGGGGAAGGGGGCGGGGGGAGAGAGGGAAGGGGATAGGGTAGAGAGTGAAGGGGGGTGGGGGAGGGAGGGATGGGTGGGAGTGGGAGAGGGGTGAGAGAGGGAAACTTAGAAACATAGAAATTAGGTGCAGGAGTAGGCCATTCGGCCCTTCGAGCCTGCACCAGTCAATATGATCATGGCTGATCATCCAACTCAGTATCCTGTACCTGCCTTCTCTCCACACCCCCGATCCCTTTAGCCACAAGGGCCACATCTAACTTCCCTCTTAAATATAGCCAATGAACAGGCCTCAACTACCTTCTGTGGCAGTGAATTCCAGAGATGTTTTTCTCATCTCGGTCCTAGAAGATTTCCCCCTTATCCTTAAACTGTGACCCCTTGTTCTGGACTTCCCCAACATCGGTTTCTATAAGATCCCCCTCAATCTTCTAAAATCTAAACAGTACAAGCCGAGCCTATCCAGTATTTCTTCATATGAAAGTCCTGACACCCCAGGAATTAGTCTGGTGAACCTTCTCTGTACTCCCTCTATGGCAACAATGTCTTTGAGCATTGGGCATTGTGACATCACACAATGGATCGTTCACCAGGGGCTGGGGCTGGGGCTGGGGCTGCTTCTATGGGTGAGAAGCCAGTATTTTTTTTAATATTGGGGGGGGGGGGGGGGGGGGGGCTGCGGCATCACACTCACATTAACCACCCCCCAAACACACAGGTGGGGGGAGGGGGGTGAGAAGAGGGGAGAGGAGGAGGAGGAAACGGGACAGATTTGGGAGAGAAAGGAGAGCGGGGTAGGGGGTAGAGAGGGTGATGGGGAGAGAGATGTGGGGGAGGGGGGGATGGGGAGGGAGGGGAAGAGGGAGGGAGGGGAGAGGGGTGGGGGAAGAGAGGGGAAAGAGTGGGGAGGGAGAGTGGAGGGGGTGGGGGGAGAGAAGTGGAAGAGAGTGGGGAGGGAGGAGGAGAGGGGTAGGGGGAGTGATGGAAGACGGACAGAGGGATAGGGGGAAGGGGGCGGGGGGAGAGAGGAAAGGGGGTGGGGGAGAGAGGGATGGGAGAGGGAGAGGGGTGAGGAGAGGGAGGGGGGAGGAGAGAAGGGGGAGAGAAGTGGAAGAGTGAGGAGGGAGGGAGGGAGGGAGGGAGGGAGGGAGGGAGGGAGGGAGGAGGGAGGGAGGGAGGGAGGGAGGGAGGGAGGGAGGGGTAGAGGGGTAGCGGGAGTGGTGGAAGAGGCACGGGGGAGTGGTGGAAGAGGAACAGAGGGATAAGAGGAAGGGGTGGGGGAGAGAGGGAAAGGGAGGGGAAGAGAGAGGGGTGGGGGAGAGAGGGATGGGTGGGAGAGGGAGAGGGAAACATAGAAACATAGAAATTAAGTGCAGGAGTAGGTCATTCAGCCCTTTGAGCCTGCACCACCATTCAATATGATCAAGGCTGATCATCCAACTCAGTATCCTGTACCTGCCTTCTCTCCATATCCCCTGATCCCTTTAGCCACAAGGGCCACATCTAACTCCCTCTTAAGTTCCGATTGGACAGATGTGAACATTGGGCATTGTGACATCACACAATGGAACGTTCACCGGGGGGGGGGGGGGGGGAAGGATTTGATTAAAAACGTGTACTTAAACACGACGAAATGTAATGAGGTGCGGATACTTAGAAAGAAAAGTGAAATCTCTACTGAAATGGAAAAGATGTCGGCGATTCTGCGTCTGGTTTCGGAGTTGCAGTGAATCAAAGGAAGAAATGCAGCCGGCAGCCGTCCATGTAAATGGATCCATTCCGATTGGACATCTGCGAGCATTGGGCATTGTGATTGGACATCTGCGAGCATTGGGCATTGTGGCATCACACGATGGAAACGAATCAAAAGGAAGATGGATGGATGGATGGATGGATGGATGGATGGATGGATGGATGGATGGATGGATGGATGGATGGATGGATGGATGGATGGATGGATGGATGGATGGATGGATGGATGGATGGATGGATTAGACCAAGTGGGTCCTGTTGGGTCCCGTCCCCTCAACGCGCGGTTGGGGGGGGGGGGCTGCTGCGTCACACACATACACACTAACCAAACCCCCACCCACACACTACCCCCCTCCCCCCTTGATATTATATTAATATTATTCATTTGCTCCTTTTCCCCCATCCTCCACCCTATCCACTCACAAATAGCCCCCAACTGTGCAGGTGCAGCTAGAGAGGGTGAGGGAGGGGGTAGAGGGAGAGGGAGGGGGTAGAGAGTGAAGGGTAGGGGGGGCGCACGGTGTTACAGTGGAGGGCTGGTTCCCAAGCGTAATACACCACTCACCCATATGTCCCAATACTCACCACTCCTTAGAGAGGGAGGGAGGGTAGAGAGGGAGTTGTGGTAGGGGGAGGGGGGGCAGAGAAGGAGGGGGGGCAGAGAGGGAGGGGGCAGAGAGGGAGGGGAGGCAGAGAGGGAGGGGTTAGAGAGGGGGGAGGGTAGAGAGGGAGGGAGGGAGGGAGGGAGGGAGAGAGGGGGGAGAGGCAGAGAGAAAGAGAGTGTTTAGTTCTTCATTTCTTCCAGAAAATGGGCATCATCAAATTATACCTGCTTTTGGTCCATATCCCTCCAAACTGTCCTATCCATGTATCAGTCTAACTGTTTCTTAAATGTTGGGATAGGCCCTGCCTCAACTACCTCCTCCTCTGGCAGCTTGTTCCATACACACACCACCCTTTGTGCGAAAAGTTACCCCTTTAAAAGTTACCTCTTAAAAATACTTCAAACAAAAAACATTGAAATCATACTTCTGCATTGCATTAAAATATGATTTTAATAAATCAAATAAAAAAAAGTCCCCACCGACACCCCTCTCCCACACGCTCCCCCCACTCGGTTGCTCCACTCCCTCGCCGGGTATCCCCAAGGCCAGTGATCAGTGATCGCTCAGCCTCCCCACTTTCAAAAACGCTCCGTGGCCCCTGGTTCAGACAGAGAGCACTGCCAGATGTGAGCGGGGAACAGAGGGCAGTTGTCCGTGATGTCTGGATTCCAATGCTCAGCGCTTCGTGTTTCTGAGTTGGCTAATGTTATTGATTTGTAATTAGTCTGATTTGTAATTAGTTGACAAAACCTTAATTTATTAATCCGGAATATCCAGAGGAATGGGATAAGTGTAATATTAAAATGACATGCAAGGTGTCAGGCTGTCTGTCACAACATACAGCCCCGATAACCCATTATTTCCTTCAATTAAATATTGGGAAGGTAGCACTATTGTCATTTGCCACTCAACTATTATGTTTGTTTACCTCACTGACCATTTCTAACCCCCCCCCCCCCAAATTCCTTTGACAGGTTGAATAGAAATGTCCCCAATCTCGTTGTTTTATTAATTGAACATGTAGATGAACATCCTCAAGGAGTGTAATCAGAATGAAACTGATTCAGATGCGATGTGTAAGAGCTTGTTCAAAGAAGGGGCATATTTTAAAGGAGTGACAGTGATACTGACTCCAGCCAACCACGTAATGAATATCATCCATTCCGGAGGTTTAATTTTTCTGATGCCATTTAAACTTCACTTGGATTTCGATCAATTCAATGTAAAAGTAATTGGGAATGGGGAACATTGGAACAAAAATTTGCCCTTGGTACATATTAACTGTAATATAATAAGGTATGCATGTTGGTAGGTGCAATCAAAACAAAGATCTTTTTATCATTGTTATGTTATGAATATCACAGAAAAGGTGACTGGACTTTGTGCCTTCCCTCATGGTGGGAGCCATTGTGGGGGGATGTTCTTTGTGTTTAAGACTCTCATTGGTGTTATGTCTGTATTCTTTTTTTGTGTGCTGCAAAATGGCAAAAAGCATTTCACTTCATTACACCTCGGTGTATGTGAATGTGACTAATAAAAACCTTTGAATACTTTGAATACTTTGAAAATATTATGTACTCTCAAGATCACATTTAATAGAATAATATTGCTTAAATATATAGTTGTTGGACTTTGCATTTTGGAAAAGTCCCAGCTCAGAGGAAGACAGCAGAATACTGAAAATATTGGGGGTGAAAATGACTTCAGGACAGTTTGTTAGGTAAATGAATGTAATAGGTTAAGTCCAGGGGGTCAGATATGGAGCTTTATATGTGGGCCAGATATATTGTCAGAGCAGAGGGGCTAGGAGCAAGGCCAAGTGTGTATCCAGAATCAAGGTCTGGAATAGTACTAGGTGTGCAGTCAAAGCTGGGACAATGGGAGTGTTCAGCACTGGGAACCTAAGCAGGTAAGCAGCTATGATCAGGGTTGAATAGGGGGGCAGGTGTAAGGCTGGACTCAGGGTCAGGAATTAGAGAAGGTATGCAATTGGAGTCAGGGTCAGGAGTAGTACCAGGTGTGCAGTGAGACCCAGGCTGTTCAACAAGGGCCAAATGTTTGATTATAATCTGATTTCCATCCATGAATACACTAAGATCATTAATGTGCTGCACCTGTTGATCAGAGCCTGGCTCTACTGTGGAATATAATTAGGAATGGAATTTAGCCTAATCTTATTCATAGCTAATCCAATTTAAAGCATAAATATTGCATTTAAGTGTAAGTTAAAAGACTCGCTACAGTATGCACCAGATTGCACAATTTCAAGCTGAATAATGTAAAAGCTCCGTACCAATGGGAGGGGGGACACCCCCCTCCCATACCCTCCTCCCCCTCGGTCACTATGCTCCTCCGGGCTTGGTCTCTCGCAATTTCTCACTCCCAACTCTCACCCGATGTTGACAGTCCTGGTGTAGGAAGGAACTGCAAAAGGGTGGAAGACCACTTCAATACTGCAGACACCAGAAGCATATGGCAGGTTGTCAGTGACATCACTGACTACAAGAGCAGCCCTGCCTGCCCCCACAGTGATATCACACTGGCCAACGAGCTTAACACTTTCTTTGCCCGCTTCGAAAGTGGCAACACCATCAGGAGTGGAATAACCCCAGCCATGGCGGAGGGACAGGTATTAACATTGAGCACACAGGATGTACAGTGCGCTCTGCGAAGGGTCAATCCATGCAAGGCTGCAGGCCCGGACGGAGTACAAGGAAGTATACTTAAGGACTGTGCTGAACAGCTGGCTGAGGTATTCACCAGGATCTTTAACCTGTCTCTATCTCTGGCAACGGTCCCCAAGTGCCTGTAGTCAGCTACCATAGTGCCGGTGCCGAAAAAGACAAAAATCACCAACCTGAACGACTACCGTCCGGTTGCCTTAACAACAATAACCATGAAAGGCTGGTCCTCTCACACATCAAATCCAGCATCCCTGCCTCACTGGACTCACATCAATTTGCATACAGGGCAAATAGATCCACAGCGGATGCCATCTCTCTGGCTCTTCACACTGTCCTGACTCACCTGGAGAGACAGGGCACATACGTGAGGATGCTTTTCATAGACTACAGCTTTGCCTTCAACACGGTCATCCCCACCAAGCTCATGACCAAACTCCACCAGCTAGGCCTCAGCTCGCCAATATGCGACTGAATCCTGAATTTCCTGACGGAGCGACCGCAAGCAGTGAGACTGGGCCCCCACCTGTCCTCCACTATCACCCTGAGTACCGGCACATCACAGGGCTGTGTACTGAGCTCTATGCTCTACTCCCTCTTCACACACGACTGTGTTCCTTCATTGCCACTAACACCAGTGTCAAGTTTGCAGACGACACAACGGTGATCGGGCTGATCACCAGCGGTGATGAAACACACTACTGAGTGGAGGTGCAGAACCTGGTGGACTGGTGCTCAAATAACAACCTGTCCCTAAACTCCTCTAAGACCAAGGAGCTGATCATCAACTTCAGAAGGACACATAATGGGGAATACGCTCCAATCTTTATCAACGGGGACAGTGTGGAGAGAGTGTCCAGCTTCAGGTTTCTGGGCACACACATTTCGGAGGACCTCACATGGTCCACCAACACCGCTGCGCTGGTCAAGAAGGCACAGCAACGACTGTTCTTCCTGAGAACACTGAAAAAGGCTGGTCTGCCCCAACAGCTGCTGACAACCTTCTACCGCTGCACCACAGAGAGCATCCTAACATATGGCATCTCTGTGTGGTATCTCAGCTGCACGGAGGCGGAGAGGAGAGCTCTTCAGCGGGTCGTCTACAGAGCGCAGAAGATAATTGGGACACAGCTACCAGCCTTGGAGGGCATATACAATACGCAGTGCCTCAGGAAGGTCATCAGCATTCATAAAGACTCCTCACACCCTTGCAATAGTCTGATCGAACTTCTACCCATCCGGCAGACGTTACAAGGCCTTCTACGCCTGCACTTCCAGACTTAGGAACAGCTTCATCCCCAGAGCTATAGCTGCTCTGTTCCTGCCTTCTCCCCATATCCCCTGACTCTGCTATTTTTAAGAGCCCTATCTAGCTCTCTTGAAAGCATCCAGAGAACCTGCCTCCACCGCCCTCTGAGGCAGAGAATTCCACAGACTCACCACTCTCTGTGAGAAAAAGTGTATCCTCGTCTCCGTTCTAAATGGCTTACTCCTTATTCTTAAACTGTGGCCCCTGGCTCTGGACTCCCCCAACATCGGGAACATGTTTCCTGCCTATAGCGTGTCCAAGCCTTTAACAATCTTATATGTTTCAATGAGATTCCCTCTCATCCTTCTAAACTCCAGAGTGTACACGCCCAGCTGCTCCATTCTCTCAGCATATGACAGTCCCGCCATCCCGGAAATTAACCTTGTAAACCTACGCTGCACTCCCTCAATAGCAAGAATGTCCTTCATCAAATTAGGGGACCAAAACTGCACACAATACTCCAGGTGTGGTCTCACTAGGGCTCTGTACAACTGCAGAAGGACCTCTTTGCTCCTATATTCGATTCCTCTTGTTATAAAGGCCAACATGCCATTCACTTTCTTCACTGCCTGCTGTACCTGCATCCTTACTTTCATAGACTGATGTACAAGGACCCCCAGATCCCGTTGTACTTCCCCTTTTCCCAACTTGATGCCATTTAAATAGTATTAGCCCAAGTTCACACAGCCTTCTTGAAGCTCCTGTTAATTCCAGTGACAGTCACTGTGGCAGTATGTTTGTGATGGGGCTCTAAGTCAATTGCAGCTACTTTGACATTTTCACATTTCCAACAAATCCTCAGATTGCTACCGTTTTCAGGGTATAACATCAGTGAATGCAGCTTGATAATGTCACGTGTTCCTGCTGCTGCAGAATACAGGATAATGTTTAGGGAAATACCTCCCTCCAGAAAGGAGATCATACGTGAAAGAGATCTAAAGCCAGGCACCATTCCATACATGCATATCAGCTAATACAATTTGGTGAAATACTGTCACATTATTTTATGAAAGGAAACTAATACAAATTTTAAATCTGGAATCTGAATTTAGATTCAGTTTTATTAGAAAGAAAGCACTCTATTACTGTAATGGCAAATGATTATTTAAATCAGAAAACACACATTACCCACGGTGCCATTTATGTCATTCAGACTGACTGGCGTGGGATTTGCATCTCTCGTATAAAATGGGATTAACTAAAATTTACTGAAGAAAATTCATGGCAGAGTCAGTCCTTAAAGAAATTACATGTTGAGAATTTGTATTTGTTTTACAAAAGTCGTACTTTTCTTATTCCCCTTGGCCCCCACACTCATTTGCTGATCCCTCCTTTATTGACAGGCAGAATGCAAGATTCCTCGTCTACTCCATGATCAGACAATCTTTTGTTGCAATAGGCAAGAAAGCAAACACACAAACTAAAATTTACTGAAGAAAATTCATGGCAGAGTCAGTCCTTAAAGAAATTACATGTTGAGAATTTGTATTTGTTTTACAAAAGTCGTACTTTTCTTATTCCCCTTGGCCCCCACACTCATTTGCTGATCCCTCCTTTATTGACAGGCAGAATGCAAGATTCCTCGTCTACTCCATGATCAGACAATCTTTTGTTGCAATAGGCAAGAAAGCAAACACACAAAAGCACGGTGAACCGGTTAGAATAGTGTAGATTTTTTGGGAAATGCAGTGTTTGATCGTGATCCTGATCAAGAATAAAATAAACCACACTCCAGGGTGATTTCAAACTTTAAACTTCTTCTGCCATGCATCTGCCCACTCCCCCAACCTGTCCAAGTCACCCTGCATTCTCATAGCATCCTCCTCACAGTTCACACTGCCACCCAGCTTTGTGTCATTTGCAAATTTGTCGTATGTCTTTTAGACCTGCAGCTCCGTTGAGGCGAGCCAGGCCAACATGTCATCGTCCAGGTCAATCAGGCCTCGTTCACCAGTGGCCGGTGTTTGGGGCCACTGGTGACTATGTCCTCCACTGTCTGTGTTGGGTCCCTACACTCGCAGGAGGCGCTGTCCACGAGGACCCACCTCTTCATCGCTACTCCATAGCGTCCGATGCCTGTCCTCAAGTGGTTGAGGGGTGTCCACTGCTTTTGGTGCAGGTCCTGGCCAGGGACATCCATGGGGTCATTGATGTACTGGTGTAGCCTAGATGGTTCCGCTGACTTCCACCGATCTCTCCATCTCATCTTGACCCAGGCGGCCGTAGAAGCGTCAGCCGGTGTTGTGCAGAACAGCTCTTGGACTTGCGTTGCAAAGGGGTGCCGTGACTTGGAGGAGACAAAGATAGCCTCTACGCGGCCTCCTCCACGAGTAGCTTACAGGCTCATAAGCCCACAAAGCGAAACTAATGTCTTTACCACGTCTGCAGATCGCTAAAAGCCATGCCTCCCCAGGCCAGGCTGCACCGTTAAATGCCGCCAACTGTCAAGGTTTAGCGCTACTGCAGCTCAATGTTGTTGTACCTCTGTGCAATGACAATAAAGATATTATTATTATTATGTTTTATGTGTCATTCTTAATTGTCACTGTATGTCGTGTTGTTACTTGCGAGCGGAGCACCAAGGCAAATTCCTTGTATGTGTACATACTTCGCCAATAAACTTATTAATTCATTCATTCTTTAAGGGGACTGACCTCCCCGCCATCAAAGGAATCTACGTGAGGCATTGCCTCAAAAAGGCAGCCAGCATTCACACCAGCCTGGCCACGCTCTTGTCTCCCTGCTTCAATCAAGAAGAAGGTACAGAAGCCTGAAACCTCTGACCACCAGGACCTGGTAACCAGGTACAAGAACAGCTTCTTCACCACCATCTCCTGTGGACTTTGCTATTGATTGCACCACGGAATTTGGTTTTGCACTATTATGGTCTCTCCAATTCTTCCATAGATGCAGCCTGACTCGCTGAGTTAGTCAAACACTTTTTGTTTTATTACTGCTTATTATTTTATGGTATTATTGATCATTTATTTGTCTATTAAGGGTTAATGAGCTTGTTAAGAAGTAGCAATAAGAATTTCATCGAAGATAGACATAAAATGCTGGAGTAACTCTGCGGGACAGGCAGCATCTGTGGAGAGATGGAATGGGTGACATTTCGAGTCGGGACCCTTCCTCAGACTCACCCGAAACGTCACCCATTCCTACTCTCCACAGATGCTGCCTGACCCTCTGAGTAACTCCGGCATTTTGTGTTTATCTTCGGTTTAACCCAGCATCTGCAGTTCCTTCCTACACTACATGTACGATAATATGATTTTTGATTCTGTATTGGTCTGCACTGTTCCAGTTGTCCCTTAAATGCCCGCCCAAAAGAGAGCAGTGCACTGGAGATAAAGTCCTGGTGAGGAAAGGATAAATATTCTTGACTGTGCTGCACTGCTGCTGGTTTCGAGCTTCGCGTTCAGTGAGCGCCGTGTGTTCTGTCTGCGCGCCGGCCCGTTGCCGGCCGGGTAAGTGCCCGGATGTGGGCGGGGTCATCTCTCTCTCTCCCTCTCTCTGTCTGTCGGAGACCGAGCCTCAGGTAGGCGGCAGGGAACGGCCATCCACCATCCACCATCCACCGCCATCCTCCCTCCTACAGCGCCGGCTCCGGCCATCCGGCCATCCGGCATCCAGGCCGACGGTCGGGGTCCCGAGTCGCCCGATCCCCCGCGTCTGGCGCGGAACCCGACCGCATTGGGGGGCGTGGGGGGGTTGATAACATCAGCCGATCTCTCCCACTGACTGACCGCCCTGTTTTCTTCTTGCAGTGAAAGCCGACAGTCGAGTCCGTGCCCGCGCAGCGCCTTCCCGACACCGATCCCGCCGCCATGGTAAGTCCCGGTGAGGAAAGGATCCGCGCCTGGTCGTGGGAGCGGCGGCCGCGACCTTCGCCGCCTCCCCGACCCGACACCGGGGCAGGGCTGAGGCCTCCGACGCAGACAGCTGGTGATGCGCAAGGTTAAACTGTCGTGCGCAATAGACCGGCTGCAGCATCACAGGCCCGTTAACGCAATAACACATAAAAATATAAATACATTCGTGTATATATATATATATATAGGCATATGTATGTGTGGTACACAAAAATGCTGGAGAAACTCAGCGGGTGCAGCAGCGTCTCGGAGTGAAGGAAGTAGGCAACGTTTCGGGCCGAAACCCTTCAGATGTGTATATTGTGTGTGTGTGTATATACATATATATTATGTGTATGTATATATATACACACACATATACACATACTTATATATATATATAATATATTATAATATATATATAAATATTATATATTTATCCTACTATATATATATATATATATATATATAGTAGGATAAATATATAATAACAATCTGTAATACTGCATAACCAGAGCTTAATAGTGTAAAATCCACAGTCGGCATGTTCTAGGCATCTTGTCATCCTCTGCAAAAAAAACTTGGCCCCGTCATCGCCTTTAAAATTTGCCTGTCTCACTTTAAATCTATGTCCTCTAGTCTTTTGAAATTTCCACGCTGGGAAAAAGGTTCGAACTGTCTACACTATCTCTTCCCTCATAATTTTATATACTTGTATTGGGTCTCCCTGCAACCTCCGACTTTCCAGAGAAAAAAATCCAAGTTCGTCCAAACGTTCCTTGTCATTAGTACCCTCTTATCCAGACAATATTCTGGTAAGCACAGACCCAAAATGCTGGAGTAACTAAGTGGGTCACAGGCAGCATCTCTTGTAAGGGACGACTCGACCTGAAACGTCACCTATAGGGTGATTTCACAAAAGGTCACTGGAGCGTAGATCCGCACCCACGTGACCGAAAATTTTAACTGGGGGACAAGCGTCACTTCCGGTACATGTTAGTGAATGGGAAAACACGCACTTTCACACCCGTTAAAAACATCGAAAACGGCCCGTTTTTGAGCTGCAATTAACTGTACTAGTCGGGGTGACCGTGAGGAACAGCTACCTAAATTTACAGTCCAAAAAAAAGATAGAAACTAAGGTAAATTCAAGAGGGAGCTGAAGGTGTAAATACAGTGGAAGTGCTAGCGGACATTTGTCGAGATTTAAAGATCCAAAATATCGGGAATTATCGCGTTTGCTCGCTGCATTTCATCAAAAGTAAGGCATTATTGACTTTTTATCTTTATTCATTTGTTATATGAAAAGTATTAAAAGTTAAAAATCCGTCAGTAAAATTGCAAAATCGCCCATGGTTCTCAGGTGGGTTTTAACATGCAAAATGAAAACGCTTCTGAAGCTCCATTTATCATTTAAATAATCGTAAACTATCAATGCGTTTTGAAATACATTTTACTGAGATGCAAGCTGTCAGCTGTTAGTTGGATAAAAGCAGGACATTTTATTATTTGCCAAAATATATTTCTCAATGTTTCTTGTTTAAAGCCTGCACAATCACCCAAACTACTTATTTATTTATTTATCATCTAATAACAGACAAGCCTGCAGCATGGAATGATGTCAACAATCCTGATTGGGCACCCACTGTGAGCAGGATAGACAATGTGCACAAGAACGCCATCAACTTGCAGAGCTATAGATGCTTGAGCTGCAACCAAATCTGCTTTAATACTCTCTTCTTGTTGCACGTGCATGGCGTTCTTGTGCACATTGTCTATCCTGCTCACAGTGGGTGCCCAATCAGGATTGTTGACATCATTCCATGCTGCAGACTTGTCTGTTATTAGATGATAAATAAATAAACTCACGCTGAAAGATCTCGCCAGCCCTTTGGCTCGCTTCCACCGCCCTCGCTGCAACAACCAACTCACTCTGGGCGTTTTTGTCCAGTGCTCTGGTATCACCCGCCCGGCAGCCTCACATACAGAGTGACAACTGACATTCTTCACCATCCCTCAGGTTCCTTGACTTTCAATCAGACACGCCACCCAACCGAGATATCAGCATAATTAGTGCAAATCAATAGCAGGGAATTCTCCTCGATTTAGCGATTTTAATGACAGATTTTTCACTTTTAAAACTTTTCATATAACAAATGAATAAAGATAAAAAGTCAATAATGCCTTACTTTTGATGAAATGCAGCGAGCAAACGTGATAATTCCCGATATTTTGGATCTTTAAATCTCCACGGCAAATGTCTGCTAAGCACTTCCGCTCTTTTTGCACCTTCAACTCCCTCTTGAATTTACCTTACTTTCTATCTTTTTTTTGGACTGAAAATGTAGGTTGCTGTGCTTCACGGTCACCCCGACTAGCACAGAAAATGTCAGCTCAATAATCGGCCGTTTTCCATGTTTTTAACGGGTGTGAAAGTGCGTGTTTTCCCATTCACTAACATGTACCGGAAGTGACATATGTCCTCCAGTTAAATTTTGCGGTCACGTGAGTGGGGATCTACGCTCATTTGACCTTTGGTGAAATCACCCTATTCCTTATATACAGAGATGTTGCCTGTCCCGCTGAGTTACTCCAACATTTTGTCTGTCTTCAGCATCTTGTGAGAAAATGGTATGTGATGTTTTGGGTCAGGATCCTTTTTATTACAGTTTTACAACATTCTGGTAAAATTTTCCAAAGCCTCCACATACTTCCTTTAAGGGTGTGACCAGAACCGTGTACAATAATCCCAAGTGTGGCTGAGCCAAAGTTTTATAAAGCTGCAACATAACTTCCTGACTCTTGTGCTCAATGCTCGGACTGATTAAGGCACATGTCATCTTTACCACTCCATCTACTTGTGATGCAAAGTTTGAAATGCAAACCAAAGACACAGTCCATAGAAGAACATAGTGGCTGAGGTAAGGGTCGGTGCTGTGCACTGCTCAGGAGGCGGTTGGTTATGCTTTTCCACTTTGGTCATGGGGCACAGATTCCCAGGAGCTGGTGGAAATGTTGCAATTAATGGAAGATTTGAGCACATTTGTGAATTGTTTTTCTGCCAATCCAATGCTTCCTTGCCACAATGGAGTGGAGTATGGTATCTGTTTCGGGAGTGTGATGATGTGGCCTAGTGCAGGTGACTTGAGTGCAAGTAGGATCTCAGTGTTGGCCATGGAGAATACGTTTAACATGTTTCCTTATGGTAATTTACACATTTTATGGACACGGCCTGGTTGATATATTTCTAACAATGATGCATGCTGTATGTAGTCCATGTCTCGGATGCATATAGAGTCCGAACTACACAGCACAGAAACAGGTCCTTCGGCTCACCTTGTCCATGCTGACCTATTTGGGAAGTTCCATTTGGCTCATAGCCCCCTAAACATTTCCAATCCATGTATCTATCCAAATGTCTTTAAAAAGTCATTATTGTATTGGCTTCCTATAGCGTTGTTGGTTCAACAATATACCACTGGATTGTCAAGTCAAGAGAGTTTATTGTCATGTGTCCCAGATAGGACAATGAAATTCTTGCTTGCTCCCTGAACCTGGATGTAGCAGATTTCAGGCTCCTGTACCTTCTTCCTGATGGCAGCGGAGAGATGAGTGTGTGGCCAGGATGGTGTGGGTCCTTGATGATGCTGGCAGCCTTTTTGAGGCAGCGACTGCGATAGATCCCCTTGATGGTAGAGAGATCAGAGCCGATGATGGACTGGGCCGTGTTTACAATTTTTTGCAGTCTTTACTGCTCCTGGCACTCAGGTTGCCGTACCAAACCACGATGCAACCGGTCAGCATGCTCTCTGCTGTGCACCTGCCGAAGTTCGAGAGAGTCCTCCTTGACATACTGACTCTCCATAATCTTCTCAGGAAGTAGAGGTGCTGATGTGCTTTCTTTATGATTGCATCAGTGTTCTGGGACCAGGAGAGATCTTTGGAAATATGCACGCTTCGGAAATATGGAAGATTAACGTGACTCTCACGGGAAGTTGGTTGGAGGCGAAGTGCAACATGGTGCTGGGAAAGATTGAGAATAGTCCTGGGACCAATTATTTGGCTTTGTTGACATTTTTCTTCAGTTAGTATCGTGGCTTGAGTGGTGCTGTTGACAGATGCAGGATGGAGATGAATTTCTGTGGTCAGTTTAATTTGAGGAGAACATTCCCTCCCAACTGATGAAGCCAAGGCTTTGGTTTGGTGCGGTGGCTGGTATTGCTCCAGACAGTTATCTGTCGTTGTGTTGTGTCAAACGCTTCTCAGTGTGCCTCACAAAGAATGGAATCCATATTGCAATTGCCTTGCGGTTGTTGGGAAGTGAGTGAGAACCTGAAGAACTCTCCCCTGAGCCACAGTGCAGTGGAGAAACCGTGGGGGGAGGTTAGGGGCAGATATGTATGGGGCTGGGCTGCGCCTCCCCATGGATGAGCCGGCTCGGTTGACTTCTGTCTGGTTGAGGGCTTGTGATGGCACCGCACCGTTTATTATTTTTATAATCTTACTGGCAGTAATCATTGAAGGGAACTGGCTAATGTACTGCTGGCCATTGCAGTTGAGTTTAGAAATATAGAGTGGAAATAGGCCCTTCGGCCCACCATGTGGATTTCTGTGGTCAGTTCTTTTTAGGAGAACATTCCCTCCCAACGGTCAGCGATCCCCGCACCCTAACACTCCTACACACACTTGGGACGATTTACAATAATACCAAGACAATTGGCCTACAGACCTGTATGTTTTTGGAGTGTGGAAGGAAACTGGAGCTTCCTGGAGAAAACCCATGCAGGTCATGAGGGGAACGTACAAACTCCGTACAGATGAGCACCCACAGTCCGGATCGAACTTGGGTCTCCAGCACTATAAGGCAGCAGCTCTACCGCTGTGTCACCGTGCTGCCCTTGTGTGTGGCTGGAGTATGTGTGTATAACATTGATGTGAACATGCAGATCTCATTGGTTTCCTCACGCAACTTGTGTGACGTACGCAGACTTTTATGAGCTGCTATTGATTGATGGGTTTCTGACGGCAGTGGATGCTACGTGCGCTGCAGAGCATGTGACTATCATGGACTGTCCACACCAATTTAACAGAGCAAGTCGGAGATGATCAGCGATGGGATTGGAGAACATAGAATAATTACACATTGTGTGCAAGTAATTTCACTTTCCCAGCATCTTTTTATATTGATGCAATATTTAATGTTGGCTTCCAATGCTTATATCTGAGTTGTTCATTAGTTGACATTCTGTACTTGGAAGCCGTGAGGTTCAGCCTTATTTGAAGTCAAATTTTAGACGGATAACTTTTTTAGTTTTATAGTTGTAGTAATTGCAGCATTTCAAAAGAAGGTTGATGTGAAGATGTGGAATCAAGGTGAACATTGGTAATGACACCCAGTTCTGCATCCCAGCCATCTTGATGTCTTGTCTCATTTTTAGTCTTGTTGAGCTGTGGTATCCTCCGATCTTGCTGCGTTCAGAGCCAGCATTTGCCACAAATTTCATCCAACTTCCTGGCCTTGAACTAGCTGACTTGTAACCTTCTGAGGGAGGGTTCTTGACCTGAACCATTAACTGATTTCTTTTCCTGCTTTACTCGTAATTTCTTCCAGCATTTTCTATTTTTGTGTTTTGGTCAAAGTGAGCCTTTGAGATGCTGTTAGACACAAAAAGCTGGAAAAACTCAGCGGGTTAGGCAGCACCTCTGGAGAGAAGGAATGGGTGATGTTTTTGGTCGGAGACCCTTTTTCAGTCTGAGTCAGGGGAAAGGGAAATGAGAGATATAGAGAAATAAAGAACAAATGAATTAATGAAAGATATGCAATGTTCAGTCACCTGCAGGTTTATTGGCTTGATGTTGATTTTTGGCTTAATTTTTTTTCTGTGACGAGTGAAGTAAGACATTAAATATTTACACAATAACATGTGTTTCTCACAGATTTGCAACATTTCCTGTAATGTCCATAGCCACCCTTGATTGTTAGAAATGTCCACGACCATCCTTGATTGTTTTGGTAGAAACAAAAAAAACTGCATCTTAATATATGACTAATATTGTTACACCTTTGCTGCTTTGTGTATCAGGTCACAAGATTCATTTCACAGTTTAGTGTCTGAAGTCAGAACAGTATCTTGATTTAAAAGTTTAGAATGTGGAGTCCTGAATGGGCAAGAGGAGAGAGTGACTCCTGAAATCAATTCTTGAAATCTCTAGCACTGTTTTGTAATCGTAACCATAATCGTAATTTATTAGCCAAGTATGTTTTGCAACATACAAGGAATTTGGTTTGTCATAAAAAGCAACAAGATATACAACTACATACAAATTTGACATAAACATCCATCAAAGCGGCTCCTCCACATTCCCCACTGTGATGGAAGGCAATAAAGTCTTATCTTCTTTCCTCCTGCGGTTGCGGGAGTCGAACCATCCGCAGCCGGCGATCGAGCTCCCGCATCGGGGTGGTGGAAACTCCTGCGGCTTGGAGTCCCCAAAATCAGTCCCTAACGAGGGACCGTGAGCTTCACGATATTAAAGTCCGCAGGTTGGAGCACTAAAGGCCGACCACTGGCAAAGGAATTGCCAGCTCTCAATGTTAAAGTCCGCTGGCTCCGCGGTTTTGGAGCTCTAGAAGTCTCAAACATGAGGCCGCCAGCTCTACGATGTTAGACAGAAAAAAGTTGCATCTCCGTCAAGGAAAGAGATAAGAAAAGTTTCCCCCACCACCCCCTGATAAACTAACGCATGAGATTTCTGTGGATTTTGAAATTCGTTAAAAAAGAAAATATGTCTAAATCTCTATAAATCTATAAATGACTTTCCACGAGACAGTGGGACTGATGATCGAGGGCACTGATTGGACTAGAGAGGCGTCGGTCAGCAGGCAGTGGGTGCAGGACATGATGATTCACCACGATGAATGGAGGGGGGAGACGTCCGGGGTGGGACAAGGCGAGGCCTGGTGGAGCAGGAGAGTGGGCACTGGGCTGGGAAAGGCCGGGGTGCGGCTGCAGGGCCGGGGCCTGGTCAATAAGCGTTTTAAAGCAAGTAGAGGGAGTGTGTGTGAGCCCTGGTGAGCAGAGGGGGGGAGGGAGGGGAGTCCGTGAGTGCAAGTAAAGGTGAGAGGACGTCCCTGTGAGTGAATAAAGGTGCGGGGTTTCCTGTGAGCGAGCATTAATGGGGTCTCTGTGAGTGAGCAGTGAGGGTTTCCTTGAGTGTGAGTGGAAGACCCTGCGAGAAATTAAGGGTAAACAGGCAAGAAAACTCATTACGAGATAAAATTATCAAAAAAAGTCTGCCTCCTTTTTCCCCCGCCAGGGCGTTGCCCCTTGGAATGAGGGGAATGCCCCCTGGACCCCATCTCTCTACCTCTTTTTTCTTTTTTTTTCCTGTCTCATGACTGAACTAAAACATACATTTTACAACAAACTAAAAACACACAGAATGAAAAAGATGAAGACAGACCATTGGAGAGGCAGCCATCATGCGGCACCCCCTTGTGGTTTTTAGTGGGAGTAAAATGTTTGTATTTCAGTGTGAACATTTCAAACGTTGATTTTATTATTTGTACTCTGACAGCCTCGAATGATTGCTGAAATCAAGGACTTCTTGCTGACAGCAAGAAGAAAGGACGCAAAATGTAAGTGAATTTAAATTTATTGTATAAATTGTGGGATTCAAAATTAAGTTCAAGGAACGGAATACAACAAGGATCAAATGACACTCAATGTGGTAAATCAGAATCAAATTTGTTTTTGGTATTATGCCAAAGCCCAACATGTTGTTGTCTATAATAAATGTCTTTGAGCTGGATATAACTGGCATAGTACTCCAGGTGCTGGAAGCATAAAGTAAAACTACAAAATGCTTGGGGTAAAAAAGTTTGGCTAATCAGGCTGTATCGGTGGAGAAAGGGTTAATATTTTGAGCTAATGGCCCATAACAATTGAGATAAAATTTGGACTTTGGGAGAATTGAGTTATGCTATTGAGCAGGAAAGTAAATTTGAAGCTGAAAAGCCATTCATTGTCCTACAGTTTATGGAGGTGTATGATGTGTAGCTACATTTTATCAACTTTTTACATGGTCACTTTTTACTATTTAAATAGATATTTCTATCCACCTTTTGCAATAAAATGTACAATGCTGGAGAGACTTAGCAGATTGAGCAGGATTTGTGAAGAAGGAAACAATGTTATTTTCTGTGAGATCTTCAATTCTGACCATTTTATTGACCAGAAACATTAAACTTTCTCTTTCCACTGTGCTACTTGGTCTGACGAGTGTCTCTTGCATTTTCAGGTTATTTTAACTTTATAGCACTTGCATGTTTTGATTTTTGATCAACTGGGCAGAGTTGTGAACTATCAGTTTCCCTCTCTCCCTAATCAAAGTCTTTCATGGTGTGTTGTACGCTTACACACATGCTCGACTCTTAAGTTTGGGATGCTTCCATAAAGATTAACGTGTCAACTATTTAAAGAACTTGCCTATTTTGTTTTACATAGCTGTAAAAATCAAGAAGAACAAAGACAATGTAAAATTTAAAGTACGGTGCAGTAGGTATCTGTACACACTTGTCATCACAGACAAAGAAAAGGCTGAAAAACTCAAACAGTCCCTGCCCCCAGGTAAGCAGTTTGCAAATTGTATGGGTTAGGTAATGAGAAGGGCAGCTTAGCTGGTTGTCACACGGTGCAATGTGCCTGAACAAAGGCACTGTAGTTTAACCAGCGGTATGTCAAGGTAGCGTTCAATCTCTTCAAGCATGTTGTGCCTTAGGTAAAGGGGCTGTTTAAATTAGTGTGTGCCTGGATGGGAATACCGTTTTGGAATATAAAATTAATCTCTCAGATTTTACTTTAGCAACACTTTGGGCAACACATTTGAGTGACTGGGAGGTAAAGGTGCAAATTCCTCAGGTTACATACAAAGATCAATTTGTGCAGTGTGAGGAATTTAGGATGATTTATCTGCGCATTTTGATGTCTGTTTTCTATTTTAAAAATACTTTATGGACTCTGGAACGTGGCTGAAGCTGTCCCTATGGTGTTGATGGTCAGAGTTGAAATTTAGCTAAATTTTAAATCTCTCTATTGAAGTAGGAAATGTGTTTCCATTCAAAGCGATCATTAATAGTCACATATGTTTGGTGAAGTATTGAGATTATTGTTATTTCTACATTTCTCTAATCTTTTTTTTCCCGTTAAACCAGGTTTGGCTGTCAAAGAACTCAAGTGAGCAGCTGCAATTTCAATGTTCAGATTTTGTTGAAATAAAATAAATGGTGAAATGCTCCTGTTGTACTTGTTATTTTTTAATCGCCAAAGTGCAGATGATCTGATGTTGGGTATGTATTTGAATAATATGTTGGGTTTTAGATGTGCAGTGGAAGACTTGTTATGTTCCAGTCCCACTCCCAATTTCTTGAACATAAAAATTGAAGCCAATATTCAGTGCACTGCTGAATGAGTCCTTTGGGCTGAGCTTTCCTACTCTTGGGGAATGTAGAAACTATGACATTACTTTGAAGAAACATAGGCACCACTGTCCTCCATGAGGGAGAGGCATGGGCTTCCTGCAGATACCAAGGCCCTCTTTTTTGTCACAGAATTAAATGGCAACTGAACAGTCCTCTCACCAACTAGAGTGCGACCTGACCTCCCATCCACATCATTGGAGTCCTTCAAACTATCTTTTACCAGACATTCTCTTATACTAAATGTTGTACCTTTTATCCTTATCTGTACACTGGACGGCTTGATTTTAATCAGGTATAGTCTTTGACTGGATATCACGCAACAAAAAGCTTTTCACTGTACACATGACAATAATAAACTAAACATCATGGAAACAGGCCCTTTGACCCCATGTTAGGTCCCATTTGCCTATGTTTGGCCCATATCCCTCCAAGCCTTTCCTATCCAAATGTGCATGTATAAATCTCTTAAATATTGTTATTGTACCTATAGCAATGTTACAAAATTTTGAGATTTTAAAGATCAAGTTTTTAATTTATCCCATTAAAAAGAAGTTTAATTTGACACCTAATTCACTTTCATACCTTCAGTATTAAAAAAGTTATGGCCATTTTCATACTCGGAAATTGGCATCTTGTTCCCTATTGTTTTTTCATTGACTTAACACAAAAGCTGTGATCGAGAACATTTAAAGGCCGATAACTTTCTTAAAATTTAAGAGAACTGAAATAAATTTTCAGTTATTATAGATTGAAGCATTCTGAAACAAATATGAAACAATCTTACTTAGATTACTTGAAATTAAAGCATATAATTAGTTAGTTACCTAATTGTAGCTAATTACAAAATTCAATTATTAGATCTAAACATCTATCCATTTCTTAAGAATAGATGAACATTTTTAAATAGCCTAAGTGTCCAAATAACATTCACACAAGAATTCAGAATATAACATATTTTTAAAATCTCATTGTCATGGGTTTATAGGCCAAATGGAAGGAATTTAATGTTTAATACCTGTTAATTAATGGCCATTTAAATCAGCTTGCGAGTGGGATTTTCTGGAACGGGACCATTTAGAAAGTTGAGGTTGCGGTGAATTTATACCCCCATATCTGCAGCAAATACACTGCCGGTTCTTCGGGGGGGGGGAAATCACCGTTTCGCAACTTAAAATGTGAATTAAATACATCTTAAGAAACACTTTTATACATAAAAATAAACTACTTTATTTTACCTGGTCCTCCATAAAATCCGTCCCAGTTGTCGGCATTGACGGCTTCAGAAGCTGCCTTTAAAATCATTCCAGCGATTAACTTGTCGGGTGAATTTTTTTTTAAAAACACACAGAGACTGGCCGTAAGAACGATTCTTTAGCAAAATCTTGCACTCCAACAAATATAATTCAGGAACAGGTCGCGTTTTAACCCCGCCCCCCCCCCCTCCTCAAACGCGCCAAAATCGCGCACACGGCCAGTGGCAGAATTACAGCGCCGCTGATGGTAAGTTTTGTAACATACCTAGTACCTACCTCTACTACTGCCGGCAGCTTGTTCCATATACCCACCCATGTGAAAAATCTGCTCCTCGGGTGCCAATTAAATTTATTCCCTCTCATTTTAAACCTATGCTCTCTAGTTCTTGATTTCCCTACCCAAGGAAAAAGACTGCATATTCGCCCTATATTTTCCTCATGATTTTATCCATCTCTATTGTTCACCCCCAATTAGACGCAAGTATACTCTATAATGTTCTAAAATATGTAAGTGTTAATAAATATGCAAAAGGAAATTATATTGGGTAACAAACTTCTGAAACTGGGAGGCAGTAATAGGTTTTGAAATTGCATGCCAGGGGCTGTGTGAACAAATGCAGCTCTGCTCAGCAGGATATCAGACCCAAGTGGTCTGTAAACTGATAGCCACCTGTAGATAATGATTGGTTCCTCAATATGTACATATATACAGCACTTATAGGAAACAATTCAAGATTGAGACTGGTCTGACCTTGTGAGTGGAACTACAGGTAGCAAATCAGTGGTGGGTGGCTGGCTGGAATGCGTGCCAGAGGTGCCAGTAGAAACAGATATGATAGTGGTGTTTCAGAGGCGTTAAGCAGGCAGGGATTAACCTGGCATTTTGTTTGGCACAGCCGTTATGGGCTAAACGGCCTGTTACTGTACTGTTCTACTCTGGGCTGGCCTTAGGAGGTGCGGGGCCCAATTGGGAACAATTTTGGTGAGCCCCAGGTTCCCAGCCAAGGTCTGTAGAATCATAGAAATATAAATAAAATATTATAGACTTTATATCTCTATGGTAGAATGGAAAGTAATCAAAATGAGCGGTTAAAAAGTGCCTGCGAGTTAATGGACCAAACAGATCTAAGCTACTTTTAAATATAAAATTGCATAAATGCAAGCCTACAAGTAACAAACAAAATGTGTAGATCACCTCTGAAAAGTACATAGTTACAATACCACTTGTTTTAGTGACTGAAATGGGAAAAAAAAGTAATTTAATTAACTAGATCCTGGAAAACCAATAACTATTGGCGAAATACCAGTCCAGGCATTACATTTTGGGCTTCAGCCCCATCCTACCCTTAGGCTTCTACCCCATCCTAACTTAGTTGTCTGTGTGTTAGTTGTGCGTTATGTGTGTGTGAAGGAGAGAAGGGAGGGAGGGAGAGGAAGGAGAGAAGGGAGTGAAGGAAGTAGAGAAGGGAGGGAGGGAAGGACAGAAGGGAGGGAGGGAATGAGAAGGGAAAAGAGGGGAAGGAGGGAGGGAAGGAAAGAAGGGATGGAGAGGGCCGGCGGCGGGAGCGGATGCCGGGGTCTGGGCGGATGGGTGTGAGCTGAGGCCGAGGTTTGTAAACGTTCCAACCCCTGGTCCGGCCCTCCCTGTATTGTTCACCGCGTCTCCCCGGGGAGAGAGAGGGGTGGAGCCGGGGTTGTGTGCGTGAAGCACGGTGACTGGGGTGGGAACGTTGCCCCGGGACGGTGAGGGAACGACCCACCACCCCCTCTCCCCCTTCTCCATTCCCCCTCACACCCCCCTCCCCGTCTACCCCCTTCACCCGGGGTAAATCTACCCGAGCCGAGAGTAGATTACTCTAGCGCAGGGCCCAATTGGGAACAATTGGTCCAATTGGCTTAAGGCTGGCCCTGGTTCTACTTTATATATATATAAGCCTATGTACATTTGAGGCCCAGGTTACAAAACACATCTGTTTTTCTGTACAATCTGGGTGTGCATGGCAGATCAGTTAACATCACTGGAGAACATGGACAGGTGACATTTCTGGTTAAAATCAAATACATATTGTCAAAAATAATTTTAGGAATGTGGAAAGATTAGTTGCGTGTGAAAAGCCATGTCTTAACAATGTATAAAATCTAGGACCCATTCCTTCAGCAAATGTCAGTTATGATGCGTTCAAAGATTAAATTAAAGTTGAGGAATGTTGTTACTCCAGGACTTTGAGACCTTTTGTCTAAACCAGCATCTGTAGTTCCTTGTTTCCACATTTGGCTGGATGCTTTTGGTGCCCAGTAGATGGCAGCAAATGCAAGCTTATGTGAAAGATGAAATCCAGTTTAGTTCATTACGGTCACATGCAAAGATTAATCTTTGGTCACGTGTACCGCCGAGGTACAGTGAAAAGCTTTTGTTTGTGTGCTATCCAGTTGACAAAAAGACTACATTAATACAATCAAGCCATCTACAGTGCATAGATAAAGGGTGCAACATTAACCATTATCTTTTACTGTATAAAAATCCAGGACAGTTCAATTAGAAATAGCTGCTGTAAACAGTTGAAAAAGTTGTAAGCTGACAACCTGGAGGTATGTTCTTTAATTTTTATAGTCTATACTAGTGCAGTAAATCCATGTCTAATTTTAATTGATTTAAGTTTTTGCCCTCATTTTAAATTTGTTTTGCAAACACCTTGTGGATCTTGTTTCCTTTGGGGGTTGATTGTGGTCAGAAATGTATAAGAGCTGTATATTGGCTCATTGTTGCCAACCCAAATCAGCTTAAGGTGAGTCAAGTCAAGTCACTTTTATTTCTATAGCACATTTAAAAAACAACTCTCGTTGGCCAATGTGCTTTACATAGGTGGAGGTACTAACGTTATACAACACTAGACTAAGTGGGACCCGTTGGGTCCCAGCATCACACGGGAGGGCTGGTCCCCCAACGCAATATTCCACCTCTCCACCAATTCCAATATTGGGGGCCAGGAGGGGGGGGGGGGGGGGGCTTTCTGGAGCGCTAGTATGGGTGTTGTGGGCTGAAAAGACTGGTTTCTAGAGGGCTAGTATGGACATTGTGGGCAGAATGAATTCTTGGGCTGGCGGCTCAGTCACTCAAGCCTGTTTTGTTGGCAGCTCACTCACTCACGGCTGGTGGGCTGGCAGTTGACTCACGGCTAATCCTTGAAATTCCATTTCAAGCAGGATGCAAGGCCACCAAATTCAAGTGCAGTTTCTTACCACTTCAAGCAGGGTGCAAGGCCACCAAATTCAAATGCAGTTTCATACCATTTCAAAGCAGGGTGCAAGGCCACTAAAGACAGCGAGTCATGACCTCTCCCTCCTCCATCTTGCAGAGACTGAGCCACGCCCACACTTCTGGGTTTTATAGTCCCCCCTGTAAAGACGAGTGGAAACGCACTAAGTCTTCACTACTGTTTTATTACTAAACACACACACATTACTATTCATACACATTCCTGCCCTAGCTGTCCGTGGTCTGTCACTGGAGCTAGAGAGAGATCTGGAGGTGGGGAGGTTACAATTATACTGGTGATATGGGGAGTGGTTAGTAGTGGTGAGGTCACTGTGTTAAAGGAACAAGCACTAGTCTACATCCTTCCCCTTGGAAACAAAGCAGTACAGCAGTGACGGGGCGACCACGACTCATACGCTACAAGCAGTTAAACACAGTCAGGCAACAGTTAAACAAATTCCCCGTAACGTACAGGCGGCTTGACCAACCGCCCGGAGCGGGTAAGCAACCCGCCCTCCCCCTCCTCCGCAGGAACAGCAGGAGCAGGAGCGGGCGAACGAGCCGGAGAGGGAAGGTGCGGAGACGGGGAGGGGAAGCTGGCACAGGGCCGGGCACGCGAACAGGCGAGGGCGGGCTGGCAGCAGGGGAGCAGGGCACATAGAGCTGAGAGGGCAGAGTTCGGGGCATGCGAGGAGCGGCAGGCAGAGAGGAAGAAATCGGGGGGGGCGAAAGGGGCAGCAGGAGGCGGAGCGGGCTCATTGACCAGCCGCAAATGCTGGCGGGATCGGCGGTAGATGGTACCCTCGTGGTCGACGAGGTAAGACCGCGGTGAGCCGGCAGAGCCGACGATAACCGCCAGACGGTAGTGGCCGGAGGCGGACTGCATCCGGACGACCTGACCAGGGAACAGGCGCGGATGGGGGCGGCAGGACTTGTCGTGGGAGTGTTTTTGTATATCTTGCTTTTGGGCAATGCGCTCCTGGACGGCATCAGGGCGGAGGACAGAAGGCACCAGGGACCGTTGGGACACAGGAATCGGAGGGCGCGTGGTGCAGGACATGAGCCGCTGAGCAGGCGAGCCCAGGGCAGGGTCACGAGAGATGTTGCGGAGGTTAAGGAGGGCCAGGTAAAAGTCCGACCGGGAAAGTCTGCAGTGCTCCAGAAGCTCCTTGGCACTGCGGACGGCGCGCTCAGCAAGGCCGTTGCTCTGCGGGTACTCGGGGCTGCTGGTGAAGTGGCGAAAGTTCCAGGTGGCAGCGAAATCGCGGAACTCCGCACTGGAAAACTGGCCACCGTTGTCCGACTGCAAACTCGCAGGGGAGCCAAAGGTTGCGAAGTCGCGGCGCAGCTTGCCAATGACAGCAGCAGATGTGAGGGAGGGCAGCTGGTCCACCTCGAACCAGCTGGAATAGGAGTCCACAAGGACCAGGAAGTGCTTGCCACGCCACTCGAAGATGTCAGTGGCGACCGCCATCCATGGCAGATCGGGGGCAGGCTGTTGCAGAAGCGGCTGCCGTTGCTGATGGGGAGAGAGGCTATTGCAGGTGGAGCAGGCGGAGACCCTCTCCCGGATGTCCGTGGCCATGCCGGGCCAATAGAACTGGCTCTGGGCCTGGGACAGAGTGGCCTCGGCCCCGGGATGGCTGCTGTGGGTGGTTTGAAAGTAGTGGTCCCGCAGCGCCGCGGGCACCACAACCTTGTGGCCCTTCACCACCACTCCGTCGTGCAGCACAAGCTCGTCCCGGACCAGGAAGTAGGGCACGGCACCGGCCGGCAAGGACGAGGGACGGTCAGGCCAACCACGCCGGATGACGTCGGCAAGTTGTTGCAGGGCAGGATCTTTGGCAGTGTGCTGGACCAGGGACTGCATCTGCTGTGAAGGCACAATATTAATGTTTAACACCATCAGGTCAGACGATTCGTACGGGTGTCGGGCAGTGGACGTCAGCGGTGAGCGGGACAGCGTGTCGGCCACGAACATGTCCTTGCCCTTGCGGTACACGACCCGAAACGTGAACCGCTGGAGCTGCAGTATCATTCGCTGCAAGCGGGATGAGGCAACGTGGATCGGTTTATTCAGGATCGTGACCAGCGGTTTCAACAGTGAAAGTGTTGCCCAGGATGTAATCCATGAACTTCGAGCAGCCAAACACTACGGCGAGGAGCTCTTTCTCAATCTGAGCATAACGCTGCTCAGCGGGGGTCATGGTGTGAGAAGCGTAGGAGACAGGCAGCTGCAGGCCATCGTAAAGCTGCAGGCAGGTGGCACCAAGACCGAACTTCGAGGCATCGCAGGTGTGGACAATTGGACGCTGCAAGTCGAAGAACTTGAGAGTGGGGGTACTAACCAGTGTGGACTTCAGAATGTCAAACGCATTCTGGTGCTTCGGGAACCAAGCCCAGGCAGTGTCCTTTTTGATCAGCTCCCTCAGGGGTGCACTCAGCTCGCTGAGGTCGGGAATGAACTTCCCCAGGTAGTTCACCATGCCCAGAAAGCGCTGCAGGCTGGGCATGTCGGCGGGTGCAGACATCCCAGAGACCGCAGCCGTCTTCTGCGGGTCGGGCTTCAGCCCCTCAGCAGTGAGGAACGTGGCCCACGTACGTGACCTCTGGGACGCGGAAACGGCACTTCTTAGGGTTGAGCTTAAGGTTGATCTCATGAGCCCTGTCCAGGACTTGGCGGAGGTGGAGGTCGTGCTCAGCGATGTCCTTCCCGTATACCAGGATGTCATCGACTATGATAGCACACGGCAGACCGGCAAACAGCTGTTCCATGGTGCGCTGGAAGACTTCGCTGGCAGAATTTATCCCGAATGGCATGCGAAGGAAACGGAACCTGCCGAAAGGCGTGCTGAAGGTGGTCAGGTATGAGGAACGTTCATCCAGCGGTATCTGCCAGAAAGAGCTTTTGGCATCGAGGACTGAGAAGACAGTGGCCGGACCAACCTGTGCAACGACGTCCTCAACCGTCCGCATGGGGTAGTGCGGGCGCTTGATGGCAAAGTTCAGGTCCTTGGGGAGACGCGGTGTGGAGGGCGGACCACAGGCTTGACACCCGGGTCGACAACGATCCTGTAACTGCAGGGCAACCTGCCCAGCTCGTCGTCGAAACGATCAGCGTACTCACACAGGGGGTCCAGGAGGGTCCGCACCTGGTGGATATCGCGGTGAAAGGAGACCAAACCGAGGTCCTGGCATGCACGGGCACCCAACAGCGTTACGTTCTCAGTGTCCAGCAGATAAAAAGCGAGGGGCCGAGCGGCCTTCAAAACCTTGCCTTCCCGACTGGTACGAGCACGCCTCCCCCGTAGGCATGTAGACGGGAGTTGCCGGGAGTGACCTTCTCCCCAGACCTTATCTGTTTAAGAGGCTCACTGACATAACATTGGCCACTGCCCCCATGTCGACCTTTGCTGGGAAGGTCACCCCATTCACAGTAACACGCACTGAAGGATCCGTTATCAGCAATGTGCACTCAACAGTGAAAAAATGCTTGAATCATCATGGGAAGAACTGGTATCAGAATCAGGGAGTTCGTCCGACTGGTACTGTGAACCGAGCGCACGCTATCAGCCTCCCCAAGGTTGTTTAGCATTCTCCTGGGAGCAGGAACAGGTTTCCCACGGGAGCGGCAAGCGGCAGAGAAATGATTTAGCTTTTTGCAGAAATTACAAGTCTTCCCCAGCGCGGGGCAAACATTAAACTGATGTGATGCAAAGTTGCAGTTGGGGCAACGACTTGGGCTGCCACCCGAGGGGGCGGGGGAACCACTCTGGCGCTGCGGGCCATCTACCCGCCGGCGTCCAGAAACAACGGCAACGTTAACGTCCTGAGCTGCAGACTGCACGGAGGCGACAGCCGTCACCATGCGAGAGGCGTGCAGAGCCTCGTTCAAAGTCAGATCTGGCTTCCTTAGGAGTTCAGCCCGCAGTTTCTCGTCCTGTAGACCAAACACCAAGACATCCCGGGTCATATGATCGGGGGTCAGCACGCCCAGGCGGCAACGCCGTGCTAGATGCCGTAGCGCGGCAATGTAGGTGTCAATGTGCTCACCGGGTGCCTGACGCCGATTGGAAAATTTAAACCGCTCTAGAATGCAGTTGGTGGGAATGTCGCACAGACCGTTGAATTTAGCCAAAAGACATACCGGGTCCTGAGCATCCTCACCAGCAACGTATTCAAGCGACTCCGCTCGCTCCAGGGCTTCCGGGCCAGCCAGGTTGAGGAGCAGGTGTGACTGTGTCGCGGGGGTGGCAGCAGGATGGGCAATCGCAATGTAATGCTCAAAGTCGCGTCGGAAGACAGCCCACTGATGGGCAATGTCGGAGTCGAAAACTAACATATCAGGCTTGCGACAAGAGTTGGCCATGGTAAAGACACGGTGGAGAAACAATGAAGGGTAGGGAACTGGGCGAAAAGTAAATAAAACCCGACAAACAGGAGGCGCAAAGTTCACCATGTAAAGACAAGTAGAAACGCACTAAGTCACTACTGTTTTATTACTAAACACACACACATTACTATTCATACACATTCCTGCCCTAGCTGTCCGTGGTCTGTCACCGGAGCTAGAGAGAGATCTGGAGGTGGGGAGGTTACAATTATACTGGTGATATGGGGAGTGGTTAGTAGTGGTGAGGTCACTGTGTTAAAGGAACATGCACTAGTCTACACCCCCCCCCCCTCCTACAAGAAGGGGCGTGGCCTTTATGGCATGATTGACAGGAGAGGGAAACTCAACATTTTTAAAACACTAATAACTTATTTTTCATCAATGGGAAAAATCCTCAGCACCTGATGAGCGGAGGGGGACTCCGAGTAAGATGGCCAAAAATCACAGCCGTACGTGGTAGCGTTTTTTCTAAAATCAATATAAAGCGCAAACATGGTCAAGATTAGACTT
Organism: Amblyraja radiata; assembly: GCF_010909765.2. Classification (NCBI taxonomy): domain Eukaryota; kingdom Metazoa; phylum Chordata; class Chondrichthyes; order Rajiformes; family Rajidae; genus Amblyraja; species Amblyraja radiata. The sequence goes on from NC_045981.1 coordinate 28,172,199, forward strand.
TTAATTATATAGAAGGCAAAGCAACTTTAATTAGGCAAGGCAACTTTAATTAGGCAAGGCAACTTTAATTGGGCAAGGCAATTTTAATTAGGCAAGGCAACTTTAATTAGGCAACACAGATTTAGCATTTCCAAACCAAAGGTAACACAGCTTTAGCATTTCCAAACTATATTTTCAAACCACATTAAGGGCATTGGCAGGTCAGTAAAACCATTCACAGTTTAGTTGACATGTGTTCAGTGTTATTCACAGCTCAGACCGAGAGACGTGACCCTCTCGCTCCCCCATCTTGCAGACACTGACTTAGACACTCAACACTTCCGGGTTTTATAGTCTCTCCGGAAGGGGCGTGGCCTTCAGGAGAGAAAATCTCAACATTTTTTAAACACTAATAACTCTTTTATTTTTCATCGATGGGAAAATCCTCTTGTCCTGCGCAGCGGAGGAGGACTCTGAGTAAGGTGGTCAAAAATCACAGCCATAAGTGGCAGCGTTTTTTCTAAAATCAATATACAGAACACCAGAAAGTGGTTATGATCAGACTTTTAGTAATATAGATTGGTTCATAGATTAAGTACATACATAAATACATACATATAGCCCTCCCTCAGAGGACGTCAACAAAGGCTTGAGAGTAAAGATGAGTTTTAAGTCTCGACTTAAAGGAGTCGATGGAGGGGGCAGTACTGATGGGAAGAGGGATGCTGTTCCACAATCTAGGAGCTGCAACCGCAAAGACGCGATCGCCCCTGAGCTTATGCTCAGTAACCCCAAGTCGGATGATCTGAGGGACCTGGAGGTGGTGTGGTGGGTAAGCAGACTTTTGATGTAGACATGAAGGATCTTGAAATTTATTTGGAACTGCACAGGGAGCCAGTGGAGAGAGGCCAGAATCGGAATGATGTGGTCCCTTTTTCGGGTGCCCGTCAGGAGTCTCGCTGCGACGTTTTGGACCAGTTGCAGGCGGGACGGAAGATTGGCTGATGCCAGTGTAAAGGGACTTGCAGTAATCGAGGTGAGAAGAGAATCAAGGTGAGAAGGGAAAGGTTTAAAAGGGATTAGAGGGGGCAACTTATTCCACACAAGAGGAAGGTATGAATATGGGACAAGCTGCCAGAACAGTGGTCATCCAAAAATTTCCAGTCCTCGGAGCAGTTCCTACAGATAGAAGGGTATATACTTCAACCCAAATCCAAACAACCATTTGCAGGCAGTGCTTTTTTACCTCTAACCATATTTTCATTTTCAAACCAAATTAAGGGTACTCACAGTGCTGTAGACATTTGCCAGTGTCATTCAGAGCTCTGATTGAGGCACACCACTTGCAGAGACTGATTGAGGCATACCACTTCCTGGTTTTATAGTCCCTCCCCTTCTCTCCAGCAGGGGCAGCAGAGAGAATGGGGAATTTTGTAAAAACATTAATATCTCTGTCAATTTTCATCGACGGGAAAAATCCTCGGCACACATGCGGCGGAGGGGGGCTCTGAGCGAGGTGGCCAAAAATGACGGCCGTAGGTGGCGGCGTACTCTCGGAAATCGCAGCACAGAAAGCCAAAACCGGTCAAGAACAGACAGACAGACAGACAGACAGACAGACAGACAGACAGACAGACAGACAGACAGACAGATAGATAGATAGATAGATAGATAGATAGATAGATAAATAACTGGACCAACAGACATGATGGTGGAAGGTTGTTCCTGGTGGCTCAGGGTGCTATGCCATCCAGGCATGATTATTTTTCCACCCAGAAGGTGATGAACCAGTGGAGCGCTTCACCACAGAGAGCAGTGGAGACCAAGTTATTTAAGATCTTCACCGAGGAGATTGATGTGTTCTTCAATGCATCAGTGATCAAAAGGAGATAGTCACAAACAGCTGGAGTAACTCAGCGGGTCAGCCAGCACCTCCGGAGAAAAGGAATAGGTAACGTTTTTGGTCGAGACCCTTCCGGTTTAAGACGGCATCTGTAGTTCCGTCCTACACTGATCATAGGGAGTAATTGGTCTGAAGATACTGAAGTCACAATTACTCGTGCCCCCCCTTTCATAGAAACATAGTAAATAGGTGCAGGAGGAGGCCATTCGGCCCTTCGAGCCAGCACCGCCGTTCATTGTGATCATGGCTGATCGTCTCCACTTAATAACCCGTGCCTGCCTTCACCCCATACCCCCCGATATGACCACTCTCCTGACCAGTTTTCTATGTTTCTACCTGCTTGGGAGAAAACGTCGAGGCAAGAGGCTGGTCAATGTATTCTACTTGTTGCGCGGCCGTTAAAGGGCCGCCTGGTTTAATCTGGCATCGTTGACCTGGACACGGCTCGTGCCCGGGATCAGTGCCTTGCCGGCGCGCGCGGGCGCGAGAAACGGCGCCTTGCTTTCCACCGCCAGTGGGCGCGCGGGGCAGCCACCAGGGGCCGCGCCTCGGACACGCGCTGCCGCTGCCGCTGACTGAGGGCGACCGACCGACCGGTCGTAGTTGAAGCTGCTGCCGGGGCCCGGGATCGGGGTGTAGCTGGGGGTCGGGGAGAGGCCGGGGATCGGGCCTCCGCCATGGCGTCCCGCTTCGACTACATCGCGCCGTGGTGGACCTACTGGCTGCACAACTTCCCCCACTTCAACCTGCGCCTGCAGCCAGGGGACGGAACCTTCCGCCCGCAGGAACCGGACTACCAGCAGGTCAGCGTGGGCCTTGCCCCTCGCCCACACCTCCCTTACCCCTCCTCAACCCACCCCCCTCCTCAATCCCTCCCCTCACTTCCACCCCTCGCCCACTCTTACCCCCCTCACTCACCCACTCTTACCCCCCTCACTCACCCACAACCTCTCCCTCACCCATCGCCCTCACTTTCCCCCTGCCCGCCCCATAGCACCCCAACTTGACACCTTCAGACCCCCTCCGTCCCTCCCGTCCTCAATCCCACGCCGTTCCCTCTTCACTCATCCAGTCCCCTCCTTCGGTTCCCCTTTTGCCTCTTCTTCCCCGTCACACCCCTCCCTCCGCCCTCCCCGTCCCACTCATTGTCGGTCTCCGCCCGAATCCTTGAACTGCCAGACCCCCCCCCCCGCCCCTTTCCCTGAGCGCTCATTCTCCATTTGTCTGAATCCTGACCCCCCCCCCCCCCTTCTTTCCATTCCACTGCCAATTCCTCCCGCTGTCCCTCTCTTGTCTCACACCTTCCATCACCACTCTTCTTTGACCTCAGTCTCTCCATTAACTCAATTTTCCAATCTGTTTCCCCTCCTATCTATAGTTTTCTTTCCTGCTCTTCCCATCTCTGTTCGCTCTGAAAAGCTGTCTGTGTTCAGAAGGGCCACTATCATTTTTCAATTTCCTGCAAGATTTACAAGCAGCTGTTTTAGTGTAGTTTAAGTAAAAATGTAAGCTCTATTGGCTGAGTTGAAAGGACAGAAACATCTGGAGAAATCTGACGCCTTGCAGACGTGACAAGAGCCTCTTTCCTTGTTCCATGTCACCCTGTTTGGGCACATGTGTGACGAACAGTTGGTGTAAAGTCAGACGATAAAGAAATTGGACTCAATGCACAGTGCAGAGCTAATGTGTGTGCGAAGTTGAAACTGACCATTCGGCCTCAGAGTCGCATCTCCGCCTTTAGTCTGAACTAACTCTGAAATTGTTTCCAAAAAGATTTAAAAAAACAAGATGTGCTGTGATATATGTAACTAACATAGGTTTTTACAATGTTACTTTACAAGGAGCCTTAATGTAAGAACTGGAAATATATTGCAATATTGGGTTTTTTTATAAACAAAGGTTTTAAATTGAGGTTTACCAGAATAATGCTTGGCGGTATTAGGTAAAAGGAGAGACTTTTTACACTTTAGACATACAGCGTGGAAACTGACTCTTCGGCCCACTGTGTCCGCGCCGACCAGCAATCATCCCATTAACATTATCCTACACACGAAGGAAAATCTTTTTTACAATTTACTGGTCAATTAACCTACAAACCTGTACGTTTTTTGGAATGTGGGAGGAGACCGCAGCACCCAGACAAAACCTTGGCTGTCACTTGGGAGAATATACAAACTCCATATAGATAGCACCCATAGACAGCAACACAGAAGCTTTTTCCCAGGATGGAAAAATCAAAGGCTAGAGGGCAGAGCTTTAAAAAATAAAACTTCAGACTAATTGGGGTGGGTGGAAAGTGAGGAGGAGGGGAGAAATAGGTGAATCAAGTGGGGTATGGGGAAAGGGGGTTGTGCGGGGGATGGAGGGGGTTTGTAGTTAGCTAGAATTGGCGAATTCAATGATCATACATATGGGTTGTAAGCTAACTGAACGGAAAATGAGGTGTTGTTTCTCCAGTTTGTGTGTGGCCTCACTCGCAAGTGAGGCTCAGGACAGAAAGGTCAGTATGGAAAGGGGAGTTAAAATGATTAGCAATCGGGAGATCCAATAGGCCTTGGCAGATTGAGTGCAAATGTTTGGCAAAACGGTCGCCGAGTCTATGCTTGATATTGCCGATGTCCAGGAGACCATATTGGAAACACTGGAGGCAGTAAATCAGGTTAGAGGAGATGCACATGAACCTCTGTCTTCCCTGGAAGGACTGCTGGGCAAAGTTTTAAAAGTAATGCGCGAGGCAATTATTTTTACATAGAGGGTGGTGAGTGCCTGGAACGGGCTTCTGGGAATGGTGGCTGAGGCAGATATGATAGTGGTGTTTAAGAGACTTTTGGAAGGCACATCAATATGCATGGAATAGAGGGGAAATGGATTATTGGTAGGTAGATAAGATTTAGTCTTGGCATCATGTTCTGCATAGACATGGTGGGTCGAAGGGTCTGCTGCTGTGTTGTGCTGTTCTATGATCTACAAAGTGACCAGCCTCCTAGTAATTTCCTGGCACCATTTACCAGCAAGTGCTGACAGATTTGGGACTTCCGTGTGAGTGAGCGGGTCGATCTCTGATGGCCATCTCACAGCTGCAGTCTGCGTGGAGTCCAGCAGTGGAGCAGAAACTTGCCGGCATTTCTCGGCATTTGCTCGGGGGAATTGCTTCTCAGATCATGCGCCAAGTTAAACCTGGCACAGTATCTGACTGCTCATTCATCTAGACAGCAATTGTCGGGCTGCCTAGGATCAAGATAAGAAGGCTAAATTGTATATTTGTCACTTTAATGTTTCAGTTTTTAAATGGATTTATTTCATGCATTTTAAATATTTTAATTTTTTTTAATCGTTTTCTTTATTTTACTAGTTTTGTGTGTCTGAAAGTTGAGATGATCTGAATCATTCAAAGGACCTTCTCTGCTTTGATAGATGGCAGAACAGTGGTGGGATTTTGTTTTCAAAAACAGTTTCAAGAGCTCAAGACTAGTTCCAGCCCACCCACATCAACTGATAACATTGTGTTGGGCCCTGCCGATGCTCACAGCTTTGCTGCTTGGTTCTCAGCAGGAGGACCCACTCTTCGGATAAAGATCAGATCATGTCAGGATGCTTGGGGATACACAGCGAGAGGGTGGCTCTTAAAATCCAAGCTGGGAATCTTTGCCCATTGCGGTGGCCTCTCAGACCTTTGATGCAGAAGGAAACCTACAGAATTGAAGTATATAAAATTATGAGAGGCATAGATAGGCTAGACGGTCAGAACTTTTTTCCAGAAGGAAATGTCAAATACTGGAGGGCATAGATTTAAAGTGACAAAAGGGGCAAAATTTAAAGGAGATGTGTCCAGCAAGTTTTTTTTTTTATACCGAGAGTGGTGGATGCCTGGAACATCTGGCCAGGCATGGTGGTGGAGGCAGATACCAAAGTGGTTTTTAAGAGGGTTTTGGATAGGTGCATGGAGGTGCAGGGAATAGGGATCACATGGAGGCTGGGGTGATTAGTTTAACTTGGCATCGTGATTGGCACGGACATTGTGAGTTCAAGGGCCTGTTTCCATGCTATACTGTTCTATGATCTATGTTTTTCAATGGCTCTAAAATATAACACACATTGGCATTGAACATTCTTCCCCCCCCCTCCCCCCAGCAAACAGAGCCTAGTAATGTCAATGGCATGAATATTTTTATACTTACCAAAAGTCTACTTAACATTTAGAGACACAAGGAACTACAGATGCTGAAACTTTTTTTTTTTTAAAGCTAAGTGCTGGAGGATCTGAGCAGGTCAGGCAGTATCTGCGGAGGGAATTCGCAGATGCTATTCTGGAAGCCAGGACTCCTTTTCACACTGATCAAGTTGGAGGGAGAAAAGAGGGGAGAGAGTAGGAGATTTCTCCTACCCCCGCATAGTTCCATCAGTCCAAAGAAGGGTCCCAGCTCGAAATGTCTGTCCATTACCTCCACAATGCTGCCGACCAAACCTGCTGAGATCTTCTGGCACTTTGTGTTTTGCTCTCATAGCGTGGATCTTGAGTGTTTGGGCTTTGGATGGCTTTAGCAGTGCTTAGGGATACATCCATGTCATGCTTGTCAGCAAGTGTCCTGCACTGTCTCCATCCACCATCTGCTGCATCCATGCCTCCAGTAGAGCTTTACCTTTCCCCATGAATAAAGTTGACATTTCCAATCCAGGAATAGTCTAGTTTTCCGTGGATTTACTCCTTACCCTCCCGGTCAATTTCATCAAACCAATCCTGGATTTTATTGGTAGAGAAGCTCGGAGTTTCTTCACGTTCAGTTTTAGCCGATTACACAGCAGGCTGTAATCTGCGAACATTTTGTTACTCCAGTATGCCGGAAGTACAATATAATCAATACAGTCAGTTTTATTCGTCACTTGCACATAAAGTGCAAGTGAAATGAATTTGCCAGCAGCGGTACAATGAAAAAGAACACAAAAACACAATTAAAATTTAACACAAACATCCACCACAGCATTCATCACTGTGGTGGAAGTCACAACATTTGGCCAGTCCTCCTCCATTTTCCATTTTCCCCCGTGGTCGGGACCTCAACCCTCCGCAGCAGTCGCTGCGGGCATCCAGATGAATGAAAGTCAAGGTAAGGCCTGAAACAGTGACTCCCCCACCGGAGACCGCGGCTTCAGGTTGGTGCAGGCCGGCGGTCAGAGTTTTAAAGTTCCCGCCGCGCCGTGCTGCAGCCAGAAGCACCGCAGACTGCAGGGCCGGCGGTCGAGGCTCCCCTCCAGGGGTCCCCGGCGAGGGACCCCGCTCCTGATGGTATGTCCACGCCGTGCCCGCGGTAGAAGTAGGCCAACGAGGGATCCCAGGCTGCGGCGGGCCAGCGAACGGTGCGCTCCCCTCCGGCGAGGGCTCGCCCGCTCCACGCCGAGAGTCCGCGCTGCGCCCGCCGCTGGAGCCCTGGGCACGTCTCCGGGAAAAGCCACACCGATCCTCGATGTAAAAAGTCGCCTCTACGCGGAGGAGACGGCCGAAACGGTTTCCCCCTTACCCCTCCCCCCCCCCCACACCACCCCCCACACAAGACACACAGAGAAACATTAAAAACATACATTTAAACACACCAAAAAAAAAAAAAATTTGAAAAAACTGACACGCTGCTAGCAGGGCTGCCGGCTTGCAACGCCCCCACCAACCTAGTAGGCAGGTAGTCTGAGAAGAGGTATACAATGGCGCAGTGATGGAGCAATTGCGCCTTACAACGCCACAGACCCGGGTTCGATCCTGATTGCGGGTGCTGTCTGTTCAGAGTTTGTACGCTCTCCCTGTGACCACATGGGTTTTGTCCGGGTGTTCCAGTTTCATCCCACACTCTAAAGACGTACAGGTTTGTAGGTTAGTCACCTTTGGTAAAAATTGTAAATTGTCACTAGTGTGTCGGATAGTGCTAGTGTAAGGGGATGATCGCTGGTTGGAGTGGACCGAAGGGCCTGTTTCCACACTGTATCCCCAAAGTCTAAAGAGCTACTTTTGTGGGGTCCTCGAGAACTTTGACATCAGACTCTCGAACACCGACCTTCCTCAAAGACTATGATCTCCAATGACCTTGTTTTAGTGACACTACGGACTTTGGCTTTGCACTGTCATGGTCTACTTACCTAGTATTATTGGTTAATAAATGCATATTATTAATTAATGTATATTTATCTGTGTGTTATTAATGGACCTATAAAGCTGCAGTAAGTAAAAATGTCATTGTTATGTTGCCAGTACATATGGCAATTAAATACTTTTGACTCTTGACTTGATCTGACTGTGGCAGCAGTTATGTTACATGTTTTGAGGCAGATTGATAGGCGTAATAAATTAAATTAGGTAGTGGTTAATCCTGCTGTCACTGGTGCATATTATGGCTTTGATCTTGCGAACTTCGAGTCCTTCACTGTAGTGATGATAGCATCGAACAGGTGACAGTGCTTGAATAAAAGAGATCGCCACAGACGGGGCACGTGTTGTGTTCTTCACTTGTTATGGCAAGCCTGTTCTACAAATAATTTGTCAAGGATGGGAATGGACCTCAAAATCAAGCACTCTGCTGCGGGAGCACATTTCAAGGTGTTCAAAGGAAAATGTTCAAAGGTGTGATCAGAGTTTCCTTGAAGAAATGCAACATCTCCACTAACTCCTGGAACTATCTGGCCCATAACTGTTCAAAGTGCAGACAGGGTGTCCAGAATGGGATTGAGAACTCAAGGCCATGTATTGGGAGCAGGCACTCTTGCACAGGTAGCGGCATGAAAAACCCTCATTCACCTCTACTGTCAGCCACCTCCTACCCTGTCTGTGGAAGAGTCTGCAGACCCTGCCCTGGCCTTGTTAACCATCGCTCACGGTCAGAATCCGAGTGGAAGCAAAACATTCGTCGTCCCAAAAGTCTGTTTTAGGAGAACGGCCACAGCCATCTTTGGCATCATCTGGCTGCAAAATTCACATTCAACTTCAAGGATCCCTTTGCTTTAACTTTTGCAAGTTTTTTTAAGCATGTGAACAGTTTTGAAAGCCCTGTTGGATGTAAAGTCTTCAATCTGAAATGTTTAAAGACTTAAATATCAGCAATCCCAAAGGATCACGAATTTCCCTGGACATGCACATGACTTGAGTTAATGATTTGTTAACAAAGTTTGTGCGTGTAGTATGTCAGTTTTGACAAGAATGTCCCTATTGTAACATGATTTGGCATGGAGTACGGTTTCTGTAAAATAATGATATTGTGGGTATTATGATATGTGCCAGTTGTGCTGTGACATGAAATGTGATAGTTTGTCCAATGTTGAGGAAAATCTTCTCGTATTAAAGGAAATAATCCAGTGATTTACAGAGGCTTTCCCATTTATCATTGAGTTGCTGGCAGTGCGTCTATTGAGCTCATTGTTAGCAGGATGTCTTCAAAATGTTCAGAAGGGAGTCAAGGGCAGAGAATAAACAGAATAAGCTATAATACGTTCATCGTTATATAATGAGATAAAGATATTTTTAAAATCTATTAACCTTTAGACCTGGTGAAGTGAACGTTTGCAAACAGAGTGTATAATGAAGAGGTTGAGACGAGAGGAGTTCAGTAGTTGAACTCAACTCAGGATAAGAGTTGATTTAATTGAAATGCACACATCTCTGAAGAGGTTAGCAGGCAGCTGCTATGACATGTTTTCTCTTTTAGGGGAGTAAGAATCTATGTTTGTGAAAATTTGGAATTCTCTATCCCGGAAAATATATGTATCATTAATTGTAAGCTAGCCACCTGAACTATATTGTTGCTTTAAATTGTCTTCTGAATAATCAACCAGGCATTTCAAAGCCATGATCAAGTGTTTAATTGTCATATGTACCAACAATGAAATTCTTACTTGCTGCAGCTGAACAGACCCATAAATGCAAGAACACACAGGTACACACAAGAACACACAGGTACACACAAGAACACACAGGTACTCGCTAGAATTTAGAAGATTGAGGGGGGATCTTATTGAAACTTACAAAATTCTTAAGGGGTTGGACAGGCTAGATGCAGGAAGATTGTTCCCGATGTTGGGGAAGTCCAGAACAAGGGGTCTGGATAATTTAAGGATAAGGGGGAAATCTTTTAGGACCGAGATGAGAAAAACATTTTTCATACAGAGAGTGGTGAATCTCTGGAATTCTCTGCCACAGAAGGTAGTTGAGGCCAGTTCATTGGCTATATTTAAGAGGGAGTTAGATGTGGCCCTTGTGGCTAAAGGCATCAGGGGTATGGAGAGAAGGCAGGTTCAGAATACTGTTGGATGATCTGCCATGATCATATTGAATGGCGGTGCAGGATCGAAGGGCCGAATGGCCTACTCCTGCACCTATTTTCTATGTTTCTACACACAAGAACACACAGGTACACACAAGAACACACAAGTACACACAAGAACACACAAAAAATACGGCAAATTAATAACCATAATCGTGCAAAGCAGAAATCCGTATTGTAACTAAAGACTTAGTCCAAAGGAGATCATAGTTGCTGAGGTCAGTGTTCAAGAGCCTAATGGGAAGAAACCGTTCTTGAACCTGGCAGTCATGGTTTTCACCTTTATCCTCATTTGCTACAGATTCAGATTCAGATTCAATTTTAATTGTCATTGTCAGTGTACAATACAGAGACAACGAAATGCATTTAGCATCTCCCTGGAAGAGCGACATAGCAAATGATTTGAATAAATAATAATAAGTGTCCGGGGGGGGGTGATTGGCAGTCACCGAGGTACGTTGTTGAGTAGAGTGACAGCCGCCGGGAAGAAGCTGTTCCTGGACCTGCTGGTTCGGCAACGGAGAGACCTGTAGCGCCTCCCGGATGGTAGGAGGGTAAACAGTCCATGGTTGGGGTGAGAGCAGTCCTTGGCGATGCTGAGCGCCCTCCGCAGACAACGCTTGCTTTGGACAGACTCAATGGAGGGGAGCGAGGAACCGGTGATGCGTTGGGCAATTTTCACCACCCTCTGCAATGCCTTCCGGTCAGAGACAGAGCAGTTGCCATACCATACTGTGATGCAGTTGGTAAGGATGCTCTCGATGGTGCAGCGGTAGAAGTTGGACAAGAGGTGGGAATTAATGATAGGATGGAGAACATTCTGGAGGTCTAGGGCAAATATGTCTGCCCTTGCCTGAGCGGCATGGAAAGCCACCCAAATGTAAATAATGTGAAGAGGGGGCACAATTTAAATCAGTAACGTGACTGACTGCAATTAGATAATATTAGAATAGAGGATTGGTTAATCAAGTGAAAATAGTTAGCCTAAATTTATCTTTCCAGGTTGGTAATTAATGAATTAAATGAAATCACAGCATTTGCAGCTGACACAAAGATGTTGGGAAAGGAAGGTGTTAGTATGGCCCAAAGTTTGTCAGGGGACATAGACTGGTTAACAGAGTGGGGGGGAATTTGACAGATGAAGTGTGGACACGTGAGATTGTCCATCTTGGTTGGAACAGTGGAGAAGCAGAATGGAGAGAGATGACAGAATGCTTCTGTGCAGAAGGGTTTGGGTGTTTTCATACTTAAAGAATAGAAATCCTAGAGACACATAGAAACAAGGAACTGCAGATGTTGGTTTACACAAAAGGAGTAATTCAGCGGATCAGGCAGCATCTCTGGATAGCATGGATAGGTGACATTTTGGGTCTGAAGAATGGTCCCAACTTGAAATGTCACCTATTCATGTTCTCCAGAGGTGCTGCTTGACCTGCTGAGTTACTCCAGCACATTGTGTCCCTTTTTTAAGCCTACATACACATTCAGCAAATAATTTGGAATAAGAGCAGGGAGGTCTTGTAGGTCTAGAACTGGAACACTAAATCCAGTTCCAGTCTCAAGAGTCAAAAGTGTTTTATTGTCATATGTCCCAGATAGAACAATTAAATTCTTACTTGCTGCAGCATAACAGAATATGCAAACATAGTATAACATGACAAATGAGAGAGAGAAAAGAAAGTGTGTGTGTGTGTGTTTATGGGTGTGTGTGTGTGTGTGTTTATGGGTGTGTGTGTGTGTTTATGGGTGCCAGATTCGGCCTTTGAGTCCTTGGTCCGCCAGCATTCCGTGATGAGACTCCGTCATTTATTCCATTTCGCTAGCTCATTCACTTTTACATTCAATTGTGCACTCCTCAAAACATTTTTACTTTTTTATGTACCCATTTTTTAATAAAATCCTCCACCCCCCTTCCCCCCCCCCCGCCCACTCACGCATTTTGTCGCCTCCTGCTGGCCAGCGACCATAACGGCTGCTGACGCACGCCTCTACTCCAAAAACGGCGATCTTTTTCCCTGCCGCTGGTGCCCGGCCCAGCTCTGTCACGCTGCCTCAAGCCAAACATTGCATCATCAACCGCTGCTTTTCCAGCAGCGGGGTAACAGCTAGTGCGACAGAGCCGGCGTCTCAGAAGTGCCGAGGATGTGAGGCCTCACACTCTCTAACCACCGCTTTCACTGACTTCATTCCACAGTGAGTTCAGTTCGGTAACAACACCCCCCTCCCCCCTCCCCCCCCCCCCCCCCCACACGCACACACACATATATATATACTAAGTATATATCCTGTCCTGTGCGCGGCTGCCCTGCCAGCAGTTGTCTGTCTTTTCACCGTTTTATTTTTATTTTTAGTTAGTTAAAGTGTTTTGTTTGGAGGTCTAGACTTTTTTGTGTGGAGGGTGGGGGGGGGGGGGGGAAGGGTGAAACTGCCTTTCAGGGTCCCTACCCGGTCGGAGAGGCAGCTTTTCTCCGGGCTGCAGCTTCGACCCGTCCTCGAGGCCTACCAGCGGGCCTGGAGCGGCGTTTCCTGTCGCGGACCGCCCAGATCCTTGGCTTCGGCGGCGGCACTATCGTGGAGCGGGCGATGCCTTGCCTGGGTCGCCGCGCTGGAGCTCTGGTGAGCTGAGACCGCCGGGAACAACATCGCGGAGCTGCGGGACTGTGGAGCGGGCGGCGGCGCCGAATTTTACACCGGGAGCCTGGGATCTCGCGACGGGATCGCCAGTTGTGGAGCTCCATCCGGCGCGGCCTTGTCGGCTTCGGAAGCCGCGGCCTCCAGTATGGAGGCGGCCGTTCCAGGGTTCCCATGCCGCTGTGAGGACTCTCCCGACGCCGGAGCACCACCACCCGGCGAGAACGGCCAGGAACATCGGGCCTCCGTAGAGGCAACTGTGGAGGCCTCAATAGGCCCGACTATGGGTGAACTGGGGTTGGGGACTGGACTTTGTGCCTTCCCTCATGGTGGGAGCCATTGTGGGGGGATGTTCTTTGTGTTTAAGACTCTCATTGGTGTTATGTCTGTATTCTTTTTTTGTGCGCTGCAAATGGCAAAAAGCATTTCACTTCATTACACCTCGGTGTATGTGAATGTGACTAATGAAAACCTTTAAATACTTTGAATACTAGACCAAGTGCAGACCCGTTGGGTCTGTTTCCCCAACGCGCGTTTGCGGGCGGGGGGGGGGGGCTGCGGCATCACACTCACTCTAACCACCCCCCAAACACACAGGTGGGGGGAGGGGGGTGTGGGAGGGGAGGAGCAAATGGGAGAGATTTGGGAGGGAGGGAGAGGAGAGCGGAGTGGGGTAGAGGGAGAGAGAGGGGGATGGGAAGGGGGAGGAGAGTGGGGAGTGGGAGGAGAGCGGGGAGGGCAGGAAGTGGGGGAGAGGGGTAGGGAGGTGGGAGAGGGGTAGCGGGGAGTGGTGCAAGAGAGAGGGGAAGGGAGTGGGGGGTAGATGGGGGTGAAGAAGGTTGGGGGAGGAGGGAGAGGAGTGAGGAGAGAGGGGAGGAGGAGAGTGGGGTGGGGGAGGGGATGAGAGTGGTAGGGGGCGGGGGAAGAGTGGTAGGGGGAGTGGTGGAAGAGGCAGTGGGAGAGGGGTAGGGGGGAGAGAGGGGGAATAGTGGTGAGGGAAGGGGGAGGATAAGAGTGCGGAAGAGGGGTAGGGGGAGTGGTGGGGGGAGAGGGGTGCGGGTTGGCGTGGGAGGGGAGAGTGGTGAGGAGAAGGGAGAGAGGGGAAAGGGAGGAGGAGAGAGGTGTGCGGGAGGGAGGGGGGAAAGAAGGTGGGGGGAGGGGAGGATGGAGGGGAGGGGAAGAGTGTGGAGGGGGGGAGAGCGGAGAGAGGAGGGAGAGGGAAGGGAGGGGGGAGAGAGAGGGGTGGGGGAGGGAGATGGGGAGGGATGGGGGGGAGATAAGTGGAAGAATGGGGAGGGAGGGGGAGAGGTGTAGGGGGAGTGATGGAAGTGGGAGAGAGGGAGGGGGAGAGGGGTAGGGGGAGTGGTGGAAGAGGGACAGAGGGGTAGGGGAAGGGGTGGGGGAGCGAGGGGGAAGGGAGGGGGAGAGAGGGGTGGGGAGGGAGAGGTGTGGGGTAAGGGGGTGAGAAGGGGAAGAGTGGAGGGGTAGGTGGGGTGGTGGAAGAAGGACAGGGGTAGGGGCGGGGGGAGAGATGGAGGGGGGTGGGTGGGGGATAGAGGGAAGGGGGTGGGGTGAGAGCAGGAGGGGGAGGAGAGGGAGTTGAAGAGGGAGGAGGAGAGAGGGGTGGGGAGGGGAGGGGAGGAGAGAGGTGAGGGGGAGAGAGTTGTGGGGGAGGGAGGGGAGGAATGAGATGGGGTGGAGGAGAGAGGGGGAAGAGTGGAGGGAGGGGGGGGTGGGAGAGGGATGGGGGTGAGAGGAGGAGGGGAGGAGAGGGAGAGGGGTGAGGAGAGGGAGATGGAGAGGGGGAGGAGAGGGGCGGGGGAGGGGGAGGAGAGAGGGGAGGGATGGGGGGAGGGAGATGGCGTAGGGGAGAGAGGGGGAAGAGTGTGGTGGGAGGGAGAAGGGGGGTGAGAGAGAGGGATGGGGTGGGCAAGGAGAGGGGTGAGGAGAGGGAGATGGGCGAGGAGAGGGGTGGGGGACGGGAGGAGAGAAGGATGGGGGAGGGGGAGAGAAGGATGGGGGAGGGGGAGAGAGGTGTGGGGGAGGGGGGAAAGAGGAGGGAGATGGGGTAGGGGAGGGAGGGGGAAGAGTGTGGAGGGAGGGGGAGAGGGGTGGGGGGAGAAGGGAAATAGTGGGGAGGGAGAGTGGAAGGGGGAGGGGTAGGGACAGTCCATCTGTTCCCCATTCCCTATCACCCCAATCCTCTTTCTCTATTCCCACACACATGATGACACGCTTCGACACAGGCTGCGGGGGTGGGGCTGAGGCTGGGGCTGCTGCAAAGGCATATGTAAATGGATCCATTCCGATTGGACATCTGTGAGCATTGGGCATTGCGACATCACACGACGGAACGTTGCATTGTGACATCACACGTTTATGGCTGAAGGCTGTTTTTTTTTAAATTTTGGGGTCTTTCCTCAGATTAGGAGACCAAAACTGTACGCAATACTCCAGGTGTGGTCTCTCCAAGGCCCTGTACAACTGCAGTAGAACCTCCCTGCTCCTATACTGAAATCCTTTTGCTATGAATGCTAACATACCATTCGCTTTCTTCACTGCCTGCTGCACCTGCATGCCTACTTTCAATGACTGGTGTACCATGACACCCAGGTCTCGTTGCACCTCTCCTTTTCCTAATCGGCCACCATTCAGATAATAGTCTACTTTCCTGTTCTGGCCACCAAAGTGGATACCCTCACATTTATCCACATTATACTGCATCTGCCATGCATTTGCCCACTCACGCAACCTATCCAAGTCACCTTGCAGCCTCCTAGCATCCTCCTCACAGCTAACACTGCCACCCAGCTTCGTGTCATCCGCAAACTTGGAGATGTTGCATTCAATTCCCTCGTCCAAATCATTAATATATATTATAAATAACTGGGGTCCCAGCACTGAGCCTTGCGGTACCCCACTAGTCACTGCCTGCCATTCTGAAAAGGACCCGTTTACTCCTACTCTTTGCTTCCTGTCCGCCAGCCAGTTCTCTATCCACATCAATACTGAACCCCCAATACCGTGTGTTTTAAGTTTGCATACTAATCTCTTATGTGGGACCTTGTCGAAAGCCTTCTGAATGTCCAGATATAACACATCGACTGGTTCTCCCTTATCCACTCTGCTAGTTACATCCTCAAAAAATTCTATAAGGTTCGTCGGACATGATTTACCTTTCATAAATCCATGCTGACTTTGTCCAATGATTTCACCACTTTCCAAATATGCTGCTATCCCATCTTTAATAACTGACTCGAGCATTTTCCTCACTACCGATGTTAAACTAACTGGTCTGTTATTCCCCGTTTTCTCTCTCCCTCCCTTTTTAAAAAGTGGGGTTACATTAGCTACCCTCCATAATCTAAAGAGTTTTGAAAAATTATCACTAATGCATCCACGATTTCTGGGGTTACTTCCTTAAGCACTCTGGGATGCAGCCTATCTGCCCTGGGGATTTATCGGCCTATAATCCATTCAATTTACCTAACACCACTTCCCGACTAACCTGCATTTCACTCAGCTCCTCCATCTCATTTGACCCCTGCTATTTCCGGAAAATTATTTATGTCTTCCTTAGTGAAGACAGAACCAAAGTAGTTATTCAATTGGTCTGCCATGTCCTTGTTCCCCATGATCAATTCACCTGTTTCTGACTGTAAGGGACCCACATTTGTTTTAACTAATCTTTTTCTCTTCGCATATCTATAAAAGCTTTTGCAGTCAGTTTTTATGTTCCCTGCCAGTTTTCTTTCATAATCTATTTTCCCTTTCCTAATTAAGCCCTTTGTCCTCCTCTGCAGGACTCTGAATTTCTCCCAGTCCTCTGGTAGGCTGCTTTTTCTGGCTAATTTGTATGCTTCATCTTTTGTTTTGATACTATCCCTGATTTCCCTTGTTATCCACAGATGCACTACCTTCCCTGATTTATTCTTTTGCCAAACTGGGATGAACAATTGTTGTAGTTCATCCATGCGGTCTTTAAATGCCTTCCATTGCATATCCACCGTCAACCCTTTAAGAATTAATTGCCAATCTATCTTGGCCAATTCACGTCTCATACCCTCAAAGTTACCTTTCTTTAAGTTCAGAACCCTTGTTTCTGAATTAACTATGTCACTCTCCATCCTAATGAAGAACTCAACCATATTATGATCACTCTTGCCCAAGGGATCACGCACAACAAGACTGCTCATTACTTAATACCCAGTCTAGAATAGCCTGCTCTCTCGTTGGTTCCTCTACATGTTGGTTTAGTAAACTATCCCGCATACATTCCAAGAAATCCTCTTCCTCAGCACCCCTGCCAATTTGATTCAGCCAATCTATATGTAGATTGAAGTCACCCATTATAACTATTTTACCTTTGTTGCACGCATTTCTAATTTCCTGTTTGATGCCATCCTCAACTCCACTACTACTGTTAGTTGGCCTGTACACAACTCCCACTAGCGTTTTCTGCCCCTTAGAGTTTCGCAGCTCTACCCATATCGATTCCACATCCTCCAAGCTAATGTCCTTCCTTTCTATTGCGTTAATCTCCTCTCTAACCAGCAGCGCGACCCCACTTCCTTTTCCTTTCTGTCTATCCCTCCTGAATATTGAATATCCCTGGATGTTCAGCTCCCAGCCTTGGTCACCCTGGAGCCATGTCTCCGTGATCCTAACTATATCATATTCATTAATAACTATCTGCACATTCAACTCATCCACCTTATTACGAATGCTCCTTGCATTGAGACACAAAGCCTTCAGGCTTGTTTTTACAACACTCTTACCCCTTGTACAATTATGTGGAAAAGTGGGCCTTTTGATTTTTGCCCTGGATTTGTCTGCCTGCCACTTTTACTTTTCACGTTGCTACCTATTGCTTCTACCCTCATTTTACACCCCTCTGTCTCTCTGCTCATGCTCCCATCCCCCTGCCACATTAGTTTAAATCCTCCCCGACAGCACTAGCAAACACTCCCCCAAGGACATTGGTTCCATTCCAGCCCAGGTGCAGACCGTCCTGTTTGTACTGATCCCACCTCCCCCAGAACTGGTTCCAATGCCCTAGAAATTTGAATCGCTCCCCCTTGCACCATTTTTCAAGCCACGTATTCAATTGAAATATCTTCCTATTTTTACTCTGACTAGCACGTGGCACTTGTAGTAATCCAGAGATTATTACCTTTGAGGTCCTAGTTTTATGTTTATCCCCTAGCTCCCTAAATTCACCTTGTAGGACCTCATCCTGTTTTTTACCTATATCGTTGGTGCCAATGTGCACCACGACAACTGGCTGTTCACCCTCCCCCTCCAGAATGTTCTGCAGCCGCTCAGAGATATCCATGACCCTTGCACCAGGGAGGCAACATACCATCCTGGAGTCACGTTTGCGGCCGCAGAAACGCCTATCTATTCCCCTTACAATTGAATCCCCTATTACTATAGCCCTTCGACTCTTTTTCCTCCCCTCCTGTGCCGCAGAGCCACCCACGGTGCCATGAACTTGGCTGCTGCTGCATTCCCCTGATGAGCCATCTCCCCCAACAGTATCCAAAATGGTATATCTGTTTAGGAGGGAGATGACCGCAGGGGACTCCTGCACTACCTGCCTACTGCTACGCTGGCTAGTGGCCACCCGTTCCCTTTCAAGGCACTTCATCACCATGGACGTTAGTGCCACTGGTCGATGGTTGTTGAGGCGCGTCACCTTATTCTTCTTGGACACCGGTATTATTGATGCTCTCTTACAGCAGGTGGGAACCTCAGACCTCAGTAGTGAGAAGTTGAATATGTCTAAAAACACCATCCAGTTGGTCTGCACAAGTTTTGAGAACTCAACCGGGTATACCATCAGATCCAGGCGCTTTCTGAGGGTTCACCCCCCTGAAGGATCTTCTGACGTCGGCCTCTGTGACTGTGACTGTGATAACATCAGGGCGTATGGGGGCTCTGGAAGGCGCATCAGTGTTCTCCCTATGAAAGCGTGTGTGGAACGTATTAAGCTCTTTAGGGGGTGATGCTTCGCTTATTTAAGGAAGGATATAGTTACATTGGAGGCTGTTCAGATTATATTCATTATTTAAGGGAGGATATAGTAACATTGGAGGCTGATCAGAGAATATTCACAAAGTTGATTCATGGGTTGAAGGGGATATCTTAAATTGAAAGGATGAGCAGAATGGATTTTAAAAGATTTGCAGGCTCACAAGAGGGTTACCAGAATCCTGTCTGGATTACAGGGTATTAGCTACAAGGAGAGGTTGGTAAAACTTGGATTGTTTTCCATGGAGGTTCTTAGAGACTTGATAGAAGTTAATAAAATTATGAGAGGCACAGAGATAGACAGTCAGAATCTTTTTCCCAGGATGAAAATGTCAAATACTAAAGGGCATAGCTTTAATACGAGGGGCATATAAAGGGCATAGCTTTAATATGAGAGGGGCAACTTGAAAGGAGATGTTCAGGCCAAGTTTTTTTTTAAACAGAAAGCGGTGAGTGCCTGGAACGGTGGTGGTGGTGCAGGCAGACACGATAGTGGTGTTTAAGAGGCTTTTGGATAGGCAGAAGGATATGTAGGAATATGGATCAGGTCTGGGCAGAGGAGATTAGTTTAACTAGGCATCATGTTTGCACCGTGCTCCAAGAGCTGAAGGGGCTGTTCTTGAGCACTACTCTTCTGTGTTCAATGATAACAATCAGAGTTGAGAAGAATGATAGGTTATTAATTGAAAATACTTGGCAAAGGAGATGCTGTTTTCCTTTTGGGAGAATGTGGAATGGCGGGAATGTAGTGTCAGAAAAAGGAGATGCCGTTTAAAAATGATGAGCACCATCTTCTCTCAGGGATACTGAAATTTTCATTGAGGTCAAATATATCTCGGGTAGTGATGTATTTTATTGTATAGTTTTATCAAGGGTTATGGGGATTGAACAGGAAAGTAGAGATAATGTCACCCATTCCTTCACTCCAGAGATGCTGCCTGACCTGCTGAGTTACTCCAGCATTTTGTGTCTACCTTCAATTTAAACCAGCATCTGCAGTTCTTTCCTACTCAGTAGAGATAAGATGACAGATCAAATTGGCAGTAATCTTGCTGAATCGTGGAACAGGCTGCAGTGCCTCCATTTTCTAGAGGGACTGCCAGACGAGCTAAAGATCAGGGAGCCAAACGGGGTTTACAGTAATCTGGTGGTTTCAAGATCTCCATAAATACCAGCTTTTGATTCTGCTATTCTGGTGGTTTTTGCAATCAAATCTCTGGATCAATAGTCCTGGACTTTGGATACTTGTTCAGTAATGTCACCACGTTGCTAACATTCCCTTTGTGTATTCCATTTTTCTTTAAATATTTTGGGCATTTTAATGGAATAAAATAAATAAATAAAGGTAACATTTTGGGGCAGTCTTAAGGAAGTATTGCATTTACCTGAAACCCTCCTTTAGATTAGGTGTTAAAGACAATCTCCTATGTATAAGGTGCCATGTGAAGAAAGTTTCGTTATCTGTTGTAACTCATGTCAATGAAAACAAATCAACATTATTAATTTTGTGCTGAACAATGCCAAGTGTTTCAACATTCCCAACAAATGTTTAATCTACTGAGATATAAAATCAGCCCTTGGCTAATTAAGGAGGTTAAGGTTGGTATTAGATTAAAAGAGTAGGAGAGGATCACATTGTCAATCTGCAATTTCAATAGTTTAGTAATGAGATGATCTGGTAATGATCTTTTCGGAATCCTGCACCTTGGGATGTTAATGGTGAGTTTTTGAGTGTATGCAAGGATGAACGTGATGTAATATGGGGCATGAAGGGAATTGGACACATGGTGATCAAATGGTGATGTGGATCTGAGGCAGAGGATCAGCTTTGATCTTTTTAAATGATGCAGGAGGCATGATGGGATGTTCCCTGTCTCTTACATTCATATATGGTGAGAAGGCAGGAACGGGGTACTGAATGTGGATGATCAGCCATGATCACAGTTAATGGCGGTGCTGGCTCGAGGGGCTGAATGGCCTACTCCTGCACCTATTGTCTATTGTTTATGACTGTTTGTATCCTGATGTTAAAAGTGTGACTGCATTTTTAAATAATTCATCAAGTCTCTAAGGAGACATGTTGAAGATGTAAGGTTGGGGCACACTTTTCTGCGCACCATTGTTTTGTATCCGTCATTGAGATAGAAGCCTTGAAGTGAGCTACTGTTACGTCTGAAGTCAATAGACAATAGGTGCACGAGTAGGTCCTTTGGCTCTTCGAGCCAGCACCGCCATTCATTGTGATCATGGCTGATCATCCACAATCAGTACCCCGTTCCTGCCTTCTCCCCATATCCCTTGACTCCGCTATCTTTAAGAGCTCTATCTAACTCTCTCTTGAAAGCATCCAGAGAATCGACCTCCACTGCCACTGAATTCTACAGATTCACAACTCTGGGTGAAAAGTTTTTCCTCATCTCTGTTCGAAATGGCCTACCCCTTATTCTTAACTGGTTCTCTACTCCCCTGGTTCTCCACTCCCCTAACATCGGAAACATGTTTCCCGCCTCTAGCGTGTCCAATCCCTTAATAATCTTTTTCAATAAGATCCCCTCTCATTCTCAATTCCAGTGTATACAAGCCCAGTTGCTCCATTCTTTCAACATATGTCTTTCAACATTCCAGCCATCCTGGGAATTAACCTCGTGAACCTACGCTGCACTCCCTCAATAACGAGAATGTCCTTCCTCACATCTAGAGACCAAAACTGCACATAATACTCCAGGTGTCATCTCACCAGGGCCCTGTACGACTGCAGAAGGACCTCTTTGCTCCTATACTCAACTCCTCTTGTTATGAAGGCCAACATGCCATTATCTGTCTTCACTGCCTGCTGTACGTGCATGCTTACTTTCAGTGACTGATGTACAAGTACAACCAGATCTCGTTGTACTTCCCCGATTCCGAACTTGACACCATTCAGATAATAATCTGCCTTCCTGTTCTTGCCACCAAAGTGGATAACCTCATATTTATCCACATTAAACTGCATCTGCGCGTGCATCTGCCCACTCACCCAACCTGTCCTAGTTACCCTGCATTCTCATAGCATCCTCCTCACAGTTCACACTTCCACCCAGCTTTGTGTCATCTGCAAATTTGCTAATGTTACTTTTAATCCCTTCATCTAAATCATTAATGTATGTTGTTAATAGCTGCAGTCCCAGCACCAAGCCTTGCGGTACCCCACTAGTCACTGCCTGCCATTCTGAAAGGGACCTGTTAATCCTTATTCTTTGTTTCCTGTCTTCCAACCAATTTTCTATCCATGTTTGTGTAAGGGTTTTCTGCGTCGAGCTTTCGCCCGACCTAAGGTCCCTGTGGTTTGCTCTGGTCCCTCGACCAGGCCGCGCATACTGGTTCCCCGTGAGTGGCTCGACCCACTCACCCCCTACGGTTCTAGACACTGGACTTAGTTGCAGGAGCGTTGATAGTGCAGAAAATTCAACCAGACCAGATTTGAAGACCAGGGTTTAAACAGGAAAAAAAACTTTTATTTAGCGGTTGGGACTACGGTACATGAATACTTTGACACAGTTCTATAAGGCATATGCATAATTACAGTGTTCAAAAGGGAACTGCAGATGCTGGAATATCGAAGGTACACAAAATTGCTGGGGAAACTCAGCGGGTGCAGCAGCATCTATGGAGCGAAGGAAATAGGCGACGTTTCGGGCCGAAACGTCGCCTATTTCCTTCGCTCCATAGATGCTGCTGCACCCGCTGAGTTTCCCCAGCAATTTTGTGTACCTTGCATAATTACAGTTCCTGTTTCGGGATCATAGACGCAATAACTACGATACAATACTCGAGTGCGGGATGGGGAACGTACGTCACATCGTAAAATTTGCCAGCACATCTACACTTACACCCACGTTAATATAACCCATGTTAATATAACCCCCTCCCCCTCCCCTCTACACTAAACTATGTCCAGGATGTGCAGGATCTGTGTACATGCTCACCATGGGGCGATTACTGAGGTTACTGGCTGGTCGTGCTGCTTCCTCTGATTAGGTGGCTGTGGAAGCGTCATCGGCGGTCGTCTCGGTCTTTCGGGTGGTCCCGGGGCTTCACCTCGCCCAGGGGTCCTACTGCTTTCCTTTTCTTTCCACGTGGCGGGGACTCCAGCCGGAGTGTGTGTCACACTGGACACCATGTACTTTTTAAGCGCTGTCCTGTGTCCTCTCTCTCTCTCCGCAAGTCTCCAGATTCGTTCAGTGACTCCTTCCGTGTCTCCCTCCTTTTTCCTTTTCTTAAACCCAAAAATCGTGGCCAGTTATTCTAATCCTGACCCGTCCTATCTCCCGCCAGATCACGGGATCTCTTTGCTTACAAGATGAGTTTCGAGCTCTCTCTTTGTTCTGCGTTATGTCCGGGAGTACCGGTGATGGCTAGACGGTCTGTTAATTTGTTTCTCGATAAGAGGTGATGGGTTTAACTGGTTTTCCCATCACCGGCCAGGTAGGTTTCTATGGGCTATTGTGCTCCCTTAACGAGATTAACTATGTAGGTCAGCTTGGGGCATTGTGATGCCTGCTGATGTCAGCGCCCCAGTGTCTGGACTTCGACCTGGTTTCGGGGGTTTCTGCACGGCCAATATCCATCTATTGTTCAGGCTGTGACTGCAGAAACCCAGAGACTGGGCTGTGGGGTTTCGCTTTTGTGGCTGGTCACGAGGTCCCGCGGCCATCTTGGGCCCCACTGATTGTGACATCCCTTGTTAAAACTGACCGCAGCTTTTCTCTCTCTCAGTCCCAGTCCCAGTCCCGGATAAAAAATGTCCAAAATGCAGCTCTTTGGTTTTGTTGATTGTAGCATGAGGGACAACTTCTCAAATCTTACATTTGTACCCTACCCCCAACTTCATGTGCTCTAATTTTGCCCACTAATCTCCTATGTGGGACCTTATCAAAGGCTTTCTGAAAGTCCAGGTACACTACATCCACTGGCTCTCCTTTGTCCATTTTCCCAGTTACATCCTCAAAAAATTCCAGAAGATTAGTCAGGCATGATTACCCCTTCGTAAATCCATGCTGACTCGGACCGATCTTTTTACTGCTATTCAAATGTGCTGCTATTTCATCTTTTATAATTGACACCAGCATCTACCACACCACCGATGCCAGGCTAACTGGTCTATAATACCCTGTTTTCACTTTCCCTCCTTAAAAAGTGGGATAACATTAGCATCCACAGGAACTGATCCTGAATCTATAGAACATTGGAAAATGATCACCAATGCGTCCACGATTTCTGGAGCAACCTCCTTAAATATGCAGACCATCAGGCCCTGGGGATTTATCAGCGTTATTAGCCGCTGCATGACTTGAAGTCTTGTGATATTTTTGTCTCTGCCTGTGGATTACTTCATCTTTTGTTTGTGGTGTCCATGTGGCTTGAAATGAACTTTGTACATTTTTAAAGTGGTTGGATGAATACAGACTTCTTTTCTAAATTCCATTTATTTCAAGATGCAAACTCGCATTCCTATACTTTTTCACAGTTCCTCTGGGTTCCCTCTGCTATAAACCTATCGCCCCATGGGTTTAAAAAAAAAAGAATAACCTTGTTATAATATATACTTTGGTGTAAATAGGGGGAAAGTAGAAAAGCAGCCCTGATTCGTCTTCATTTTGAAATGCATCATGATATTGGCCCATACTTTGACATCACAGGAGGTTTCAGGACTCACAGCAAATGCAGAAGTCTCAAACTTGTTGCATTCAGGCTCAATCTCGCTAGGATTTCTCAACAGTTAAGCTGGGGTCATGTTCTAGGTTTCTGCGCCAAGCTAGACTTGGCAGAAGACCAGCAAGCTATTCATTTGCAAAGAAAATAAAAGGGAACCATGTTGGCTTGGATTTAAAAAAAAACTCTTTAGTGCTACCTGATTTGAAGTTTTTAAAATCAAATGAAATAGTTAAAACATTTTTAAAGTATTTATGGATGTCAGGTTCCAAATCATTGAACTTGCTGACAGTCTGAATCACCTTTGCCAGCTGCCACAGGCTTTTGGAGGTGTTTTGTAGGGATGGCACACATTGGTCCCAAAGCGTGATGCTTTGTCGTTGCTCAACCTCACCACGTGGTCAGAGGATTGTCTTAAAAAAAAGACAGGTTTTCAGGATTCAACGGATTTGTTCACAAAAATGGGTATCGCAGTCTAGGTCAAAAACAGTTGGTACACAGAGCAAGGTGCCTCAAAAGGCCAGTGTGAAAAGAATTGCATTCATGACTCATAATCCTGGGATGTCACAACATTGTCATATTTAAATACTTTTGACTATCTTTCACTGTTACTTTACACAAAACGCTGCAATGAATTTCTCAGTTGAATTCCACCTCGAGCAAGGAATAAAATTATGATTTTTTTTTAATCAAATGGTGTTGGGTCATTCTCAGTTTTGTTTCAGGGAAGTCAGGGCAGTAATTTATTAACTCATCAAAAAGGCAGCACTTGGAGCAAAGCAACCAGAGAGTCATACAGCAGGAAGCTGATATCCGATCTAAGCTGGTCCTGTTTGCCTGCATTTGACCCATATCCCTCTAAACCTTACCTTTCCCTGTACCTGACTATGCTGTCCAGGATGCACTATCCAAGCTCATCCTCATTTGCCCACGCTTGACCCAGTCCTAGTAAGACAGCTAAGATTTGTTGGCTGTAGTTTCTTAAGAGAGAACAGACTCACTATGTAGTGTGGGGAAGGCTCCTGAGCAAAGGCTGAGACTATGACCAAGAGTTGGTAACACAAGCTCTTTCAGCGACATCAGATAGTTCACTTTGAGTACTTTGTCATATCATCATCTGTATAAATGATTTTTTTCATACCAAAAATGAAATATTGTATTAATGGAAACCATGGAAAATGCCATTTGAATCTGGTGCAGTAGAAAATAGCTAATGGATCTGTGGTGTTACTAATCCATGTCATATGATCAGATATATGGGAGCTGGCTGAGTCAGTCTTGGCTACTTTGCCAGATGTGGTCTTTGTAGCAGCTGGCTTCTGGTTACTTCACAGGAATGGAGGAAAATGGATCAGAATACATTACTGGGCACTATTTGTTACGCAGGTCAGGTTGTGGAGAAGGGGGAGGAGTGGAGAGGGTGACAGGAACACTTGGTATAAACAGGAGACCATGGGTAGTAAAATGCCGCACACAGTAGTGGTATTGTGAGGGAGGGCGGTGAAGGTTTGCCTCAGCCACTTCACTATCTATGCCCCCCCCTTCCTTGCAATAAAGCAAAGCCAAATCTGCGGACACATCTGACAGCCACATGAGGAGGAAGAGAGAGAGAGAGAGAGTTTGCCTAGATACAACTCTGGTTCCAGGTGGTACAGACAGCAACGGAAAGGAAGTAATTTATTTTTAAGTTTCTCAATACTTTAGGGGCATGTTAAAACTAAATCTTCATTTTGCATAATTTAAAACTTTCAACACGTGACGAACAATCAGATTGTCAGCTCAGGCGATGATTATTTGTTGATTGTTTGTCTTTGAATATTTTAAAATCACTAAGAAACCTGCCTCATGTTCCAGTGATTTCCAGTCCATTTATTTCAAGCATATTAAATATTATCTTCATCAGTTTGCAGAACATACTGCTTTAAATAGTGTGTACATTCAGATTTGTTCATGTCTATGTAATTTGCAGAGCTTTGTTGTTGTGAAAGTAGAGGTAAGGAACATTTCTCCCCAGCTCAGAGCAGCCCAGGGGTATAGCAGGGCAGTGAAGTTACAAGAAACTGCAGATGATAGTTGATAAAAAAAAACAGACACGTGCTGGACTCAACGGGTCAGACAGCATGTCTGGAGAACATGGATAGGTGACATTTTGGGCAGGGACCCTTCTTCAGAACTTCTTCAGAATTGTTCAGTTCTGAGATGTGGTGACTTGTTTACGAGTTATGAGTTTCCTCTGTGGTAGATAACCATACATTAGATGTAAAAAGTGGCTGTGGTCTACCTTCATTGTCAATATTGCTGATAGTGCACAAACATGTTTTCAACATTTTTGCTTTGAGACTGATCTGTAGTCCTTGGTTAAAACTGTGTTTTAATTTTATTTGAACTGCTTTAAAAATCACCTGAATCTCATGCTCAAAGCACATTCAATACCTTGGATTAAAATCATAATTATCATAAAATTAGGTGCAAACTCTTTCTGTTGTAATGATCAATATCCTTTTATTATAGCATGAATCAGTTCATATACAGCATCAATCATGACCAAAAGATTGAGAGACTTCACTCTTCTTTTCTCCATACTATGTCCATTGTCCATATCTGGAATGAGCTGCAAGAGAAAGCTATGGAAGTGGAAGCAATTATGATTTTTAAAAGACATTTGGATAGACATATGGATGGGAAGGGTTCAGAAGGCTAACGGCCAAATGGGACTAGCTCAGTAGGCCAACTTGGCCGAGAGGGACAAGGTGGGCCGTAGAGGTTCTTTCCATGCTGTACAGCTTTATGAATCTGTTAGTGTGCTGAATGATTGCCAGTACCCGTACATGTTATGATCTGAATCTTTACATTAATCAATTAAATACACAAGTGATATTGATGGCTGTGATTCGATGTGTGCAAATGTTGAGCAATAGTTTTAGTTTTGTCTTTCTATTGTTCCCTCAGGCACTGATCTTTTTGGCTGCCATTGCCATTGTCTGCTTGGGCCTCAATTTGATTTGCCTCTTGATTTACTTGCTGTGCACCTGCTGCTGCAAGCCAGCTGATGATGAAGAGACCAAGAAGCCACATTCCCGCTGTGTCACGTGGACAGCTGTGACTGCTGGTCTGATCTGCTGGTGAGTGGGGACGTGGGAGGTGAACAAACCTGTAGGTGTTGTCCTGTGAGCCATTGTGTGAGGTGTAATGTAGTCTTGTTTGAGCTTTATCTACAAACTTTGCATGTTTTACGAGGATGTTGCCAGGACTCAAGGGCCTGAACTTTGGGGGAGATTAGGCAGACTAGGACTATATTCCTTGGAGCGCAGGAGGCTTATGGGTGATCTTATGGAGGTGTAAAAGATCTTGAGGTGAATAAATAGGGTGAATGCATAGTCTTTTACCCAGATAGGGGAATCACAAATGAGAGACCATTGGTTTAAGGTGAGAGGGGAAAGATTTCGTAAGATCAGCCGAAAATAAGCTTTTTCACTCAGATGGTGGTGTACATACGGAAGAAGATGCCAGAGGAATTATTTAAGATGGGTACAATAACAACATTAAAAGGCACTTAGACAGATGTATGGATAGGAAAGGATTAGAGGAATATTGGCCAAATACAGACAAATGGGACCAGCTAAGATGGGGTATCTTGTTTGCATGGGCGAGTTGGGCTGAAGGGCCTGTTTCGTGCTACAATACTCTATGACCACATGTACTCAGTAAAATGTAATGTTAAATGGTGAGAGACTGGTTACTGTTAATGTGCAAAGGGAATCTAGTGTACTGGTGCACCAGTCACTGAAGGCCTGCATATGGATTCAGCGGAAGACATTTGGTAAGTTAGCCTTTATGACAAAGTTATTGGAGTGAAGAAGTCTTGCCGTGAGTCATCATGACACTGCGTCAAGAGTATTGTGAACAATTTTGGTTTCCTTACCTGAGAAAGGACATACTTGTCAAAGTGGGAGTGCAGCAAAGATTCACTGTTGGTTTGTTATATGTAGAGCGATTGAGCTGACTGGATCTGTATTCTCCAGAGTTTAGAACGGGAGGAGGTCTCTTTGGTTCTAACTCAGAGGGAGTTAAAGCTTTGCATCTCGCAACCCCAGAGCTCTGTGGAGCTCAGTCATTGAGTTCATTCGCACAGAGATTTGTGAATTGCAAGGGAATCAAAATTTGTCCTCTTTCAATCAGGTACTTTCATTATTTTAAATTCTATCGAATCTGAAACATTTAAATGGTAACCATTGGAATGTTAGATCATTTAACGTTATGACTTTGTAGTTCTGAAGTGTGTGTGTGTGTGTGTGTCTCTCTCTCTGTCTCTGTCTCTGTCTCAAAATATTGGTGTTTTGTACACAATGGTCAATGTTGTTTGGTCCACATTGGCAAAGGCTTCAATGAGCAGCAGTGGAGTCATGTGAGATATGATTGCTAATTTCTTCTCTCTTGACATAAAGTCATAAGTGATAGGAGTACAATTAAGCCATTCAATCATGGCTGATCTACCTCTCCCTCCTAACCTCCATTCTCTTGCGTTCTCCCTATAGCCTCTGACTCCTATACTAATCAAGAATCTAACTGCCTTAAAAATATCCACTGACTTGGCCTCCACAGCCTTCTGTGGCAAAGAATTCCACTGAATCACCACCCTTCATGGTATGGTCAGAGGGAGGTGTAATTCAGTTCTCTGAATGACCATCCAGTCACATATACTGACAGGCGGGATACTCTGTGAGGTATTGCATTAAAATATCATCGGACCACACCGAGATGTTCACTTCCAAGCAAGGATAATTATTGAGGGGTAGCATTCCGACCTTTGGCCTAGCCTAGATTGTGGAGATTAAACTGCAGTATCTTCATCTCTTGTCTAAGAACTAAAGGTTGGATGGAAACTGATCGTTTTATTTGCATATTCTGACACTTTACTACGCATTTTACACACTGGAATTTCAGGTTAAACACTTTCCAACATGGTGCTAAAGCTTAGAATATTTGTTTTCATCAATAGATTGGCAGGTCAGCAGTAACTAGTTAAGTGGCACAAGATTTTGCTTAGAGCCTTCTCATTTTGCTTTAAATTGAATTTGGTTACAAAATGCTTCTTGTTAACTAACTATAAACAAACCCTTTTTGTAAAACTGTCAGGGTTAATAATAGCATCTGTCACTGTGGGATATCAATAAATTGAATTTTCATGGAATTTAGGATTGTCATGATGGTGGTGCCTGAGTGCATGGTCAAACCAAGTGGTATCTTGTGAGGAGCACACGATGCCAGAGTAACTCAATGTACGTATCTTGTGACTGATGTAATTAGTAGGCTGCATTTTCTGATTTGATAGTGTGGCAGTAACGACATTTTGTTCATACTGACCCAGTTGCTCCCTCCTTTCCTAATCCATTTATTTATTTTGGAGTAGAAGTAATTCATTTCAATATTACACAGTCACGTTTTATCACCAATGGGGGGCATGGTGATGCAGCTGTTGAGTTGCTGTTTCAATCCTGACTGCGGGTACTGTTGTGGGTACGGAGTTTGTATGTTCTCCCTGTGATGGCGTGTTTTTTTTCTTCTCTGGGTGCTCCTGTTTCCTCCCACACTTGAGAGACATACAGGTTTGTAGGTGAATTGATTTCGGTAAAAATTGTAAATTGTTCCTTGTGTTTTGGATAGTTAGTGTACGGGGATCGATGGTCAGTGTGAATTTGGTGGGTCAAAGGGCCTGTTTCTGTGCTGTATCTCTAAACTAAATTCAACTAAACTAAAAATAATAAACAGGCTTTTGCCACTGAGAATTAAGTTGTGATCATCCCTTGGTAGAATTGGTGCTGAAATCCCATGAATTTTTCATCCATTGTTAAACTCTACACTTTAAAACATTAGAGGGAAGGTATTGGATTTGCCAGTCTGTCATTTTTTTTAGAGTTTCCTAAACTTTTGGGTCTAGATCACGGGTCATGAGTCCAGTCATTTCATGGGCTGAGCCGGTCGAGGGCGACGGAGGAGGCCCTGCAGCAGCTTGGGACTTATCTGGAATCGGGAGTCACTCCCAATACAACGAGAGCATGGACCAGACTTTGGACTTTTTGAAAATGGTGCCAAAATATGGTAACGCGTGCATATGTGATCTATGCAAAAAGAATTTCACTGTGCAGTGCCATTAAAGCACCATTGAAGCATTAAAAACTGATCACAATCCTATCATTGCCGATGGTGGAATGTTCTATTTGTGTGAAGCCCTAGGTACTGTGTGCGGCAGGATAGACCTTTTTTTTGTGGAGTGCGAGGTGGTGGGTGCAGAGAAATGGAGTGTGGGGAGTATTGCTGGAGGAGGGGAGGGGGTCAGGAGTAGCAGGATGCATGCAGCGGTTGGTGGAGCGGAGCAGAAGATCGACTCTGGTTGTTGCATTACTGCATTGGGCAGAGAATTATAGGAATGGGGACAGGTTGGTGAGGTTAATGGGTGAAGGTGGAATGTGAATGTTGATCAGGTGGGGTATTTGCAGGTCAGTTGATGGGGCTGGGTGACTTGTTTGGGCAGACAATGGTGTGGTCAGGGTTAGGCTTTGGACAGATCATAGTGGATTGTAAGGTTGGACAGATGATTGTAAGATAGAGTCATACAGCATGGAAGCAGGCATTTCAGCCCAACTTGCCCATGCTGACCAAGAAGTCCCATCTACATCAGTCCCAACTGCTTGTGTTTGGCCCATATCCCTGTAAACCTCTCCTGAGGCTGAGAACTTTATCAGAAAAGCATGGTATAATCAGTAACCTGAACCTGCCACTGTCATTGAAATGATGCTGCCGGCTTTCGAAGAGCAACCCTGTAATATCCCGTTGTACTAAGACATCAAATATAATTGGCACAGATGTGACTGCTGCTAGGATTCGGAATGAATTGAAATATTTCCTGCTGTGCTATTTAGTTACACTGCGTTCAGCTGACAGACCAATATTCTGAGATAATTACACTTGGAAAGAATACAATGTTGTCTGAATCTACAGATGTATTTAGTCTTTATTCTACATCCAGCACATAACTTTATTTACAAACACTGCCATGGTCCTACCTTTCTGTAGCCCTGTGCTCTCCTCCAACTTATGACCCCTTGTGATGTATGTGCTCCTTAAACTCCTCTAGTTTGGCAGCACAGAGTAATTGTCCTGCCAGTGGTGGCCATGGGCTAGTAATCTCAGCTCTGGAATTCCCTCCCCCAACATGCCAACTCTCCAGCCATTGTGAGGTGCTCCTTAGCCTTTCACCAAACAGTAGGGCTTTGGTCACCTGCTCACTATATTCTATAACTCTGCAAGAGTTTATTTTCTTTGACAATGTACTTGTGCTGGGTTGATGATGCTATTTATATATTGTTCTATGATATAAATGCTTATTAACAGCAGATAAAATAAAATATAGTCTTGAACATTTCTATCATTGAAGAACTGCTGGAATTTAGTGACCTGTCATACTTGATCTATTTTCCAACATGACATATTCATCGCTTAAACTTTTTAAACTTCAGAATCTTCATTAAAGAAAACAACCATTATGCATCACGCCGTAGTTCAACTGATGGCACTCTTCCTCTTTGATCAAAGCACCAAACATTTCCTGTCAAAGTTTATCTAGGGCAACATTTTCTGTGGTCAGTTATAGTCGCAGAAATGGTTTGTTGATTTTCTCTTGTGATGTTATCTCCATTAACTCTGGGATTTGCTGGCTCACGGTTTATTGAAACATACTTCAGAATAATCTGCAGCTACAAGTGCATTGTTTTTTAGTGGATAGTGAATGCTTAGAAGTAATTCTGTTGTGTGTGATTAGTTTTAGAGGTTTGATTGTCCTATCTGGGACATATAACAATAAAACACTCTCTCACTTTTCATGACACATCTTATTTGCAAATAAAAATAGCAGAATTGAGTAACAGAAGGGAAAAATAAGTTCAAAGGTTCAAATGTCTTTTATTATCACGTGTACCAATTAAGGAACAGTGATATTCGACTTACCATACAGCCATACTAAAAAAAGCAACAAGACACACATCTACATAAAAGTTAACGTAAACATAAGTGGAGTAAGAAGCAAGTTGTCGAAGTTAACTCAGTGGATCAAGCAGCATCTGTGGAAGCAAAGGGACAGTCAAAGTTTCGGGTGGAGACTATGTATAAGGACTATGACTATTCAGGCATTATACTTTATCTATGTTGATAAATACACCAAAAATGCAGGACGCACACATACTGCATATTTACCAAAAATGCAGGATTATAGCAATAAGGTGCATTCATTCATTTAAGTGCTAACACAGTGAATATATACTTGCTGTCATAACTGTCACAGGCCACCACACACACACTGATAAGTGATGTCGGGTGGGTGAGTGAGTGAGCAGTTGTCAATGTGTTCCAATGCACCAACACAGTTTACTCTCAATGTCGTTCTGGTCTTTGGCGGATGAGCTCCATGAACCAAGAGCTCTCTCTGGGAATGTTGCCCAGGATGTGGGACTTCACTGGGTGCTGGACCTGGACACATGGACACATGTTACTGAAGATAGACACAAAATGCAGGAGTAACTCAGCGGGTCAGCGTCTCTGGTGAAAAAAATCTCCAGATTTTACTCAGGATTTTCTCCCGAGGTGCTACCTGACCCACTGAGTTACTCCAGCATTTTGTGTCTATCTTCGGTGTAAACCAGCATCTGTAATTCCTTCCTGAACATGGAATGTACGGTCACCTTATCTGAAACAAAATATATTCACTTTATTTCCAAGAAAAGATGTCCCGTGTTATGAGATTAAGCACGGCCAAAAGAATTGGGTTTTTTAAATATGTCAATTTTTTTAACAGCAAGGTCGAAGCAAAATACTCCCTCCCAAGTTTGATTGTGAACTGAAAATGCTAGGCAGTGGTGAGGATAACATCTAAACAACATTCAAATTCATTTTAATAAATGTTGCCGTATTGTTCAAGTGATGCCTGGATTAGGGGGGTTTAGCTACAGGGAGAAGTTGGACAGACTTGGATTGTTTTCTCTGGAATGCCAGAGGTTGCGGGAAGATCTGATAGAAGTATTTAAAATTATGAGAGGCATTGATAGGGTGGACAGTCAGAACCTTTTTCCCAGAATGGAAAAGTCAAATACCAGAGGGCATAGCTTTCAGGTGAAAGGGGCAAAGTTTAATGGAAGATGGGAGCCGACCCAAAATGTCACGTATCCTTTCTCTCCAGAGATACTGCCTGACCCGCTGAGTTACTCCAGCACTTTGTGTATCAACCAGTATCTGCAGTTCTTTGTTTCTAAAGTTTAATGGAGATGTGCAGGGCAAGTTTTTTTTACACAGAGGGTGGCGAGTGACTGGAACACACTGTTGGAGGTGGTGGTGGAGGCAGATATGTTAGTGGCATTTAAAAGACTTTTGTATAGGCATAAGGATATGCAGGAAATGGGGGGATATGGGTCATGTATAGGTTTGGTAAGTGATGGTTGGCACAGAAATCGTGAGCCAAAGGGCTTGTTCCTGTGCTGTACTGTTCTATGTTGTAAGTAATTGTAGAACAATGGAAATTGATCGCTGTGCGCTCTAAATTTATTTCTTGAATGACAACATTCTATATATGACAACTTTAAAATGTACATTTTGTGACCACATAGAAAATTGCCAATCCTGGATTTGTGGTATTGTTTTTATTTCAAGAGTATGTTTGTTTGACAGTGCTGCCATTGGGATTGGCTTCTATGGGAACAGTGAAACCAATGACGGTGTCTACCAGCTGACCACCTCCATCTACAATGCCAATCACACCTTTGCTGCGATCGATGGCTTGGTAAGATGATCAGTCTCGCGTACAGCAATTATCAAGTGATAATTTTCTTTTGTGTAATAAATGGCAGCATATTACTTCAGCCTAAGTACTTTTAATTGCTTTTTATTATTTTGCATATTTCTGCTTGCAGAATTTAATTTTCCCTATCCCAAGAACAAATTATCTTCTAATCCTGTGTTTATTGCTAACCAGAAATTACCCATAAAAAGAGTATTTTGTTCCCTCTTGAAGGATGCTGCTTTTCCAGACCATGTGCATTGCAGAATCCTCCTTTTTTTGTGTCTGTATGGTAATGAGGTGCTTACCTCAATGAGACTTCCAAAGATAATGGTCTGGATTTTGCTGATAAATTCCAGCAGTTCCCTGAGTAAATGTTCTTAAAATTCCTTATTGAATAGTAGCAAGACCAAATACTTTTACACACCGAAACCCCCTACTTCCCATTATTTGTAGTCTGCAAGCTCTGTCATTTGATCCCTGTGGAGTCTAGCAGTGAAGCTCTACTTTTCCACGACTCCCTGGCATTCACATGCTGTGTCACTTAAGCTTGAGCAAGGCATGATTAGATGCAATATCTCAGAAATCGAGATCAATAATGCTTCATGGAGCTTCCAAATGTGAGCACCAATAATTGCAAACTGACCCACCATTAAAGCTATTTTGGTATTGATTTGTTAGATGGAAAATGGGCACTGGCTATTTTTTGAATAATGGCTCCTTTCTCCTCTACTGGAGAATGAAACTATTCATTCATCTTGCCTTTGTGCTTTTTTTTTCACCCATTGATATCTCACTTTTACACAACAGAACTGCTTTTTGTGTTTTTGCATGCATGTAAACACCTGTACATGTGTAAGTGTGTTCTCCTTATTCTCAGTGGGGTGGAGGGGGAGAGGGAATGGGGGGGGGAGGCGTTTCCCTGAGGAGGTTACCATTTATTGCTTACCCGTAAAAGGCAATACGCAATCATCAGCGAATGTCCTCACTTCTGATCTTATGAAAGAAAGAGCTCCATTGATTGATGAGGCAGCTGCAACGGGTTTGTTCGAGGGTAATGCTCTGAGAACCTCCTTAATGATGACCTGGGACTATGGCAATTGACCTCCAGCAGTCGTTAACAATATCCTTTGTGTATCGAATGACTCCAGCTGGTGAAAAGTTCTCCCTCGACTCCCATTAATTGAAATTTTCCTCAGGACTTTTTGATTTCATTGTTTGTCCAAGTGTGCTTGTGTTAAGAGCATTCTTTCTAACTTTGCTTTTGGAATCAGCTATTTTGTCAATAAGCAAGTTTGGTATTCTGAAAAACGCAAGGAATCATGGGATTTGTCAAAGGTCAAACGCTATAAATAAAAATCGAACTAAGCACTGTAGATTCAGTGAGTATAGTTTGGGTCCGGTTTTTTTTTAGTGGCTTTTTTCAAGTTTTTCAAGTTTGTATTTGTCAGGGGGGCAGATAGAGGGGGCAGATACGATTGGGAAACCGTGGGGGGGGAGAGACTGGACCGGCTCTCGGCAGCTGCACGCACACAGAACCGCGCCTCATCCGTAGCCAGGATTGAATCCGTGTCCCTAGCGCCGCAAACATTGCCGAACCGCCACTGGAACCTCCTCGCCTGCGCCAGAGTGCATAGCCTCCTCCGGCGCTCGACTGGGCCACGCTGCGGGCGGCCTTCAGCCCCTACCTGGAGTTGGAGCTGGCTCGGACTCTGGGCTTTGGGCTGGGCAAGGGAGGGGGAGAAGGTTTCTGCTGCCGCCAACAGCACCAGCAGCTCCAGCGGGCGCCCGGCCTTCCATGGCCGGCAGGAGCACCGTCCGCAGACTCTCTCCGACCAGGACGACGACAGCAGCAGCGGCTCTGAGTCACCCGTCTTCGAGCAGGGCCGGCAGCTGCCCATCTTCACCAGGATCTTGGTGTCGTACTGAGGGGAGGGGGGTGGAGGTGGAGGGCTGCCGGCCAACTCGGCGGGACAGGCAGGGCCGAGCTGGAGCCAGCGGCTGCAGCACCAGCTGCAAGTCCGGGGCCGCCCTGCTAGCCCAGGGCGACCTCGGAAAGGGATGGGACACCGGGTATGGGGATGGCCCAACAGCACCTGCAGCGATGGAAAGCAGACCCCGTCCACGGACGAAACGCAAGCCTGCACACAATGCAGCACCACTGTTGCCAAGTGTTTTTCACTTGTGACCTATGACCTGGGCATGCACAGTCGGAATACCGAACTTGCTTATATTGGGATGAATGATTTAAGATAATGTACATCACAGTGGGCTTGGGAAGGTCCAGAATCCAAGCATCAATGGGCATGGTTTTGATAGATGCAACTTGAAAGTTGATGGCACCTTCTATCATTTTGCTGATTGAGATTGATGATTTGGTATTGATTAACAGCTTGACCAGAGATGAAATGTGGTGTGGAGCACGAATCTTCAGAAATGTAGTCGGAGAGCTGTACAGCATGGGAATAGGCCCTTCAGCCCACCTTGTTCATACAGACTAGGTTGACATACATAGGTTAGATCCATTTGCTTGTATTTGCCCCAAGGCCCTCTAAAACATTGCTATCCATATACCTGTCTAAATGCATTTTAATAGTTGTATGCATCTGCTTGTATAGCTTCCTCTGACTCTCCTTATGCCCTCTAGTCTGAGACCTTATCTTAAGACCTCACCTTATCCATGCCCCTCATGGTCTTATACACCAGTTGGACTATAATTAAAACAGATAAAGCTGGAAATATTCAGCACCTTAAGCAATACCTGTGAAATGTGAAACAAATTAACCTTGCAGATCATTGATCTAGTTAAGATTCAAAGGTACACAAAAATGCTGGAGAAACTCAGCGGGTGCAGCAGCATCTATGGAGCGAAGGAAATAGGCAACGTTTCGGGCCGAAACCCTTCTTCAGACTGATGGGGGGTGGCGGGGAGAAAAAAGGAAAAAGGAGGAGGAGGAGGAGCCCGAGGGCTGAGGGATGGGAGGAGACAGCCCGGGGGGCGGAGGAAGGGGAGGAGACTGCAAGGGCTAACAAAATTGGGAGAATTCAATGTTCATACCCGCAGGATGCAGACACCCCAAGCGGAATATGAGGTGCAGTTCCTCCAATTTCCAGTGTTGCTCGCTCTGGCCAAGGAGGAGACCCAGGACAGAGAGGTCGGATGGGGAATGGGAGGGGGAGTTGAAGTGCTGAGCTACCGGGAGGTCAGGTTGGTTATTGCGGACCGAGCAGAGGTGTTCGGCGAAGCGATCGCCCAGCCTCCGCTTGTTTTTCGCTCCATAGATGCTGCTGCACCTGCTGAGTTTCTCCAGCATTTTTGTGTACCTTCGATTTTCCAGCATCTGCAGTTCCTTCTTAAACACATAGTTAAGATTCAATTTTGAATTTTAGTATAAAGCATCACTAATCTTCACTATCTCATTCTCAGTATTTGCATTAAAAGGATAATCTCCCAAGCTATATCCATTCTAAAAAAAATGTCTCTTGACAACACTTGTCCATTTCTGGAGAACATGGATAGGTGATGTTTTGGATCAGGACCATTCTTTGGACTGATTGTGGGGGTGGGTGGGGAGAAAGAAAGGGGGAAGAGAGGAGGGGCAGGACAAAGCCTGGCAGGTAATAGGTGGATACAGGTGAGGGAGGTGATGGGTGGTGATTAATAATCCAATTACAAATATCGATTAACCCCATACATAACAGACATTTTCCTAGCCCAATAATACAGCAGCGTAATACATTGTATTCAAACCGGACTTTACAAGGTGTATGTCTGGTTTGCAGCCATCCAATCTATTCTATGCATTTTGCACCTAATTGACAGGGTCTGCAGATGTTCTTATTCTTTTCTTGCAAATTGTATCTAGGCTCTAGACACCCTGGCACCTCTCCGCAGCTTATCCCAGCTCTGCAGAGAACAATTCCAAATTGACCAAATCTCTCAGCAGCCCTGAAGCTTTCACCACATTTTGAAGTCCTAGCCTCTCCAATTTAGCCAGGATTAACAGTCTCTGCATTCACACATATCTCTTCTCCAAATCACCTCACCCCAACCCCTTCCCCTAACCCCAATGCAGCTGATACTACAGGTGTTCTGTAGCCTTTTAGCACTTTTGCTTGTTGAAAAGACTAATTTAGAGACCTACTGGGAACATCATATCATGATAAACATGTCTGTTGAATGGGCTTGTGCTGACCAGGTTTGCACCATATGAGACCTCTCAAAAGAAAATTCATCTGAAACCTGTGTTACCTTATCACTTTGTTTATAGCATTAGCTAATTGCAGTACATGATAGGATTGTGTGCTACAATAGAAACAGTAAATCACACTGGGCGAAGTTACGCTGGCTGTGAACTGGTTTAGGTTTATTATTGTCACGTGCACTGAGGTACACATTTTTTTTTGTATGCTATCCAACATATCAGATATACTTTACATAGAAGCAATCAGTTCAAACTCAAGTACAACAGATAGAGCAAATGGGAAGATGCAGAGTGCAATATTATTAAAACATTTAGAAATGGTGCTATTCTTACAGGAAGAAGAGAGATTTAGTAGAATAGAGCAATTGTATCATAAGATAATAGATTCTTCTCTGAAGAGCACACAAAGAATCACCATGCTTCGGTGCCATCTTGGTCATCTATGATGCTATTCAGTGAGTCAAACTGGTTTAAAATGTCCTGATGATTATCACTGCAAACCTCTGGTTCTGCAACACTGATCAGATCTATCACTTTGCCTTTGTACCATTATTTCCTTCTGGGAAAAAAAACATTTTGTGCAATGTCCTTTGTGCAGTCACACTAAAACTGGAAATGAAGTTTGTGGAGAGAGAAAGAAAGCAGACTCGGCGATCGTTTTGCTGAACACCTCCACTCAGTCCGCCTAAACCTACCTGATCTCCCAGTTGTCAATTGCTTTAACACTCCCTCCCATTCCCACAATGACCTTTCTGTCTAGGGCCTCCTCCATTGTCCTCATTGTCAGAGTGAGGCACAGCGAAGGGCCTGTTTCCGTGCTGTGTTACTGAACTAAACACCTCATATTTCACTTGGACAGCTTATACCTCAGCAGTATGAATATTGACTTCTCTAACCCTCGTAACCCTTGCTTTCCCCCTCTATCCATCCCTCGCCCCTTCCCAGTTCTCTGACCAGTCTGACTGTCCTTGTTTACATTTTATCTCTGTTTGCTTTGTTGCTGCCTTCTCCTAGCTAGCAATGATCAATTCTACATTTTCACTCTTCCTTATCTCTGTCTCTCCCTCTCCCCTGACTCAGTCTGAAGAAGGGTCTCGACCCAAAACATCACCCATTCCTTCCATCCAGAAATGCTGCCTGTCCAGCATTTTGTGTCTCTTCAGATTAAACCAGCATCTGTAGTTCCTTCCTACACAATATGTACCATAAAGTGTTCAAAAGGGAACTGCAGATGCTGGAATATCGAAGGTACACAAAATTGCTGGAGGAACTCAGCGGGTGCAGCAGCATATGTACCATAATATTGTTTGTGATTCTGTGTTGGTCTTCACTGTTCCAGTTGTCCCTTAAATGCTAGCCTAAAAGAGAGCAGTGTACTGGAAATAAATATTGTTGACTGCCAATGAGGTTTAATGTGAGAATCCACCTCCCCCTCAGCCTAAATTGGGTTCTGCACTGAACATTAGATCATCTGACAACACTTCTGTTTGTTGCCATCCCAAGTCTGCTGCACTGTCAGGCCTTTTAGCCACTGCCATCAATTAATTTGTGGGTAGTTACAATTTCAGAGACATTGTGAGAGGCATTTTTCCTCAGAATGCACAGGTTAAAGGTTTAATTTTGTATAAAACTGAAACCGTTTGCTGTTTTTCGAATCTTGTGACCAAGATGAACTGGGCCCTCTTTAAATTCCTTGATAAAAGCGATAGAGTCCCTGCTTTGATTTAAAAAAAGAGAATGTTTTTATTTGTGTAAATGAAAAGGTTTCCAATTCTGCAAACTGCCGTTCCATTCACAGAAATATGTTTTAGGCTGTTTACATACTTGAGAAGAATTTTTAAAAGTTATTTAAAATATAAATCATATTTAAAATATAAATCATTTTTAAACAAATTTAAAAAAAATCTAAGTGATGCAACTCAACTATTATAGATTTTTTAAATGACCATTTGAAATATCTCAGGAAAATATTTCATTTTGATTGAAAATAATTTTAAAATAAAGTGTGCTGAATTTTTCTCTGGATTGCCACTGGCTACGAGTTGGCGTGTAAAATCTCAAGTGGAAATGAGTTGGGCAGAGAAACAAAGAATGAAGACATGGGAAATAGTCGTCAGATTGTACCTCCCTGCACCTGATGCTGGGGCAAACACTGTTAGAAGGATTTCCTCTCAATTCTTCTCACGCAATAAGGTCTCAGAAAGTTCCCCTTCCCCCATATTTTGGTCAGGAAACCAATATAATACAGGATAAGGTCTAATCTACATACTAACTTCCTCAAGCAAACACTTGTCATGAATCTATTGACAGGATGCTTGAAGCATCACACAGACACAGACACAGGCACACACACAGACATGCACGCACACGTGTGCGCATACACGCAAACACACACAGACTGAAATTTTGGGATGTTTAATTGTTTTTTATTTGTAAGTTTTGAGTTTGGTATGTTTTACAACAATTGGAAAAGCATTAACGTCATCAGAAGCAGCATTATTGCTCTGAATACATCTATAGTGAATTTCCTGGGAGATCAGTAGCTGAGTTATAAATTGGCTGGAATCTGACTCTGCAGTTGACCTATAGGGTGATTTCACGAAAGGTCACTGGAGCGTAGATCCGCACCCACGTGACCGAAAATTTTAACTGGGGGACAAGCGTCACTTCCTGTACATGTTAGTGAATGGGAAAACACGCACTTTCACACCCGTTAAAAACATCGAAAACGGCCCGTTTTTGAGCTGCAATTTTCTGTACTAGTCGGGGTGACCGTGAGGCACAGCTACCTAAATTTACAGTCCAAAAAAAAGATAGAAATTAAGGTAAATTCAAGAGGGAGCTGAAGGTGTAAATACAGCGGAAGTGCTAGCGGACATTTGCCGTGGAGATTTAAAGATCCAAAATATCGGGAATTATCGCGTTTGCTCGCTGCATTTCATCAAAAGTAAGGCATTATTGACTTTTTATCTTTATTCATTTGTTATATGAAAAGTATTAAAAGTTAAAAATCCGTCGGTAAAATTGCAAAATCGCCCATGGTTCTCAGGTGGGTTTTAACATGCAAAATGAAAACGCTTCTGAAGCTCCATTTACCATTTAAATAATCGTAAACTATCAATGCGTTTTGAAATAAATTTTACTGAGATGCAAGCTAAGGAATGGGATAATGGTCAGCTGTTTGTTGGACAAAAGCAGAACATTTTATTATTTGCCAAAATATATTTCTCAATGTTTCTTGTTTAAAGCCTGCACAATCACCCAAACTATTTATTTATTTATTTATTTATCATCTAATAACAGACAAGCCTGCAGCATGGAATGATGTCAACAATCCTGATTGGGCACCCACTGTGAGCAGGATAGACAATGTGCACAAGAACGCCATCAACTTGCAGAGCTATAGATGCTTGAGCTGCAACCAAATCTGCTTTAATACTCTCTTCTTGTTGCACGTGCATGGCGTTCTTGTGCACATTGTCTATCCTGCTCACAGTGGGTGCCCAATCAGGATTGGTGACATCATTCCATGCTGCAGGCTTGTCTGTTATTAGATGATAAATAAATAAATAAATAAGTAGTTTGGGTGATTGTGCAGGCTTTAAACAAGAAACATTGAGAAATATATTTTGGCAAATAATAAAATGTCCTGCTTTTGTCCAACAAACAGCTGACCATTTTCCCATTCCTTAGCTTGCATCTCAGTAAAATATATTTCAAAACGCATTGATAGTTTACGATTATTTAAATGGTAAATGGAGCTTCAGAAGCGTTTTCATTTTGCATGTTAAAACCCACCTGAGAACCATGGGCGATTTTGCAATTTTACTGACGGATTTTTAACTTTTAATACTTTTCATATAACAAATGAATAAAGATAAAAAGTCAATAATGCCTTACTTTTGATGAAATGCAGCGAGCAAACGCGATAATTCCCGATATTTTGGATCTTTAAATCTCCACGGCAAATGTCCGCTAGCACTTCCGCTGTATTTACACCTTCAGCTTCCTCTTGAATTTACCTTAGTTTCTATCTTTTTTTTGGACTGTAAATTTAGGTAGCTGTTCCTCACGGTCACCCCGACTAGTACAGAAAATTGCAGCTCAAAAACGGGCCGTTTTCGATGTTTTTAACGGGTGTGAAAGTGCGTGTTTTCCCATTCACTAACATGTACGGAAGTGACGCTTGTCCCCCAGTTAAAATTTTCGGTCACGTGGGTGCGGACCTACGCTCCAGTGACCTTTCGTGAAATCACCCTCTAACAAGAGGTGAGTCCAAGTGGAATAGATATCTGCTCTCACAAAGCTGGATAAACTTTCAGTTGAAAATAGGAGGAGATAAATTGCCACTTCCAGATTTCCCAATACCTGGTAAGAAATTTGATCCTTAACATCCTGCTGAGATTTTCACCAACACTAGAAACATGGTTCCAGTGTAAAACTCCCCTCATGATAATAGTACTGCTCCATACAGACAGTAGGTGTACATAGACCACATTCTTGTAGCATTATTCTCAGAGACTTCCACGGCAGCTTCCTGCCCCTGCCTCAAGCCCAGAAGTGTGGCCGTGGATAGCACATGCTAACAGTAATGTTCTCCACAACCTATCCATGTTTTGGTTACTCTGACTTGCAGCTCTCCTCCCCCACCCCCCCCTATCCATTTTAGAAGAGCAGCAACCTTCAATCTCACCCTGGTACACCTTCCGTCAACAACATTGACTCTCCACTATCCTTTCTGTTTGGCTCTTCTGAGAAAATCCACCTATAGTTCCAACTTTTGGTCACCGTTCATAACATCGGTTTCTGGCTGGTATATTCACAGTTCCTGCACCATTGATCTAAATATATTTTGTTAGAGATATTACATTTAGATACTAATTTTAATTTACAAAGCAAAAGAGTAAGTGACTGCATCTTGACTGCAAATATCAGCCTTCCATATTCATCCGCTGATAGATTTAATCTCTGTGTTAGGCTGTTTTAGTCTACTACCATATTACTTGTCATCTGAGATGAAACTGTCAATTCTGATTGACACTAAAAGTCCATCAACAAATATCCCCTCAATCCTTCTATTGCAACAGCTTCTGAGGTGGATGGATTTAACCCAACAGCTCTTCACCATGTTGAAGGATGATGTAATGAATCAAATTATATTAAAAATGTATCGTTGGGATTTATCATAACAGATCGTGATAATTTTCTGGAGAATAACAGGAATTATGTTTTAACATTTATTATAACTGCCACTGATTTCTCTTTAGGTATCTGGGACGATTGGGAATATGAGAGTTGATCTAAAGCAACATATTGCAAGGCTGGATGAGATCTTCACCCAAAAAATTGAGTTTATTTATACACTACGGCTCATGCAGCAGCTGGCAGATGCCATTGTCTCCCAGCTATCCGGGCTCCCGACGTGGAATGATGTCGACCTGAATGTGGCAGCAACAGCTGACCAAATCGGCTACTTTGAATATTACAGGTAGGAATTTATGAGAAATCTTATTGGAATATTTTTTTATTATGAATCTCAGGTAGTTAAGATTAAGTGATTAGTATTGGTGCATGATTTTTCAGATGAATGCTTGTTGTTCAGTGCATTGGGTAATGGCTTTTGTTTCCTGGAAATATTCTTTGTACTTTAGGTAGACCAAAGTGCTGGAGAAACTCAGCAGGTGCGACAGCATCTATGGAGCAAAGGAAATAGGCAACGTTTCGCGCCGAAACTCTTCTTCAGACTGATGTAGGGTGGTGGGGGGTGGGAAGAAGAAAGGAAGAGGAGGAGCCAGAGGGCTGAGGGAGAGCTGAGAAGGGGAGGGGATAATAAGCGCTACCGGAAATTAGAGAAGTCAATGGTCATACCGTTGGGGTGTAAACTGCCCAAGGGGAATATGAGGTGCTGCTCCTCCAATTTTCGGTGGTGTTCACTCTGGCCATGGAGGAGGCCCAGGACAGAAAGGTCGGATTCGGAATGGGAGGGGGAGTTGAAGTGTTGAGCCACAGGGAGATCAGGTTGGTTAATGCGGACCGAGCGGAGATGTTTGGCGAA
The DNA here is from genome assembly GCF_010909765.2 of Amblyraja radiata. NCBI lineage: Eukaryota > Metazoa > Chordata > Chondrichthyes > Rajiformes > Rajidae > Amblyraja > Amblyraja radiata. Next base: position 28,216,816 of record NC_045981.1, read on the forward strand.
ACGATCGCCAAGCCTACGCTTGGTCTCACAGATGTAGATCAGCTGAGATCTAGAGCAGCGGATGCAATAGATGAGGTTGGAGGAGGTGCAGGTGAACCTCTGTCTCACCTGGAACGACTGCTTGGGTCCTTGAATGGAGTCGATGGGGGAGGTAAAGCGACAAGTGTAGCATCTCTTACGGTTGCAAAAGAAAGTGCCATGGGAGGGGGTGGTACGGGTGGGAAGGGAAGAATTGACCAGGGAGTTATGGAGGGAGCGTTCTTTGCGGAAAGCAGACGGGGGAGATGGGAATATGTGGCGTGTGATGGGGTCACGTTGGAGGTGGCGAAAATGACGGAGGACTATTTGTTGTATGTGACGGCTAGTAGGGTGGAAGGTGAGGACTAGGGACTCTACCCTTGTTACGAGTGGGGGGATGGGGAGATGGAGTAGTGTTACGGGGTAATGAAGAGACCCTGGTGCGAGGCTCGTCTATAAAGGAGGCGGGGAACCCCCGTTCCCAGCTGAATGAGGACATTTCTGATGCCCTCGTGTGGAACACCTCATCCTGGGAGCAGTAGCAGCGTAGACAGAGGAATTGGGAGTAAGAGATGGAGTCCTTACATTTTCCACTTACCTCGACTCCATCCTATCCCCCCTGGTTAAATCCCTCCCTACTTATGTTCTAGACACCTCAGACACTCTCCGACGTCTCCGGCAATTCAGTTCTCTAGGCCCCCATCTCCTCATCTTCACCATGGACGTCCAGTCACTCTACACCTCCATCCCCCACCAGGAGATTCTCAAAGCCCTCCGTTTCTTCCTCGACCAGAGAACTATCCAATCCCCGTCTACAGATACTCTCCTCAGCCTAGCGGAGCTGGTCCTCCCCCTTAATAACTTTTCGTTTGACTCCTCCAAATACAAGGCGTAGCTATGGGCACGCGCATGGGCCCCAGCTATGCCTGCCTCTTTGTTGGATACGTCGAACAATCCTTGTTCGAGACGTACCAGGACCCTATCCCCGACCTCTACCTCCGCTACATCGACGATTGCATTGGTGCCAGCTCCTGTACCCACACACAACTCACTGACTTCATCCATTTCACCACTAACTTCCATCCAGCATTCAAATATACCTGGACCATTTCCGACACTTCCCTACCATTTCTTGACCTTACTATCTCCATCGCAGGGGATAGACTTCTGACCGACATCCACTATAAACCCACTGACTCCCATGGCTATCTAGACTACACTTCCTCCCACCCTACTTCCTGTAGAAGGTAGAACGTGCAAACTCCGCACAGACAGCACCTGAGATCAGGATTGAACCCAGGTCTCTGGATTCCTATTAAATCTTTCTCTTCTCACCTTAAATCTATGCCTTCTAGTTTTTGATTTTCCTATGCATTCACCCTATCTATTCCCGTCATGATTTTATATACCTCTACAAGATCCTTCAACCTCATGCACTCAAAGAAATAAAGTACTACCCAACCACTCCCTATAACCCAGGCCCTTGAGTCCTTGCAACATCCTCGTAAATCTGCTGTGTACTCTTTCCAACTTAATGACATCCTTCCTACAGCAGAGTCACCAAAACTGAACACAATGTTCCAAGTGCGGCCTCACCGATGTCTTGTGCAACTGTAACCTAATGTACCGACTTATATACTCAGTTCCCTGAAAGCCAGCGTGCCAAAAGTTTTCTTCATCACCCTGCGACGCCACTGCCATGTCATGTCATGCTAGCTCAACATCCAGGTTTTTTTTGTTCTGGATGACTTAACTTTATTCAGATCTCAATAGAATTATTAAAGTGGAAGTAATGCATTGGTGTTAAGCTGGAAGAGCAGTGAGGTAATTGCCAATGGAGGTAGAATCTAAATGAAAAAGTGTACGTGTAATTCAGCTGCTGCTTTCCCCCCTCCCTATTTGCCTGAACAAAGACCTGAATAATTGACGTCAGTGGTGTGAGTCTTGCTCCTATTCAGGCTTCTGGCTGTATTTTCTCCAGCTGTGTGTCAGTCACCTCAGTCAGCCAGTAACCCAAGTGGTGAAGTGACCCACAGAAGCAGTGGAGGCTGGCGTGGGAGTGATGGACGATGCGGGGAGTTAGAATGTGGTGGTTGCAGGAAAAAAGTATTGAGGAAAATAATAGAGCCCAGGGAACTGATGAGTCGATAATCAGAAATGTCATGGTAGATTGAAGTGAGACAGTCCAATAAAGAGTCCAGATTGTTTAATCGTCATGTACCGAAAATGGAACAATGAAATACTTACTTGCAGCCCCATAAACACAGTATTCGTAGATAACATAATAAACAAAAAATGCAATAAATTTTAAAAATCCCAATATTATTGCAAGAAGTTACCATGGATGAAGAAAAGAATATGAAAGGAAATGTGTCTGATTTGTGGATTTGTCTTTCAAACATTTTGTACCATTTGTCTTTTGGGAAGAATCTTTTTCCTTGCTAATTCTACTGTCTTCATGTTAATAGGTTTCTATTCTGGATTACATGTTAATATTTACTTTTTGTTGTCATCCATTCACTAAGTCTAAAGGCATGGTTGAGAAGAATGGTAATGTTTTAAACAATCACTTCCATGTTCTGTTTTGACCAGGTCCTGGTTTGTAAAGCATATTTACATCTACAAAGAAAGAATTCAAATAACACATTTCCATCCACTGCAGCATAAATTTATAGCTTTATGATTCGGAGATCTTCCTTTTTTGGGCCCTTTTCCCTTTCTAACATCATTAAAAATCCAAATTTAATTGTGTTCTTAATTTTGAACATTCACCATTTTCTAATTATGTCGTTTTCCCCCTCTACCTAGTGAACATTCCAGTACCTTCAACACACATTTCCTGAGCAACATGAAATTCAAATCATTCAGACCAGGCAGCTTAGCCATTCTAGGTTTGGATGGTATTCATTCCACCATCTCCATTTCTTCTGATATTTTGTTAATATCCCTTTCATGAGGTTGCATCAATAAAAGGTACTGGAATAATATTCTGGCCTTGACCTAATAGGTTAACCCCTGTGTCTTGCCACTTGCTTAATATTTACTTGCAAATAGCAGATCTTTAAATTAGTACCCCTTCTATATTCATATATAAACAGAATATTCTAAGCAAACATGCAGCATCTGTGGAAGAGGATGTATCAGTTCAAAGGCCCTACACAGAATTATTTTGGATTTTTAATTCTATTACAGTATTGTCTTGCTTTGCCATTCTTATTTTCCTCTTCGCTCCCCCTCTCCACTTATTGTATTTGTCTTGGTTCTTACATGAAGAATTCACTGATGAGCATGATATGCTCTCTTTTCATGTTTCATCATATTCTGTCTCCCTGGCTCTGATTCTCCTACCCTCCGGTGGGATTGTACACAGCCTGTACTGAGAATGCCATCTCCTGAAAGGCTGTCCATGGTCTCATGCAAATTTAAAAGTTTAAACTTTCTTTTAATCCATAATTCTTGTAAAATTCTGCTTGAGGGAGAGAAACGACAGACCAATTATCACTTTTTTTCCCTGCTTTATTACAGTAGGGGGCCCCCGACCAAGGAAGAACAAAAAGGGAAGGACTTGGAACTTTATTTTCACCTTCCATCACAGTGAGGAATGTGTAGGAGTCACTGTGATGGATGTTTATGTCAAAATGTGTTTTTTTGAGTCTGTTGCTTTTTTTTAAATTGTATGACTGACCTGGCCAGTGAATTTCACTACACCAATTGGTGTATGTGACAATAAATGAACTTATGAACTAGGGAACTTTAAGAAACTACTCTATCTCTCTCTGTAATGTGATTTCAGGGAGCAGAAGGGGAAGTGAGTTCTGCTGATATTGTTTTTGTATTTTGGGGAGGAGGAAGTGGCGATGGCCAGGTCACATTGCATTAGGCACGAGTACGATTGCCAACTTTCTCACTCCTAAATAAGTTGACCGACCCGGCCGTGGCTGGATGAATGATGAGTTGGCCCGGGTGCAGGACTGCACACAAAGCCCAGCCGGCGGGCCAGCTGAGGAGTTTTGACCCAGGCGCTGGACATTGCGCGCGACATCACGTGCAAATTCCGGCGCCCCCATCCAACTCATGAATCGATGATCGGCCATGTGAAGGAGGGGTGGTGGTGTTGGCAGTAAGCGAAGGTCTGAAAGTCGGACAGCTGGCGAGGTGAGGCGCTGCTGTTACACTGTATGGGCCGGATGGGTGAGGCAGGGCACTCCGACGCGACAGTCCCCTCCGACCCGAGTAGTAGCAGTCACATACGAGACAAGGGCAGTCCCGTATGGGACAAACCAATTTAGCCCAATATACGGGATGTCCCAGCTAATACGGGACAGTTGGCAACCCTAGGCACGAGGTGACGTGACTGAAGATCAAGACTCCAGGTTGACATGTTGCGACTATGCTGAGCTCTAGCTGTGCTGATGGTCTGGTTGAATTAGGTGGAGCAAATGATAAATTCACAAAAAACAATAGTGAGATGAGAATTAATGAAAGTCATCTTTAAAGTAATTTAGATTTCACCTTTTTAAAATATATACGGGGTTGCATAATCTTGCAAATAAATGCAGAGGTTTTGTGACCTGTGAGGACGCGAGGCCTGAAGATATGTGGTGGTACATGGTCTTGCAGTCTGTTGTTATCCATGCAGTTCTATTGCAGTTTCAGCTTGACTCTTGCCTTTTGTCCACCCTCTTTCAGGACCTCACCATAATATTGAACCATGGGCTAAATTATTTGAAGTGGCTCCCAATTATTGGTGATATTTGATTTTGGAGTGGATGTGAAGTTGATTCTCTGTGTCTGCCTTTTCAGAATGCCGAATTAAATGATGAAGCAACATCAGGATATGTATTAGAGCATTTTTTGGATTTTAACTTGGAGATTTGTTATCTTTATATATTTAATGTGTTCCCTCTTAACTTCACTGCAGGTGGCTGTCGTATCTTTTGCTCCTAATTATTGATTTGGTTATTTGCCTGGTAGCATTTCTGGGTCTGGCCAAACGATCCCGGTTGCTCCTCACACTGTGAGTATCATCTTATCAAATCTATCCCATCAAGGCAAAATGTACATAAAGCACTTTGTATTCCAAATGATGCAGACGAGGAAACTTTCCATTTTGTGTGAAAGGATTTCCTTTATTGAAAGAGAGCACCTCAGTTTTTAAGTTTCGTATTGCTAGGACATGGTGGTGTAAATGGAGGAGCTTCCCTTTGCATTTCGTCCACTGTCATCTGACCCAAATCGGTGGAAGGAGGTGGTGATCTCCTTGACATGGAATGAGACAAGACAAATGTATTAAAGCATCATTTTCTTTTGTCCTGAAAAATGTATGTGTGATGCACATGTCAAAGCAAGTATTGTGTAAATACTGGAAATAAAAGGGACAATTGATAGGAGTGAAACCTCAGAATATATTTTCCCATTCATCCAATGAAGCAGCTTTATGATTGAAGCATCATTTTGCACAAATTACCCTTTTAGTCTTCATTAAGAAAGAACTGCAGATGCTGGAAAAATCGAAGGTAGACAAAAATGCTGGAGCAGGTGAGGCAGCATTTATGGCGGCAGCATCTATGGAGAGCAGGAATAGGCGACATTTCAGGTTGAGACCCTTCTTGAAACCTTTGGTCTTCTTTGTAAGTTTTGCCAACTTTCATGAAGATCAGTGTATTATGCAGTACCCAAAATAGGACACTAAATTCTAACATGGAATGGCTGTTTGCTTTTTATATTTGCAATGATTATCTGGTCATTCAGTCCACCGTGTTTGGGTCCTTTGGAAATTATCTCCTATTGTGACATTCAAATGTACTTCACTGATCACAAAATGTGTTGGTACATCATGAAAGGAATGTGAAAATAGAGCAGAGTGTGTTTTTAAATAGTACTCCTTTGCCTCATAACTTCTCACTGGATAAATAAGAGGTAATGTACTGGAAATATTGTAGTTTCCTTGTCAGGTGGGTTGCAGGGGGAGTTGATCCCTCAATTAGACCCAGAATCTGGACAATAATGACTTTGGTTCCGAAACATGCAGCTTTTTTGGAAACGGTATATTCTGTATTCTGTAAATGTAACTTCCATGCAGCATCTGTTAGAATGCACAACTAAACATAAAAAATCACTGTTGCTAATTTGTTTGGGACTTCAGAAGCTTAAAATTGATCTTATTTATTTGGCCGACAGTAAAACAGGCTGTGATAATTGCAGTGTAGGTAAGCATTCCTTGCTCACCAGAATGTTTCGGAACCAAAGTCATTATTGTCCAGATTCTGGGTCTAATTGAGGGATCAACTCCCCCTGCAACCCACCTGACAAGGAAACTACAATATTTCCAGTACATTACCTCTTATTTATCCAGTGAGAAGTTATGAGGCAAAGGAGTACTATTTAAAAACACACTCTGCTCTATTTCCGTTTCCAGCTTAATGGTGATTGTTAAAGACGAGTTGGACTTCAGTATATCTCCTCACCCTGATTCCTTCAGTAACAGTCATTGATTTTCTGTCCTGTTGCAGCTGTCATAAAATGTAATTGGTCGTGTTTTAGTTAATATTTGATGTACCCAGAAGTATTTGTTTTACATTGCAGCTTAAATAATCACTTTAAAATAATTTATTTATAGTCACTTTTCTTTAAAAAAAAGTTAGTTTATATTTGTAACATTTGAAAATGTTGGTAATTAGTAAAAATTGCAGGTTATGTTCAAAATATGTGTTTTCATGACAATAATTGTGTGTTCCTGTATCGTCTGCTTGCCTGACAAGCTTCAGATTTCAAGCTCCAGCAGCAAGAAACATAAAAGTACAACATAGAATTATTCATGTTTTAAATTTTTTTTAATTAGTTTTGAAATAACTACTCATTAAGATTGTTTGTGATTGTTGTGCAGAATTATTGTTTTTTTCTTTGTCTTCCTTTCTCCTCTCTCACATTCCAACCTCCAAGATGAGATTTCCAATTCAAGGGTTGCAGTAGAGAAAAAGACTGTACAAAAACAACACTTTAGTGCGAAACACAATTAGAAAACAAGTCTATGGTAGTGCAAGAGGTGGTCTGTAGTGTTCCTTTGTCAAGATAGGATTACGTTTGTGCAGGTCGGTTCAAGAACCTGATGGGTGTAGGACTTGTGTGGGACTTGCTGCTCCTGTACCTCCTGCTTAACTGTGAGGTGGGCATGGCCCGGATGGTGGACATTCTTGATGACACATGTTGCCTTCCTGAGGCAGCGCCTCGTGTGGAAGCTTTGACCTGAGCTGAGTCCACCACTCTCTGCAGCCTCTTGTCCTCCCGTCTATGGAATTGTGAACCAGGCTCTGATTCAGTCAGTCAGGATCTCTGCTCAACATTTTCAAAATTTAAAATCCATATCCATTGAAAAATAATAATTTAACATCAGGAATTATGAAGTTGACAATGGTGTAAAAATTTGAACTTGCCGGCTGTAGGGAATGAACAATACTGACAAATTGCTAAATATTGTGAATCATTATTTAAATTAAGGTTTAACGAAATGGTTGAGAAAATAAATTAGTTATGGTAGCTGTGTACTGAAAAACTAGTATCATAAGTGACAGCTGCTGGAAAGCTCTCGAACATTACATGGGACATTGTGTGTGACGAGGTTCAGCTGGCTAATTAATGCCACCAGGGACAGAGCACTTTACTGTGGCAGCAGACTCCTGCTTTCAACACATTTTAAAACATTACCTTGTTTGTGCAAAGGTTTTACTCCTCGAGTACATTACTATTTCATGTTTTTTAAGAAAGATGTCAGTCTTTTGAAAAGCCTGGCTTTTACTGTTTAGCTTCCCTTGTTCTGTACGTTCTACAGCTTTTAGAGCGAGTTAGCAGCCCAAACCGATACTTAATGCTGCTTCTGACATGCCACTAAAGATGCTTCCAAATTACCATGGCAAATGCACCCTTCTTTCACCATCAATCCTGGGAAATGTAAAAAGCTTGACCTTCTCCTGATCCCTTTTAGCAGAACCTTGCGAACCATCATAGAATTGTTCCTCTCTCCTGGGCTGTTTAATGCACAGATCTGGTTCACTCTTTCCATACGCTTAAAATTTGTTCAATGCTGAAAAATGGGATTGGTGGTGTAAGTACTGACGGTATTATAAGTGTATGTGGAACATTAGCCTCACTGCAGCCAGTTCCTTATGATGTGATGTTTGGTGAAAACAAATCCAAGTGACCCAGTGCCACCAGGAGGCATTAAAACTATTCCTCCCACATTGGGTTAAAACAGAGGGCACTTGAGGTTTGGAAAAAACAAATCTGGTGTTTGAATCAAGACATCTTTAAACCAGCTCCCATTGAATTGAACGGGATGAGGATGGCTACATTTCCCATTTAGTAAAAGTTCTTTGGTCCTCAAATTAAGATGCTTCTGGTTAAGGCGATTTTTATTAAGAAAATGAAACAGTTTAGACTTTCTGTACTTGCACAGTTTAAAATAAATGCGTTTTAAAAAACAGTGAAAATACAATACAAACCTACTGGAAACATAACACCAAAACTGATAATACTGGAAATACTCAGCAGGTCAGGCAGCATTTTGGCACAGATGGGGAAGGGAAACAGAGTCCATGTTTCAGGTCGGAGAGCCCAGCTTGCTGAAATGTTCCAGCAATTTCTGTCTTTGTTTTGACATTTGAAAAACCTCTGTCAAGGCTGACCTCAATTTTTTGAGGCAAATGTGGATAATAACTAATTTATAATAAATCCAGATTAATGAAAATCCTGCAGTGTTTTTTGCCTGCAGTTAAATTACAAGTAAAACTGTTTTCAATGGTTAACATTCTGAAAGCCAACCCTGTAATTCATTACATTTATATGTTTTATATTCCAGAATGATTGTCATTGGTATCCTGACTCTGATCCTCAGCTGGGTTTCTCTAGGTCTGGACACGGCTGCAGCTGTGGTAAGTCATGGAATGATCCTGTGTGTGTGCAATGCAATTCTTCCTGCTGCATACAATCAGTAAATTCTATTTGTAAAAATATGATAATAAATTGGAACATCATTAAAACTGGCGCGTTACTAATCGCAAAGGGACTGGCAGGCCAAGAAAGACCTCCACGATGACAGAAGAATTATCTCTATAATAAAGAAAAATCCCCAAACAGCTGCCCAGAGATCAAAAACACCCATCGGGGGTCAGTGTGGATTTATCAGTGACTTCATGAACAAAAATACAGAGACTACACTGCAAGATGCAAATAGCTGGTTAGCCGTAAAAACAGGATGACCAGGTTACAGTTTGCCAAGAACTACTTAAAAGAGCAACCACAGTTCTGGAAGTAGGTCTTGTGGACAGATGAGACAAAGATTAACTTATATCAGTGTGATGGCAAGACCAAAGTATGGAGGAGAGAAGGAACTGCCCAAGATCCAAAGCATACCACCTCATCTGTGAAACAGTGGTGGGGGTGTTATGGCCTGGGCATGTATGGCTGCTGAAGGCTCACTTCATTGATGATACAACTGCTGATGGTAGTTGCAAAATGAATTCTGAAGTGTATAGACACATCCTATCTGCTCAAGTTCAAACAAATGCCTCAAAACTCATTGGCCGGCTGTTCATTCGAGAGCAAGACAATGTTCCCAAACATACTGCTAAAGCAACAAAGGAGTTTTTCAAAGCTATAAAATGGTGAATTCTTGAGTGGCCAAGTCAATCGCCCAATCTGAACTGAAGGGGACTAGCCCCCAAAACGAGCATAAGCTAAAGATGGCAGCAATACAGGCCTGGCAGAGCATCACCAGAGAAGACACCCAGCAACTGGTGATGTCCATGAATCGCAGATTTCAAACAGTCATTGCATTGAAAGGACATGCAACAAAATACTAAGCACGACTACTTTCATTTACATGACATTGCTGTCCCAAACATTATGGTGCCCTGAAATGGGGGGAACTATGTATAAACACTGCTGTAATTTCTACATGATTCAATTCAATTCAATTCAATTCAACTTTAATGTCATTGCACAAATACTGAGTATGGGTACAACGAAATGCAGTGGGTACGACCAAAATGTATAAAAATGACCTTTATTAAAATTTTAATGTAATAGCAAGTTCAACCTTTTCCAATATCCAACTTTCCATTGCCATTACTCCACGGGTAGGTGGAATGATCGTATGCAGACAAGCAAAAACGGATCTTCCAGTCGTTATTTCCAGTTGTGCAGACAAAAAAGTGGACATACCAGATCCTCTTTATTCTTATACAAATTGTAACTTTCCATTCTTACTATCTGGTAAGAATTGTTTTGTCTCCAAATCCCGTGGCTGGTCTGATCTGGTTAGTCCCTCTCCCTCTATTATATACTCGACTAAGTGGGACCTGTTGGGTCCCAGCATCACATGGGAGGGTTGGTCCCCCAATGCAATATTCCACCTCTCCACCAATTCCAATATTGGTGGCCAATGGGGGAGGGGGGGGCAGGCTTTCTGGAGCGCTAGTATGGTTGTTGTGGGCTGAAGGGACTGGTTTCTGCCTGTTGTGCTGGCAGCTCACTCACTCACGGCTGGTGGACTGGCAGTTGGCTCACGGCTATCCTTGAAATTCCATTTCAAGCAGGGTGCAAGGCCACCAAATTCAAGTGCAGTTTCTTACCACTTCAAGCAGGGTGCAAGGCCAACAAATTCAAATGCAGTTTCATACCATTTCAAGCAGGGTGCAAGGCCACTAAAGACAGGGAGTCATGACCTCTCCCTCCTCCACCTTGCAGAGACTGAGCCACACCCACACTTCTGGGTTTTATAATCCCTCCTCCCACCAGAAGGGGCATGGCCTTCATGGCGTGATTGACAGGAGAGGGAATCTCAACATTTTTTTAAACACTAATAACTCTTTTATTTTTCATCGATGGGAAAAATCCTCGGCACCTGATGAGCGGAGGGGGACTGAGTAAGATGGCCAAAAATCACAGCCATACGTCGTAGCGTTTTTTCTAAAATCAATATAGAGCACAAACAGGAAGTGGTCAAGATTAGACTTTTAATTATATAGAAGGCAAGGCATCTTTAATTAGGCAAGGCAACTTTAATTAGGCAAGGCAACTTTAATTAGGCAAGGCAACTTTAATTAGGCAACACAGCTTTAGAATTTCCAAACCAAAGGCAACACAGCTTTAGCTTTTCCAAACCAAAGGCAACACAGCTTTAGCATTTCCAAACCAAAGGCAACACAGCTTTAGCATTTCCAAACTATATTTTCAAACCACATTAAGGGCACTGACAGGTCAGTAAAACCACGCACAGTTTAGTAGACATGTGTTCAGTATTATTCACAGCTCAGACTGAGAGACGTGACCCTCTCGCTCCCCCATCTTGCAAAGATTGACTGAGGCAGTCAACACTTCCGGGTTTTATAGTCCCTCTGGAAGGGGCGTGGCCTTCAGGAGAGAGAATCTTAACATTTTTTAACCACTAATAACTATTTTATTTTTCATCGATGGGAAAAATCCTCTTGTCCTACGCAGTGGAGGGGAACTCTGAGTAAGATGGCCAAAAATCACAGCCGTAAGTGGCACCGTTTTATCAAAAAATCAATATACAGAACAACAGGAAGTGGTCAAGATCAGACCTTTAGTAATATAGATGTCACACCCATCTACGTATCAAAAGCCCACCCCCAAGCGACAAAATAATTCAGCAAGAAATATCTAGACAACATAATATAATATGCTAACAGTAACTATCCTAAGCACGAATGGCTCATACACACCGGCCCCTAATTGTTCAATGTATATAACAAAACAATTATGAATAAACATTAAAAGGAGCTGTAAAAGCATAACATATTATCAAAAACAAAACGTATGCACTATGTGTTGGCATTCAAACTTAGTGATTCTTCATTCTTCTTCTTTGGCTTCTTGGAACAGACTTATCTTAGTTATCATTTTCCAGTCTTAAATATGAAACAGTACCGTAGCCACTTTTGCTTGCATCTGAAAAGTGGTGCAGCTGTGCATATCTGACTTGACCAAAGTTAGCGGGCTTCATGCACTGGTCCACTTTAAATTCCGACATCTTGTCGAGATCTGCTAACCATCCTGTCCATCGCTGAGAGAAGGTTTGTGTTATGCTCTCATCCCATCCGAGTCTTTCTTTGCAGAGGTCCTGCATAATCAGCTTGGCTGGCAGAGTAAATGGTGCAAGAAATCCTAAAGGATCATCTATAGAGCCAACCATGGACAAGATGCCCCGTCGGGTATATGGTCGTTCCTGTACTGCAATTCTGAACTTGAACACATCTGCTGCAACGCACCAGTGCAATCCCAGTGCCCTTTCCATAGGCAAATTGTCTTTGTCTTTGACCAAGTCTCCTTGGCTCTGTTTTCTCGTGGAATGGATGCCAATACAGCACGGCTGCTGCTGATCCACTTCGACAGCATGAATCCTCCCATTTGGCAGAGGGAAGTCAGGTGTGCTGCCATTTGAATTGCTTCCTGTTCCGAAGGCATGGACTTTAAACAATCATCTACATAGTTGTTCTTTACTGTGTTTGTCACCTCTGCTGGGAAATTAGCTTTGTTGTCTTCAGAAGTCTTCCTTAAAGCAACTTGGCGATGACACTGCTCAAAATGATGTACCTTCATCCGATATGCAACAAGATCTTGCTGTGTATCACCCTCAGGCCACCACAGGAACTGTAAATCGTCAATATGCTTTTCTGATACCTTGACCTGATGAAACATTGCTTTAATATCAGCCATCAAAGCAACCGTTTCTTGTCTGAATCTGATGAGAACTCCAATGAGTCAGTTGGTAAGGTCCATACCCTGCAGCAGCTGGCAATTAAGTGATGTTCCTTTGAAGACTGCTCCATAGTCAAAGACCACCCTCAAGGTTCCTTTCCTTGAATGATACACCCCATGGTGTGGAGTGTACCAGAGCTCTCCATCACTTCGATTCAGCTGGTCCACTGGTACCATTATAGCATAACCATTATCAATCATTTCTGTGAGGAAAGATGTATATTCATCATGTAATTTATTCTAGCCAAACCTGCGTTTCAGGCTCTGGATGCGCTGCACTGTAATGCAACGGTTATTCGGCAAACTGACACTTTCTTGTTTGAAATATAAATCTAGACAATAGTGTTCATCTATCATCTTTACTGAGTGATTCAAAATATCCAAGAACTTTACCCCTTCTCTGGACATTTCTTCTGCTTCCTTGCTGGTTCTTTCACTGAAGTCGCGAATGTATTGCTTGACCAGTAGCTCCTCTGTTTACAGTGGATATTTGATTGAAAGCAGCAGCAGGGCAGCCATTTTCATCCCTGCTTTTGTTGTCTTAGGTCTTCCTGGCTGGGAATGTTCAGATGAGAAACAGGCATGGTCTTATGTGTGAACACATCAGGCAGTTGTTGTATAAAATAATCTTTGGCCAGACTAGATATTTCCAAACCTGAGATATGATGACTGATCACAAGCTTCTCTTCATTTATGGTATGCAAGAGAATCTTAGTCTTTTGTCCTGTAATGTTCAGCCTTCTCATCAAGCTTTTTGTACAAAAGGTTGTTGAACTTCCATGATCCAAAAATGCATATGTTTGCAACACCTTGTCCCCCTTGCGGCTCTTTACCTGTACTGGTAAGATGGAGAAGATGCAGGCTTCATTGCCGGCCCCAATATGCGCACACATCTGGGATGAGGAAACGGCATCATTCACAGTTAACTTCTCATTCAACCTCATTCTGTTCTGTATGCTCCGGCTTCTTCTCTGTGTTCTTCTGTTCAGTGTGGAGTATTTCAGGATGATCTTGTTAGCACACGTCACAAGTCATATAACTTTACTCATGTGTCCTTTCTTCAAACATCCAAAGTTGACTCCCTTCTCCTTTAAGAAGTCCATTGTTTCTTTGTGCCCCTTGTGCTTGATCAGTCGACACCGCCCTAATGTGTGACCACTTTTATTGCAGAACAAACAAGACCTTGAGTATTAATGGTAGGCGCATCTCTTCTCATTCCACCTGTCGTCGGATTTCCTTGCACTGCTGTTTCTACAGGTATTACAGTTGTTGCAAAACTTTTTCCTTTCAATCCTGATCTTTCTCTCGTTTTAGCAAAAGCAGAACCTTTGACAGTTGCAATTGGTCTAGGATCCTGAAAAAGGTTAACTGATAACTAAACAAACAGGTTCACTTCTTAATAACAAGACAACTCACGGTTGGTAGACCAGTTCGAAACTATACTTCTTCTTGTGCCTCAGGCTTGGCATTGGTTGCTGCCAGCACAGTCTGTCTTTTCCATTGCTCCTTTTGTGCCTCAAGCTTGTGCTTTTTCTTCATGGCGACAGCCTGTTCCAAATGAACAGCCCAATCTGCCTGAACTTCACTACGAGCAGAGACCCTTGAAGATACACGTGATGCAGAACCAGATGATGGCTTGAACTTTGTCTTGAGACATTTGAAATACTGTCTTCAGGTCCTATTTCAGATTCTACAACACTGTTGTAAGGCACCTTGAACTATGAAGTGTGTAGTTTGCTGTCCAACTTTAGATAACCACCTCTCCACATCTTGTATAAAACCATTAAAAGATTCCGTTCTTTCTTGAAACCACTGATTCTGCTTTTCAAGCTCCCTTTCAAGCCGTGGAACTTGGCCAATAATTCATGGTTTCCTCTGACTTCATTGCAGAGCTTGATTAATTGAACCAGGTTAGATTGTAGTTCCTGAATTGAATTCCTTTATTGTCATTCAGACCTTACGGTCTGAACGTAATTTCGTGCCTGCAGTCATACATATAATCATACAATAATAAACAACACTAAACACAAATTAACATCCACCACAGTGTATCCTCCAAGCACCTCCTCACTGTGGTGGAGGCAAAAATCTTAGGGCTGCAGTCTCTTCCCTCCTCTTCTCCCTCTGCGCTGAGGCGATTCCCCACCGGGCGATGGCACAAACAGTCCCGCGGCTCACCGCACCCCGCAAACGGGCCGGCTCAAACACCGCGGCGCGGGGTGGTCGAAGCTGCCGCCCTCCAGTCCAGCGGACACAGCCGCTGGCCCGCGGCTGAACCCCGGACTCGGGTCATAGCCGCCAGAACGGCGTCCCAGCCACCGGAGCACCGTTCCAGCCCCGAGCCGGATCGCCCTCACGGGAGTGCCGCTCCTCCCTCGAGCTGGGCCGCTCCGACGGGAGTGCCGTTCCTCCCTCGAGCCGGGCCGCTCCGACGGGAGCGCCATTCCACCTCGGGCTGGGCCGCTCCGACGGGAGCGCCATTCCACCTCGGGCTGGGCTGCTCCGACGGGAGCGCCATTCCTCCCTCGAGCTGGGCCGCTCCGACGGGAGCGCCATTCCACCCTCGAGCTGGGCCGCTCCGACGGGAGCGCCACAGCCCCTCACGGGAGAGTCTCAGCCCCGCGCCAGGCCGCCCTCACGGGAGCGCCGTTCCAGCCCCGAGCTGGGCCGCCCTCACGGGAGCGAGCCCAGGGTGAGTCCTGACTGGCTCTGCCTCCGGAGTCTCGAGGTCGCCAGCTCCGCCATTAGGCCTCAGCGCAGACGGAGGCAGAGAAGGGGGATACGACAAAAAAGTCGCATTCCCCCGAAGGGAGAGACAGCAAGCCCCGTTTCAACCCCCCACCCCCCACATAAACACAACCTAAAAACCAAAAACTTAACTAGACAAAACGGAAAAAAACAACACAAAAAAAGTAAAGACAAACGGACTGCAGGCGAACAGCAGCCGTTCATCAGCGCCGCCACTTCCGTCGCATTCTCATCTGATTTCATGAGTTCCGTCAGCTTTTCAATTAACTTGTTAGCTTGTTTACATAACGTGTTTCTTGACTTCTCATGTCTTTCCATGAGCAATACCTGGCCTTTGTCGGTGAGATTAATGCTGCTTCTTTTCCATTATCCTGTTCCACATCGCCCTCTTGTGGCTGAGCTATAGACATACTGGCTCACTATCCCTTTAGGACGTGTTGACGTAATGCCGTATGCTTCCAGACTGGAATTCAAAGCAATTCTGTCCCTGCGCGTTGGGTTCCGTGGTTTCAAATCGTTGTTCTTCAGGTAGCGCACGAGTGGACTTTGTCGAGTTGACTGCATCAGGCAGATCATTTGTTCGCAGGCTTTCACAAGCTTCAGTTTCACTTATAGAGAGCAGTTCTTACTTTAATGTAATGGCAATTTCAATCTTTTCCAATATCCAATTTCCGTTGCCATTACTCCACGGGTAGGTGGGAATGATCGTATGCAGACAAGCAAAAACCTCCAGTTTAAATTCCATTTGGAATATTTTGGAGGTCCAAGAAATCAAGAAAAACGGATCTTCCAGTCATTATTTCCAGCTTAGTTCGTTCTTTATTGAAGTAGTTGTACAAACAAAAAAGTGGACGTACCAGATCCACTTTATTTTTATACAAATTGTAGCTTTCCGTTCTTACTATCTGGTAAGAACTGTTTTCTCTCCAAATCCCGTGGCTGGTCTGATCTGGTCAGTCCCTCACTATCATATATGTCACGCCCATCTACGCATCAAAAGCCCACCCCCAAGCGTACAAAATAATTCAGCAAGAAATATCTAGACAACATAATATAATATGGTAATAGTAACTAGCTTAAGCATGAATGGCTCCTACACTGACAATGTGCACTTTAACCACGTGATTTCTTTCTATTACAAACCTCAAATTGTGGAGTCCAAGAGGCAAATAAATAAATGATGGGTCTTTGTCCCAAACATTATGGAGGGCTCTGTAAACATAAATAGTTACTTCAAAAGGACATGCAATTCATCAGTAACCCATACCCACCACTTAAAGGAATCTTTTTAGTTTCCACTACCATCACCGTGTCGATTTCCTCCAAAAAATGTAATTCTAGATTAACAATACAGATTGAGAGAAAGTGCTGGAGTAGCACATGGAAAGAGATGTTTTGTGTCGGGACCCTTTTCAGGTTTGAAGAAGAGTACCGACTCAAAACGTTATTTGTGCATGTTCTCCAGAGATGCTGCCTGACCTGTTGAGCTACTCCAGCACTTTGTGTCTTTTTTTAAAATATAAACCAGCATCTGCAGTTACTTGTGTCAACAACACAGTTCCTTGGATTTCGCCTGCCTTCAAGGACGTGAGCAATTCTAAGTAGGAATACAAACAGGACATGGTAATGCGGCCAAGTAACGTAGAATGGATAAATCAAACCTTCCTCTGCCTATGAATGCAGTGATTTAAACTAAGTACATCATCACACCTTGTATACCCTGTGCAATATCTTTGAGAGAATCTCCCATTCCAACAAATCCAAACTGGCTGGTATACTTCAAGGTTAATATATAAATTTTCCTTCAGGCATACACAAGAAAATGAAGTCTCCACCATACAATTCTTTCATTTTAATATCTTCTCATATTTTCTGGCATTTTATTTTAAATTGCAAATTGTTTAACTTCCATATGTTTCAGGGGATCAGTGATTTCTGCGTGGCTCCAGATAAAGTCATCATGAACATGACCCAGAATAAAATCAGCTCAGGTAAAGTAACGCTTTTCAAAGTTTTTAATTATTTTATATAAAAATGATTCTTCCTCCTCCCCAAAACTGACAACTTACATAAACAATGCTGTTCTGTGGGCTATTGGCTTTGCTACCCCTTTAATGGGTAGTATTTTGGGACGTGTGTTCTGTATATAATTATTTATCCTTTTGTGGGACAATGACTTTTTCTCAATACATTTTTCCAAGACTCAAAATTGATAATTGGATGGTTATGCTTTTTGTTCTATGGAAATGACTTCGTTTCATTTTGAAACTAAAACCTATATGTTGATGGGGACCATTTAGCATCTTGGTAGAAGATGGAATCAAAAAAATTCTCAGTCAAGTTGCTGCTTGCATTTTCAAATTGTGTCTACTACCTAGATAGAAACTGATTTCAGAATAGTTGTACACTTGTACAGGTTCTTTGCATGAATAGCTGGAAATTTACTAACTTATGGCTGTTTGGTTCTGTTCCAGATGTTGTGCATTATTATCTATACTGCAGCCACAGCACGCGAAACCCATTCCAAAAGGTACACGTTCTGTTTTATTGAGATAGGATATAAAGGTGATGCAATTTAACTTTTTTTAAATGAGCTTCAGATACAGTACTTCTGACTTCCTAGTAAACTAATACAAACTGATTTCTTAATATAATGCTATCTTATAGTCTGTTTGGAAAAATAAGGAAAAGGGCTGAATCTACTATGTGTTTTGGTTGCAATACAGACCCGTTTTGCACTATTATGGTCTAGTTACCTTTATTACTGATTATTAATTTGATTGTATATTTATATGTACATTTTGTATAAATGTACATTTTACATATTTTGTGTAAAGCTGCAGCAAAAATCTCTTTTTTATAATTAAACCAGGATTTTTTATGTTGTTAGTTAGATAATTTAAATGGAAAATGAAATTAGAGTGAGTTTTGAATGCAGTATATTTGTCAGTATTTTCTTTCCCTTTCTGCAGACTCTGTCAAGTTTCCAGCGCTCCCTGACAACCATGCAGCTGCAGGTCCAAGGATTGATGCATATTGCCATCCCAGTATTCCCCATGGCACAGGTAGGAGCGGAGACTTCTCTTTGCAGTCTTTTCCAGTCTGATTGTTAACGTGTCCAAAAGTGTTTAGTCACCTCCTGAGATCCAGTGCTTTTGTTGTGCTCTACATGCCGGCACCTCTAACTGTATGTTTCTTCATTGTGCTTAGCTAAAGAGGGCACTCCCTCTTCTCCCCTCTCCCATCAGGCAAGAGGTACAGAGGTTTGAAAACGCACACCTCCAGATTCAGGGACTTTCTTCCGAGCTGTTATAAGGCAACTGATCTGTCCTCTCAGCAGCTAGTATTGTCCTCTCACCAGCTGGAGAGTTTTCCTAACCTCTCATCGACCCTATTGGAAACTTTTGAACTATCTTTAATTGGACTTCATTGGATGTAGGAGCCATTAAGCTTGTCAGTATATTATAGGCATGTCTAACATTTTTAATATTTTTGTTTTTATCTGTGTGTACATTTTTAGGTGTGATTTGATACGTAGAATGGGTGCGTCTATTTCTAGAGAAGGCTAGCGCAGACTCATAGATTAGGAGTCAGTTGGGTCTAGGAAGGATGGTGAGAATACTGTTTTTTACCACACACACACACGACATGATCACGACATACACAAGTTAATGAGATGACATACTTTTATATGACAGGAATGGAACACCGATTAAGAACAGAAAGTAACGGATTATTTCTTTGCTGTGTACTACTTCAATAAAAGACCAATTAATCACGAAACAACGTTTGGAAGATTCGTTTTTACTATCTTAAGTGTGTCGTGAGTTCGTAAAATATACTTCCCCGAGGAATAATGGCTATCGAAGTTGGACTTTGAGAACGTCGTAAAGACTGCCATTATATTAAGTAAAAAACTGTTTTACTACCAGGAGGTAGTAAGCCAAAGACCGATTCAACAGTGGAACCGATGAAGATGCTGAATCTCTGTCAGAGATTAGAGCTTAAATCCTGGATCAAAGAATCTGCTGGTGGCTGGCAACTGACATGGTGGAGCCTGGGTCATTAAGAAGAAGATTGGAAACTTAATTGACCGGACGCCGTGAGTAGACCGACTATTTTGTCACATTTGAAAGTGATCAGAAGTTTAAAGTTTAAAAGCCTGTGAGAATATTCTGCAGAAGGAAAGCCAGCAGTCAGAAGCATATTTACCTTAATTTGAAGATAAGACAGCTAGTGCTGAGCCAGCATCTGCAGTTCCTTCTTAAACACCTTGGAAATAACGATGTTTTGAACGTGCTCAGCTAATGAATGTTTACATTAGATACTGGCAGAAGAATCCAAAACCTTGAAAATAGTGAGGCGTTATTGAAGAAGCAGAACAGACTGTTTCAAACTCCTGCTCTACATTTGAATAACGATCTGGCAGCCAGCAAAGGATACATTCAGTTATGGATCTTTCGACAGGTAAGTACGAAGAGGCACCACAGGAGGGAGATGTGGAGCCAGGAGTGAGAAGATATGAGAAGAGAGGTCAAACTCTGTGAAAAGGCCCGAGCTGTATTTCTGGAAAAATGCTAGAAGGTAAAACAAAAGTTATGGAAGCAGATTAATAAGTTAATCGAGAACTAGGAGGAACGCATGTATTTTGAAGAGAATACAAAAGAAGTAAAATCTAATCAGGTTCGATTAGTCAACCTCTGCCTTCAGGTTGGACAAAACCACTGCCTGAGGAGGAAAGCCAAAGGTAAAATCTGTAGTTTCAAGAGAAGATGGAATCTTTCGATGGTTTCATGGAAAAAGTAGAGAACTGGTTATTTGAAATTGAACAAAAAAAACGCATGCTCTACAGTGGGAACAACTGCACAACAAGGTGCTGAAATTGAGGAAGAAATTGGACCCCAAGATAGTATTTCAAACGTCTTAATACGAAGATCAAGACATAAATCTGGTTCTGTAGCCAGTTCAACTACAAGGGTCTCTGCTCAAATGGAAGCTGAAGCTGAGGTAGCTGCTCTCTCGCTACAAGCTGTCGCCTTGGAGAAAAAAAATTGATTGAGGAACAAGACGAACAGCTGAATAGAGAGGCTGAGGAACAAAAAAGGCAGTTAAGTAGACAGAAGGAACAGCTGGAACTAGCCACAAAATTAGCAGTTGCCAAGACAAAGAAGGAGATACTGGAAGGTCATAGTTCAAGATGCGGCTCGAGAGTATCTCAGAAGAAGAGTTCCTTAGTCCAAGAATGAGCTGCTAAGCTGGAAACAGCAGCAAAATCAAATCTACAGCCAGACAATATCTTGCATGACTCAGAACTATCACTGAGTAAGTGGATGGACGACAAAACTTCATCTCAGCAACCGGGTGCTGGACCGAAGCAAATAACTTAAGGCTCCAGTGACAAACCAGCAACTTGGCCTTCTCAGAGGCCTACTAGACAGGCTCGAGCAAACCAAGATCGGCAGAGGCCTGTTTATCATCCATTTGCGCCCAGCCAGGGATAAACAACTAGCCATGAGGCTTGCGACAAAACCTATGCAGACCAGTACTCTTTTCAGAGGCCTGTTTACCGTTCCTCTGAGTCCAATGAGGGATTTAAACATGAAATCTGTGAATTGGTGAGGAATCAAAATTAAATTAGCGCGTCTCTAGCTCAACATAATATCTCTTCCACCTTACTTCCAATGGAAATTCCTAAGTATGATGTTGATCCTATGCAAAATGAAACTTTCATAATAGCGTTTCATTAAGGAGTGGAAATGAAAACTACTAATGAAAGAGATCGTTTACGATTTCTGGAGTATTACACAAGCCGATATTCAAAGCAGCTTGTTAGAAGTTGTCAACATTTGCCTGCAGATGAGGGCTATCAAGTAGCAATAAAATTGCTTAAAGAACATTTTGGTAATGAACACCAGATTGCAAATGCATACATGAAGAAGGCCTATGCTTGGGCAGCTATCAAGGCAGAAGATGCGAAGGCATTGCATGAGTTTGCGATATTTTTTAGAGGTTGTTGTGGCTCGATGAAAAATCTCAACCACATGCAAGAAATGAATGTTGTTAGTAATATGAAAGCTATCATTCTAAAACTGCCCTATAGGCTTAGAGAAAAGTGGAGGGATAAAGCAGGTCTGATGCAGGAAGGTGAGGATCAAGAGGCCATGCTTCCTGATCTGGTGAATTTCATGGAAAGGGAAGTACGGTTAATGTCAAATATACGCTATGAGAGTATTCAAGATCCTAAACCAATTGCAATTGTCAAAGGTTCTACTTTTACAAAAGGAAGATCAGGACCTAAGGAAAGCAGTTTCGCTACTGCTGTAATACCTGTAGAAACGACAGGTGGAATGAAAGGAGATGCATCCACTATTAAGCAAAAAGGGTTCTGTTTGTCATGTGATGAGCTGATCACACCATGAGGTGGTGTTGAAAATTCAAGAAGAAGGAATATAAAGAAAAGATGGACTTCTTAAAGGAAAAGGGAATCTGCTTTGGATGTTTGAAGAAAGGACTGCAAGAGTCGTATAACTTGTAATAAATGCAAACAGGGTCATCCTGAATTACTTCACACTGAACAGAAGAATACAGAAAAGAAGCCGGGGCAAATAGAACGGAAGGATAAGCCAGCTACGAGTGATGCTGCTACCTCACCTCAGATAGGTGCGCATATTGGGGCCAGGGTAGAAACCTGCATTTTCTCCATCTTACCAGTAAAGGTAAAGAGTGGCAAGGTGAATACAGTGTGGCAAACGTATGTATTTTTGGATCATGGAAGTTTGGCTACCTTTTGCACAGAAAGCTTGATGAGAAGGCTGGACATTACAGGAGAATACTTAAGATTATATTGAGTACCATGAATGAAGAGAAATGCTGCGATAGTAATCATATTACTGGTATGGAAATATCTAGTCTGGATGAAGACAATTTTATACAACTATCTGATGTGTTTACACATGAGACCATGCTTGTTTCTCATCTAAATATACCCAAGCAAGACTTGAAACAATGGCCATACTCCAAGGATGTCAAGATACCTAAAATAAATTCTGGTATCGACCTACTTATCGGAACGAATACTTTGAAGGCATTGGAACCTAAAACGTTTGTCAGCAGTCAAGGGGACAGACCATTTGCCGTGAGAACCCTACTCGAATGGGTTATCTACGGCTCCTTGAGAAGGAACAACATAAACAGGAACCAGAATAACCACCCTACTGCTGCTGTCAAAGGAATATCTATTAGAAGAGCTGTTGATCAAGCAATCCAATCACGACTTCAATGAAAATACCAGTAGGGAATCAGAAGAGATGTCCAGAGAAGAGTTAAAGTTCTTGGATGTTATGAACCACTCAGTAAAGATGATAGAAGGACATTATTGTCTAGACTTGCCTTTCAAACAAGAAAGTGTTAGTCTGCCGAATAATCGTCGCATTGCAAGCAACGCACCCAGAATCTGAAATGCAAATTTGGCAAGAATACGAAATTTCATGATGAAGATACATCTTTCCTAAAGGAAATGATTGGCAATGTTTATGCTGAAATGGTACCAGCAAACCAACTGAATTGAAGTGACGTAGAGCTTTGGTATATTCCGCACCACGGGGTGTATGACTCGAAGTAAGGGACCTTGAGGGTGGTCTTTGACTGCGCTACATTCTTCAAAGGAACATCACGTCACCTACTGCAGGGTCCGGACCTTACCAACTCACTCATTGGCGTTCTTATTAAATTCAGACAAGAACCGGTTGCTTTGATGGCTGATATTAAAGCAATGTTTCATCAAGTCAAAGTATCAGAAAAGCATATTGACTATTTGCGATTCCTATGGTGGCCTGAGATCAACAAGATCTCGTTGAATATCGGATGAAGGTACATCTCTTTGTAGCGGTGTCATCACCAAGTTGTGCAAACTTTGCATTACGGAAGACCGCCGAGGACAATAAAGCTCACTTTCCAGAAGAAGTGACAAACACAGTAAAGAACAACTTCTATGTGGATGATTGTTTAAAATCCATGTCTACGGAACAGGACGCAATTCAAATGGTAAAACATCTGACTTCCTTCTGCAATAAAAGAGAATTCATGCTATCCAAGTCAAGTCAAGTTTATTCGTCACATACACATACGAGATGTGCAGTGAAATGAAAAGAGGCAATGCTCGTGGACTTTGTGCAAAAAGACAAACAAACAAACAACCAAACAAACTACAAACAGAATCGCATATTCTTTTACATGTTAAATATTGTGGGCGGAAGGAAAAAGGTTCAGTAAAGTTAGTCCTTGATGAGATAGGAGTTTACAGTCCGAATGGCCTCTGGGAAGAAACTCCTTCTCAACCTCTCCGTTCTCACAGCATGGCAACGGAGGCATTTGCCTGACCTAGCAGCTGGAACAATCCATTGCAGGGGTGGAAGGGGCCTCCCATGATTTTATTGGCTCTGGAGTTGCACCTCCGGATGTATAGTTCCTGCAGGGGGGGCGAGTGAAGTTCCCATAGTGCGTTCGGCTGAACGCACTACTCTCTGCAGAGCCTTCTTGTTCTGGGCAGAGCAATTCCCAAACCAGATGGTAATATTTCCGGACAAGATGCTTTCCACAGCCGCAGAATAGAAGCACTGGAGGATCCTCGGAGACACTCTGAATTTCCTCAATTGCCTGAGGTGGTAAAGGCGCTGCCTTGCCTTACTCACGAGTGCTGCGGCGTGTGATGTCCATGTCATATCCTCAGAGATGTGGACTCCCAGATATTTAAAACAGCTCACCCTATCCACAGTATCCCCATTTATCCTCAATGGTGTGTACGTCCTCGGATGATGTGCCTTCCTAAAGTCCACGATCAGCTCCTTAGTTTTTTTGATGTTCAAGAGGAGGCTGTTGTCCTGACACCAGAGTGCTAGATCAGCCACCTCCTCCCGGTAGGCCTTCTCATCGTTGTCTGAGATCAGGCCCACCACCACAGTGTCATCAGCAAACTTGATTATTGAGTTGGAGCTGAACCTAGCCACACAGTCATGTGTGTACAGGGAGTACAATAGGGGACTGAGGACGCAACCCTGGGGCGATCCTGTGCTCAGGGTGAGGGACTTCGATGTATTCCCTCCCATCTTAACTACCTGGGGCCTTGCGGTGAGAAAGTCCAGGGCCCAGGCACATAGTGGGGTGTTGAGCCCTATTTCCAGTAGCTTCTCGGCCAGTCTGGTGGGGACTGTCGTGTTGAAGGCTGAACTAAAGTCTATGAACAGCATCCTCACGTAGCCCCCCTTCTGGGTGTCAAGATGAGAGAGAGCAGTGTGCAAAACCTGTGAGACCGCATCGTCCGTGGATCTGTTCGGACGGTATGCGAACTGTAACGGGTCCATGTTGCGAGGGAGGAAGGCGCAGATATGTTTCTTCACCAGCCTCTCAAAGCATTTCATGACTACCGAGGTAAGGGCCACCGGACGGTAGTCATTCAGACAGGCTGGGGAGGCATTTTTTGGTACTGGTACGATGATGGATTTTTTGAAGCAGGCAGGGACCACGGACTTGTCCAGGGAGAGGTTGAATATTGTAGTGAGCACCGGAGCTAGCTGCGTAGCACAGGACTTGAGTACTCGCCCCGAGATGCCATCGGGGCCTGCAGCTTTCCTCGTGTTCACCCGTGTCAGAGCCCTCCTCACATCGTGCTCGGACAGCGAGAATGTGTGCACATTCCTCCCTTCAGCTTTGTTAGCCAGCCCGCTGGCGGTATTGTCGATAGTCAGCAGACCTGGGGTGGTGTTGCGCATCTCGAAACGAGCGTAAAAGGAGTTCAGGTCATCAGCTAGGGAGGTGCCGGCACTTGCGGATGAGGGTGGGGTGCTCCGGTAGTTGGTTACTCCCTGCCACAGGCGTCTGGTGTCCTGCTGCTCCATCTGTGACTCCATCTTGTCCCTGTACCTCCTTTTTGCGTCCTTCACCGCCCTTCGCAGTCGGTAGGACTCTACCTTGTAGACGTCCATGTTTCCTGATGCCAAGCCCGAGTTGTAGGCAGCGGTGCGAGCATTCAAGGCAACACAAACGGACCTGTCTACCCAGGGTTTTTGGTTCGGAAAGGTGCTTACCCTTACCGTGGGGATGATGTTGTCGGTTATTGTTGCGATGAAGTCCGTGACTGCTTCCGCGAACTCACTGACATCACTGGAACTTGCTTGGAACATATTCCAGTCGACATCGCTCAGTGGATCAGCAACAGCCGTGCTGTATTGAAAACCATTCCACCAGATAACAGTGCCAAGGAGACCAGAAGGTTGGATTTGGACAAAGATAATCAGCCAATGGAAAGAGCACTAGGATTACACTGGTGCGTTGAAACAGATGTATTCAAGTCCAGAATCTCAATTCAAGAGCGACCATGTGCAAGAAGAGGTATCTTATCCGTGCCTAACCCTAACCCTAACCCTAACGCCAATAAACCGAAAGAGTCCGAAGACGAAACGCCTACTAATCGAAAGGATGGGACACCTAAATGCAAACTAACCGAAAGGGCGGGACGCCTAAAAGCCAATGAACCGAAAAGCTGTGTCGCCTAAAAGCAAACTTACCGAATGGCCGCTCTGTCAAAACGCCACGTACCCGAAAGGCGGCGTCGCCTACAAGCCAAAGGGCCGACTGCCATTCTCGTTTCCATTCGGTTCATCGGCTTCAACGTCTTTGCTTCGGCCTCTCGTCCGTCGGCGCCACGTCCGCACACGTCTGAGCAATGGGCAGAGTGGTTAGCGGATCTCAACAAGATTTCGGAATTTAAAGTGGACCAGTGCATGAAGCCTAGAAACTTTGGTCGTATCAGATTTGCACAGCTGCATCACTTTTCAGATGCAAGTGAAAGTGGCTACGGTACAGTTTCGTATCTAAGACTGGAAAATGATGACAATAAAGTACATGTTGCATTCTTAATGGGGAAAAGCCAGAGTTGCACCATTGAAGCAAATGACGATTCCCAGAATGGAACTTTCTGCCGGAGTCTTAGCTGTTAAAATTGTCATAATGCTACGGAAAAAACTACAGCTTCTGCTGGAAGAATTTATCTTCTGGATTGATAGTACTACAGTGCTTAAGTACTTCAACAACAAAAACAAACGTTTTCTAACATTTGTAGCAACCAGAATCTCTTATGCAAGGGGTGCTACTAATGGTATCACAGTGGAAATATGTTAACATAAAGGAAAATCCTGCGGATCAAGCTTCTAGAGGACTAACAGCAGACCGCTTCTTAGGCAATAAGAGATGGACCAGAGTTTCTCAGAGCCAGACAGAGAATGGCCAAAGCTTGAACTGGGATTTGAAATCTCTGCTAATGATCCGGAAATCAAGGAAAACATCACAGTGAATGTTATTGTTAAAGATTCGCCGAACCCAACGAACGAACAGTCTGAAGAGGGGTTTCGGTCCGAAACGTCGCCTATTTCCTTCGCTCCATAGATGCTGCCTCACTCGCTGAATTTCTCCACAGGGATTACATCTTGAGGATCTTCTCAGAGCAGAACACGCAATTATCTCTTTCTGTCAAAGACAAAGATACAAAGAAGAGATATTGACATTAGAAGCTGGAGTACATGGTGTCAAAAGAGACAGTCAATTGTACAAGCTTGATCCGGTATTGGAAGAAGGACATCTGAGAGTAAGTGGTCGCCTGAATAGACTAGCAATGCCTGAGGAGGCTAAGCATCCTATTATTCTCTCGAAGGACTTTCATATTTCAACATTATTGTTACGACATATCCATGAACTGATCTGATATGGAGGAAGAGATTTTATTCCAGGTGATATCGTTTTGGTGGTTGATTCTACTACACCACAAGGTTCTTGGTTGATGGGAAGGATACTGGAAATCATGCCGGACGTTAAAGGTTTGGTGCGGACAGTACGACTTCAGACTAAGAACAATGTCTTGGTAAGACCGATAACCAAGATATGTCTGCTTCTGGAAGGCGAAGGTGAAGATGGAAGAATTGCTAAAAAAGTCTGAATGCTGACATATAATGCATATTACTTTTGTTTTTTAATGTATGTTAAGCTTTTATAGCTCCTTTTTTAACGTTTATTAGTAATTGCTTCGTTATATACATAGAAAAATTGGGGGCCGGTATGTAGGAGCCATATGTATGGTGAGAATACAGTTTATTACCACACACACGACATGATCATGACATACACAAGTTAATGAGTTTATAAGTAGAAACTTTTATATGATTTATATGACTGGAATGGAACAGCGATTAAGAACAAAAAGTAACGGATTATTTATTTGCTTTGTACAACTTCAATAAAAGACCAATTAATCAAGAAACAACGTTTGGAAGATTCGTTTTTACTATCTTAAGTGTGTCGTGAGTGCATAAAATATACCTCCTAACCAACCCCGAGGAGTAATGGCTATCGAAGTTGGACTTTGAGAACGTTGTAAAGACTGCCATTATACTGGACTTTATCTTGATCTAAATGTTATACCCTTTAACCTGTATCTGTAGACTGTGGACGGCTTGACTGTAATCATGTATAGTCTTTTCGCTGACTGGATAGCACGTAACAAAAAGCTTCTCACAGTACCTCGGTACAAGTGAAAATAATAAACTAAACTAACGGATAACGTATGTGTATGCATTAGAACATTTCTAGTAAAATACAAAGTACTGGAGTAACTCAGTGGCCTGACAGTCTCTTTGGAGGACGAGGATGTGTGACGTTTTGGGTCAGGACCCTTCTCCAGACTCATTAGATTAGAACACTCATTTCTTTAGATTTAGAGTTCAGTTATTCTATTGCGTGTTAAAGTTTCCGCAATGTTGGGTGTATCAATGGAAAAAATTGTTGATAAATGCAGCTTAATTTTATTTGATATGGATACTGGCATTGTTTTGTCTACAAAATAAAACATTGCCTAGATCTATATCCATTTTACAACAGCTTATGGTTCGAGTCATTAAATTAGAGTTTTAACCCTGGATACAACAGCCTAAAACAAGGTCAAAATGACATCTACCATAATTATGGACATGAATCCTTCATGACCTCTTTAATTAGACTCAGTAACTGAAACCCCCAGGAATCATTAAACAGCAGAAAATCATTTGAAAGCCACCTTTGCTGTTCAGTTTCCAGAGAATAAAAATCATGAAGGTGTCTTATCCCATGCAGGCTGTAGTTTGTGGAGTCAGTGTTCTAAGCATGGTAACAGATGTAATGCTATTTGATGGAGCCACTAAATTCTAACAAGCCAGTTTCCTCCAACATTTTTATGACTGAAACTGCTTTGATTTATTTTGAGTAAACAAAAACTCTCCATCTTTTCTTGACAGAAGGACATTATTGGAATAATGCAGGTGCTCAATAAATCTGAATCAAATTTGCACCAACTCACAGCAATGCTCGACTGCCGAGGTCTGCACAAGGTAAACATACACGTAAACTAATCTCATCTGCCTGTACATGATCCCTATCCCTCTTCCATGTGCCTATCTAAAAGACGCTTAAACACCACTGTTGTATCTGCCTCCACCCCCACCCCTGGTGGCACATTCCAGGGCCCCACTACTCTGTGGGTAAAAAACTTGCCCCGTACATGTCCATTAAACTTTCCCCCTCACCTTAAAACTTTCCCCCTCCCACCACAAAAATAATTCCTCTCCTTCTTTAGTAGGATGTGCACTTCTATTTAGTCTGTTTGCTGCCTTTTAGCTTGGTCAAGGATGCCTTGGGAAGGTGGAGGAGAGCGATGGATAGAGCAAAGGGAATGTCTGTGTAAGGGGAAATGATACAGCTATCGGAAAGGTGACCTCCTGTAACTGTGTGAGGTGTGGCTGCTGATGTGAGGTCTGGGTGGGGTATAGTCCAGCTCTCTGAGAGCTGGTGCATGGAACAGAGTATATAAAGGAAACAAAAGCAAAAATTGCCAATTTGCCAATTCTGACAAAACAGAGCAAGAAAGAGCATCTGAAATCGGAGAATTGAGTATTGATTTCTGCAAGCTGTACCGTGCCTGCTGAAAGATGCTCTACTGATCCTTCAGTTTGTGTTTGGCCTTGTTGTAATAGTCCAGCAGGCCATGGAGGGAGAGGTCAGAGAGGGATTGAGATGATCAGTTGAATGGCAGGCAAGTTCACCTCTGTAGACTGAGTGCAACTGCTCCCTGCGCTCGGTTTCCCCAACATGGGGGAGGCCACTAATGTAGCAAAGCAGATAGGAAAAAGTGTAGGTGAGCCACTGCCTTAACTGGAATGACCGGGTCCTTGAGTGGGAGGAAGGGAAGTTGTAAGTGGACAGATATACTGTGGAGGCGTACTATGGGTCAGGGAGCGGTGGGTGGAGATAGAACAGTGGATCCAGGAGTACATCAGCTGTGTAGTTTAGTTTAGAGATTCAGCAAGGAAACAGGCCCTTCGGCCCACTGGGTCCGCGCTGACCAGCGATCCCTGCACATTAACACTATCCTACACCCACTTGCGACAATTTTTACATTTACCGAGCCAATTAACCTACAAACCTGTACGTCTTTGGAGTGTGGGAGGAAACCGAAGATCTCAGATAAAACTCACGCAGGTCACGGGGAGAATTTACAAATTCCGTACAGACAGCACCTGTAGTCGGGATCGAGCCCGGGTCATTCGCTGTAAGGCAGCAACTCTACCGCTGCGCCACCGTGACAACAGTTGTCCTAGTTTATCTCACTTTGTTGGATCTAATTGTTTGTTTGTTTTAACAAAGGATTACCTGGATGCCCTGAACGGTGTTTGCTACGATGGTGTTGAGGGGCTGCTCTACCTGTTATTGTTCTCGCTCCTTGCTGCAGCTGGATTCTGTGCCTTGATCTGTGCCATATCCCGTGGCTACGTTCACTTTGCAAGCAGGCAAGTGGCGGAAATTTTAAATATTTCTAAGAATTATTGCTGAGGTCCAAAAGTACCTTAGAGGAGCAATTGGAGGGTGATTAACTGCAGAAATTGACATTGCAAGTAATTGGATAAAGACCACAGGGGTACTGTTTCTAGAGATTGAGTATTCTTAAGCAGAGGAACATAGACGGAAGATGTATAACAACATCTCTGCTTTGTGCAGAACGTTCTGAGGCTGAGGAATTAGTTACTTTTGGAGTGAATAAATAGAATAAAGACCATGTTGTCATTTAAGGATGGATCCGAATATGTAACGTGCAGTTGTTTCAATTAAGATTAATATGGAATTACACTTGTATTAAGAAGGAACAGGTAACAGATGTCTGAAAATCAATGCTTTCATGAAAATTAAGATGCTGAATATGTTGCTGTTGGAAAATCATTTTCAGCAGTCCAAATATGGTGCATATTAATTTGTGACCTTGATGCCTCTACAAATGTGTATTTTGTGACAACAGGAACTGCATGGATTCCTCTTGTTGTTTTATTGCTGCCATCCTAACATGAGCTGTTTTGTGCTGCAGAGATCGAGATTATGATGACATGGATGAAGCCGACCCTTTTAATCCACAGGCTCGTCGCATAGCAACCCACAACCCGACACGAAGCCAGATACACAGCTTCTGCAGTTTCAACAGCAGTATAGGCAGTCAGACCAATGTCCAGCCGGCTGCCAACGCCAGCATCGCTCAGCCACTCAACACGGCTCCTGTGTCCGAGTACATGTACGTACATCAGTTGCACTAAACTCCAGTTACACTACTGGCCTTGAAATACCTTCTGATCTTGTGTCTCTACTGCAAGTTGCAGTTAGTGTAGTCAAGTGGTTCATTAAAACTACTGTAGGTTATGAAACCACTAAGTTACTACATAATATGAAAATTATCATTTTCATATTATTTATTTCTATCATACTGTTTAACATAATTTACAAAGATTGGGTAAAACCACAAGTAGTGAACAACGAGATATTTTGCAGAAACAAAAAAGCGCAGATGCTAGTTAATACATAAAAGGACACATTGCTGGAGTAACTCGGCTGGTCATGCAGCATCTATGGGGATAGACACAAACAGCTGGAGTAACTCAGCGGGACAGGCAGCATCTCTGGAGAGAAAGAATGGGTGATGTTTCGGGTCGAGACCCTTCCTCAGACATCTGAAGAAGGGTCTCGACCCGAAACATCACCCATTCCTTCTCTCCAGAGATGCTGCCTGTCCCGCTGAGTTACTCCAGCTGTTTGTATCTATCTTTGGTTTAAACCAGCAACTGGTTCCTTCTTACACACAGCAACTCTGGGGAACATGGATAGGCGATGTTTTGGGTTAAAACCTTTCTTCAGACGTCTCGACCCGAAACGTCACCTGTCCATGTTCCTCACAAATGCTGCCTGACGTGCTGAGTTACTCCTGTACTTTGTGTCCTTAAGAAATATTGTGGAACTGTTCATTATAAAGAAATACATCTGTTTATGTCTTTGACTAATACTAAAAATTAAATATCTAAAATTAATTAAAATAGCTTTGTGAGAACTATAATCACTAAAGGTTATCCAATACATGTTCTGGTAGGTTACTGAGAATTGCAGAAATTATCAAGTGTGTATAAAAACCTTGGGAACAGTTTAATGAAAACAAACCCCCCCTCATAACATGATGCTAATTATTTTATTATACAGATTAATTATTTTATTTTACAGATTGATGCAAACCACAATTAATTTCATTTCTCCTACACAGGAATAACACTGTGTTATTTGGTGGGAATCCTCGATTTGAAAATGTTCCACTGATCGGCAGGAATTCACCGCCACCTTCGGTATGTAGGCACAAGAGGCAAATCTATTTTGATGATGTTTGCTGTGATTCTTTTCCTCCTCATTTTCCTTTTGGACCGTTTTCATTCCTTGTTGTAATATTGAGCAAATAGTATCATAGGAATGGTGCAGCACATGAACAGGCCCTTCGGCCCACAATGTTTGTGCCAAACAAGACCAACTATTACCTGCCTGTACATAATCCCTATCCCTCCATTTCCTGCATATTCATGTGCCTATCCACAGGAAACATTAACTGTAGGCCTTGTCACCCTGTCCCGATGAGTGCAAAAGATCCCACAATGAGGAGGAATTTCTTTAGCAAGTGAATCTGTGGAATTCATTGCCACTGATGGCTGTGCAAGCCAATTCTTTGGATAATTTTAAAACAGAGATTAATAGGTTAATGAGTAGTACAGTTGTTAAAGGTTACGGGGAGGAGGCAGGCAAATGGGGTTGAGAGGGAAAAATAGATCAGCATGATCGAATGGTGCGTTACCTCGATGTGCCAATTAGCCTAATTCTGCTCCTATGGTTTATGGTCATACTTTCGAAGGAGAGCAGGGTAGTTATGCGTGTGATTTAGTTACCACCTACTGCTTAACCAAATCACACTGTTCTATCATATTCTAATATTTGTATTGTACAAAATGCCAAGTAATTTTGATCTTGGCCACAAAAATACTGAAGACAGTCTGTCAGCTTATCTGAAAAGTTACAGTGGTATAAATATATTTAAAAGTGGATTTACTTGAAGTATGTGTTGCTGAATGTGATATGACAGTTGTTGATAGATAAGGAAGGTTCAGAAGGATATGGGCCAAACAAGGCAAATGGGACTAGCGTAGATCTTGGTCGACATGGACGATTGGAGCTGAAGGGCCTGTTCTGTGCTCTATCACTCTTTGACAGTCTAGCTAAACACAATGTACATTATTCAGGATATCCCTCTCTTTATCTCCTTGATGGAAATGCATGATTCAGTGGGAAAAAGAACCTCAGTGATCTAATGTAGCTCCATCCTCTGAGGCTTCTTACTCAGGTAGTGGAAATAGATAATACATTTTGAAGAATATACATTAACAAATTCACAGGTTTGATGACTGTTCAGATGGGATAGCTATGAGGTGCTGGGCAGCAGTTTGGGTGAAAGAGATAATGTTGGGGGAGCCTTTATCTTCACAGCAGAAAGCCACGTTTCCTAGTTTCAATTGTCGTCATAGAAAATGGAGCTGGTTGTGATGTTGCAAACCTGGCGACCTCACACGATCAAATGTAGACAGATAGAGTTTTTAAATCGAGCGCGGGGCTTGCTTTCACAGAGGCCCGGGAGCTGTTGGAGCAAGAGGAGGAGTTTCTGGGCGGTGAGTTTTTAAATCGAGCGCGGGGCTTACCGGAATCTGTAACGTTCCACACTTCATAGGAAGGTTTCTGGTGGAAGCCGCTGATTGGTGAAGGCAGACTAGAGGAAGCAGCTGATTGGGTGCAACCTCAGGTTAGCATTTCTGCTTTCTGGTTAAAGATACAGTGCTTTAGTAAAGGTACAGTGAGCTAAGGGTACAGTGCTTTTTTTTTTAGTAAAGGTACTGTTTAAAGGACAAGAGGGAGCAGCTGATTGTGAGTCAGATCCCTGCTGATTTCTTCCAGCAGTTTGTATTGTATTGTACTTGTATTGTATCCAGGGTAAGGCGGGAAAATGAGGGCCAGGGCGATTTACTGTTCTGGATGTCAGATGTGGGAGGTCATGGAGTCGGATAGCCCTCCAGACGTCCACATCTGCGCCAGGTGCATCGAGATGGGGCTCCTAAGAGACCGTATTAGGAACCTGGAGCAGCAGCTCGATGACCTCTGTCTGGTCAGGGAGAGTGAGGAGGTCATAGAGAGGAGTTATAGGGAGGTGGTCACTCCAAAACCACAGGAGACAGACATGTGGGTCACGCTTAGGAAGGGCAATGGGCAGAGGCAGGGACGAGTGAGTACCCCAGTGTCTGTACACCTTGAAAATAAGTACTCCTGTTTGAGTACGGTTGGGGGGGACAGCCTGCCCGGGGGTAGCGACAGCGGCCGGGCCTCCGGCACAGAGACCGGCCCTGTTGCTCAGAAAGGTAGGGAAAAAAAGAGGAGGGCAATAGTGATTGGGGACTCTATAGTTAGGGGGTCGGATAGGCGATTCTGTGGACGCAGTCGGGAGACCCGGATGGTAGTCTGCCTCCCTGGTGCCAGGGTCACGGATGTGTCTCAACGCGTCCAAGATATCCTGAAATCAGAGGGAGAGGAGCCTGAGGTCGTGGTACATATAGGTACCAATGACATAGGTAAAAAAAGAGAAGAGGTCCTGAAGGGAGAATTTAGGGAGTTGGGAGGAGAGTTAAGGAAAAGGACCAAAAAAGTAACCATCTCAGGATTACTGCCTGTGCCACGCGACAGTGAGAGTAGGAATGGAGCGAGGTGGAGGACAAATGCGTGGCTGAAGGACTGGTGCAGTGGGCAGGGATTCAAGTTTCTGGATCATTGGGACTTCTTTTGGGGAAGGTGTGACCTGTACAGAAAGGACGGGCTGCACTTGAACCCGAGGGGGACAATATCCTGGCGGGGAGATTTGCAAAGGCTACTGGGGAGACTTTAAACTAGAATGGTTGGGGGGAGGGACTCAAATAGAGAAAGCTAGTAGACAGAGTGTGAGGCAGGAGGCAGAGAAAGGAAGCACTCGGACCCAAAATCTAGGGGAGAAAGAAGAAAAAGAAAATAAACAGAGAATAAGAGGCGGTGGGTTTCTTAAATGTGCATATTTTAATGCTAGGAGCATTGTAAGAAAGGTGGATGAGCTTAGAGCCTGGATTGATACCTGGAAGTATGATGTTGTGGCGATCAGTGAAACATGGTTGCAGGAGGGCTGTGATTGGAAACTAAATATTCCAGGATTTCGTTGCTTCAGGTGTGATAAAATTGGAGGGCAAGAGGTGGAGGTGTTGCATTGCTTGTCAGGGAAGATATTACAGCAGTGCTTTGGCAGGATAGATTGGAGGGATCGTCGAGGGAGGCTATTTGGGTGGAACTGAGAAGTGGGAAAGGTGTAGCAACACTTATAGGGGTGTATTATAGACCGCCAAATGGGGAGCGAGAATTGGAAGAGCAAATATGTAAGGAGATAGCAGATATTAGTAGTAAGCACAAGATAGTGATTGTGGGAGATTTCAATTTTCCACACATAGACTGGGAAACACATTCTGTAAATGGGCTGGATGGTTTGGAGTTTGTAAAATGTGTGCAGGATAGTTTTTTGCAGCAATACATAGAGGTACCTACTAGAGAAGGGGCAGTGCTGGACCTCCTGTTAGGAAATGAGACAGGTCAGGTGGCGGAGGTATGCGTTGGGGAGCACTTCGGGTCCAGTGATCACAATACCATTAGTTTCAATATAATTATGGAGAGGGTCAGAACTGGACCTAGGGTTGAGATTTTTGATGAGATGCGAAAGGATTTAAAAGGAGTGAATTGGGACATTTTGGTTTATGGGAAGGATGTAGAAGAGAAATGGAGGACATTTAAAGGGGAAATTTTAAGAGTACAGAATCTTTATGTCCCTGTTCGGTTGAAAGGAAATAGTAAAAATTGGAAAGAGCCATGGTTTTCAAGGGAAATTGGACACTTGGTTTGGAAAAAGAGAGAGATCTACAATAATTATAGGCAGCATGGAGTGAATGAGGTGCTTGAGGAGTATAAAGAATGTAAAAAGAATCTTATGAAAGAAATTAGAAAAGCTAAAAGAAGATATGAGGTTGCTTTGGCAAGTAAGGTGAAAGTAAATCCAAAGGGTTTCTACAGCTATATTAATAGCAAAAGGGATAAAATTGGTTCATTAGAGAGGCAGAGTGGACAGCTATCTGCAGAGCCAAAAGAGATGGGGGAGATATTGAACAATTTCTTTTCTTCGGTATTCACCAAGGAGAAGGATATTGAATTATGTGAGGTAAGGGAAACAAGTAGAGTAGCTATGGATACTATGAGATTCAAAGAAAAAGAAGTACTGACACTTTTGAAAATTATAAAAGTGGATAAGTCTCCAGGTCCTGACAGGATATTCCCTAGGACAATGAGGGAAGTTAGTGTAGAAATAGCAGGGGATATGACAGAAATATTTCAAATGTCATTAGAAACGTGAATAGTGCCCGAGGATTGGCGTACTGCGCATGTTGTTCCATTGTTTAAAAAGGGTTCTAAGAGTAAACCTAGCAATTATAGACCTGTTAGTTTGACTTCAGTGGTGGGCAAATTAATGGAAAAGATACTTAGAGATAATATATATAAGCATCTGGATAAACAGGGTCTGATTAGTAACAGTCAACATGGATTTGTGCCTGGAAGGTCATGTTTGACTAATCTTCTTGAATTTTTTGAAGAGGTTACTAGGGAAATTGATGAGGGTAAAGCAGTGGATGTTGTCTATATGGACTTTAGTAAGGCCTTTGGCAAGGTTCCTCATGGAAGGTTGGTTAAGAAGGTTCAATTGTTGGGTATAAATGCAGCAGTAGCAAGATGGATTCAACAGTGGCTGAATGGGAGATGCCAGAGAGTAATGGTGGATGGCTGTTTGTCAGGTTGTAGGCAGGTGACTAGTGGGGTGCCTCAGGGATCTGTGTTGGGTCCACTGTTGTTTGTCATGTACATCAATGATCTGGATGAAGGTGTGGTAAATTGGATTAGTAAGTATGCAGATGATACTAAGAAAGGTGGTGTGGATAATGAAGTAGATTTCCAAAGTCTACAGAGAGATTTAGGCCATTTGGAGGAATGGGCTGAAAGATGGCAGATGGAGTTTAATGCTGATAAGTGTGAGGTGCTACATCTTGGCAGGACAAATCAAAATAGGACGTACATGGTAAATGGTAGCGAATTGAGGAATGCAGTTGAACAGAGGGATCTAGGAATAACTGCATAGTTCCCTGAAGGTGGAATCTCATATAGATAGGGTGGTAAAGAAAGCTTTTGGTATGCTAGCCTTTATAAATCAGAGCATTGAGTATAGAAGTTGGGATGTAATGTTAAAATTGTACAAGGCATTGGTGAGACCAATTCTGGAGTATGGTGTACAATTTTGGTCGCCCAATTATAGGAGGGATGTCAACAAATAGAGAGAGTGCAGAGGAGATTTACTAGAATGTTGCCTGGGTTTCAACAACCAAGTTACAGAGAAAGGTTGAATAAGTTAGGTCTTTATTCTCTGGAGCGCAGAAGGTTAAGGGGGGACTTGATAGAGGTCTTTAAAATGATGAGAGGGATAGACAGAGTTGACGTGGACAAGCTTTTCCCATTGAGAGTAGGGAAGATTCAAACAAGAGGACATGACTTCAGAATTAAGGGACAGAAGTTTAGGGGTAACATGAGGGGGAACTTCTTTACTCAGAGAGTGGTAGCTGTGTGGAATGAGCTTCCAGTGGAAGTGGTGGAGGCAGGTTCGATTTTATCATTTAAAAATAAATTGGATAGGTATATGGATGGGAAAGGAATGGAGGGTTATGGTCTGAGTGCAGGTAGATGGGACTAGGGGAAAATAATTGTTCGGCACGGACTTGTAGGGCCGAAATGGCCTTTTTCCATGCTGTAATTGTTATATGTTATATGGTTATATGAAATACTCTTGGTGACTGATGGGACCAGTCCTTATCCTGACATATAAAATAGGCAGCAAAATATCTCTCACTTTCTTTATGATACATCTGCATTCCATTTATTGCAACTTCACAGTCCAATTGGGACAAGGTTTTGTAAAATTTATAGGTATTCGTAATGACAATATTTCTCATACATTGCTTGATCATCATTTGATTAATGGAGAGAGAGGGCACTCAGAGATGATAAAGAAAACTATGATGTTTTGTATAAATATTTTATGGCATAATATTTACAAATTTTGAAGAGATTTTAATTCACAACCACAGGATCATATTAATTTCAAAGAAATGAGTCTTTCTGTGATTGACTCTTTTTACATTTAACATGGAGTTAGTGAAATATTGTACTTCCGGTGGCGCTGGTGCCAGCAGCCTCCACCTACAGCCTACACAATCTTTTTGTTTTTTTGTTTATTTAGTTATGTAAAAGTGTGTTTTTTGGTGGTTTTTTTGTGTTTTTATGTGGGGGAAGAGGGTACGGTGCGGGGGATACCGTCCTTCAGCCGCTTCCTGGTGAAGACGCGACTATTATTCGAGTCGCGTCCTCGCCACCCCCCCCCCCCCCCAGCGGCCTACCTACTGGATTGGCGTGGCCTTTCCTGCCGGGATCGACCAGAGCTCCAGCAGCGGCGGGACAGCGCTGATACATCGCGGGGCTGGCGATGCCTTACCGGGGATCGCCGTCTGGAGCCCGGAGTGCTGGGCCTGCGGCACCGACATCCTGGAGCTGCGGTTTGCGGAGCTCCCAACGCGGGCGGCGCTGATGGACAGCGCGGGGTCCTGCGACTCTGCCCGGCTCGGCCTGCGGACACGGGAGCTGCGGACTCCGGCTGCGGGAGGCGGCTGATCAGGAGGTCCGGGCCGCTGAGGAGGATGTTCACCGTCAGGGTTCGGCGTCGGCGTTCCACCAGCCCGGCGTGAGGGCCTGAACATCGGGCCACCCGGGGCGGCGACTGCGGGTGCTAGGAAGGCCTCGACCACGAGTGAACATCTGGGAAGAACGGAGGGGAGGCTGGCTGGACTATGGTGCCTTCCTCACCTTGGTGCCACTGTGTTATGTTGTGTCGTGGACTTTCACTGTTTGTGCTTTTTTTTAAATTCTATTTTATTTTTAATATGTTTTATTATTTATTATTATTTATTTATTTTTATTTTTATGATACTGCCTGTAAGGGAAATTCATTTCGTTGTCTCTAACTGAGACAATGACAATAAATTTGAATACAATACAATACAAAAAAATGTTCAACATATTAAACCGATGAAGGAATGCTTGAGGCAGCAGCTTTCCAAATGGAACTATTTGTGTTGATGCATTGTGATGGTGCTTATCCCCGTCATGAAGTCAAGTACTTTGTACTATTTCATGGTAGCTTCAGTGAACAAAGATTAACTTAAATGTTTGTTTTTAACTCCATTTACTCATAAGTGATGAAGTATTTTGTGAAAGCCCATTGGAATATTTTCTGGATACTAATGTAAATGATGTTGGTTGTATTAGGGTGCTCAATGAGATTGGCAGGATCCAGAGGCTGAGTATTCATCTGGTTCACAATGTGGTAAAGTCACATCAGCCATGACTACGGCGTGGCGCCAGCAATGGCTGCCTCGCCAACAGTGTCTGTCCTTTCCTTCTTTGTGTTTTAATTGTGTGTTAAATGTATGTTTTTGCTGATCTTTAGCTTGTTTTATGTGGGGGGGGGTGTCTTTGGGGAAACCTTTTCTAAACTCTAACCTCGACGGAGATGCAATTTTTTTCCATATCGTATCTACGTCCGCGTTGTGGCCTTTGCTGGAGACCGATTTTGAGAGGTCCACTGCGGTGCCTGCGGACTTGCCATCACGGAGCTCTCGATCCCTTTGCCAGGGGTTGAGCTCTGAGCTCCAACCATGGGTGCGTGCGGACTTAACATCATGGATCCCGTGGTCAGAGGCCAACTTTGGGGACTCCAAGCCGCAGGAGTTTCGACCGCCCCGACGCGGGAGTTTTGATCGCCCTGACGTAGGGGCATCGAGCGCCGGCTGCGGGTGCATCGATCACCCCGACGGATGGTTCGAGTGCCCCGACCGTGGGAAAATAAAGAGGAAGGAGATTGACTGTTTTGCCTTCCATCACAGTGAGGAATGTGTAGAATCCGCTGTGGTGAATGTTTATGTTAACATTTATGTAGTTGTGTGTCTTGTCGCTTTTTTTCATATGGCTGTTTGGTAATAAGCGAGTTCGGTATTCATGCCCAGGTCATAGGTCACTAGCTATAAAACAGTCTTGGCAACGGTGGTGCTGCATTGTGTGCAGGTTTGTGTTTCCTCCGTAGTCGGGGTCGGCTCTCTGTCGCTGCGGGTGCTGTTGAGTTGCTGTTGGGCCGTCCCCATCCTCTCCTCGGTGTCTGCCCTGTTCGGAGGTGTCTGGGGTGGCCCTGGGCTGGCGGGGCGGCCCCGGACCTGCAGCCGCTGCCTCCAGCTCTACTCTGTCTGTCCCACCCGGGTTGGCCCAGGCAGCCCTCCACCTCCTCCCCCCTCCCCTCAGTCCAACACCAAGATCCTGCTAAAGATGGGCAGCCGCCGGCCCATCTTGAAGACGGGCGACTCGGAGCCGCTGCTGCTGGAGTCGTCCTAGTCGGAGAGAGAGTCTGCGGACGGCTTGTACTTGGTTTAGCAGCTGAGGCCGTAGGCGAAATGGCAATTGTCGCTGTAGCGGCCCATCGGAGAGCGGGTTCCTCTGCAGTTGGAACGGGGTTGAGCTAGAGTTGACGCTGTCTGTGGTTCTGTGGGCCTGGGGCCGCTGGTGTTGTCGGTCCGGGCTGTCGGTTGGCCCGGCAGGAGAGGCGGAGGTGAGCTGGGGTTGGTGCTTCTCCGCGCTGGGCCTGGGGGGGGGGGGGGAGGGAGGGACCGGGGACGGTCCAGTGGCAGTTCGGCGGTGCTTGCGGGTCTTCTCCCTCCCCCACCCCCAACACGCCCGGTCTCTCACTGAATAAAGACAAAAAAAATCAGACCCAAACTATACTCACTGAATCTACAGCGCTTCGTTCGATTTTAATTTATAGCTTTCGACCTTTGGCAAATCCCTTGAATCCTTGCGTTTTTCGAAATACCGAACTCGCTTATTCGCATATCACTGTACCTTAATTGGTACACGTGACAATAAAAGTCCTTTGTGAAGCCTGTGAGGGGGGAAAAATACTAATACAAGGATTTGAATCCAGTTATTATTTGAGAAATATCTTCAATTAGGATTTTTGAATTGGATTGAAAATTTAATTCAGCAAGTAAACAGGCCATTCGGCCCACCGAGTCCACACCAACAATCGATCGCCCATTCACACTAGTTCTATGTTATCCCACTTTATCATCCACTAAGGACAATTTACAGCGGCCAATTAACTTGCATGTCCTTGGGATGTGGCACAAAACCAAAGCCTCTGGGGAAATCTACATGGAAACAGGGAGAAAGTGCAAACTCCACACAGACATCATTCGAGGTCAGGATCGAACCCGGGTCTCTGGAGTTGTGAGGTAGTAGCTCTACCAGCTGTGCCACTGGTAGTATTTAGCTGGTACATTCACCCTCACAATTTCTCACTTGTTTTTGATTCCAAGCCTCCATTTGTTGTTTTGAATTTTTTTTATTTATCGTATGGTTTTTGTTTCAACGACAGAATGTTCTCATAGTTAAGTTGGTACTTTGTGTATTTTTCCTGCCGCCTATTAAGATTGAGGAATATTCCATGTGATCAAAGTTGCATTCTGTTACTGGTTCTGTTACTAAAATTGTAATACCAATATTTCATTTTTCTGGATAATTTTCGAGCCGAATTATCAGTGATACGAAACAGTAAGTTCTTGGCATTTTTTGTTCAACATATTTTGTTTCATTTCCACCAGTGATCATTTGATATTTTTTAAATCAGCCATCTGTCATGAATTTTCCATTGTTATGTTTTTTTTTAAATCTCAACCATTATGTAAGGAAAAGCAGAAGTTTTGGATTCAGCTGACTTGAATATGATTTGCCATCCCCAGAGGTTTCCTTTTCATTCTTTATTCAGGCATCCCTCACTTACAAGAGAAACTTATCCAATTTAGTTCTTGCATTATGATAAATTTTTGCCGCCATCTAACTTACCGGCCGACATTTCACAGCAAATAATTCTCCTTTTTTTCCAAACTTTCAAAAAGTTCTTTAAGCTCCCAGTCTTCCCGCCTGACCCACCCATTCCTTCTATCCAGAGAAGCTGGCTGTCCCGCTGAGTTACTCCGCATTTTGTGTCTATTAGGGACACCGAACATTGCTCAGTTTCAGACGCAGCCCAAGTACTTGATTTTTATTCTTTAGTTAATTGTTTTCAAAAGCCCTTCCCCATCTTCCCCCTTCTGGTGGAAGAGCTGATATAATTAACTGAGAAAACCCATTATTAAAAACAGTGAAAGCAAGTTTATTTTCTTGTTTTACCACCGTAAGCAATGATGGCGTCATTCAGTGTTTTGAAACAATTCCTCCATGGAAGATTGACAGGTAATACAATGTAGCTGTATACAAGAGGTTTAAAAATAGCTGCAGATGATAAAGGGCGAAAGCAAAGACAGGAAATAGAAATGGGAAGAGTGTTTGCAGTGGACGGATATGACCATATGTAACCTAGTCAGAAGTCATGCAGAAATTACGCCACAAAACCATCACTTCGCCCTAAACTTGGCTTAATCTGTTTCAGTCTTGGGGTGTATGTGTAAAACTCTAGTTACAGGAGACTGTTGTGTCATTGTTTGAATTCAGACCCATTGTCCTATTGCTATTGCTATTTTCCTGTTTGTATACTAAAGCCTCAACCCTATAATTACCCGTCATTTCATTCCCAGGCCTCTCTTTAAATTATGTTTGTGCCATACTTTTATACTTGTTCAAATATTTGGAGAAATCTTGACAATTCCGTATTGAGAATAATATTGAGTAACAGTAACTACTGCAGTTGCCAAGCCTTTTTCGTCTTTACGAAGGTCCTTGTAATCGTTTAATTTATCACTTCTATTAAACTACCTCCATTACGTTCACTTGACCCTGCCCATCAACACTTACCAGTAATCCTTTTTTTCAATTTATTAACACCAATACAACGTTGTCCTTGTTCAGAATCGTCATTCAGAATTAAAAACCACTTGTTCCTGTGCTCTTTTAGACAAACAGATCAGCATTTGTTG
This sequence comes from Amblyraja radiata, assembly GCF_010909765.2. Taxonomy (NCBI): domain Eukaryota; kingdom Metazoa; phylum Chordata; class Chondrichthyes; order Rajiformes; family Rajidae; genus Amblyraja; species Amblyraja radiata. The sequence goes on from NC_045981.1 coordinate 28,259,949, forward strand.
GGAGATTTTTAAATGAAGCAATCAAACCAAGTCTACTGTTTGCATATTAATTCAACACCAGAGAATTTCTGATCTCCTGCACAATAATGTTGTCCCTCTTACTCATTTAATCTGAATATCTTTCATTTAAAATTAAATTGAATCTACAAAATAATACACACTCCTGCAACCTTTTGTGTACATTTTTGTAATTACTTCAATAATTTATATTTGTCTCATGAAATTATGGTTTGTGGTAAATTAAAACTAACCCCTTTCGTTTATTTCTTGTATTAGTAATACAGCACGGAAACGGGCCCTTCGGCCCAACATCCATGCTATCAAATGCCCCATCTAAACAAGTTCCCCTTGCCTGCATTTCTTCCATATCCATATTCCAAATCTTTTCTATCCATGTACCTGTCTTTTTTTTTTTTATTATTATTTTTATTAGAAGTACGGTAAATTACAATAATACACAACACATATATCTTAATACATTTTTTGTACCGCTTCATTTTTTTGAGCTTTAAGAAAAAGATAGAAGTAAGGAAAGTAAAGAAGGTGCGCAAGAGTCGTGAAGTGCAAGAGAGTGTTGGGAAAAGAAAGCCCCTTAGAAAAGAAGTTAGAGAAGGAAGTAAAGTAAGAAAGTAGACCCTAGAAAAGAAAGAAAAAGAAAGTAGGAACAATCGCTCTATTATAACATTATACTCCACAGAAAGGGGACTACCAACCAAGTCTGTTTTTGTTGTTTTACCTCCCATTGCCAGGTCCTGATACCATTTATTTATTTATTTATTTTTAAAATTACTATTGCACCTCATGCTTGTAATAGCTGTCTTTTAAACATTCCTGCCTTGACCACTTCCTCTGGCAGCTCATTCCATATACCCACCTGTGTGAAAAAAGTTGTCTCTCAGATCCCTATCAAATCTTACCCCTCTCACCTTAAACTAATGCCCCTGGGTTCTTGATTCCCCTAATCTGAGCAAAAGACTGTGCATTCACCATCTCTATTCCCCTCATGCTGTTATACAACTCTCTCAGATCACCTCTCAGCCTCCAACGCTGCATGGAATAAAGTCCTAGCCTGCCCAACCTCTCCTTGTACTGTAGCTCAGGCCCCCAAGTCCTGGCAACATCCATGTAAATCTTCCCTGCACTCTTTCCAACTTAGTGGCATCTATGGAACAAAGTAATGGGATATTTCTTCATCACTCCTCTCCATTTTATTTTTTAGCATCTCTGCAGTCAACCTTTAAAAGCATTCCATAAACAGCAAGTTACATCCAATTGTGGCAAACTTGATTTTTCATTCAACCTTGCTGACAATACAAAAGTGAGTGATTTTGCAGATAGTGAAGATGGTTGTGAAAGATTGCAGCAGGATCTGGATTGATTAGCCAGGTGGGCGGAAGAATGGTTGATGGAACTTAATACAGAGAAGTGTGAGGTGTTTCATTTTGGACGTTGTACAAGGGCATGACCTACACAGTAAATGGTAGGGCTCTGGTTAGTGTTGTAGAGCAGAGCGATCTAGGAGTACAGGTGCATGGTTCCTTGAAGGTCCAGTCGCAGGTGGATAAGGTGGTGAAAAAGGCTTTTGGCACTTAGGCCAAAATACTAGTCAAAGTATTGAGTATGGAAGTTGGGAGGTCATGTTACAGTTGTATATAGACGTTGGTGAGACAACATTTAGAATAATTGTGTTCTGTTCAGGGCACCATGTTATAGGAAAGATATTGTCAAGCTTGAAAGGGTTCAGAAAAGATTTACGAGGATGTTGCCAGGACTAGAGGGTGTGAGCTATAGGGAGAGGTTGAATAAGCTGGGTCTCTTCCATGAGCGCGGGAGGATGAGGGATGATCTTATAGAGGTATACAAAATCATGAGGGGAATAGATCGGGTAGATGCACAGTCTTTTACCCAGAGTAGGGGAATCGATGACCAGAGGACATAGGTTCAAGGTGAAGGGGAAAAGGTTTAATAGGAATTCGAAGGGTAACTTTTTCACACAAAGGGTATGGAACAAGCTGCCAAAAGAGATAGTTGAGGCTGGGACTATCCCATTGTTTAAAAAACAGTTAGACAGGAACATGGATAGGACAGGTTTGGAGGGATATGGACCAAGCGCAGGCAAGTGGGACAAGTGTAGCTGGGACATTGTTGGCCGGTGTGGGTAATATGGCCCGAAGGGCCTGTTTCCATACTGTATCACTCTATGACTCTATAACTAACCCGTGTCAATGACATTTCTCCTGTAAATGCTTCTACCCTTTAACCTAGAACAGTTTATTATCTGTTTGCTAACTGTATTTTGTGATCACTGAATTCAAAACTTGCTTTTTATTATCTTACATTACTGTCACTGAACCTCCGAGACTCAAATTGTGTTCATGAAAAATCACATTGCTTTGTATATTTTTATGTTTGAATGTTTATTGAGATGTTTCCTTACTGATAATTTATGTCTCCCTTCCAGTACACACCCAGTATGAGAGCGACCTACCTTGCCGTGAGTGAAGAACCAAACAGAATATACGGAAATATATTTCCTGTTTAACATTTCTGCTAGGCTTCATAGCAGAGTTCAAAAGTTCCAAATAATAGCCCAAAGTCTTACTGTACTAAACAAAGAACGTGCTCTGGCCAAAACCTTCTGGTTCAATGAAGTCTGATGGAGCAAGTCAAGAGATGTCGGCAATCTATTAACATTTTTCTGAAATGACTGTTACTGAATGCTTGACATTATCTCTGAAAATACTGCATGATTTTTATGTACCTTTATTGATGACTGGTGTACAACAGATATGTGCTTAGAAGATGATTTTGAATTGCCTTTCAATTAGCATTTGATACATGGAGTGCCTTGCAGACACCTTTTTAGAAAAACTTGTTAATTTGTACTGAATATCCACAATTAAGTTTAATGATGAGTTTAATTCTAGGGCTTTAATCCATGATTAATTGCAGAACACCCTGGAGTGTGATTTATTTTATTCTTGATCAAGATCACGATCAAAGACTGCATTTCCCCAAAAAATCAACACTATTCTAACCGGTTCACCGTGCTTTTGTGTGTTTGCTTTCTTGCCAATTGCAGCAAAATATTGTCTGATCATGGAGTAGACGAGGAATCTTGCATTCTGCCAGTCAATAGAGGAGGGATCAGCAAATGAGTGTGGGGGCCAAGGGGAATAAGAAAAGTACAACTTTTTAAAAAACAAATACAAATTCTCAACACGTAATTTCTTTTAGGACTGACTCTGCCATGAATTTTCTTCAGTAAATTTTAGTTAATCCCATTTTATACGAGAGATGCAAATCCCACGCTAGTCAGTCTGAATGACATAAATGGCACTGTGGGTAATGTGTGTTTTCTGATAAAATAATCATTTGCCATTACAGTAATAAAGTGCTTTTTTTCTAATAAAACTGAATCTAAATTCAGATTCCAGATTTAAAATTTGTATTAGGTTCCTTTTATAAAATAATGTGACAGTATTTCACCAAATTGTATTAGCTGATATGCATGTATGGAATGGTGCCTGGCTTTTTCACTATGGTGCCTCTCTTTCACCTATGATCTCCTTTCTGGAGTTGGTGATTTCCCTAAACATTATCCTGTATTCTGCAGCAGCAGGAACACTTGACAGTATCAAGCTGCATTCACTGATGTTATACCGTGAAAACGGTAGCAATCTGAGGATTTGTTGGAAATGTGAAAATTTCAAAGTAGCTGCAATTGACTTAGAGCCCCATCACAAACATACTGCCACAGTGACTGTCACTGGAATTAACAGGAGCTTCAAGAAGGCTGTGTGAACTTGGGCTAATTGCTGCTTACAAAGTTCACATGCCACTAGATGTTACTGCAGGTTTGTGGAAAAGACAGCATGCTGTGTTCCAATCATGTATAATTAATGAAGATTGTGAAAAAAGGTTTTTATGGAAGAAAGTCTCAGGCAATGACAAAGCGAAGCTCAGGATAACAGAAGGGTCTCGACCCGAAACGCCACCTATTCCTTCGCTCCATAGATGCTGCCTCACCCGCTGAGTTTCTCCAGCATTTTTGTCTACCATGTGGTAACAGCTCAGCATTTGGCTCTTAACCGGTTTGTTAACTTAAAATGATTTTTAAACTTTCTATGTTTACATGCCACATTTATGTTTTAGCTATTTAAATGAAGTGCAGATTTTATTTGTTTCACCTGTATGTTCCTTTGTGTTTTCAACCATCCCACCTACGTGTCCATAGATGAGGAGACCCTGAAGGAGAGAAACACCTTTTTGATTTGTGATCCAGAATTATGTTTGTGGACTTTGTAAACCCAATGTAGCGAACTATAAGCAAATGTCAGGTGCCATGCCTGGAGTACGGAACGAGAGCTGCTTTGACCCATCCAGGAGAGGGTGCCAGCAGAGGTTTTCCATTGACATGAGACAATGTTGTGTGAATAAGTAATGATCCAGGTGGCCACCTCTATGATGTATGAAGGAGGACTTTCAGCACTGCTCTGGGACTCACACTGCCTCACAATTAATTCAACCATGAAACACAGATTGTGAGAACATGGATCATTTCAGTCAGGCAACTACATTATCGCCGTGCCACCAGCTGATGGATATCACATCCCTGGCAGTTTCTGACTTCACCGATTTCTGACCCATCTCAGGCACAAAAAAGAGACATCCATCACGTTTATTGGCACAGTGCAGACTCGAAAGGCCAAATGGCCTCCTTCTGCACCTATTTTCTAAGTATTGGAACCCAATTACATTTTGATGGCGTTGAAACTATCACATCAGGAAAAGATTGATTAAATGCGATGATTCAGTGTAATTTTTGTGAAATTAGTGGAAAGATATTCATAAAGCTTAAATGTTATATGACATCTCTGACTGCAACAGCTGCCATTGGAATGAATATTAGGCAACAGAGATTATTACCTGAATTATTGTTATTATTTTCAATTTGAAGAAGGGTCCTGACCTGAAACATCACCTGTCCATTTTCTCCAGAGATGCTGCTTGACCCACTGAGTTATTGAGCATTTTGTGTCCATCTTTGGTATAAACCAGCACCTGTAGTTTGTATTTATTATTTTAGAGATGATTACCCACTGAAGTAAAATGCACAGTGCTGGAGGAAATCTGGGTCAAGCAGCATCTGTGGAGGGAATGGACAGATGATGTTTCAGGTTGTGACATTTCTTCAGACTGAGACCTGAAAAGTCATCTGTCCATTCCCTCCACAGATACTGCCTGTCCTCCTGAGCTCCTCCAGCATGTTGTGTTTTGCCCAAGACGTCATTATCGCAGTATGTTGTGTCTCCATTACCCAGTGAAGTAATGGATCACAGGACAACTAACTAGAACCAGAAGGAAAGGTCCACGTGTGATGTGTGCCCATAGCAAGTAATGAGGCTAATGGCTGGGGGGCTCATTGTTCCAAATGAGACAATGCAGTCGTACTCTGTAAATGTGACACAGATTGTGTCAGGGATTTGCACGTTACAGCATTCTCTTTGTAGATCCTTGACTAGCAAACATGGATGAGTCTAATGTCTAAATAAGGGCCCAACCCGTAACATCATCTATCCATTTCCTCCAGCGATGCTGCCTGACCTGAGTTACTCAAGCACTTAATAGCACGATTGCCTCAGGTTCATGGGCAGGCGGAGGAGGCAAAGGAGGTTGTGGACAGGTTTCACTGCCATGTAGATGAACAATCCTGTATTGCACAATCTTTGTCCATGGGCCAATACCCTCAGTCCAGGAATCAATCAGCCTTCTGATTCCATGCTGCATTGACACGTGAGCAAATCCTTCCCTGAACAGAGAACACAAAAGAACATAGGGTATCAACAAAGCCTTGTCATTATCTGGAAACCCTTTTATTTTGTGTTTCAACCCCTTTGTCACAAAGATCAGAAATCCATTTGCCTTCCTTATCATTAATTGTTGCTGTCTACCCTGCGTCAGTTCAGTCTGTTTGCATTAGAAAACGAGAGCTCCAGTGGCCACAGATCAGGAAGCTTTCTTTTCATTGTTCCTTTTGCGTGGAGAATTGGACAAAGTAAATGGGCAGTTTCCTTCAGGCCACAAGTGAATACTGTTGGTTTCTGCTGACTGCAAATCTGGGCCACTTTCAAAAAAGGTCTGCTGAGTTGTCCCATACGTGGAGCCAGCATTTTCTTTACCACGCTACATGCATTGATTTAAATTAAAAGAAGAGCTGCAACTTAAAATGCTTTACATACTATGCCCGAACTATATCGGATGTGATTTGTTTACTGGACATCCACGTTTATTAAATCCTTATCAATGTTGCTAAGGAATTATCTGACAAACAATTAATGACAATAGTTGTGTGTTTAATAAACAGGAAACTTGCACATACTGTCCAGAACAAATGTTCTGCAGTTTGACTTGTAATCCAAACAGCTTCAGCCAACAAAAGAATTATAATGATCTGTAGAATTAAGTATGTTTGGTGCTGTATTACAATTTATGTTGAATTACTGAGTGCAGAAATGTTTTACAGCAGCTTTATTCAAGTTATTTACCCCGTCCCAAATAATTAGTGAATGTAAGTTTGTCGTGTTGAAATTAAGTGAATATTTAAGCAGCAGCTTAATTAATGTTTTTGTTTAATTTGTGTCAGAAAGAGTTCTAACTTTTTCTACTCGCCATTGATTCTTCATAAAAGGAATTTTCAAAATGCAATCAAGAGTAAACCATGGTGAGGATGGTAAAAGGATTAAACTGAAAAATCCAATGTGATGCAAAGCTTCCCAAACTAAACAAACCCTTGTGCTTCTCAACATTAGGTTCCGACTAGATAGTTCTCGGGCAAAAATTGTACATTTGCCACATTTGAATTGAATGCACTATTATGTTTTTGTTTTGTTATATAGTTTTAATGTTAGAAGAAATTAATTCTGATGCATGAAATTCTGTATTGTACCAAACACATTATTGTAGTGCAAAACATCTCGGTTCAATGTCACTGAGTAAAAAAATAATGGCAGACTGGCTAAAATTAAGAAGCTAAAATTAATTTGGATATAGAAAATGGATATTCATTGCACTGAATATTGTTTATTATCAAGATCTAAAATCTTACATACTTCATTGTGAAGTGGAATTATTATTGTCTTTTAGTTCTGCATTTAAGCACAATTCCTCAAACTTGCTGCTTTGTCTGCTCCTATTTGGGTCATCTTTACATTCCATAATACTAAGATAAACTAAGATCTACCAAGCACAAATGGAATTTATTCAAATGTTATCAAAGTATGTTTTACTGTATGTTTTACTGTACATTTGGAATAGACAAAGCATGTTACTCTATATTGTGAACCACTGATGAAATCATCTCACAAAGCCAGAATGCTGTGTGAGTTGTCTCTACTTGTGAAACCTTATCACCTGTTGTGGGTTTAAGGAGAATGCAAGAAAACCATTTTAACGTTTGCACTCTGCAACAAAAATAGAAAAATAACTCAAAATGCTGGAGCAACTCAGCGGGCATTCCTGGAGAACATGGATTGATGATGTTTCGGATTGGTACCCTTCTTCACTCTCAACCCAAAATGTCACCCATCCATGTTTTCCAGCGATGCTGCCTGACCTGCTGAGTTGCTCCAGCATTTTGTGTCTTTCCTCGGTAAACGGCATCTGCAGAACTCAGCGGCTCAACCTGGATGCTGAGCATTTCTGGTCTTTTCTGTTGTTTCCAGTCTCTATGTGTTTGCAGTTGTTTACTTCAATTGATTTTTGTACTGTTCGACTGAATGTTGCAAGTTAATATACTTGATGAACCACTGTTTCAGTAAGAAATTAATTCTGCAGGATAATACTTTTTGAGGCATTAATATCTACTGTAGATTTCAAGAGAGCTAAAACATTGTTGTGAAATAATACATTTGTTCTGCCAAGCCATTTCCAGTCAAACTTAAGATAAAAAGTAAAGGTGCACAATACAGACTAACCGCATTGTCAAAGAAACTGCTTTAACACTTCAATGATCCCAACACAAAATAAACTGAATTGTCAGATTTCATTGATGTTCATTTGACAAGACCACCATTAATTTCTTGACTAAATCTGGCTCAGGGATCCATTTGCTTATTATTGTGAGTTATTAAGTATTACACAGACATTGCTGGGTAGCTTTTGACTGGATATTAGCAAGTTTGTTTTAAAATGCAAAACTGTTGATGAATTTCAATGGCTATTGCCACTGTTAAGCAACATGTAAACAAGATGTGTTAATCTCATTTAAATTATGTATCTTCATTTCACAGATTTTAATTAGCATTTTTTTTTGTAAATGTATTTAGTTAGGTCAACATTGTTCTTAAAGTATTGCATTGGGATATTTTATCAATCTCTGCAAAGTATGACTGTTTCTGAATGAAAATGACACGATAAGTTATGAATTGTCAATAAAGATATTGTTAAATTGACAAGTTTTGTTTGAAATTTGCACCATTGAAATGGTCTGTTTTTGTGAATTTAGATTCACTTTAAATTGCACTCAATCTACAGAAAGCACATGGCGGTTATCTCTCATAATGCAATTCTAATTTGTTATCCACTGGCAGTCAAAACTAAACAAATTTAGATATTGGAGATTTGTAGCTGTATTACAGATTGATTGAAAAAGACTAAAGATTGAAGGGCATAGCTTTAAGATGAGTGGGCCAAAGTTTAAAAGGGGCAGATATAATAGTGGTGTTTAAGAAGCTTTTAGTCAGGCACATAGATATGGATCATGTCCAGGCAGAGGAGATTAGTTTAGCTTGGCATCATGTTTTACCTGGACACAGGGCCGAAGAGCCTATTCTTATGCTTCACTGTTCAGTACTGCTCCTTGACCTGTGTTCATTTCAGCCCCTGGGCCTCGCTGTACTGTTGTGTCCTGTGTTCAATGCAACCACTTTGCCGCTCTATGGTCTATGCTTCACTACTGCTCAAGTGTCTATGCTCTGCACCTCATTGTCCTGCTCTAGGATCTATGCTCTGTACCTCACTGTAGTGCTCTGCAGTCTATGCTCTGTACCTCACTGTAGTGCTCTGCAGTCCATGCTCTGTGCCTCATTGCCTGTTTCGTGGTCCATGCTCAACTCACTGTGACTCACTGTACCGCTCCATGCTCTGTGTCTCACTACCAAAGATACTGCTCTAGTATCTGTACTGCTCTGTACCCACGTGACCAACCTCCGCCAGGTTGCTGTTGCTAGGAGACGGTAAACTTCCGGAGACGGGGGGGGTGACGGCGGCGGACCGCAGAGACCGGGAGCAGCGAGACACCAGGGACAGGGGAACAAGGCACCGGCGGTGGCCGATCGCAAGTACCACGAAACACCGGGCCACTGGCGGCAGCCACTCGCCGGTACGGGAGACAGGGGACTTGAGGGCGGGGGAGGAGCAGCGGGGCACCGGCGGTCTGGGCCCGACGCCGGGAGCGGGGACCAGGGGGGTGGAGGGGGCCTGAGCTCCTCCGCTGACCGTAAGGGACCGGGGTCAGGAGCCTCCCCCCTCCCCTCCAGCTGTTGGGGGAGAGCCCGCCGCTCCGGCCCTTGGGAAGCCTTCCCTCGGGGTGTCCGATCGGCCAGATACCCCAGGCTGTACTGGCCTTGGACATCTGTTCATTGCCAAAGAGCTGTCCAGCAGGGAAGCAGGCCCTTCGGCCCACCCAGTCCATGCTAACCAAGGTGGTAAAATGTAGACACAAGGAATTGCAGATGCTGGTGTACAAAGAAAGACACAAAGTGCTGGAGTAACTAAGCGGGGTCAGGCAGCGGTTCTGGGAACATGAATGGATAAGCGACGTTTCAGGCCTGGACCCTTCTTCAGACTGATTGTGGGAGGGGGAAAGCTGAAGGCAAGACAAAGCCAGGCAAGTGATAGGTGGATAAAGATGAGGGGGAAGTGGTTGGTCGGCAGATAGTTGGTTGCAAGATGCACACCCATTCTTCCATTTATCTGCTCATCTGCCAATCACAGCCCTATAGTTTAGAATCCTCCACCTTGGGGGAAAAGACTGAAACATTCATTGTATCCATTCCCGTCATGATCTTGTACATCTCAATGGGGTCACCTCTCACCCTCCTACACTTTAAAGGAAAATAGTCTGTACATCATCCGTTTTATTGATTTATATAAAACAAAACAAGTATTCTGTGACTTGTGCTTCATCAAATGTTGTTGGAAATAATTTTGCAACTTTCGCCTCACCACTGACCCTCAGATCAAGGGCCAAAATCACCAGATATGAAGACGATTTTGTACTTGAGTCATTTAAAGTTTTTTAAATCTTTCACACCATTGAATATTTTGGATGTTGATACCAAGGTGGGCTAAACTATCAAGAGTGTTTAATTGCCTTATGTACTGGCTACGGAACAATGAAATTCCTACCTGCTGTATCTTAACAGGCCCATTAATATAATGATATACAAATACAATCAATAATACAATAAAGTAATTACCAGTAACACAAGGTTGTCATCCATAATGATGCTAAGCTGAAGTCCATAGTGGGTTATAGTTGCTGAGGTAGGGTTGTGATATGTGTTGGCACCAATATAATAAACTCAGTGGAGTGCAGCCTTAATGGACACAATTTTGAGATGCATTGAAAAACATATATAGAGAGACACACTAAAAAAACTCTCACAAGGCCAAATTCCATTCTGATACTTGCCACAAGAAATTAAATATCCAGGTGCGACAAAGGTTCACCTGTATCTCCTCCAACCTCATCTACTGCATCCGCTGCTCTAGATGTCAGCTGATTTACATCGGGGAGACTAAGCGTAGGTTGGGCGATCGTTTCGCCGAACACCTCCGCTCAGTCCGCAATAACCTACCTGAACTCCCAGTGGCTCAGCACTTCAACTCCCCCTCCCATTCCCAATCCGACCTCTCTGTCCTGGGTCTCTTCCATTGCCAGAGTGAGCAACAGCAGAAATTGGAGGAACAGCACCTCATATTCCGTCTGGGGACCTTGCGTCCGGATGGCATTAACATTGAATTCTCCCAATTTTGCTAGCCCTTGCTGTCTCCTCCCCTTCCTTAACCCTCTAGCTGTCTCCTCCCACCCTCCCATCCGCCCGCCCTCGGGCTCCTCCTCCTCCTCCCCTTTTCCTTCCTTCTCCCCCCCACCCCCCATCAGTCTGAAGAAGGGTTTCGGTCCGAAACGTCGCCTATTTCCTTCGCTCCATAGATGCTGCTGCACCCGCTGAGTTTCTCCAGCAATTTTGTGTACCTTCGATCTTCCAGCATCTGCAGTTCCTTCTTGAACAAATTAAATATTTTGTTTGTCAAATGAAGAAATTGAGACTCTTTCCATTGAAAGACTAATCTTTCACATCTGTAAACATGGCCTGACGTGTTTTCTACAGTATTTGATGAAGAGAAAGGCTTGAATTGAATACCTTTATTTGTCATTCAGACCTTTCGGTCTGAACGAAATGCTGTTGCCTGCAGCCATACATGTAATAATAACAAAACACAATAAACACAAATTAACATCCACCACAGTGAGTTCACCAAACACCTCCTCACTGTGATGGAGGCAAAAGTCTTAGAGTTACTGTCTCTTCCCTCCTCTTCTCCCTCTGCGCCGAGGCGATACCCCACCGGGCGATGGCGGCCCGGGGGGTGGTCGAAGCTGCCCGCAGCTGTTGCAACGGGTGCTCCGGAAAACAGGCACCAGCCAGTGACCTGCGAGCTCCCGACATTGTCCTCCACCGGCCCGCGGCCGAGCCCAGGATCCAGGTCGCCGCCGCCTCAGCCGCCGTAGCACCGTCTCCGCTCCGCACCGGGCCGCCCACAAGGCAGCGTCTCAGCCCCGCACCGGGCTGCTCACACGGGAGCACCTTCCAGCCGGTAGCCGTGCCGGCCGCACAGGAGTGTCTCAGCTCCGCACCAGGCCGCTCGCTCGGGAGCGCCTTCCAGCCAGTAGCCGTGCCGGCCGCACAGGAGTGTCTCAGCCCCGCACCGTTCGCCCTCACCGGAGCGCCGAGTCGTGCCGCTACCCGGACGTCGCCACAGCTCGAAGACGGCCAGCCTCGCGTTGGTGAGTCCTGGCTGGCTCTACCTCCGGACCCTCGAGGTCGGTCGCAGGTTGGAGGCCGCCAGCTCCGCCATTAGGCCTCAGCGCAGACGGGGGAAGAGAAGGGGGATACGACAAAAAGTCGCATTCCCCCGAAGGGAGAGACAGAAAGCTCTGTTTCACCCTCCCCCCACACACATAACACCACCTAATAACCAAAAAAATTACTAAACTAGACAAAAAAAAACGACATAAAAAGTAAAAACAGACAGACTGCAGGCGAGCCGCAGCTGTATCACAGCGCCGCCACTTCCACTTAAGGCATAGTTTGAGAGTTGTACAGCCTGTGGCAACCTGTAATTGATAACATGCTGTATATTCAACCTTTACATCTCAAGTCAGGTCGTCAAGTTTATTGTCACATGCACAAGTACAGTGAGATACAGGTACAATGAAAATCTTGCTTACAGCAGCATCACAGGCACATACAGTGCCCTCCATAATGATTTTTTTTCCTATTACAAATCTCAAATTGTGGAGTACAGAGGCAAATAAATGATGGGTCTTTGCCCAAAACATTATGGAGGGCACTGTAGACTCAGACAACACACAGAATATCAATTCTACATAAACCAAACAGTGAAAAGAAAAGAAATGCCATGAACAGAATAATAGTGCAAAATGCAATTCGAAAACACATCCTGATGGAGCAAGAGGCCCATGATGTTCTCAGTGTTCTGTTGTCGAGGTAGGATCAAGGTGGAGATTCTTGATGGTAGATGCCACCTTCTTGAAGCAGTGCCTCATGTCGATGCTTTTGATGGTGGGGAGAGCTGTGCCGTGATGGACCAGGCTGAGTCCACCACTCTCTGCAGCCACGTGCTCCTGTGCAGTACCAGGCCACAATGCAACCAGTCAGGATATTTTCTACAGTGTATCTGCAGAGGTTGGTGCAGTTTATTGGTGTTATACTTTTAAACTTGGTCTGGTGGTGCATGCATAAGGTATAACTTATTTTATTGCATATCACACAGTAACACTACAACATTAATAAATTGGTGAAGTAACATATTACCCTGGTTTTTATTTTAGCCATGATGGAAATAGTGTATGTCTACACTAAAATGCGTAGTGAATTTGGCCGGCAATGCAACTTTTCTGATCGGCCTGCAGAACTGCACGTTGACATTATTCCAGATCCAGCGTTAGCAGATCACTTCATAGAGAAAAATCCAGTCGATGTGACTGTCCAATTTTCATATGACATGTCGGAACATGAGGTAGGATTGAATGTTGTGGCATCTCTAACTGTTAAGTCCGTGTAGCATCCCTGATATTTCACTATGAAAACTGCCAGGGGCAGGCTAAAGACAAGTCACCAATTACTCCACATTCTCATTTTAGTTTCATTTAGTTTATTATCAAGTGTACCCAAGGTACAGTGAAAAGCTTTTTTGTTGACTAATACCCAGCCAGCGGAAAGACTATATGATTACAATCAAGCCGTCCACAGTGTGTAGATACAGGATAAAGGATAAAGGGAATAATGTTTAGTACAAGGTAAAGTCCCATTAAAGATAGTCCAAGGATCTTAATGAGGTAGACAGAAGGTCAGGACTACTCTCTAGTTGTTGATAGGATGGTTAAGTTCCCTGATAACAGCTGGGAAGAGAATGTCTCTGAATCTGGAGGTGTGCGTTTGCATTTGTTACTAGCTTGCTGTTCACATTCAGCAACCAGCGAATAAATGAAAATGCAAAATGAAAATGAAAATGCAGAGTGATTTGAGAATGTGGAGCAAGCACAGGGCTGTACCTGTAATTTCAGTCTAAACTGCATAATCTCATACATATTAACAACCTGCAGGCCATCTGGACAGCAACCTCTATTCAACTTCTTCCCAGGCCACAGACTTTCTGGAACCATCCATGTTGCATGGTCCTGCAGCTTTTTGCAAAAGATGTCAAACAGGTTTTACAGATCTTTTAAACAGGCATCCTCCATTTTCCCAAGTACCCAAAATTTCTGATATTAACATACCGATCCAGTGATTACACCGTGGGTTGATCAGATAATTTATGGAGATTAGGAGACAAGCAGTAAAATATTTTGATTCATGGTCAGCGTGGAATATGTGGGCCAAAGTTCCTATTTTGTATGCTCTTTCAATCAATCAATCAATTTTGGCTTTTTTTTACAGTTAAGTACTTTAAATTGCCTTAGAGGCACAACCATTTTCTTGCAGAAGGCATAATATAAATCAATCATTTGTAATTTATAGCTCAACAAATATATATTCTCAAGGTTTATTATCAAGTGTACCCAAGGTACAGTGAAAAGCTTTTTTGTTGACTAATACCCAGCCAGCGGAAAGACTTTAGTTCTGAGGAAAAAAACTAAATGATGAATTTGGAAAAAAGAGATTAGGACAGGATAAGCAAAGGCTTTTTCGTAAATTAAGGCCCATAAAAGAGGAGAGAGTTGGAGAGGTCATAAGTTCTAGGAGCAGAATTAGGCCATTCAGCCCATCAAGTCTTCTCTGCCATTCACTCATTGCTGATCTATCTTTCCCGCTCAACCCTATTCTCCTGCCTTCGCCCCATAACCCCTAACATCCTTACTAATGATGAATATCTGTCAATCTCCACCAATCTACTTCAATTTCTTTTGTCAGAGACCTGTTATCTCTTCTCTTGCCTCAACTATTTTTTGTTTTTATATCCAATTTCCTGAAACGCCAATACATAATTTGGTGGCAGCATTTATTGCTTGTTCCAATATTGTCTCTCTAATTACTTCAATAATACCTTGCATTGAACTTTGTTTTTCCAACATCTTAAAAGTAAAGAAGCCAAAGAGTGGCTTACGGTTTTGTGAGATTATGTCCTCCGCCACAAGATTATGTTGAAGATAAGGACGAGGTCTTTGTGAGAGCACCAGAAAACTAGACAACCAGTCAACAAAATAGAGAGAGTACAGAGGAGATTTACAAGAATGTTGCCTGGGTTTCAGCAACTAAGTTACAGAGAAAGGTTGAACAAGTTAGGGCTTTATTCTTTGGAGCGCAGAAGGTTAAGGGGGGACTTGATAGAGGTTTTTAAAATGATGAGAGGGATAGACAGAGTTGACGTGGAAAAGCTTTTCCCACTGAGAGTAGGGAAGATTCAAACAAGGGGACATGACTTGAGAATTAAGGGACTGAAGTTTAGGGGTAACATGAGGGGGAACTTCTTTACTCAGAGAGTGGTAGCTGTGTGGAATGAGCTTCCAGTGAAGGTGGTGGAGGCAGGTTCGTTTTTATCATTTAAAAATAAATTGGATAGTTATATGGATGGGAAAGGAATGGAGGGTTATGGTCTGAGCGCAGGTATATGGGACTAGGGGAGATTATGTGTTCGGCACGGACTAGAGGGGTCGAGATGGCCTGTTTCCGTGCTGTAATTGTTATATGGTTATATGGTTATATGGTAACTATCAATTCCTGGAGTTATGCTTTTACAAATTAAACGATTTGATGCTTTTGACTAACGCTCTTAAGTCTATTTTTCTGTCGGTTTTAAGGTAAACACAGAGCATATTTCAACAGAAATACGTGGGATTAACCACTTGGAGGGCGGCTGGCCAAAAGATATAAACCCAAATGATCTTGAACATACAATGCGTTACCGCAAGAAAGTGGAAAAGGATGAAAATTATATCTTCACACTCATGCAGCTGGGCAGTGTAAGTGATGCAAAAGAAGAGACATCAAATGCAAAATAGACCTTTCTTTGCTCTGTGAATAATTTAACACTGTTGTAACATTACTACCACAGAGCCAGCACACTAATTGGCTCCTATAACCAGTTTATGTGCTCAATATTTTGTAACACAATGTGGCTCATTTTTGAGATTGTTCTTTTACGTGTAGCCTTTAAATTCTTTCTTGCAAAGATATTGGAAGAGAGCAATCAACAATTATAATAATTACTTGGACAATTAATTGTACAGTTGGCAAACTAGTTGTCCTACTTAGGACTAGTTAGACTACAACCAGTAAGTTGACAACAAGAATAGAGACCGCTTGTAGAAACAAGTAACTGCAGATGTTGGTTTACAAACAAAAACTGCTGAAGTGACTCTACAGGTCAGGCAACATCTGTGGAGAATATAAACAGATGTTTTGTGTCGGGAACTTGCTTCAGATTCTACTAGGGACCGCCCATTCCAGTAATATGGAGTCCTGATGGAATTGCATCTGGAATATTGTGTCCCAGTGTGCTCTGCCAACCTCAGGAGGGATGCGCTGGCAATTAATGGGGTGCAAAGAAGGTTCACCATATTGATTTCTGGGGTCTGTTAGCCCTTGCTGTCTCCTCCCCTTCCTCAGCCCTCGGGTTGTCTCCTCCCATCCCCCAGCCCTCGGGCTCCTCCTCCTCCTTTTTCCTTCCTTCTCCCCGCCACCCCCTATCAGTCTGAAGAAGGGTTTCGGCCCGAAACGTTACCTATTTCCTTCACTCCATAGATGTTGCTGCACCCACTGAGTTTCTCCAGCATTTTTGTGTACCTTTGATTTCTGGGGTGACTGGTTTAACATATGAGAAAAGACCACTCCTGTCCCCTCGAGTTTAAAGCAATGAATGGTGATTTCATAGAACTGAACCATAATTGTTTCCATTGACTGGGGTACTAGTGGGGGGGTGGGGGAGGTGGGTGCAGGGTCGCGGTGTCAACATGAGAGGAGGTGTTTTTTCCAGTCAGTCAGCCAAAAGAAGGGTCTTTCCCCGAAACGCCACCCATTCCTTCTATCCATGGATGCTGTTGTCCCGCTGAGTTACTCCATCTTCAGGATTTTCATTTTGCTGGTTGTGAATATTTGAACTTATCTCCACAAGAGGGCAGTCCAGGCTCAGCTAATCAGGACATTGAGGAAAGAGATCAGTAGACATTTAGATGTTAAGGGGACCAAGAGATATTAGGAATGCAAGCAAGGAGCATTGAGGAAAAAACTCAGCCATGATCGCAGTAAATGACGGGGCTGACACTGGGCCAAGTGGCCTAATCCTGCTTCTATCCCCTGGGTTCTTATACTATTTGCAGTTGCTTGGATGAATGTGCTGACTTTGGGCCCCATATCTGAGGAAGGATGTGCTGGCTCTGGAGAGGGTCCAGAGGAGGTTTACAAGAATGATCGCAGGAATGAGTGGGTTAACATATAATGAACGTTTGACAGCACTGGGCCTCTACTCGCTGGAGTTTAGAAGAATGAAGGGGGACCTCATTGAAACTTGCCGAATAGTGAAAGGCCTGGATAAAATGGATGTGGAGAGGATGTTTCCACTAGTGGGAGAGTCTAGGACCAGAGGTCATAGCCTCAGAATTAAATGACGTTTCTTTAGGAAGGAGAAGAGGAGGGATTTATTTATCTCTATCTATTGCTCCCTCCTAACCCCCTTCTCATCATAACCCCTGACACCTGTACTAATCAAGAATCTATCTATCTGTGCCTTAAAAATATCCACTGACTTGGCCTCCACAACCTTCTGTGGCAAAGAATTCGACAGATTCACTACCCTCTGACTAAAGACATTTCTCCTTATCTCCTTTCCAGAAGAACATCCTTTAATTCTGAGTCTGACCTCTAGTCCTAGACTCTCCCACTAGTAGAAACATCCTCCCAACATCCACTCTATCCAAGCCTTCCACTATTCTGTATACATTGCCTCTGAATTATTGCTGGGTTTAAATCCTGGAAATCCCTAGCTAACAGCCGTAGGAGAGTACCTTCACCAGCAGAATTGCCAAATTTCAAGGGGTCTCAACACGATTGTCTCAAGGGCAATTAGAGAAAGCTATTTGCTTTTACATTATTCTATTACATGAAGATGAAGAATTCCTGCTACTGCAGATGCTGGTTTAAACCGAAGATAGACACAAATTGTTGGAGTAACTCAGCGGGGCAGGCAGCATCTCTGAAGAAAATGATAAATCTGAAGACGTCACCTGTCCATTTTTATGAACAATCCATTCGATTGTTTTTGACATCACTGTTGGCTGCCAGCTGAATGTTTTAATTAAGACCACAGAGACGGTTTTTGAAACTTTAAACAGGCAGTCATAATATATCCAATAGAAGTGCTTGGTTATAGACTAATGGCTGGCAGTCCTGTCCCTTAACCTTTGAGAAAGTAAGGGGGGGTTTGAGTATTACCTTCAGTACTAGTTGTCCAAGAATTAAATGTGAGGTACGTCAAATATTGTCCAGCTCTGTATTCCTTCTTGTTTTGCAGTTAATGGAGCACTGTATTAAACAAAACAATGCGATCAATATTTATGAACAGTACTTTGAAGATAAAGAGGAATCTATAGGAATAATTGATGAGCCTCCTAACGCAAAAACCATAAATGTTTTCAGGTATTGCTTTCTTTCAGCAGAATTCCGCAGACCTCTCATTGTATGATTTTCGCCAATACGCAAGTTTCTGAGAAATGAAAGTACATTTTCAAAAAGGATTCATGGAGCTTATCCATAACTCTGGTATTCTGAATCTAAAGGAAAAAAAATCAAGGCTTTTATTCAACCACGATGTAATCATCGACTGTCACAGCGTGACACTGGAGTTTCATTGTTTCATTATTTACTGACTGGGCATTTACGCACAAGAGCGGACAGTCATATCATCAGTGGATGTCCCTTGTTGCCCAGTAGAGTCATAGAGTGATACAGTGTGGAAACAGGCCCTTCGGCCCAACTTGCCCACACAGGCCAACAATGTCCCAGCTACACTAGTCCCACTTGCCTGCGCTTGGTCCATATCCCTCCAAACCTGTCCTATCCATGTACCTGTCTAACTGTTTCTTAAACGATGGGATAGTCCCAGCCTCAACTACCTCCTCTGGCAGCTTGTTCCATACACCCACCACCCTTTGTGTGAAAAAGTTACCCCTCGGATTCCTATTAAATCTTTTCTTCTTCACCTTGAACCTATGTCCTCTGGTCCTCGATTCCCCAACTCTGGCAAAAGACTCTACCCGATCTATTCCTCTCATGATTTTGTATACCTCTATAAGATCTCCCCTCATCCTCCTGCACTCCATGGAATAGAGACCCAGCCTACTCAACCTCTCCCATTAGCTCACGCCCTCTAGTCCTTGCAACATCCTCATAAATCCTTTTTGCACCCTTTCAAGCTTGACAATATGTTTCCTATAACATGGTGCCCAGAACTGAACACAATATTCTAAATGCGGTCTCACCAACGTCTTATACAACTGTAACATGACCTCCCAACCTCTCTACTCAATACTCTGAATGATGAAGGCCAAAGTGCCAAAAGCCTTTTTGACCACCTTATCTACCTACAACTCAAACCTTCAAAGAGCCATGCACCTGTACTCCTAGATCTCTCTGCTCTACAACACTACCCAGAGGCCTACCATTTATTGTGTAGGCCCTTGTTCAACGTCCCAAACTGCAACAACTCACACTGCTCTGTATTAAATTATATCAAATATTCCTTCGCCTCCCTGGCCAATCGATCCAGATCCTGCTGTAATCTTTCACAACCATCTTCACTATCTGCAAAACCTCTAACTTTTGTATCTTGCCCTGTATGTTCTCATCCAAATCATTGATGTAGATGACAAACAGTAACGGGCCCAGCACCGAACCCTGAGGCACACCACTAGTCACAGGTATCCAATCTGTGAAGCAGCCTTCCACCATTCCCCTCTGGTTCCTTCCATGGAGCCAATTTGCTATCTATTCAGCTATGTCTCCTTGGGTCCCATGCGATCTAACCTTCCAGAGCAGCCTACGAAGGAGAACCTTGTCGAACGCCTTACTAAAGTCCATGTACACAACATCTACAACTCTGCCCTCTTTAACCTTTTTGGTCACATCTTCAAAAAAAATCAATCAGATTTGTGAGACATGACCTCCCACGTTCAAAACCATGCTGACTATCCTTAATCAGCCCTTGCCCATCCAAATGCCTGTATATCTTATCCCTCAGAATACTCTCCAGTAACTTACCAACTACAGATGTTAAGCTCAACGGCCTATAGTTCCCAGCATATTCCCTGCAGCCCTTCTTGAAAAGAGGCACAACATTTGCCACCCTCCAGTCTTCCGGCACCTCTCCTGTATTTAAGGACGACATAAATTTCAACCAGGGCTCACGCAATTTCCTCTCTAGTTTCCCACAACGTCCTTGGATATATCAGATCAAGTCCTAGAGATTTGTCTACCTTCAAACATGACAGTACTTCAGTACTTCTTCGACAGTAACCCCGACTGCTCTCAAGACACTTCCAGTGACTGCTCCAGTTTCCTCCGTCCTACTGTCTTTCTCCTCAGTAAATACAGAGGAGATATACTCATTTTGGACATTGCCCTTCTCCTGTGGCTCCACACAGAGGTGACTACTATGATTCCTGTGAGGTCCCACTCTCTCTCTAGTTACCCTTTTCACCTTTATGTTTTTTATAAAATCTTTTGCGATTGTCCTTACTACTACCTGCCAGAGCTATCTCCTGGCCCCCTTTTGCTCTTTTGATTTCCTTTTTTTAGTTTACTCCTTAGTTCCCGCAACTCCTCCATGGATGCACTTGATCCCAGCTGCCTATACATGTCCCATGCATCCTTCTTGTTTGTGACTAACGTCTCAATTTCCCTCATCAACCAAGCTTCCTTACGTTTGCCTGCTTTGCCCATCACTTTAATGGGGACGTACACATCCTGAGCCTTCTTCGGTACACTTTTATAAACATCCCACTTGGCCGATGTTCCCTTCCCCTCTCATAACCTGCTCCAGTCAACTTGAGCAAGACCTTCTCTCATACCCTCAAAGTTGGACACCTCCAGTTGAACATTTTAACACGTGGACTCTCTCCGTCCCTATCCATAACTATCTTAAACCTAATCGAACTGTGGTCATTGGTCCCACAAGGTTCCTCCACACACACTTCATCACTCCCAATTTCCCAATACCAGATCCAGTGTTGCCTTCTCAAGTGTGGGGGCCTCCACATACTGCTTAAAAAAACCATCCTGAACACTTTTGAGGAATTGCACCCCATCTAAACACTTCACACTATGATTTTCCGAGTCTATATTGGGAGTTAAAATCCCCTACTATAACATCTTATTTGACCTGCAGCTGTCTGCAATCTCCTGGCACATTCGTTCTTCTAATTTCCATTGACTATTTGGGGATCTAGTACACCCCCAACAAGGTGATCATCCCTTTTTTGTTCCTCAGCTCCACCCATCCAGTTTAAATTCCATTTGGAATATTTTGGAGGACCAAGAAACCAAGAACCATATAGCCTCACTAGACGAACCATCCATAATGTCACATCTGCACCTCTGAACATAGCCATGACATCCTCCTTAACCAATAATGCAATAATGCAACCCCCCCCCCCTCCTCTTTTTCCCTCACACCTGTCTCTCCTGAAGCTCCTCTACCCCGGACCATTGAGCTGCCAGTCCTGCCTCTCCCTTAACCAGGTTTCAGTCATGGCTATAACGTCCCAGTCGCTCGTACCTATCCATGCCCTAAGCTCATCTGCCTTGCCCATCAGCCCCGTTGCATTAAAATACGTGCAGTTTAAACCAACCCTCCTTCCTTGCTCTCCGCCTTTTACTTGTGTATTCTGTCCACTTACCTTTCCCATACTACCCTCCATGCCAACTTCTAGCCTCTCACGTGCCTCTGTCCTGCACGAGATCCCACTCCCCTGTCAATCTAGTTTAAACCCTCTCTGTTTGCCCGGTGGTTCAAACATGGCACAAGTAAGTGAAGGTATAATGACTGCCGCATGGATGTCTGGCCGATGTTGTAATTCATCGCCTGGTGTTATACATCACTGGGCCGAGAGGGTGGAATCCATTTCATTCCGAAACAGGACAGAGTTCAAATGCATTGCCCATAGTGTGATGCATGGCAGTCTGCACTAAAGATGTTACATGCTCACTTTGAGATGACTTTGGTTAGATGACTGCATGGGTAATAGTGGATAGCAAACTGCATGTTGTGCCATTCTCCAGCTCCAGGCCGAAAGGAAAAGTCATGATTGTATGGAAACAAGGAACTGCAGATACTAGTTAATACAGAAAAGGACGCAAAGTGCTGAAGTAACTCAGCTGGTCAAGCAGCATCTCTGGAGAACATGGATAGATGATATTTTGGGTCGAGACCTTTCTTCAGGAGTCTTAAGAAAGGTTCTCACCCAAAACGTCCATGTTCTCTAGAGATGCTGCCTGACCCGCTGAGTTACTCCAGCACTTTGCGTCCTTTTGTCGCTATTGTGGTTGATTTGAAGATTTCTGGCAATGGGGTTCTTAGCTAATCTGGAATTATCTTTGGGACAGCAATGGAAGATTCTTACTGAGTGCAAATATCAAACTCACTGTTACTCACTGAGATCCACGTGGGAAATGTCTTCTGCATCACCCCGGGCAGATGCTGCTCATTGAGAAGTCGTCACTTGCCCCACATCTTAAACACACTTGTTTTCCTGCTATGCTGTTCTGTGGGGAATGATTACCAATACACTTGAGGCTGGGAACAATTGTTTTTGCAAGCAGCACCCAAGATCAGGATCGAACCCAGGTCTTTGCTGCTGCACTACGCCACTGTACCACCCTTGACACAAAGTGCTAGAAGTTGATGATTATATTATCATTTTATATACTTTTATCAGGTCCCCCTACAACCTCCAGCATTCCAGAGAAAACAATCC
The DNA here is from genome assembly GCF_010909765.2 of Amblyraja radiata. Lineage (NCBI taxonomy): Eukaryota > Metazoa > Chordata > Chondrichthyes > Rajiformes > Rajidae > Amblyraja > Amblyraja radiata. The sequence goes on from NC_045981.1 coordinate 28,282,726, forward strand.
AAGTCTGTCCGACCACTCCCTGTAGCTAATATCCCCTAATCCAGGGTTCATTCTGGTATAGGAAAAAGTCTAGTAAATGAAGAAGAAATATCCAAAGATGGGTCCCAACCCGAAATGTCACACATCCTTTTTCTCCAGAGGTGCTGCCTGACCCGCTGAGTTACACCAGCACTTTGTGTCTATCATTCTGGTAAACCTCTACTGCACCCTCTCAAAAGCCTCCACATCCTTCCTGTAATGGGGTGACCAGAACTGCACGCAATAGTGCAAATGGGGCCTATCCAATGTCCTATAAACCTGCATCATGACTTCCTGACTCTTGAACTAATGTCCTGACCAATGAAAGCAACGATAGCATTTGCCTTCTTCATCACTCTATCAACTTGTGTTGCCAATTTCAGGGAGTTACGGACTTGGACCTCCAAGATCCTAATAGTGAGGCATTCCTTCATAATGCCAAACAATCTCAATGATGTGAAGTTAAAATACATTGTCTGCTGAAATGCAGAGCTCTAGAATTGTAACACAGTTGTCAGGTCCTTCACAGAAGTTAATTAATGTCCTAAACTGCTTCTTCTGCACACATCTGCCTTATGGTCAGTGAACACACCTTTTCACTAAACGCTTTCGGCATAATTTTAGCTCCACAAGTACGAATATCCATGTTATAGATGACAATTTTATAACTCCAAGGATAAAAAAAGAGGCAAAAATTCAAATTGTAAGTATTTTTGGTGGTAACTAAGTTGTGGGAAAATGAATTTATGTGCAGAAACTCAACAGATAAACATGTTTATGATTAGTTGTTTTAATTATTTTTGCAGCATTTAATTCAGAGAATTATGATTTTCACGTGGATTAGCCTGCAAACAAACTGGTACTGAAATAGATTTTGTTCAAGAATTTGTATAATGAATTCTTTCACCTTTATTGTTTCTCGTTAGTGATCCTAACACCGTTAAACGGACGGTATCTCACCTCTCGTGGCACCCAGATCAAGGGAGGAAACTGGCAATTTCCTACTGCTGCTTGGAGTTTCAAAAAGTTTCCATTGATACCAATACTGAATCGTACATCTGGGACATAGGTAACTCAATTGCCATTCATGTGAAGTGGAACTGTCATTGATGTAATTCTTTTTATGGAATACAATCTCATTGAAAGACTTTTAAACTTTACAGCAATATATCCATTTCACAATATAAATACTGAGAGCACCTGTGGCAGAGGGTTCTCTTAAACACATAGTCTAGTTCAGTTTATTATGGTCACGTGTACCAAGGTACAGTGAAAAGCTTGTTTGCGTGCTGTCCAGTCAAAGAAAAGACTGTGAATACAATCAAGTCTTCCCCAGCGCACAGACAAAGGGCACAACATTTAGGGCAAGATATAACAATGAAGTCCGATAAAGTCCGATTAAATGTAGTTCAGAGGTCTTCAGTCAGGTAGGTGGGAGGTCAGGACTGCATTCTAGCCCTTGCAACACATGCAAACTTGTCAGATGTTTACACGTGTATTATAATCCTTAAATCAAAAAGCCACAAATGGTTCACGTTTGTAAGATGTGAACTAAATCCACACGCAATGGAAATCTCTGGGATTAGGAATACAAATCTCAGGTATATCTACAGTAATTTAGCTACAACTTTGTATTAATTAAAAAAGCTTTAATAAAAAATGGCACAAAGTGCTGGAGTAACTCAGCGGGTCAGGCAGCATCCCTGGAATACATGGATAAGTGATGTTTCCAGTCGGGACACTTCTTCAGACTTTTATTAAAAACTTATCTATCCAGTCTCCTGTTTGAAAGAAAAACATCTGTGGTTATTGTAGGGAAACAGACATCCCAATCTGGGGCATGTCAACTTTGAAGAAGTAATTCCAATCTAAAATAAACGAATTGCACAAGATAGCCGGGCAGAAATGTTGAATGAAAAAGGAATTCTAAGAAGACTGTTTCAGTGAATCGTATAAAATGAAGCTTGAGTGAGTAGGAGCTGCTAGTCTGTTGTTAGTTTTGCTAATATTGGAAAGTAGAGATAAATGTACCCCAAACCAAGCTCCATTCATCCGTATACTTGGTCGGTTTTATATCAGAAATGTTTCGTGCTAACTAGTTGAAGCATTCATGTGGTTAAGTTGCAAAATTTACCTGAGTTTATAGATACCATGTATCATAGACATAGATAACCATATAACCATATAACAATTACAGCACGGAAACAGGCCATCTCGACCCGTCTAGTCCGTGCCGAACACGTATTCTCCCCTAGTCCCATATACCTGCGCTCAGACCATAACCCTCCATTCCTTTCCCGTCCATATAACTATCCAATTTATTTTTAAATGATAAAAACGAACCTGCCTCCACCACCTTCCCTGGAAGCTCATTCCACACAGCCACCACTCTCTGAGTAAAGAAGTTCCCCCTCATGTTACCCCTAAACTTCTGTCCTTTAATTCTCAAGTCATGTCCCCTTGTTTGAATCTTCCCTACTCTCAGTGGGAAAAGCTTATCCACGTCAACTCTGTCTATCCCTCTCATCATTTTAAAGACCTCTATCAAGTCCCCCCTTAACCTTCTGCGCTCCAAAGAATAAAGCCCTAACTTGTTCAACCTTTCTCTGTAACTTAGTTGCTGAAACCCAGGCAACATTCTAGTAAATCTCCTCTGTACTCTCTCTATTTTGTTGACATCCTTCCTATAATTAGGCGACCAAAATTGTACCCCATACTCCAGAATTGGCCTCACCAATGCCTTGTACAATTTTAACATTACATCCCAACTTCTATACTCAATGCTCTGATTTATAAAGGCCAGCACACCAAAAGCTTTCTTTACCACCCTATCTACATGAGATTCCACTTTCAGGGAACTGTGCACAGTTATTCCCAGATCCCTCTGTTCACCTGCATTCTTCAATTCCCTACCATTTACCATGTACGTCCTATTTTGATTTGTCCTGCCAAGATATAGCACCTCACACTTATCAGCATTAAACTCCATCTGCCATCTTTCAGTCCACTCTTTCAACTGGCATAAACCTCTCTGTAGACTTTGAAAATCTACTTCATTATCCACAACCCCACCTATCTTAGTATCATCTGCATACTTACTAATCCAATTTACCACACCATCATCCAGATCATTGATGTACATGACAAACAACAGTGGACCCAACACAGATCCCTGTGGCACCCCACTAGTCACTGGCCTCCAACCTGACAAACAACCATCCACCATTACTCTCTGGCATCTCCCATTCAGCCACTGTTGAATTCATCTTGCTACTCCACCATTAATACCCAACCATTGAACCTTCTTAACCAACCTTCCATGAGGAACCTTGTCAAAGGCCTTACTGAAGTCCATATATACAACATCCACTGCTTTACCCTCATCAATTTCCCGAGTAACCTCTTCAAAAAATTCAAGAAGATTAGTCAAACATGACATTCCAGGCACAAATCCATGTTGACTGTTCCTAATCAGACCCTGTTTATCCAGATGCTTATATATTATCTCTAAGTATCCTTTCCATTAATTTGCCCACCACTGACGTCAAACTAACAGGTCTATAATTGCTAGGTTTACTCTTAGACCCCTTTTTAAACAATGGAACAACATGCGCAGTATGCCAATCCTCCGGCACTATTCCCGTTTCTAATGACATTTGAAATATTTCTGTCATAGCCCCTGCTATTTCTACACTAACTTCCCTCAATGTCCTAGGGAATATCCTGTCCGGACCTGGAGACTTATCCACTTTTATATTTCTCAAAAGTGTCAGTACTTCCTCTTCTTTGAATCTCATAGTTTCCATAGCTACTCTACTTGTTTCCCTTACCTCACATAATTCAATATCCTTCTCCTTGGTGAATACCGAAGAAAAGAAATTGTTCAATATCTCCCCCATCTCTTTTGGCTCTGGAGATAGCTGTCCACTCTGACTCTCTAATGGACCAATTTTATCCCTCGTTATCCTTTTGCTATTAATATAGCTGTAGAAACCCTTTGGGTTTACTTTCACCTTGCCAAAGCAACCTCATATCTTCTTTTAGCTTTTCTAATTTCTTTCTTAAGATTCTTTTTACATTCTTTATACTCCTCAAGCACCTCATTTACTCCATACTGCCTATAATTATTGTAGATCTCCCTCTTTTTCCAAACCAAGTGTCCAATTTCCCTTGAAAACCATGGCTCTTTCCGATTTTTACTATTTCCTTGCAACCGAACAGGGACATAAAGATTCTGTACTCTTAAAATTTCACCTTTAAATGTACTCCATTTCTCTTCCACATCTTTCCCATAAAACAAAATGTCCCAATTTACTCCTTTTAAATCCTTTCGCATCTCCTCAAAGTTAGCCTTTCTCCAATCAAAAATCACAACCCTAGGTCCGGTTCTGACCCTCTCCATAATTATATTGAAACTAATGGTATTGTGATCACTGGTCCCGAACTGTTCCCCAACGCATACCTCCGCCACCTGACCCGTCTCATTTCCTAACAGGAGGTCCAGCACCGCTCTTTCTCTAGTAGGTACTTCTATGTATTGCTGCAAAAAACTATCCTGCACACATTTTACAAACTCCAACCAATCCAGCCCATTTACAGAATGTGTTTCCCAGTCTATGTGTGGAAAATTGAAATCTCCCACAATCACTACCTTGTGCTTACTACTAATATCTGCAATCTCCTTACATATTTGCTCTATACACTGTATTTGGCCCGTTTGTAATCATGTATTGTCTTTCTGCTGACTGGTTAGCACACAACAAAAGCTTTTCACACGTGACAATAAACTAAACTGAACTGAACTGAATGAGTTGCTCACAGGGCATGTTTCAGCTGATCACATCGCTGACAACAGTTAGTCTGTAAAACGCTATTCGCAACTTGTCCTTTTAGGTTGTTATCTAAAATTGGAGAATTCAATTGTTCACTTAAACTTGCAGGACTTTACAGTTCCTTGTGTCTGACCTGTCATATATGTTGCCTTTTCATTGATTCACTTGCTTGGCAGTCTGTTATTGATTAACTTTGTGTATAAAATTCCAATATGGCATGAAAAAATAGAAAAAGGGGAAGGTAATCCAGTCCTTGAGCCTGCTTCAAATTTCAATATGATTGTGGCTTACCCTATATTTCAATATTTCACTCTCCTATACTCTTGATGCCTCTTGTGCCTAGAAAGTTATTAATTGCATAAAGTGGAATTGCCAAAATAAAAGTCACATTTAGAATGAACAGCAAGGTATAAAAAAAAATATGGTCCACAACTTGCCACCCTGCACACAAGAATTGTGTCATTTGTGTATCATTGATATACCTACAACAAAGAGTTGGATGAACTCAATAGGTCAGGCAGATTCAATGAAAGTAATGGACAGATTAGTTTCAGTTTAGTTTAAAGATACAGCACGGAAGCAGGCCCTTCGGCCCACCGAGTCGGCGCCGACCAGCACGATCCTACATACTAGGGACAATTTGCAATTTTTAATCAGTGCCAATTTACCTACAAACCTGCATGTCCTTGGAGTGTGAAAGGAAACTGGAGCACCTGGAGAAAATCTATGCGGTCGCAGGGAGAATGTGCAAACTCTGTACAAACAACACCTGTAGTCAGGATCAAACCCAGGTCTCTGGCGCTGTAAGGCAGCAACTCTACCACTGCACCACCCTGTATAATCCCTGGCATTCTAGGTCAGGACCCTTCTTCAGACTGATATACCTATACCATTTCTATCTGTTTGCCTATTTTAGTTTCCGAATACGGACATTGTGAAAAGCAGGAAACTTGCTCCCAGGGATTTATCTTTGCTGTTCTGTAATTTTTCTTTAATGTATATGTAAGTATAGCTTAATGTGATGCACATATTATTTTTTGTTTCATACTGCATGCAGATATCCAGACATTTACTCCTTGAAAATAAATCTGAATAAAACATGTTGTTTAGTTTAGAGATTCAGCATGGAAACAGGCCCTTCGGCCCACCGAGTCCATGCAGACCATCAAACAACCATTCACATTAGTTCTATGTTATCCCACATCTACTCTACACAATAGCGACTATTTACAGAGGCCAATTAACCTACACACCCACATGTCTTTGGGATGTGGAAGGAAACCGGAGCACCCGGAGGAAACCCACGTGGTCACGATGAGAACATGCGAACCCCACACAGACAGCATTTGAGGTCAGGATTGAACCCGGGTCTCTGGCGCTGTGAGGCAGCAGCTCTACCAACAATACCATTGTGCCATTCTACACGTACTTATGTAAAATTCTGCAATTTACCTGAAAAATGTATGACCATGTGCTCTCATCAAATAAAGGGAATGTCGCATTATAGTTCTATGATCAATTCTAATATTCATCTTTTTCTTCCACAGAAAATCCAAATAAGCACGACCTAGCAATAAAACCAGCGAGTCCTCTTATTTGTCTGGAGTATAACCCCAAAGATTCACACATTCTGGCTGGAGGCTGTTACAGTGGGCAGATTGGTTAGTACATGAGTTCTGCTGCAAACCTCCAATATTGATATTTCAACAATTTGTTATAAATTAAGTGATTTGTCAATTTTACAAATTAAGTTTCTGTTCACATCTAGAAATTCAAAATAATTTGAGCCAATTTGCATTGATTGTGCAGATATCTGACATAATGGAATGGCCGGGTCAAGTATCTGTGTATACACTTGTGTTTAAATATTTGTAGCATTACATGAACTAGCAAGAGCTTGTGTTCCTAAAAGAACAAACTTCTTCTTAATTGCGTTAGAGTTATAAAAACAAGGAATAGAAGTAGCCAAAGGTGACCAGGAATATACAGACATAATTGCTAAGAATGCAATGATCAAAGTAAGCCAAGATATGGTAGGAACCAATCCAGAGTTTAGAAGAATAAAAAATCATCTAATTGAAACTTTAAAAGTATTCGGAGGGTTCAATTGTTGGTGAATTTCTGTTTCCCTAACTCAGAAGCCTAGAACTGAAGCTGGGAATTATACTCGTGAGGTAAAATAATGAGATGAGAATAAATTTCTTCACTCATTGAATCTTTGGAATCCAGAAATCTGGGATTGGTCAAGGAATGTAGGGGTCAGGTAGGTTAGCGGAATCAACAGCAACATTTAGCTGTAATCATACTGAATAGTCAAACAGGTATTGATATGTTATTGTCATGTGTACTGAGATAAAGTGATTACGTTTGTTTTGCGCGCTATCCAGGCAAACCATATCAGACATGAGTAGTGCAAAAGTGCAAATCAACAAAGCATAGTTTATAGTGTTACAACTGCAGCGAAAGTACAGATAGAACAAAGTACAATGTTTGAGAAATGTATGGGCTACCTCTGTCCCTATTCCTTTTGTAGATTGGAATGGTCTCAATAAGTATGTCTATAAGATAAGAATTCTAAAGTAATTTGACTCAAAGTCATTCTCTTCATAGTAGCAACTTTGGAGATTGCAAACTATAGTTTGTCCCTAATTATATAACCATTATCATAATGTACTATGCGCATCAACAGTTTAAGATCACTCCATTTAGGAATGTAGAGATTACACAGCGGCGATTGTAAAACTAAACCATAAGTGATAAAATGAAAAACAGTCTGATGTGAGAACTTATTTTTCAAAAAAATTATATTTAGAGTAAATCAGTCAGAGTGCAAACACAAACGCAGTGCTGGAGAAGGTGAGTGGGTGATGTTTCACGTCGGGACCCTTCTTTAGACTCCAAATTTGAAGAAGTCTCGACCTGAAAAGTCACCTATCCACGCTGAGGTACTCCAGCACTTTGTGTCTTGTTTTGTAAACCAGCATCTGTAGTTCCTTGTTTCTACGGAGATCAGAAATGTTGAGTCATGAGTCATTTGGAATGGAAATAGTACATGAGTCACATGGAATTGAAATTGTACAAAATGGCTTGTCAATTCTGTTTTATCATTTATGTTTCAGAGTACTAGTTGTATGTGCACTGTTTTCACAGACAAACAAATCATTTTCACTGAGTACTGAGCAGGGCAGGGTAAAATATTGAGGAACTTTAACATTTTTATACAAAATGAGAATAACTGATCAAGTGGAAGGTTTCTTCACAAAACCAAAATAAAAATATCAATGAGCTCACCCCAACATGAAATTGTTAGTTCTGTTGCAAAGACTCTTATTTCCACTCTGTAGGGTACTGGGATACACGAAAGGGAGGCCAAGCAGTCGAAATGCCAGCAATTGAACTTGGACATCGAGATCCAGTATATAAAATCATTTGGTTACAGTCTAAAACAGGAACAGATTGCTTTTCTACTTCTACCGATGGACAGGTAAGTCCTTAATAACATGTTTCCTATAGCAAGTGACCAAAACTGGACACAATACTCCAAGTGCGGCCTCACTAATGTCTGTACAACTTTAACATAACGTCCTGACTTCTATACTCGGTTCTCTGACTGATGAAGGCCAGCACGCCAAAATGCCTTCTTCACTAGCCTGTCTACCTTCATGGCAGAAATCACGTGACTTCTCAGCCAAATATGAAAGTTGCAGGTGCAATTAGAAATGGAGTAGCCCAACTCCACATCTGTCCAGATGTGTCCTGGTCAACATTTATTCTGCGACTTACACCATCCAAAACAGCGATCACTTCTTTATCCCATTGATGTATATAGACTGGCTGGCATCTTTCTGTCCGTTAGAATAGAAAGTACATTTCGTGGGGGGGGGGGGGGGGGGCATGGTGGCGCATCGGTAGAGTTGCTGCCTTATTGTGCCAGAGACCTTGGTTCGATCCTGACTGCGGGTGCTGTTGGTACAGAGTTTGTACGTTCTCCCCGTGTGGGTTTTCTCTGGGTGTTCCTGTCTCCTCCGCACAGTCCAAACGTGCACAGATTTGTAGATTAATTGGCCTGGGTAAAATTGTAAATTGTCCCTAGTTTGTAGGATAGTGCTAGTGTATGAGGTGATCATTGGTCAGTACAGACTCAGTGGGGTGAAGGGCCTGCTTCTGCGCTGTGTCTCTAAAAAAATAAAAATTGCTTTATCAGCTGTGAAACAATTCGGATTGAGATCTATCTGTGCAATGTCTCTCTTTAAATGCACATTTTATTTGGTTTACTATTATTGTCACGTGTAACGAGATCTGGTGCCAAAATTTGTTTGCGTGCTATCTAGTCAAATTATATCATACATGTGCACAATTTAGCCATTCACAAGTACTACAGGCAGTGCAAAGAGAAAAATATCAAGAATGCAGAATATAATGTTACAGTGTTATAGTAGGTATGTTACAAAACTTACCTTCAGCGGCGCTGCAGTTCTGTCACTGGCCGTGTGCACGACTTTGGCGCCTTTGAGGGGGGAGGGGGGGGGGTTAAAATGCTGTTTTCTACCGCCTGTCCTGGATTATATTTTCTCGGGGAGCTAGTTAACGCTGAAGATTTGTTCCGACTGCCATTCTGTGAAAAAAAAAATTTTTAATCATTGGGCCATTTCAGCGCTGGAGTAAACTAAAAAGCCGCTTCTAATGCCGTGAACGCCGACAACGGGGACGGATTTCAGGTACCGGACAGCGAAAGGAAAGCCGTTTATTTTACATATAAACGTGCTTCTTAGGATGACCTTAATCCACATTTTACGTTGCGAAACGGTGATTTGGCCCCATACGATCCGGCAGTGTTTTCCCTGCCGATATGGGGTTTAAATTCACCACAACCCCAACGTTCCAAACGATCGTGTTCCACAAAATCTCACTCTCAAGATGATTAAAATGGCCATTAATTTACAGGAATTAAACACTGAATTCCTTCCATTTGGCCTATAAATTCATGACAATGAGATTTAAAAATCATGTTATATTGTGAATTCTTGTGTGAATGTTATTTGGACACTTAGGCTATTTAAAAATGTTAATCTTTTCTTAAGAAATGGATAGATGTTTATATCTAGTAATTGAATTTTGTAATTTGCTACAATTGGATAACTAACTAATTATATGCTTTAATTTCAGGTAATCTAAGTAAGATTGTTTCATATTTGTTTCAGAATGCTTCAATCTATAATAACTGAAAATTTCATTCAGTTCTCTTAATTATTAAGAAAGTTATGGGCTTTTGACTGTCCTCGATCACAGCTTTTGTATTAAGTCAATGGAAAAGCAATAGGGAACAAGATGCTAATTTCCGAGTATGAAAATGGCCATAATTTTTTTAATACTGAAGATATGAAAGTGAATTAGGTGTCAAATTAAACTTCTTTTTATGCTTTATCTGATGGGATAAATTGCAGACTTGATTTTTTTAATCTAAAAATTTTGTAACATTGCTAGTTATAGCATTACAATTACAATTAGAAAAAGACCAAGGTCTGCAGTGAGGTAGGTTGGGAGATGCACTGCACTCTAGCTTATGGGAGGACCATTCAGTAGTCTGATAACATCAGGGGAAGAAGCTGTTCCTGAATCTTGCTGTAAAGCTTTTGTGTCTCCTGCCCGATGGAGGCAGGGAGAAGAGGGAATGACTGGGGAGCAAAAGCTCCTTGATTGTCCATCTACTCTTCCCAAGGCAGTGTGAAGAGTAGATGGAGTCAAAGGTGAGGAGTCTGGTCTGTGTGATGCACTTGGCCACATCTATAACTCTCGGAAATGTCTTAGTCATGAACAGAGCTGTTGCCAAACCAAGCTGTGTTGCATACCGACATGATGCTATCTTCGGTGCACCTGCAGAAGTTGGTAAAAGTTGTTGGAGATGTGCTGAATCTCCTCAGTCCTCTGGAGTAGATGCATTGGATTGCTTTCTTAGCTTCAGTGTAGTTGGTCCAGGATAAATTGTTGGTGATATGTAAACCTAAGAACTTGAAACTCTCAATCATCTCTATTTCAGCACCATTAATGCTGTTTAGGCCATGTACTGCACTTTCTTCCTGAAACCAATAACAAGCACCTTTGCCTTGCTGACATTGTCGAGAGGTTGTTGTGACACCATGTTACAAAGTTCTTTATCTCCTTTTTGTACTCTGTCTAGTCATTGTCCGAGATCCGGTCCACCATGGTGCTTGCTCTCAGTTGCTCTCACTTGTAAATGGAATTTGAACAGAATTTAGCTGCATAGTCATGAGTGTGTGGGTAGCCTAGTCGGGAGCTAAAATGTACCTTTACTAAACTAATAATGTTGAGAATAATCGTAGAGGATCCTTAGTCACCTATCCTTACTGATTGTGGTCTGTGGGTCAGATAATCAAGGATCTAGTTGCAGAGATGGATATGCATTCCTAGGTCCAGGAGTTTTGAGATGAGTTTGGATGTGACTATGGTGTTGAAGATGGAGCTGTAGTAAATTAATAGGAATATAATGTAGGAGTCCTTGATGTGTAGCTGGTCCAGAGATCATTTTAGGGCCAGGGAGATGGCATCTGCTATGGACCTGTTAAGATGGTAAGCTGTGGATCAAGGCTGGCTGGGAGGCTGGAGGTAATGTGTGCCATCACCAGCTTTTCCAACCACATCATGAGGGCCACTGGACGTAAGTCAATAAGGGATCATACCTTGCTACCTTGCTTTACTTTGGCACCAGGATGATAGTGATCTTCTCGCTACAAGATAGCTATTGTGACAAAATGTAGTTCTCAAATCATGACTGATATTTAAAGCTACTATTTAAACCTGCCAATGGAAAGAACCTTTTTGTTACAGTACGGTTTATGCCTTTAGGTACTGTGGTGGGATATCCGTAAAATGACTGAACCAGTGGAAAGACTCATCCTGGATGTGACAAAAAAAGATAATCCAGATATTGCGTATGGAGGCGTCTCTCTGGAGTTTGAAACCACAATGGTAATTAGTAACTTACCGCATAGATATTTTGACATAAGACATCGGAACAGAATTAGGCCATTCAGCCCATCAAATCTATTCCACCATTCAATCATGGCTGATCTATTTTCCTCTCAACCCCATTCTCCTGCCTTCTTCCTTAACCCTTGATTTCCCCCTACTAGTCAAGAACCGATCAATCTCTGCTTTAAAAATTCCCAATGACGACCTCCACAGCCATCTGTGGCAATGAATTCCACAGATTCACCACCCTCTGGCTAAAGACATTCCTGCTCATTCCCATTATGAATGTCCATCCTTTTATACTGAGGCTGTGCCCTCTGGTCCTAGACTCTCCCACTACTGGAACATACTGTATTTATAGCAAGACATATATATATTTATATAGCAATGAAGGAAATATGGTGGTCATTCTGAGTGAAAATTTGGAATGCTGAAATAAAACCTAAAGCTTTGAGAAGGTAGCAGAGGGAAAGAAAGTGATTGGGTTCCTGGATGGACATCATGAATTGCTTTTGTGATGTTACTTTAGCAGGCTTGCTTTAACAGCTTGTTTTGCCTACCTGGCGAATGATGTTTAACACTGGAGGACTCAGAAAATAAAATAATATAAAATCCTTTTTCAGGCCTACCCTAAGTCTGGAGATGATGTAATGTCACCTGTTCATTTCCTCCACAGATGATGCCTGACCTGCTGACCTCTTCTGGCATTTATTCTTTTGTTCAAGATTCCCACTTCTGCAGTTCTTTGTGTCTCCAATCATTTGTCCTCTTTTCAAGCTGTGGACATGATTGACTGAAGCGATTGTGTGGGAGAAATGAACAAATACAAACAATCAAAATATCAAATTTGCAAGGCAGGAGATGGATGGGAAAATGCACATTTTGTTTTAACTTTTGGAAATACTCTCTATTTCAAACACAGTTTATGCAGATACTTTGGTGTGATGGAGGAATATCAGAACTGTCTGATTTATGCTCTAATTTATTATGTATCGTTTTCTTAAATCTGACTGGGAGAAAGATAGTTAAAACTATTTGGTCATATTGTTCAGTCTGTCTGACATTGAATGAAAACATTTATCTGGAATCTGAAATGGGGAATGGTTTGATTTGAGGAGCTCTTTGGTTTGCTAACATGGAGCATTTGCACGTGGGAAATCGTTTCGATATTTTCAATGGTTAAAAGTTATAACGCAATTTGCAAGAGAGTGAAACTCAGCTAATAAACAAAAGCACATGGTTTACAATTAATTTGTAATTGAATTTGATTATTGAGGGACTAAATTTCCATTTTGCTGTTCTGCTCAACGAAATAATCTGTATTGGTGGAAACCAATATTCAAAATCCTGCTGTATGATTATTGTATTTTTATGCTTATTTTGAATCTTCAACATTAATTAAAATCACATACTTAATGGTCTCTGAATTGTTTTCTGTAATTGTGCTTTGTGCATGTAGCCAACCAAGTTTATGGTGGGGACTGAACAAGGTGCGGTGATATTGGGGAATCGAAAGGGAAAATCGCCCGCCGAGAAGATAGTGGCCTCCTTCACTGGTCATCATGGTCCTGTCTATGCAGTGCAGAGAAATCCTTTCTACACAAAGAACTTCCTGACCATAGGGGACTGGACGGCCAGAATCTGGTCTGAGGATATCAGGGACTCCTCCATCATCTGGACTAAGTAAGTAAAATGCTTATTATGGAATAAAAGTAAAATATAAATTAAAAATACACCCTTCTCAATGGCATTTGCACCTGGGAGGCGCAGGAGGCAGAGGGGTGATCTTTTAGAGGTGTATAAAATCATAGATATTGTAGATAGATATGGTAAATGCAAAGTACTTACCCAGTCCAGGTTAGGGAAATCAAAACCATAGATTTAATGTGAGGGGAAAGATTTAATAGGAACCAGAGGGGCAACTCTTTCACAGTGGGTAAATGGAACGAGCTGTCAGATGAGGTAGTTGAGGCAGGAACTGTAACAACATTTAAAATACAATTTGGACAAGTACATGGATAGGAAAGGTGTCGAGGGATATAGGCCAAACACAGGCAGGTGGGGACTGGTGTAAATGGGGCACCTTGGTTATCAAGGACAAGTTGGACTGCACAACCTATTTCTGTGCTGAATGACGCCATGACTGTGTCACAAATACATTGTTATTTTCATAATGTATAATATGAATTTTAAAATAATAATAGTGATGTACTTGCTGTAATAGTAAATGTGAAATCTGAATGAATCTGTCGAGCTGTGGCTCATGGGAATTTCGCACTGAGCCATGAATCCCTCATCTGTACAAAAGGATCTACTGATATTGGAAATGTTTAAAACTTTAGTGCCTTTTGTTGTGCGTTATTTAACCTCTCAGGGTTTCAAGGTTTATTCTCTTATTTAATCATTGTCATAGTTTAGTTTATTTATTGGCACAATTACAGATATGCAGTGAAAAGCTTGTTCTGCATGCTATACAGTCAAATCATACCATGCATGAGTACAATACAGTGTATCCTCTTCTGGAACTGCATGCAGAGAGGTGCCGCCAATATTCTGCTGCCATCTTACATCTTGCAAGTCTCTGAAAACTCCGATCTTGGATAAAGGAGATGTGCGATTTCCTATGTAACCATAGTAGAAAACTGAGTGAGTCCTTGGTTAACAGTATAGGCTGTGTTTACATTATTTTGTTGCGTTTTCTGCTGATCATTCAGCAAAGTTACACCTTGCTTGTGATACAGTGTTTGGGATATTTTACATCATTTTATTATCTATGCAAGTACAGCAATAAAAGATCCTCCTCAGCAACAAATACTTAGCTTTCACCTTCCTCTATAATGATGCAGGGAGGGGAGATTCACACGGGAGATCTTTGAGGTATAATTGAATTTTTATTTAGAAATTAATAGTTTATTAAAGCCGCACCACTCCATGCTAGAGTCTAGTCTTCCACTTATAACATTCCACATAATCAGTGTTGATCTATGATGTTTAATTGTGGCACTTAATATAATATTCTAGGATATTTTTCAGTTGAGCAAATAACCCACTTGACATAAAATGATGATATTACTTTTGGAATTTTAAATATTTGGTAATGATTTTTGATTGTGGAGTTTCAATTGAAGATTTTCTAATTTACTAAGAATATATGTTTTGTTATTAATTTGCTGGTATTTCGATCTTCCAGTCTGTTGTGTTGTGGGTGGATATGCCAAGTGTCTCACTGACTGAGATGAAAACAAATAATGGAGTGAGAAAAGTGTGTAGAAACAAGGAGCTGCAAATGCTGATGCAAATGCAAATGCAAAAAAAGACCCAACATGTTGCAGTAACTCAGTGAGTCAGGCAGTATGTCTGGAGAACATGGATTGGTGATGTTTCGGGTTGGGACCCTTCTTCAGACTGGAAAGTTTGGAGTTTTCTTTATTTTAATTTCAGCCTACAAATCCGTTGCTGTGGAAAACCTAACTATTTGATGTTGCTAGTGAACTGCTCGGACCGCCCTTTGGAGCAGAAATAGCTTTCATCACAAGGGACCAGGACTGTAGGACAGCAAATGTGCTTTTATTTAAGAGATGCTGCGGGGATAAGCCTGAGAAAAGTTGGAACCCTTCTTCAGTTATATAGTTAGGATGGGTTTGCATGAGAAATCATGTCTAACAAATTTGATTGAGTTATTTGAAGAGGTGATTGAGAATTGATGAGAGCTGGGCTGCAGACGTTGCCTGTGTGGACACGGTGGGCTGGCCTGGAAGGTTAGAGCGCATGGGATCCAAGGTGAGCTAGCAAGTTGAGTACAAAGTTGCCTGGATAGTAAGAGGCAGGGTGTGCAGTGAAGGTTGTTTATTTAAGAGGGATTTGCCACAGGGATTGGTGCTGGCTCTTTAGTTGTTTGTCATATATATGAATGATCTGGATGAGATTGTAGCTGACATGATTAGTAAGTTTGCAAATGACTAGTGGAGTTGGACAGGGTGGGTCTATTTTTCCTGGAGCAAAGGAGGCTGAGGGAGCATGATAGATTTATATAAAAATATGAGAATTTCAATAGACATTTGGACAGATCTACGGATAAAAAGGGTTTAGATGGATATGTACCGAATGCAGGCAAATGGGACTAGCCCAGAATGCCAACTTGGTTGGCATGGACAAGGTGGGCTGAATTACCTGTTTCTGTGCTGTTTAGTTCTACGGCGGTTTTAAGGAAAGATTGTGAAGCAGCAAGAATACAACAGTCTACTAATGGGCCTGTCCCACTTTGGTGATTTTTTTGGCGACTGTCATAGTCGTAGCAGGTCGCCGATAAAACGGCGACTGGACCCCCCTACGACTATGTTTGCAACAACCTACCACCTAGTTGACGTCAAGCTGCGGCAAGCTATCGACAACCACCGACCCATTAGGACGTCTACGTACGACCACACCTACGAGAACCTACGTCCACCCACGACAAGCGACGACAAGCTACGACCCTGTCGGCGACACTGAAGCCAACTTAAGACAATTCAGTCGCCGGTACCTGTCACCGGTTGACGTAGGTTGGCGTACATAGTAGCCAATGGAATTCACCAAAGTCTGCACCGGCGACA
The DNA here is from genome assembly GCF_010909765.2 of Amblyraja radiata. Lineage (NCBI taxonomy): Eukaryota > Metazoa > Chordata > Chondrichthyes > Rajiformes > Rajidae > Amblyraja > Amblyraja radiata. The sequence continues at coordinate 28,299,158 of NC_045981.1, forward strand.
ACCTATGTCACCTGGTGACAACCTACGTCATCCTGGCAACAACCTATGACAGCACCTACGTCAGGAGAAGTCGAGCTACGCTCGTTGGCTTCAAGCCAACTGTCGCTGACTGTCGCCGAAAAGTTTTGAACATTTCAAAATCCAACGGCGACTAGAAAAACGCTACGATTCTTTGGGCGACTGAGGACGCTATTCACGACCATACAGGCGACCCCCCGACGACCATCGGGCACAGCCTAGTCGCCTGGAGTCACCTAAAAAAACGCCTAAGTGGGACAGGCCCTTAATGGATATTTTCATATTACATTCAAATGTATATTAAATCGTTTTCTTAACCATTTTTATAGTGTAATATATCAGATTTGTATGTGCAACTTTAGTCAATTGGTATATTTACTGGGTTTGGAAAGTTAAATCCAAAAGATTTGCTTTTGTTTACAATTCAATTGCCTAAGCCTCAATGTTGTTGGAACTCAGTGGTATTCAGTTGGACGTTGAATGTATAAGCATGATAGTGGTCATGGAAACCTTTGTGTTCATAGCAGTTCAAGGTAAATTATAAGTTATTTCAAATTTTAACAGAATTGACATTTAAGTTATTTTCCTACAAAGGGTGCAAAAATAGAGCAACTATGTTGCATCTGATGAGTTATGTCATCATACAAAAGTAACACCCCTTCATGCTCAGAACAGGGATGAATATTGAGACGCCACAGAATACACTCGCCAACGTATTAATTGCCACGCCCCTGCTGTTTGCTTCCATTCCCATGGTGTCCGTTTACAGCTTTCAAACCCTGCCTTTTATGGAACAATGTCTCACCAAATAAAAGTTACCATAGTATTGAACAGCATGTTCAGATTGTTCACTGTGCTGTAAAATTTCAATTTGCAAAGAATGTGGATCTCAGTAACGGCTTCAAGATATTCCACAAATAAAGATATACTTATTATTGAAAGCAAAACCAAAGGTTGATTTGAAGTTTTGGCGAGTGGGATAATTTAGAGCAATGGGAGGTGACCTTATTCAAATATACACGGTCCCAAAGGGGTGTAAATCATGGGAGAATCATGAACAAGGGGATTAGCTGCTGTAACATACTGTAAGTCAAGAGTCACAAGTGTTTTGTCATTTGTCCCAAAACAGTAAAAAAAGGTTGCCATGGAAAAAAATCAATATTTTTTTACTCGTAGGGTTAGTCGAGGTAGGTCATAGTAGGTCAGCATGCTATCCTCGGCAATCGAAGGTAGTCGACCGTAAAGGTCATTGAGAAAAAAAAGGTAAGTAAACCGACTGGTAATGTTAAATGCCCGCTAAACTTTATTAAACGTTGTCTGGCTTCTTAAAAGTGTCTCCTCTCCTTCTGTCCCCTTCTCCCCCCTTCTCTTCCCTTCTCTCCCCCTCTCTCCCATTCTTTCTCCTCCCCTCATCTCCGCGCTCTCAAAATGACTTACCGTCACTGTGCCAGCCGTATTTTACCTTCCTGTTCATCGCGCGTGTGAATTTCAGACAGCGCTCCCCCGCTTTCCCTGGCCCCCCACCTTTGCAATGTGTGTGTGTGTGTGTGTGCAGACGGTCGATCCGGCTCGCAGTTTCATCACTGACGGTCGATCCGGCTCGCGGTTCTGACGGTAGGATCCGGCTCGAGGTTTTTTAGGCGACAGCCCTCGAGCTTGAAGGTCCATGACAGTCGCTGTAAAGTTGCGTCAGTGTGACAGGCCCTTTAATGTACTGGAACACAACAATGACAGTTTCTGAGTCAAATTTCACTGTTCTGCTAATTTCAAGGCAATGGAATTCTTCAGCCTCATCTATAAATACGAATGAGCAATGAAATTCTCGATTCCAGAGAGACTCCCATAAATGGTCAACTCTTCATACCCCAAAGGAACAGGTAGCGGGAGAGTGGGGTGTAACAGCGAGAGAGAGGGGAAGATGGGAGTGGGAGACGGGGGAGAGCGCGCACGTAGACCCGCGCCTCATTCACAGCCAGGATCGAACCTGGGTCCCCAGCGCCACAAGCGCTGCCGAACCATAATTGGACCCCCCCCCCCCCCAACGGAGTGTGCCATCCCCACCCGGAGACGTCCGGGACGACCCCGGACTGACAGCACCAGCAGCCCCAGACCCACAGCCAGCGCGGAAGAAGCGCCAACCCCAGCTCAACTCCGCCTGACCCGCCGAGCCACCGCAGCACCCCGTGTGCATCCCTGCCGATGACCGGCGCTCGGCCCCCGCCAGCACCGAGGGGGCCAACCGACAGCCACTGGACAAGGAGAGAGGCACAGCCGACAGTCCCCGGCCCACCGGGGAATGGCCCACCCCTCCCTGGAGCCGGAGCCAGCACCTCCTCCCCGCGCAGGCTGCAAGCCCGGTCCGACACCTCCGGCCGCCCCCGGCAGGGACGGGACACCCAGGAGGGGACGGGGACGGGGACGGCCCAGCAGCAACTCAACCGCGCCGGAGGCCCGATCCCGACCACAGACAAGCACGATCTCGCTCACTCACCAAAGCATAAAGCAATAAATATGACAAAATAATCTAAGCTTTTAACAAAGGAACAATAAATACAATTAATTCATAGTTTGAAAGCTGTATTTTCTTGCCTAGAAGAATCAGTTGGAAAAAACAGAAGAAAGGAAGGTCTCTTTGTACAGCTCCACTGCTTTCGAGCAATGTTTATGCATCGTGACCTTTGACCTGGACATGCGCAGTCAGAATACCGAACTTGCTTATTAGAGGCGAGAACACTGACATTCAAGTTCCCTGTCAGCTCTATTGCATTTACCTTTCTTCATATTGAAAATAAATGTTAACAACTGTTTAGTGGCACAGTGTATGTATTTGACCATTAACCGGAGATTGGCTGCTTTTGTGAGGTCTACGTTACAGTTCTATGTAACTGGCATTGAGTTCAGTATAAATTGGTATGAATTTTGTGCTGCACCATTGAGAAGACAAGGCCACGGTAATGCTATATGGATGTACTCTGTGTGTATGCTTGGTCATTTTGACCTGTATCCCACTGATATTCTGTTACAGCAACAGAAAAGACCGTTGTGTTGCTTTCACACAATAGATTGCCTAGCTTTGAGACTTCTGCTAAGTTGTTTTCAGGAGTGAGTGGGATTTAGATACCGTCTCGATAACCAACATTTGCAACTGTAGTGCATTTATTGTTTGACTCGGGTAATGAACAAAATCCACCTATTTCAGGCCTGTGTGACTAAACTGAGGGAGTGGGACTTTATCTTTCACAGGATTTACAAAAGTCCTTAAACTCAGAGGAATTGGACAATTTTACATTGAACATAAGCAGGCCTGATATGTTCATTACCCATGTTCTGCAGTTAAGAAATGTGTTGAAATAGCCAATGTTAATATGGTTGACTATAAAATGCCCTATCTGTTGGACAGCATTTTTAACTAGATTATGGGGTTGGCAAAGTGGCGCAGAGTTGCTGCCTTACAGCGCCTACTAAGGGCCTATTTCCGCGCAGTATCTCTAAAGTGTAGAGGTGTAATATTATTAGTCCACTGACCAAATGTGTTTTTTTTTTTATCACATCTTAATTTCAAATGCTTTATTTCAGCACTGCAAGAATATATATTGTTTTGCAGAATATAGATATATAATATGGGGGCACAAAGAACTGCAGATGCTGGAATCCTTAACGAAACACAAAGTGCTGAAGTAACTCAGCCATCCATTCCTCCAGTCTGAAGAATGGACTTGACCTGAAACATCGTCTGTCCATCCTCTCTACAGATGCTGTCTGACCCCTTTGAGTTCCTCCAGCACTTTTTATATCCATAATATATTTGTTTCTATCCTATCAGGGTTTCCTGGTTATATGCGGAGTGTCTGGTATAATAGCCGTGAGCTATTCCTCTCAATTCCCCAATGGAGAATTATCTTGAATCTTAACCAGGAATTTGTACACAGAGTCAGAGTCACACAGCATGGAGACAGGTTCTTCAGACCAACTCACCCATGCTGACTAACATGCCCATCCACATTAGTTCCATTTGCCCACGTTTGCCCCATATCTCTCCGAACTTTTCTTATCCATGTACCTGCCCAGGTGTCTCCTAAATGTTGTTATAGTACCTGCCTCAACTAACTCCTCTGGCAGCTCGGTCCATATACCCACTGTGTGAAAAAGTTGCTCCTCAGGTTCCTGTTAAATCTTTCCCCTCTCACCTTAAAAAATGCCACTCAATTGCTTTCATTGTTAAAAGCTGAATGGCATTGACTGCTGTATTAAGAAACATAAAATTTTACTTCTACTTGGTGAATCATACTAATGCAGTATCTGATGAAACTACGCATCAGGTATAATATTTTGTCATCAAGGTTCTTTAAGCAGATTCATTAATTTTGCTATTTTCAAGATGCTATAGATTTTGGAAAGGTTCCAGTTGGTGGAGATTGACAAATATAACCCCCCTGTTCCAAAACAGTGGGAGACAAAAACCAGGAGACAATGTACCAGTTTGTCATTAGGAAAATGCTGGAACCCACCAGGAAGTCACAGGGTATTTAGAAAATTAAAATCAGGCAGTGTCACCATGAGATTTTCACTGATGGGATGTAGGCTTCTCAAGAGGAACACAAGATGCTATTCGTCCAGTCTGTCTTTGGTCTCCATTTCCATTCATTGGTACTGGTCACTTCCATTTCCTCTTCACAGCACTATCATTATATCTGACAGTAATCTGTGTATCTCAGTATATTGTCACACTGCTGTATGTTGTCACACTTGCCTGATGGGAGAGGGGAGAAGATGGAGTGGGGTAGCAAGACGGTCCAACACAAACAAAGCCCCCGGAGGTTGCTAGCGAAGGCCAAGATGCAGAGGTCAGGTGCTGTTCTAATTACAATCATTCCAGAGGAAATTCAGTGGATTTGAGGAGAAAGGTTGCGGATTTTTGTTGTTATGGAAAAGGCTTCTTTAACAAGAACTGATCATATTCCATCTGCTGATTTTTGTTTCAGATATCATATGTGTAACCTGACAGACGGATGTTGGAGCCCCATAAGGCCAACTGTCTTCTTCACAAGCAAAATGGATGGTACTGTTGACGCCTGGGATTTATCATTTAAACACAGCGAGGCTACACTCAGCGTTAAGGTACACGTATTCCTCAGCATTATGGGCCTGTCCCACTTAGGGGATTTTTTGAGAGACTACAGGCGACTGCAACAAAATTTTCAACATGTTTAAAGGGACAATCTATTTTGCGAATCATTTTGTCAAATATTTTGTATTCACATTGCCAAATCTTGACATTTTCCCTATATACATTTCATTAATCCCCTCTATTTCCCCCCAATCCCCACCTCTCTCCATCCAATCAGGTGTGCGATGACCCTCTGCACAGTTTGCGTATCCAAGACAACGGACAATTCCTTGCCTGTGGTTCTCAGGAGGGTACAACAACCTTGCTCGAGTTTTCATCCAGCTTTTATGCTTACCTGAAGCAAGAAAGAACAGTTGCAAATGCCGTAAGTGTTCTCGTCAGCATGATATCCATTTCTAGTCTGCCTGCAATTAAGAATAATTTCAGTATAAAGCTGCCATGCAGAAGAGGGAGGATAAAGAAGGGTCTCGACCTGAAACGTCACCCATTCCTTCCCTCCAGAGATGCTGCCTGTCCCGCTGAGTTACTCCAGCTTTTTGCGTCTGCCACACAGAAGAGCTTTCTTCAAAATTCTAACCATGGGAGAAACTGTGGGTAACAGTGTCGCATGAAATAATTGCAGCAACATTTGCTGTTTACTTGAAGTTTTGCTTGTTGTGGTTGTGTGAAATACCAAACCAAAACACTAAAGTGGCTCACACATGAGCATCTTGGTTACCAGTTCTATCTGAGTTTTTCAAAACCTATTTTGACTTGTCTGAACGATCTATCCAAATTTAAATCTATTAGGTAGAAAGGGTTGAAGGACTATGCAACCAGCCCATTGTGTAGCATGGATGTTGAGCCGTAGGGCTATGTGGTTCTCTGACTCTAGTTCACAATCAAGTAAATTCTATTCTTTTCCATTAATTAAATGATGGAGCCAAGTATAGTTAGAATGTTCTGCATCATTTTAGTTCAGTCCACCCCAGAACACAAAAAGCTGGAGAATGTTTTCAAATCATTTGCTTTTACATCTGACAAATATTCCATCAGAGGAAAGATGTGCAAACTATTCCTTAATGAGTTTAGAGATATAGCATGGAAACAGGCCCTTTGGTCCACAGAGTGGATGCTGATCATCGATCACCCCATCATACTAACTAGTTCTATGTTATCCCACTGTGTCATCTACTCAGTACACAGCAGGAGCAATTTACAGATGCCAATTAACCTACACGTCTTTGGGATGTGGGAGGAAACAGCTCTACCAGCAATCTCGAGCAAAACACAGTGCTGCAGGAACACAGCAAGCCTGACCCACTTAGTTCCCCCAGCACTATGTTCTGCTAATGGAACTCTACATTAGAGTAGGTTTTGTAGAAACGGTGTCATCAGTGTCATTAGCTCTGCCATTAAAGTGTAAAACACAGCAATTTTCAAAATGCAAGTACTATCTCTCCTTCTGTTTCTGGGTAAAACTGCAAATATTTCTTCACCGGTCTGGCTCTAGTGTTTATGTCTGCAAGGTTAGCTTATGCCCCTGTCCCACTTAGGAAACATGAACGGAAACCTCTGGAGACTTTGTGCCCCACCCAAGGTTTCCGTGTGGTTCCCGGAGGTTTTTGTCAGTCTCCCTACCTGCTTCCACTACCTGCAACCTCCAGGAACCGCACGGAAACCTTGGGTGGGGCGCAAAGTCACCAGAGGTTTCCGTTCAGGTCTCCTAAGTGGGACAGGGGCATTACTCTCACACTAGTTAGTTTGCTTTCTATAGAATGTCAAAAGCATGAACTCTTGATGTGTTGTTTTATTTAATCTAATCTTGGCCCTGTGCTGCTGCAGTTTAATATATACATTTAAACATTTCCAATGGAATCTTCAAAATGTTACAAGACTCGGCAGTTCTCCGATTTATATTGTGGCTGTACCAGCCAAGAAGTTTTACAGAAGACATGAATTATTTGAATAGATATGTCTATAAAATAAGAAGTTGACCCAAAGTCATTCTCTTCGTAGTATCATCTTACTGAATTAGGAGAGTGCAAACTAGAGATTATCCCCAATTACTATCAGCATAATGTAACCCTGCACATCGACAACTTAAGATCACTTCATTCAAGGATGTCGGGGTTACACGGAGGCCTTTTCACAGATTGTCAGGCCATAGTAAAACAAAATAATAACTGGTGGTAATTTATAGAAAAACAGTCTGATGTGAGGTTTACTTTCAAAAATATTATGTTTCTAGTAAAGCATTCCCAGATCAGAAGTGTTGAGTCATGAATCATGAGTTTGGAGATGTGATGTGGAATTGAAATAGTATAAAATGACTTGTCAATTCTGTGTTAAAATTTATGTTTCAGAAGACTAGTTTTATGTGCACATTGTGCTCACAGATAGACAAATCATTTTCACTGAGTACTGAGGAGTAACATACTGAGGAACGGTAACATTTTAATATTAAAATAGAATAATTGATTAAGTGAAGGATTTCTTCATTAAAAATATTTTGTTGACATTTTAGATGTTTGAGCGGGAGACAAAGCGGGAGAAGATTCTCGAATCGCGCCAGCGTGAGATGCGGGCGAAGGAACGGGCTAAGTCTGAGCAGGAGAAGGTGGTGGACCAAGCAGAGGATGAGGAGGACACCATCGAATACAAAATCGCCAACGCTGAGAAAATGTTCTTCGAAACTATTGAACAAGAAAAAGACAGGTTTGAATTGGAAAAAATGGATGAAAGCAAGGTAAGAACAGAAGATGTTTCCATTTTTAATTTAATTTAGTTTATCATCACGTGACCCGAAGTACAGTGGAAGCTTTTTAATTACATGCTATCCAATCAGTGGAAAGACTATACATGATTACAATAAAGCTATCCACAGTATACAGATATAGAATAAAGGAAATAACGTTTAGATTAAGATAAAGTCCAACAAAGTCCAATTAAAGATAGTCCAAAGGTGTCCAAAAAGGTAGATGGGAGGTCAGGACTGATTTGGATGGTTCAGCTGGGAAGAAACTATCCCTGAATCTGGAGGTGTGCGTGTCACAGTTCTGTACCTCTTGCCTGATGGGAGGGGGGAGAATATGGAGTGACTGAGGTGAGACTGGCCCGTGATTACGCTGGTGGCCTTTCTGAGGCAGCATGAAAGGAGTCAATGGAAGGGAGGTTGGTTTGTGCAATGGGCTGTGTTGCCTCAGACCATCACGCAAACTAACCTCCCCTCCATTTTACGATACATCGTAAATACATAAATATTTTTGGAAATTTGGAAATTATAGTACTGATTCTTTTATAAATTTACCTGTAAAAGCTGTGAAGGCTGCTGCTTGATGAATGTTCCCACTGATTTTGTTATTCCAAACATTCAAATGCTCACTAATCGGGATCACCTCTAGAAACAAAAAGCAAAGTGATGGAGGAACTCAGCGGAACAGGCAGCATCTGTGGAAGGAATGAACAGATGACGTTTTGGGGTCAGGACCAGTCTCCTTCCACAGATGCTGCCGATTTTAAACCTCTCTCAACCAGCACATTGGCCAGGGCGGTGTGACAATGTGACACAACTGGAAGAGTAGCAGCCTCAAAGCTCCAGTGGCTTGGCTTAACTCCTGACCTCTGGTGCTGTCTACGTGGAGTTTGCTTCGTTCCCAGTGGTGTGCAGAATGTTAAATGAATTGGCTACTGTAAATTATCTCAAGTATGCAGGTGAGCATTTGCATCTGGTAGAGTTGATGGGAATGTGGGGAGATTAAAATGGGATTAATGTATGCGGGTGCGTGATGGTCAGCATGGACAGTGACCAGGAGGACTGTTTCCAAGCTCTGACATATATCACGGCCAAGCACAACTCCTAGAGATGCACGTCAGAGATCAACATTTCCGGTAGTTGCTCTGAACTGACATAAGTGTTGAGAATGATGCGATAGTGGGTGAGCCGAGAGGCAGAGATGTTTTGTGCAACTAGAATTCAATTCCAACAAGTGTGAGGTCAGTCATTTGTTGGGAGCAAGGCGAGTAAGATAACTCACTGAGAATGGTATGCTACTGAAAACTGCAGAGGAGCAGAGGGACCCTGGAGTGCCTGACCACACACCCTTGCTGGGAACAGGACGGGGAGGTAAAATGGGGAGGAAATCAAGCAAAGTATCTTTCTTGTGTAGCGGGGAAGGGGTGTGTAAAATATTGAAGGTTACAATGCCAGGGAGAGTCATGATCCTGAGTGTTAAGAAAAAGTCAGGAACAGCAAAGGATGATCAAAAGTTGAGAAAGGGCAAAAGATGAAATACGAGAACAAGCTATGTAAAGATATTTAAACAGACGAGTGTCTATAAAATGGAAGGAATAGAGGGAATGAGTAGGGAGGAACTGCAGATGCTGGTTTACACCGAAGTTAGACACAGAATGCTGAAGTAACTCAGCAGGTCAGGCGGCATCTCTGGAGAAAAGGAATAGGTGACGTTTTGGGTTGAGATGGTCGGAAGAAGCGTCTTGACCCGAAACATCACCTATTCCTTTTCTCCAGAGATGCTGCCTGACCTGCTGAATTACTCCAGCTTTTAGTGTCTATCAAGGTATCTTTCTTTATTGGCATAAGACCTTGAATATACATGTGGGAGTCGATGCTGGGACTACATAACGTGTGTCTGAGTTTTGAAACCAGGTTGTTTCATCCTTGCAGGATTCGTGGTCTGAAGATGAGGATGACGATGAGGATGATGATGAGGTGAGAATAGCCTCCTGCGGATCTCTTCAAATTCCAAACTAATCAGATCATGACAAATTTTCACAGATTTTTGGGTTAATTAAATTCTTTAGGCAGGGTTTAAAATCTAATTATGAAGCACAGTGTTTCAATTATTCACAGATCACTTTGAGGCACAGCTGAATTGTGAAATCCTCCTGTGTGCCTCTTGCCACACTTCCAATTGTCAACAAAAAGGACTGGTGATTAACATTAGTATTAAAACGTGGCTTTCAAAACAAAGTGAAGTTGTAAATTGCTTGTTTAGATGGTGTTCCAAAGGTTTATTTCAGAGATGCCACTAGAGTTTGTTGTCTGGTACCTGCACATTTCTGACAATTTCTAAAAGCCATTGTCTTTTTTTAGATGGATGACTTTTGATCTGAAAATGCAAGCGGTTCACAGTACCAGTCGTCTGCAGTAGATGTGTTTCCTTGTTACTGGAACACCAGCGATCACAATCTCACAACTTGGATATTAGTTTTGCTCCCTAAAAATTATATGTACCTATTTTCATATTACGAGAATGTATTCAAAATATTGTTTGTGCAGTTATTTTTAAATAAAGGATTCACTCTGTATTTTACAGCCTCTATTTTTCTGTCATTGTAAAATGTAGTGAAGCAGCAATGTCAATTCAGTTGCCAAACAAGTTTCCTAATATTCTTGACTAAAACTGTAAAGTCTCGTGCCTAAGCTCTCACCCAAGACAGCGATAGCTTACACATCATGGAAACAGGCACTTCACCCACCTTGTCCAGTACCAATTGCCCCAAAGCCCTCTAAACTCTTCCTATCCATCTATCTGCCCAAATATCTTTAAACTTTGTAATTGTATCCACTTCTATATCTTTTTCTGGCAGAATCTCAGATACAGAAAATGATGTCGCTGAGGTCCATCTTAAATCTCCCCCCTATCACCTTAAACCTATGCCCTCTAGTTTTAGAATCTTCCACCCTAGGAAAATGACTGTGAGCATTCACTTTATCCATGCCCCTCGTGATCTTGTAAACCTCAATAAGTTCACCTCTCAGCCTTCCACGCTCCCATATTTCTCTCCCGATAGATGCGGGTACAATAACAGCATTTAAAAGACATTTGGACAGGATAATGGGTAGGAAAGATTTAGAGGGACATGGTCTAGCTCAGATGGGGTACCTTGGTCGTCATGAAGGCATTGGGCCTTCTGTACAACTCTAACTCTACATCCATTTTAAAATCCGCCTGACTTCACCTGTTTGGCATCAAGATTTGAATCAGCTGCTTGCCATTGTGAATCAAATGGGTTGAATGCAAATTGATCTGTAGAATTCTAACTAGCAGACATCTCAATAGCTTTTCATCTTTGAATATATGCACATATCTTTCTGACCCACAGCATCACTGAAAATCAAAATTACAAAGATTCAAGGAGCGGTAGTTTTTATTTAGTTGCAAGTCTTGGTTAGAATCTTTCTGTTCTGTATCATTCCAACATCCAATAGAAAACAAAAGAATAACGACAAATATGTAATAGAAGACTGGAATGGCTGGTAATTTTAGTCGTACAGCACAGATGCAGGCCCTTCGGCCCAAGTTGTCCATGCCAACCAAGGCATCTTCCTGAACTTGTCCTATTCGCCTGCGTTTGGCACATATCCTTCTAAAGCTTCCCTATCCATGTGCCTGTCCAACTCTCTTTTAAATGTTGTACCTGCCTCAACTACCTCCATATACACGCTGCCCCCTGTGTGGAAAAAGTCCCTCAGATTTCAATTAAATCTTTCCTCTCTCACACTAAACCATGCCCGTGAGTTTTTGATTCCACCACCCTTGGGGAAAAACCCTATCTAGTACCCTCATGATTTTACCGACCTCTATAGGATCAGCTCTCAGCCAGGTTGTTCCCAGGAATAAAGTCCGAGTCTATTTTAATTCAAAGATGTTGACACGTGAGCTGTATTTGCACAGGGCCAGTCTGCAAGTTCTCTGACCTCCTTCTTGATGAATGAACATTTGTTGCCAATAAAAAAACCCCATATAAATAGCGGCCAAATCTCTGTGAACTAAAAATAACAAATGACTTGTGCAGAAGCTGGGTACTTTATATTTAAAAAAACACTCTAGTTGTCAACTAACACTGTTGAATAATATTTCTGTCAGCAAACTACCTGTTAAAAGAGGCCATGCACATTGAGGCTAGTTATTGAATGTCGGATGAGGACTTGCCCACCACAGACCGACGATGGAGGATCTGCCTGCTCGGTTCGACTCGCCCGCCCACGGCAGTCTCAGAATTGGCCCCGAGCCACCAGCGCCGACGGAAACGGCGCCACTGAGATCGAGGAGGGACCATGAGCGAGGTGGATCGCCGAGAACAAAGGGGGACCCAGCATGGGGGGGGGGGGGGGGCAAGAACAACAGGGGACCCAACGTGGGGGGGGGGGCAAGAACAACAGGGGACCCAACGTGGGGGGGGGGGCAAGAACAATGGGGGAACGGGGAGGAGGGGTGCAGAGAACAACAGGGGACCCAGTGTGGGAGGGGGGTGGGCGCCGAGAACAATGGAGGACCAGCGTGGGGGGGGGGGCAAGAACGAAGGGGGCCCGGGGGGGGGGGGGGCACAGAGAACAAAGGGGGAAGTGGGGGGGGAGGGGGAAGGCTGCCACCACAAACGGCGGCTGGTAGTAGATAGGACTGTTCGGTTATTTTTTTTACTTTGTCGGCGCCAACACGTGGCTGCAATTGTGTACTGCCTCGGTTGTATGCAAAACAAAGCTTTTCACTGTACCTAGCTACCCTATCATTCATTCATTCACATTGCCAGAACCCATAGATAGATACGTGAACTGATTTCTAGATCCCTTCCAAAGTGGCATTTACTAATTCTGGGAACTTATTCTGGGAAGAATATTATTCAAATCTTTAATTAAAACAATAAATATGCTTTGCATAATCAACTGAATTAGTTTTCCATGAAGATTGCTATGAATATTGGATGGTGTGTGACTCCTGGGACGGTGCAGGAGTGAGATGGTTCTTTGGCGTTTCAGTACAGTACATTTTTCCTGGAAAAAGAGGCAGATTTCGGGCTTGGATAGGGTAGACAGTCAGAACCTATTTCCTAGGGTGGAAAATCAAACACCAGAGGGCATGAGAGGGGCAAAGTTTAAAGAAGATGTGCGGAACAAGTTTTTTTACACAGACGATGATGGGTGCCTGGAGATACATTAGTGGCATTTGAGAGACTGTTGGATAACCACAATTAATTAATTAATGGATATGCAGGGAATGGAAGGATATGGTATACCTTGTGTATGCAAGCAAAGAACTTCACTGTGCCTGATCACATGTGACAATAAAGCATTCCATTCCATTCCGACATGGATAACATGCAGGCAGAAAAGAGATAGTCTAGGATTCGGCACAAACATTGTGGGCCGAAGGGCCTGTTCCTATTGCTGTACTCTTGTGTTCTATGTTCTACGGACATAATTAATGAAGTGAAAACTGCAAAGTTGTTCAGCTTTCTATGACTTAGTTCAGTTATTATATCGAATGCATTTTAACTTTCTCTTGATAATCTCAACATTTATAATTTGATCACCAGCCATTCTTTATTATTTTCAACTGACATAAACAAAAGCTATGCAAGTGCTGGAGGTACATGATGGGTCAAGCAACTGGACAGATGACATTTCAAATCAGGACCCTTCTTCAGACTGAAGTGTTCTGACCCTTCACCCTGAAGGTCGCCCGTCCATTTCCTCCACAGATGCTGCCTGAGTCCTCCAAAACCTAGTATTTTGCTTAAAATTCCAGCATCTGCAGTTCTTGGTGCAGTTATCTACCCCTGGGTTAGGAATGCCCGACTAATGGACAGCTATACACAGGAGCAAGCTCGCACAAAGTTATTCAATTCAAAAGTCGGACATTTGTACATGCATTCAGAGAGTCGTGGAGGAACATTAAGCCGTACAACGTGGAAACAGGCCCTTTGGGCACCTTGTCCATGCTGCTCATGTTGGCATATTGGGCTAGTCTCATTTACCTGCATTTGGCTCATAGCCCTCTAAACTCATCCTGTCCATATATTTGTCCAAATGTATTTTAAAGGTTGTAATTGTATCCACTTCCAATAGTTTCATTTGGCAGCTCATTCCAGATACGGACTATCTTCTGAGTGTAAAATTCTGCCTGAGGTCCCTCTTAAATCTCTCTGCATTCACCCTAAACCTACACCCTCTAATTTTAGAATCCTCTACCCTGAGAAAAAGACTGTGAGTATTCGCTTTATCCATGGACCTCATGATCTTGTACCTTAATAATGTCACCCCTCAGCCTTCCACTCTCCAATGCAAAGAGTCCAAGCTTATCTAACCTCTCCCCAACCAAGCCTGCAAGCCCAGATAACATCTGACAAACCTCTTTTGCGCCCTTTCTTATCTGTCTAGTGTGCTTTTGATGTCATTCATTCTAACGCACTGGAGGTCTGTGTTGCAAATCGAGTGATTTTTTTTTGTGTATTACCCGACATGGACAAAATCAGCTCATGGATGTTTATAAATGGAACGCGTTGTCCTCTGGGGATGTCCTGTATCAGACCCATTCCGCAGTGCATTATCCACTACAGCCTCACCACCACACCAGCCTGGCAGGGGAATGAAAAGCCATTCATCAGCAAAGGAGCAATAAGCCGTTTGAAGCAGATAAACGCTGGCTGAGGACCAAAACATGGTGGAGGAATATTCTGGCATGCATTCACGTCCAGGTAATTGGACAAGGCTATGGAAACAAAACACAACATTCTATTTCTGACTTGTGACTTCAGGGAATGCCGCTGATGAGGCAGCTGAGTGTAACAGAGCCGAGGACACTGCCCTGAGGGGTTCCTCGAGCAATATCTGGGCACGGAGAGGATTGGGCTCCATCAAACAAAAATAATTCCCCTTGACAGACACATGGTACTGGAGTAACTCAGCGGGTCAGGCAACATCTCTGGAGAAAAAAGCACGGGTGACGTTTCCGGTCGGGTCAAGTCTGCAGAAGGGTTCCAACTCGAAACATCACCTATGCCTTTTCTCCAGAGATACTGCCTATCCCGCTGAGTTACTCCAGCATGTTGTGTCTGCCTTAGATGTAATGATAGTGCAGCGTATATGAGAAATGGAAGTGAATGAATGGATACCGAGACCACGACAGCCTGGACAAACAGCACCTTGTGTTCCTCTTGGGAAGCCTACAGCCCAATGATGAAAAACCCACAGTGACACAGCCTTGATTTTAATTTTCTAAATATCCTGCTCCAGCATTTTCCTAGTGACCAACTGGTCATTTCTGCCCCCCTCTGTTTTTAAATAGGGACATTATATTTGTCAATTTCCACCAACCGGGCTCTTTCCAAAGTCTATCTTTGGTATAAAGCACTGTCTGCAGTTCCTTGTTTCTATAATAATAAGAGAAGTGAAGGGATCCCCTAATTCTGACTGACTTCAATTTTCCTCGGGGTCTTTGAACCACCCATGGCTAAATGCTCCGGCTGTGATTCTCACTATGCATCAGGACTTGGTACATATATGCAGCAGTTGTAAAGAGGTCCTGTGTAGATGGGAAAAGGTGCTGATACACATTCAATTAAAAATTAAAGCAGCATCTCTGGAGATATGTGACATTTCAGGTCGAGACTTTTCTCCAGAGATGCTGCCTGACCCACTGAGTTACTCCAGCACTTTGTGTCTATCATTGGTGCACTGGTTTTAGGCTCTGCCAACAAGTCCTCCACCACTGTGATGATAATCAAGCGGAGCTACAGTGATGAGATTAGATTTCATCTTCCGGATAACTTTCATGAGAAAAGGAGCTGATTGCCTGTTTTATATTCTTACACCATGCTCAATCACCAGAAGATTAGGACAAAACCTCGGGGCTGTTAATAGAGGCATGTCCAATACTGACCTCCAGTGCTGTCAGTGTGGAGTTTGCCTGCTTACTTCCCAGTGCTGCTGTTTCATTGGCCACTGAACATTGCACTGTGTGTGTGGGCAAGTGATAGGTTCTTGGTGGGTTTATCAAGAGTGTAAAGAGTTTAATTGTCATATGTACTTACAATGGAACAATTTCATTCTTATTTGTTGCAGTTTAACAGGCCCATTAACTCAATAAACACAGATAAGTATGTAATAATTAATAATACAATGAATGAATAACCAGTAATACATGGTCAAAATAATAATGCAAAACCAAACCCCATAGTACAACAAAACACAGAGCTTTGTAGATCATTATTGCTGAGATAGAGGCCAGTTTAATGCAGTTCACAAGCTGGGTGGTTGGGCCGGCACGGTGGTACAGCTGTAGATTTGCTGCCTTAAGGGGCTGTCTCACTTGGGCGACCTAATTGGCGAGTTTAGAAGAGTTTTAAAAAATGACGTTGAAGACCTCCTTCGACTATGTTTAAGACCAGCTATGACTAACTACGACTAACTTTGGGAAAATTGGACATTGAATAATGGAGAGTGAAGATGACCTCCTTCGATCTCTTTCGACCTCCCTTCGACTATGATGAAGACTACCTTCGACTACCCTCGATTACCTACGACTAACTTTCCGACCTACTACCGACTACTACGACTAAGGCGACCTTTTTTTACTCGTGGGCATTTTTTAACATATTGAAAAAAACGCCGCGACCTAGCTGAGGCCTCGAGTACGCGGAGACCACTCTTGAGCAAGAAGGAGAATTACGAAAACCTCCTACGACCTCGTGTCAACCACGCTGTGAGTATGAGTTGAGGGAAAACTCGCCAGAACTCGTGGATTAGGTCGCCCAAGTGGGACAGGCCCTTTACAGCGGCAGAGACCTGGGTTGGATTGTGACCACGGGGCGGGGGTGCCTGACTGTGTGGGGTTTGTACGTTCTCCCTGTGACCACGCGGATTCTCTCCGGGTGCTCCGGTTTCCTCCCACACTCCAAAGACAGACGGGATTGCAGGTTAATTGACTTCAGCAAATATGCAAATCATCACTTGTTTTGTCTAGGGACAAATGCTGGAATTAAACTGAGGAAATGTCCTGATCTGGAACATTGTCTGTCCACAGATGCTGCCTGACCCGCTGCATTACTCCAGTCTTCCTAAGTGATCGGTCAATACAGGTGAAGGGACACAAGGAACTGCAGATGCTGGAATCTTGAGGAAAAGGCAAAGTGCTGAAGGAACTCGGCAGGTCAGGCAACATCTGTGGAGGTTCTTCCAGCACTCTTTTATTTTGGTAAACCAGGAACTGCAGTTCCATGTATCCAGTTATGATTCACCATGATTTATCCTGCCCCCACCTCATCCCTCCCCCCTCCAACAGTCTGAAGAAAGGGTCCCGACCCGAAACATCGTCTGTCCATTCCATCCACAGATGCTGCCTGACCCCCTGAGTTCCTCCAGCAGTTTGTGATGAAGTAAACATGAGGGTCTGCAGCCTCTTGTGTTTCTGTATTGCAGGTGTCAGCGTCCTGGTCTCTGGAATCTCCTCTGTGTCTGGAACCCCCCCTCTCTCCCCCTCCCTGTCCCCTTCCTCAGTGCGAGACCCACTCCTCATCCTCTCCCCCTCCCTCTCCAACCCTCCCCCTTCTCTCCCTCTCTACTCACGTTCTCTACATGCTCTCCCTCCCCCTTCTCTCCCCTCTTTCTCTTTCTCCCCCCCTCCCATAGAAACATAGACATAGAAAATAGGTGCAGGAGGAGGCCATTCGGCCCTTCGAGCCAGCGTTTCATTGTGATCATGGCTGGTCGTCCCCTATCAATAACCCGTGCCTGCCTTCTCCCCATATCCCTTGACTCCACTAGCCACTAGAGCTCTATCTAACCACTAGAGTTCTCCCCTCTTCATTTCTCCCCACCGACCTGTTGTGTTCCCCCGCGGGTGACCGCCAGGCGGCGCCGATGAGCAGCCCCACTGACCGGGACAGGGACAGGGACAGAGTGAGTGAGGGACAGACAGACAGACAGCCAGCCTGGGACCGGCGGCTGCAGCGGCAGCGGAGGCTCAGAGTGTGTCCGGCTGCGGGACAGCGCGGCTCCCGGGGCGGCGGGCAGCCTCCTCCAGCCCCCGCTGGGTTTGTGGTTGCCGGGGGCGGCTGCGGGAGCTGAGCTGAGCTGAGTGCGGTGCTGCCCCGGCCCCGGCAACATGAAGGACGGAGGCGAGAGCAAGGACCAGCAGCTGACCGTGAGTTCGCGTCCGGCCCCGGCGCTCGGGGGGGGGGGGGGGGTCACACCGTGGGCTTCCCGATCCGCCGAGTTACCCAGGCACTGCGTGTCTTTTTCCTGTAAACCTGCACCTGCAGTTCCTGGCGCGGCTGGTGAACTGTTAGTAGACACCGGTTTGCAGAAAAGACACAAAGTGCTGGAGGAACTCAGCGGGTCGGGCAGCATCCGTGGAGGGAATGGACGGACGAGTCGCCTGCCTTATCTCCACAGATGCTGTCCGAGCCGTCAAGTTCCTCCAGCACTTTGTGTCTTTTTGTTATGTACGAGTTGTGTTCCCTGCATTTACTGTGACAGTGGTGCTCCGCCCCACAACATGCAGAAAGTTGAAAACACTGGGCTACTTGGAGTTTGCAGGCAGGCGATTTACAAAACTATAGGATGGCTTGTGGTTTTCATGTTATTTTACTTAAGGCTCAGCGTGAATTTGTGACATTTGGTGCACCGAGCGAGTTTAAATATTCACCTATTTTGATTCATATTCCAATCGTGTCCACGCCTAAAGGCGGCTGTTATGTGTAAGATGTTTTTAACGTTTTTCCTTCAAGGTTCTGTCAACCACTGTTGCAAGATAGAAAATCCTGTTTCTAAATTGTAAACCGATTCAGGTTAGTTTGTTGTCATATGCACCAATGAGATTCCTTGCTCAATGATGTGCAAGACTGCAGAATAGTGCAAGAATGGAATGCAAAAACCTACTGAGGTAAAGTGAAGGGTATGAGGGTGGCAGTATCCCCCCTAGGGAGGAAGTGTGAAAGAGGTCAAAAGGGAACTGCAGATGCTGGAATATCGAAGGTACACAAAATTGCTGGAGGAACTCAGCGGGTGCAGCAGCATCTATGGAGCGAAGGACAGCAGTCTGAAGAAGGGTTTCGGCCCGAAACGTCGCCTATTTCCTTCGCTCCATAGATGCTGCTGCACCCGCTGAGTTCCTCCAGCAATTTTGTGTACCTGTGAAAGAGGTGATTGGTTGAGAAACTGTTCCGAAGTCCAGACATCCAGGGTTTCAAGCTCCCGTATCTTCTCCCAGGAGGTAGCAGAGAGGAAAGGGATTGGCCAGGGTGCAGCTTCCTCAACACTTCCAGATGCACCGCACGTGAAGATGGAGTGGATGGAAGGACCAGGTCCAGTTGGGAAGGAGGTGTGCAATTGTCAAACCAAGGCTGAGATGCATCCCGTCAGAATACCTTCTAAAATGTATTTTGCATTAGAAACACGGAAGCATCCAAAGTACTCTTTATTCTCATTGGAATACTTTCTGAAGTGCATCTGGAGATTTTTGGGAGAATCCTTGTGGACATGCCGAATCTTCTCGGGCTCCACAGAATGTACACACGGATGCACTTTCTTGATCACAGCACCAGTGTGAAGGGACCAGGTTTGTTTGCTGGTGACGTGGTTGCCCAGGAACATGCAGCTGTGACCATCTCTACAGCAGCCCTGTTGCTGAGGGCAGGGGTGTGTTCATCCCTCTCGCTTCCTGAGGTCAACAACCAACTCTCTCATCTTGCTAACATCAAGGGCTAGGTTATCCTCCTGACACCATGACACTAGGTTCTCCATCTCTTTCCTGTACTTTGTCCCACTGCTGTTGTAAGTCTGGCTGACAACAGTGGTGTCATCGGCAGGCTTAAAGATAGAGTTGGTGTTGTACTTGTCTGCACAGCTGTGGGTGTACAGGGAGCAGAGCAGGGACTGAGCACACAAGCCTGAGAAACACCAATGTGGAGGGCCAGGGTGGAGGAAATGTTCTAGCCAACTCTAACTGACTGAGGTCTGCTGGTCAGGAAGTCCAGAAGCCACTTACAGATGGAGGTCCCAATGCCAAGGATGAGATATTTAGGGATGAGCTTATTCAGTGTTGAAGGTTGAGCTGTCGGCAATGAATGGCATCCTGACATGATGTGTGATCTTAATGTCGGGATGATCCAGAGCTGAATGTAGTGCAAGGGAAAAGGATACCTCTGTAGACTATCTGTACACAACTTGCAGCGGGTCAGATTGTCCGGGAAACAGGCACAGATATGGGTGACACCGACCTTTCAAAGCTCTCCCGCTCCTTCAGTGTTCGAGCTACCGGGCGGTGAGCATTGAGGCAGGTCACGTCACGCGACCGTCCATGGCAGCAGTGCTGGAGGTTTCCGTGACGCTGATGGGGACAGTAGACTGTTGAGTTGAGAGGGTGAAGCTGTGGGTGAGGACAGTGGCCAGTGAATTGCTGCATGATTTCAGAGCCCATGCAGGTTGTCTCTCTCCTGAAGTTTACCCTCACGAGAGCAGGTCTGATCTCTATCTCTGAGGGATGTGGGACAGAACTGGCCGGTGGGGGAGAGGGGGAGTGGGGGGGGAGGGAGGGGAGGGAGTGGGGGAGTGGGGGGGGGAGGGAGGGGAGGGAGTGGGGGAGTGGGAGGGATGCGTCTCAGTGAAGCTGTATTTGCCCGTTCAATAACGGGAAAAAGGGCATTGAGCAGATTGGATGGTGCCGGCTTGTTTTCCAGAGATTACCCAGATTTGATCTTGTAGCCCGCGATGGTATTCTTGTAGCCTGCCACTGTCGCCTGGCATCAGGTTGCTGGAATAGAGCTTCCAGTTTGTTCCGGAATTGTCCCTCACATCACCGGCAGCCCCGTGCAGATCATACTTGGACTCCTTGCGCAGTCGTGCAGACACCCTTCATGGACGCTCATAGATCTGGGCTTCAGTAGAGAGTGAGTCTCCTTGTTCATCCAGCGCTCCACTTCCCAGATCCGAGACATGCTACTTCCAAATGGGAATCAACTTGAGCAACTGTGAAGCCACCTTCAAGCCTTCACTTCATATCACGCACCAGACAACTACACTGCTCCTTTACTCCCTCCGTTTGCTCCATTCCTTTCCCAAAGATGCTGCCTCAACTCTCAGAATGGGAAAGTCTCGTTGTTCCTTGCCCAATCAAAGGACAGGACAGTACAACACAGGAACTAGCCCTTCAGCCCACAATGTCCATGCCAAACATGATGCCAAGGTAAATTAGTCTTCTCTGCCTACACGTGATCCCTCCATTCCCTGCGTATCCATGTGCCTTTCTAAAAGCCTCTTAAAAACCACGGTCATATATACCTCCACCACCACCCCTGACATTACGTTCTAGGCACTCACCACCTTCCGTGTGAAAAAATCACTTGCTCCACACATCTCCTTTAAACTTTTCCCCTCTCACCTCAAAGCTATGCCCTCGACAGTAACAGATCCACAACGCCCATGGTATAATGCTAGTCTGTCTCTGCCTCCACTGGCATCCTTCAAAACCAGCGGTAGCCCTTGCCAGAATAGGCCCCATGAAGTTGGCTCTATCTGAGGTGGAGACTGATCTCTCTTGAGCTCGCTATGAAGTGAGGACAGGTTTGTTTGAAGAACCACCAGACTCTTCCTCAACAGACTGGTAATCAGAGTATTAATTATTTTTTGCTATTCAGCTGGGGAAAGTATAGAACAGCAGCCCCTTGTTGGGTGAAGTGAGTGATCCAGCCACAGCCTGCAAGGAAGCCTATTAGGAACTCATCTGGCAGGGCACTCCCTCCCTGATCCCAGCCATCATCAGCACACAATCATTTCACAAACCACCGAGAGTTGCCAAGTAAACTTGATCTGACAGTCTCACTAACAGTGAGGGGCACCCTTTCTTGGAATCATGCGCGTTGCATGTATCCAATTCATATGAAAAACAAAGATAAGAGGAAGTGTGCACAATGGAACCACTGTTCCGCCTGCAATTGTGCAGCTTCTCGACACTGCCCTGTTTCACATTCTCATTATTTGCCCAAATATACAAAGCCATTATTTTAATTTTCGGCCGTTTTTGACCTGAGAGAGGAGGGATACTGGGAGCACACGGCATGGCAAATAAAGGATCTGGAAATGCTAGGGTGGGCTCCAAGTAAGAATGAACACGAGTGCCTACAAACCCTTCTCATCCACATCTTTCCCCACAAACCATGGCACCCTCTTGGTCAGTGTACTGGTAGGACACTTGTATGTCCGTAGAAGGTCATTTGTAGGTCACCTTTAGGACACTGGTACGTCCCTGGTAGGACACTGAGAGAGGCTGTTCTTGACCTGAGAGGAAGGACACTGGTTTACTAGAAGCTTGTTTGCGTTGGCTTGTTTACCTGCTGACTTGGTTCCTAGTGGTCCATCGAGCATACAAAGCCCTTGGCACATCTCCCCAAGAGGGAGAGTGGCGGCTTAATATGTTCACTGCTCATGGGAGACCATCACAATTGACATTGAAGTTTGGAGAGGAGGTAAAACTAAATTGTGATTCGCCCACTGCCAACCCAACGTGTGCATAAGGACTTTTGTTTTCAAAGGACTACAGATGCTGGGGTCCAAAGCAAAATGCCAAGTGCAGTCCCCGCCTTAAATAGTCCCAATGGTCTATACACTCTGGATAGAGAATTTCAGAGATTTACCTCCCTCTGGGCCAGGCACGGGCAAATGGGACTAGCTTAGATGGGGCATCTTCATTGGCAAGGACAAGTTGTGCCAAAGGGTCTGTCTCCTATGACCCTATGACCTAACCATGAATGTACGGGATTCATTTCATGGGTTACCCCCCAGGACAAAGTACCTCATTGGGGAATTAATTTGTTCAGGTGATCCCTTAAAGACCTGAACCACAACTAATATGTGCAGCTTCCAACCAAATAAACACAACCAGGTGTTCTTTTGTAGACAGAAACGTGCCAATAAGCATATCAATTAAAAATTAACCTACAATTATCAAAATATTTTTTTCCATCAACATATCTTCCTCATCTGTTTTGATCTATTTTATACCAGTCAACTGATAATTTAATAAACTGTTTAAAATTGAAGTGTAAAAATTAAAATTGTAAAAATCAAAATCTAGTTTTTAACCATTTAGAGAGAATGGTGCGAACCATGACCCAAAAACCCCACTGAATCCATTAAAAGACAACACTAGGGTGGCACAGAATGAGTAAACTCATAGCGCCAGAGAGCCAGGTTCAATCGTGACCTTGGGTGCTGTCTGTGTGGAGTTTGCACGTTCACCCCGGGTGCTACGGTTTCCTCCCACATCCCAAAGACGTGCGGGTTTGTAGATTTATTGGCCTCTGTAAATTGTCCCTAATGTGTAGAGAGATAATGAGAAAATGGGATAACATGGAACTAGAGTGAATGAGTGATCTATGGTCGGCGTGGACTCAGTGGGCTGAAGGACCTGTTTCCACGCTGTATCTCCACAAAGGGGATCAGTGTTGTTTAGGTGTGGTCCTGTGAATAAACGGAACAATGTTGAAGTGCTCCAACTCTCCAGATCCTGTGTGTTCATCAGAAACACTTTGCACTGTGTGGATGCTCAGACTGGCTGTCATGACCTCTGCTTGTATCCGGGATCGGTGGGTGGGGTTTTCTGCATGTTTTGCATTCATCCATCAACGGGAGACTGTCCTTGTGCTTTGTGCAGGTGGCTCTCCGCATCCGGCCCATAAACGACACCGAGGTGGAGGAAGGAGCCACGATCATCGCTCACAAAGTCGACAAGCAGGTCAGGGCGTTTCTGACTGTCTTGTACTGCCCCAACTCAGGGCAGTTAAGGGCATGTCCCACTTGGGCGTCATTTGCGCGTCACGCAGATGGCGAGCAAAAATTTTGTACATCCCAAAATCCTGGGGCGCCGTGCGCAACCGCAAGTTACTGCCTGCGTCGCCACGCACCATGCGCGCGTAATACGCACTATGCGCGCATCACAGTCGTGACGTGTAAATGACGCCCAAATGGGACAGACCCTTTAGTCCCACAGTATTTTGCCCTTTGCCCTTTGAATAGTTGACACTGTAAAATGTAGCCACAAAAAGCTGTCAATGATGACCTTTCGCTTACTTACTTCTGGAGGCGGAGGGAGCTGGTGTCTGAGCAAGGGCTGACCAATTCACCGGACTCGTCAAGTATAACCTTGTGTTAAATTCTCAACAGTAGACGCTGTTCACTTTAAAATAATTATCATAATGTTCATCTGTTATAGGTAGCCAGGACATTCAGTGTTTGGACCTGTGTTCAAATAGACATAGAACACAAATTGCATGCACATGCTGACAGATTGAATGTGAACAGAAATATATGGAGGAAGACTGGTATGGCTGAACTTGTTCAGTTTTGGTCGCCCTTGTGGAAAAAATATGTCATTAAGCTGGAAAGAGTGCAGAGAAGATTCACAAGGATGTTGCCAGCTCTCGGGAGAGGTTGGGCAGCCTAGGTCGTTACACCCTGGAGCGCAGGAGGTTGAGGTGTATAAAATCACAAGGGCAATAGATAACGGTGAACACATAGTCTTTTTTTCAGGGTAAGGGAATCAAGAGCTAGGGGGCATGGGTTTAAGGTGAGAGGGGAAAGATTTAATGGAAACCTGAGGGGCAATGTTATCACACAGACGGTGGTAGGTTTATGGAACAAGCTGCCAAGGGGAGTAGTTGAGGCAGGTACAATAACAACATTTAAATGACATTTGGACAGGTACATGGATAGGTGAGGCTGGGAAGGATATGGACAAATGGGACGAGCTTAGATGGGCCATCTTTCGGGTTGTGCCTAAGGGTCTGAGTCTTTGATTCTGTGACTAATAAGAATCTGTGGCTGAACTTAAATCACAGACTTTGTAAGTAATGGAACTGCCGTGGAAAATCATGACCTCATGTGTAATTAATGATGGTGCATAAATCACACGTTTAATCACACAAAGCAAGAACTCTGGACACAATTAATTATTGGAAAACAATTCTGCAATAACTCTTCACAGAACCCAGCACATCTTTATTAGATTTCCCCCAGGTATAACGTGATTTATATTAGCCGCAAAATGAACCGCAGGAGGTTACTTGTGATCTCACAGCTACGCGAACCCACTCTGTACATTTGTGTTAAAGATTAGTGTGAGACTCACGCGAGGTTTCATGAGTCAGACCAACACAGGGTGATCTCATTTCATCCTTTTAAGTAAGACTTCATTTTGCAAACAATTCCGATTTGCTGATCCTCATTTGTTTCCTCGTAGTAACCATGCTGTTCAAGAAGCGTCTTGCATTGACTGAGATATCAGTCAGTGATATCTGAGATAGACACAAAACGCTGGTGTAACTCAGCGGGACAGGGAGCATCTCTGGAGAGAAGGAATGGGTGACGTTTCGGGTCGAGACCCTTCTTCATATTCTTCAGATATCTGAGTCCTGTCTTGCTGCGTTGGACTGTGGCTGGTGTCACAATCACAATAATACTTTATTAGCCAAGTATGTTTTGCAACATACGGGAAATTTCATTTGCCAAGTGAGTCATACACATAAAAAGCAGCGGAACACACAAAATACATTTTAACATAAACATCCACCACAGTGACTCCTCCATATTCCTCACTGTAATTTGCATAATGTCCTCACTGTGATGGAAGGCACAGTAACATTGCCATCACTGATGTAGTTGTATTACAAATGCCTCTCAAGTGGACTGCACTTTTCATTCTAGGCAATGCCCATCCATTGAATACGTGCAAGTCAACTACACTCTTCCTTTTGTTAAAGATGTGATGATTTAGACAATAGACAATAGGTGCAGGAGTAAGCAATTTGGCCCTTCGAGCCAGCACCGCCATTCAATGTGATCGTGGCTGATCATCCCCAATCAGTACCCCGTTCCTGCCTTCTCCGCATATCCCCTGACTCCGCTATTTTTAAGAGCCCTATCTAGCTCTCTCTTGAAAGCATCCAGAGAACCTGCCTCCACCACCCTCTGAGGCAGAGAATTCCACAGACTCACAACTCTCTGTGAGAAAAAGTGTTTCCTTGTCTCCTTACTCCTTATTCTTAAACTGTGGCCCCTGGTTCTGGACTCCCCCAACATCGGGAACATGTTTCCTGCCTCTAGCGTGTCCAAGCCCTTAACAATCTTATATGTTTCAATGAGAACCCCCTCATCCTTCTAAACTCTAGAGTGTACAAGCCCAACTACTCCATTCTCTCAGCATATGATAGTCCCGCCATCCCGGGAATTAACCTTGTAAACCTACCCTGCACTCCCTCAATAGCAAGAATTTCCTTCCTCAAATTAGGGGACCAAAACTGCACACAATACTCCAGGTGTGGTCTCACCAGGGCTCTATACAACTGCAGAAGGAACCAGACTACATTTTAGGAGCCGGACTACATATTCTCCAAATTTAGTTCGTCTAGTTTCACTGTTTGTCTTTCCATTGTGTCTGTCTGATGATGAGATCTTCCTCAGCAGCACTGGGACGTTTCCTTCCCTTTCCCTCTCCATGGATCCTGTCCTTTGTAGCTTTGAACCTCCAATCGTTCTGCCCTCACCCCCCGCCTGCCCCCTCCTGCCCCCACTCACCTGACGCGCCACTACCAGACATACCACCGCAAACAAGCTGCCACCGGACACACCACGGCCAAACACGCCACGTTCACACACCCAACCGCAAACATAGAAAATAGGTCCTTCAAGCCAGGTCATCCAAAATCAGCACCCGTTCCTGCTTTCGCCCCAAATCCCTTTGATTCCGTTAGCCCTAAGAGCTATATCTAACTCTCTCTTGAAAACATCCAGTGAATTGGCCTCCACTGCCTTCTGTAGCAAACATGCTGCCACTGAACACGCCACGGCCAACTAATCACCGCATCTCCCCCCTCAGCATCAGAAGAGATTGCTCCCCCCCCGTGACACCTCCCTCCCTCCACTCCGCGCCCACCTCCTGACCAGGGCGGTGATTCCCTTTGCCGCACTTCAGTGGTTTACTGGGAAGTCTCCACCATCAAGTACTTCTGTGGTTCCTGCACCGAGATCAGGGGGCAGCGGTGGAGTTGCTGCCTTACAGCGAATGCAGTGCCGGAGTCCCGGGTTCGATCCTGACTACGGGTCCTGTCTGTGCAGAGTTGGTACGCTCTCCCTGTGACCGCGTGGGTTTTCTTCGAGATCTTCGGTTTCCTCCCACACTCCAAAGACGTACAGGTTTGTCGGTTAATTGGCTTGGTAAATGTAAAAATTGTAGGGTAATGTTGATGTGTGAGGATCGCTGGTCGGCGCGGACCCAGTGGGCCGAAGGGCCTGTTTCTGCATGGTATCTCTAAACTAAACTATCTAAACTAACTGCTCGATATAACTTGTGTTGCAGCTGGGTGAATGGGGGTCCAGTATCTGAGGAACTATCCTCGCTGGGACTGAGTCTCTCCTCTGCCTGTGTAGAGTTTGATGTCAGGAAGAGCGTGTGTGAGGTGATGTGGTGCTGGCTCTCTCCACACGTCTCAGATAATGCTGTTAGTGATTAGTATTATGCGTGACATAGGTCTGTTTATGATCTTCTGTGATATTCCACCTTATATCAACGGTCAGTCAACCTTGCAACACGGCATCCACTTGAGGCATTTATTTATATTAAGAGTCAAGAGTGTTTTATTGTCATATGTACCAAAACAGAACAATGAAATTCTTACTTGCAGCAGCACAACAGATATGTAAACACAGTGCCCTGTAAAACCCATTATAAACACCAGCAAAAAAATTATACGTTATAAAGTCAAAAATAATTCCCCTCAAGTTGAAATAGTTAGGAGCCTATTTGGATGTTGTCATGTTTAATAGTCTGATAGTTGTAGGGAAGAAGCTGCTCCTGAGCCTGGACGTTACAGTTTTCAAGCTCCTATAATTTCTTTCCGATGGCAGGACAATAGACATTAGACAATAGGTGCAGGAGTCGGCCATTCGGCCCTTCGAGCCAGCACCGCCATTCAATGTGATCATGTCTGATCATCCCCAATCAGTACCCCGTCCCTGCCTTCTCCCCACATCCCCTGACTCCGCTATCTTTACGAATCCTATCTAGCTCTCTCTTGAAATTCAGAGAACCGGCCTCCACTGCCCTCTAAGGCAGATAATTCCACAGACTCACAACTTTCTGTGTGAAAAAAGTGTTTCCTCATCTCCGTTCTAAATGGCTTACCACTTATTCTTAAAATGAGGGCGTGGCCAGGTGGGATGTGGGGCCTTGATGATGCTGGCTGACTTTTTGAGGCAGTTACTCTTGTAGATCCGTTCAACGGTGGGGAGGTCAGTGCCTGTGATAGACTGGGTAGCTCACCACTTTTTGCAATCTTCTTTGTTGCTGGGCATTTGAGTTATCGAACCAGGCCGTGATGCAACCAGTCAATATGCTCTCTGCTGTACACCTGTGGAAGTTCAAGAGACTGTTCATTGACATACCGAATCTCTGCAATCTTCTATGGAAGTAGAGGCATTGAATAATTGCATCAATGTTCTGGGTCCAGGATAGATCTTCAGTGATATGCACGCCCCAGGAGTTTGAAGTTTTTGACTCTCTCCAACACTGTCTTCATCCTCCCTCTTCCAAAGTCCACAATCTGGTCTTACTGACGTTGAGATCAAGGTTGTTGATCTGGCACCATTTGATCTGTTGATCAATCTCCCTGCCATACACTGACTCATCGTCATCTGGATAGCAGTAACAGGATCGGTCCGAGTCAGCATGGATTTACGAAGGGGAAATCATGCTTGACTAATCTTCTGAAATTTTTTGAGAATGTAACTAGGAACATGGACAAGGGAGAGCCAGTGGATGTAGTGTACCTGGACTTTCAGAAAGCATTTGATAAGTTCCCACATAGGAGATTAGTGGGCAAAATTAGAGCACATGGTTGGGGATAGGGTACTGACATGGATAGAAAATTGGTTGGAAGACGGGAAACAAAGAGTAGGGATTAACGGGTCCCTTTCAGAATGGCAGGTAGTGACTAGTGGGGTACCGCAAGGCTCGGTGCTGGGACTGCAGCTAGTTACAATATACATTAATGTTTTAGATGAAGGGATGAAAAGTAACATTAGCAAATTTGCAGATGGTGGTAGTATGAACTGTGAGGTGGATGCTATGAGGATGCAGGGTGACTTGGACAGGTTGGGTGAGTGGGCAGATGCTTGGCAGATGCAGTTTAATGTGGATAAATGTGAGGTTATCCACTTTGGTGGCAAGAACAGGAAGGCAGATTATCTGAATGGTGTCAAGTATGGGAAAAGAAGAAGTACAACAAGATCTGGGGTCCTTGTTCATCAGTCACTGAAAGTAAACATGCAGGTACAGCAGGCAGTGAAGAAAGCAAATGGCACATTGGCCTTCATAACAAGAAGAGTTGAGTATAGGAGCAAAGAAGTCCTGCTGCAGTTGTACAGGGCCCTAGTGAGACCACACCTGGAGTATTGTGTGCAGTTTTGGTCTCCAAATTTGAGGAAGGACATTCTTGCTATTGAGGGAGTGCACGGTAGGTTCACCAGGTTAATTCCCGGGATGGCGGGACTGTCATATGGTGATAGAATGGAGCGGCTGGCTTGTATGCTCTGGAATTTAGAAGGATGAGAAGGGTTCTTATTGAAACATATAAGATTATTAAGGGTTTGGACACGCTAGAGGCAGGAAAAATATTCCCGATGTTGGGGAGTCCAGAACCAGGGGCCACAGTTTAAGATTATGGGGTAAGGCATTTAGAGCGGAGATGAGGAAAAACTTGGGTTGTGAATCTGTGGAATTCTCTGGATGCTTTCAAGAGAGAGTTAAGGGCCTGTTCCACGAGCATGCGACTCCGTGCGGCAAGCGCGACCTAAAGGGCCAGTCCCACCAGCATGCGCCTGCATGCGGCAAGCGCGACCTAACGTGGTCGCTTGAGCCGTACGGCCTCGCGGGGCCGGTCCCACCTCGATCGCCGGAGCCGTATGGAGTTGTGCGGGGCTGGTCACGACATCGCGCGGGGCTCCGAAAAACTGACCGTGTTTAAAAATTCCGCACGGCAACGGCCTGCCGGCCTGCAGCCGCCTCGACACCGTGTCACTCATTCGACCTCCGCGCGGCTCCTGCTTCTGGTTTGGTCATGCTTGCCGCATGCAGGCGCATGCTGGTGGGACCGGCCCTTTAGGTCGCGCTTGCTGCATGCAGGTCACATGCTCGCGGGACAGGCCCTTTAGGTAGAGCTCTTAAAGAGCGGATTATGGGGAGAAGGCAGGAACGGGGTAATGACTGTGGATGACCAGCCATGATCACAGTGAATGGCGGTGCTGGCTTGAAGGGCCAATGGCCTACTCCAGCACCTATTGTCTATTGTCTATCTGTAATTCGTCCAACAACGGAGGTGTTGTTGATGGAGTTGGAACTGTTGATGGAGTTGGAACTGTATTCGGCTACACAGTCTTGAGTAGAGCAGGGAGCTGAGCACACAACCTTGATAGTTATCGAGGAGGAAGTGTTGCTGCCAATTCGTACAGATAGTGGTCTGTTGACGAGGAAGCTGAGGATCCAGTTGCAGAGGGATGTGCAGAGACCCAGTTCCGTGAGCTTGGTAACCAGTTTGGAGGAGATGATGGTGTTAAACGCCGAGCTGCAGATTATGAACAACAGCTTTTATGAGTTGGGTTTCAAAAGGTGTGATTCTGAGCGAATGCTATCAATTTAGTTTACTTAGAGATGCAGCATTGCTCACTGAGTCCGTGCCGACCAGCGATCCCTGTACACTAGTTCTATCCTATACATGAGGGATAATTTACAGAAGCCAATTAACCTGGAAGCCTGCATGTCCTTGGGATGTGGGAGAAAACCGGAAAGAGGTGAGATCAATCCTTGGCTGCATTAATGGGAAGGATTTGTCACCTGAAGTCCCAGTTGTGTTTACTCATCAGGTTTAGTTACACTGGAGCCCAGTCAGATTAATAGATGTTTCCTGGTTTCTGAGTGAATGTGCTGAGCAAACTGTTGGTAAAGAATTAGTTTAGTTTTAGCTTAGAGATACAGCACGAACAATCTACACCCTACGAACAATTTACATTTATACCAAGCTGATTAACCTACAAACCTGTATGTGTTTTGGAGTGTGGGAGGAAGTCGAAGATCTCGGAGAAATCCTACGCAGGTCACGGGGAGAACATACAAACTCATTACAGACAGCACCCGTAGATAGGATCAAACCCGGGTCTCTGGCGCTTGTAAGGCAGCAACTCTACCGCTGCGCTGCCAAGCCACCCTTGTTAGTTCAACATTAGTTCAACAAGTCATTGCATATTTTTTCTGCTATGCAATTATTATTTCTCTCCTCATCTACAGAGCACAGTCCACGAGTGTTGTTCCTGTAGAGACTTTGACCAAATACTCGGTACACACAAAATGCTGGAGTAACACAGCGGGACAGGCAGCATCTCTGGAGAGAAGGAATGGGTGACATTTCGGGTCGAGACCCTTGTTCAGACCCATATACTCACTATGCCTGCCGATCTCTGTAGGCATGTTGGTGGGATCACACTGTGTAAAGGGCCTGTCCCACTTACGTGTCCTTGGCACGCAAATTACGCGACCTCGTGGTTGTGTTGAGGCGCACGGGCATCGTATGGCTGCGCGTGGCCGATCCCACTTAGAAGCGCGGAGGGGTATGTAGTTGTGCGCGAGATCGCGCAGGGCTCCGAAATTTTTGTAGTGACCGAAATCTTTCCGCGCCAACGGCCTGTCGCGGAACTGACAGCCAAAGTGGGCTTAACTCTGCGGGTGTATTTGACACTCCTGGCAGTCCGGCTCCTACACCCTCCAGCCGGGTTGCCATGGACATTCAGACAGGCAGAGTCACGTTCACAAGTTATAGGAGTAGAATTAGGCCATTCGGCCCAACAAGTCTACTCCATCATTCAATCATGGCCTCTCTCTGCCTCATCATCCCACTTTCCTGCCTTCTCCCCATTACCCTTGACACCCGTTCTAATCAAGAATTTGTCTATCTCTCCCTTAAAAATATCCACTCTTGGCCTCCAGGACTGCAGACTGACAAAGCCTAGGCCCAGCTAATATGTGTCTGGACTGTATTTTCAATGTACCTCTGATAGCAGCAGACACAGAGAAACTGGCCATAAAAAAACTTGAGGTGCGAAAATGAATAAACATTTTTAAAAATCCACTAAGAATCACATTTAACTAAATCATTAAAAAGATTACAAAAATTAATATAAAATTGGCACAAACAAAGCCACCACATTTGTAAAGAAGAACATAGAAACATAGATGTAGAGATTAGGTGCAGGAGTAGGCCATTCGGCCCATCGAGCCAGCACCCCCATTCACTACGATCAATGACTGATCATTCAAAATCAGTAACCCGTTTCTGCTTTCTCCCCATATCCCTTGATTCCGTTAGCCCTAAGAGCTCTATCTAACTCTCTCTTGAAAACAGCGAGCCCATTGGCATGGGCGTGTTAGGTGTACCTGGTGAATAGCCAGGGGTATGTATGAAGTATCATGGAGTCAGACAGTTCCGAAACAAGCAGTCCATGCCTCGTGGATGCTCGACTCCTCCATGCCAACCAAGATGGCCCAACTAAGCTGGCCTCATTTGCCTGCGTTTGCCCCATATCCCTCTAAACTTTTCACAACAATGTACCTGTGCAAATGTCCGATATGTTGTTGCTGTACCTGCCTCAACTACCTCCCCTGGCAGCTTTTTCCATATAGTTTAGACTTTAGAGATACTGTGCAGAAACAGGCCCTTCGACCCCCTGAGTCCGTGCCAAGCAGAGATCAGCCAGCACACGAGGGACAAGTTACAATTTTTACCAAAGTCAATTATCCTACAAACTTGTGTCTTTGGAGTGTGGGAGTTCTTGATTTCCCTACTCTGGATAAAAGACTGTGCATTTACCCTATCTATTTCCCTCATGATTTTATACGCTCTATAAGATCACTCCTCAGCCAGCTGCCCTCTAAAGAATAGTCCTCGCCTGCCCGATCTCTCCCTATGGCTCAGGTCCTTGGGTCCTGGTAACATCCTCGTAAATATTTTCTGCATACAGGCCCTTGCTCAATAAGCTAGGGAGAACCCCTGTGCGATGGGGCAGTGAGATCACAGACAGACCCCGTCAAGAACAGATGCACCACGCCGTACACACTCCAACCCCGTATACCAGGGGGTCCCAACCTTTTTTGTCCCATTTACCCCTGGCAACTTTAATAGCACATAACAATGTTATTTCACTTATTTATGAACAACTAATGATGAACAGATACCAGTATACCAGAACCAAACACAGTCAGTCAATCAGAAAAAAAATGTACAAATCCGGAAACAACAAATTTACCACCTGGGTAGGCAAAATTTACCCCAGGTTGGGAACCCTTGTGTATACGGACACACCACCCTGTACACACAGACCCCGCTGTACACACACACCACACCATACACACACACACACCACCCCGTATACGGCCACATCCCGCTGTACACACAAACCCCACCATATACAGACACACTACACTGCCATGCACAGGCATAGGAGACAGCAACACACTGGCTGTGAATTACACTATGGACTGTCTATTACCTCTCCATTACCTCTCTGCAAAACTTTTAAACGCTTCCATTCTGCAGGGACTGACTGTTCCTAAAATACACGAGGGCTTCCTGCCAGTGCCACATGAATTAAACAAAGGATAGGCTTTTCCCAATCAGAAATATGTTGCCAGGTGCAACATGGGGTAAATGCAGTTACCACACAGGCAGGTACAGTAACAACATTGAAAAGACATTTGGACAGGTGCATTGATAGGAAAGGTTCAGAGAGATATGGGCCAAACGCAGGCAGGTGAGACGAGCAAAGATGGGGCATCTTGGCCGCATGGGTAAGTTGGGCTGAAGGGCCTGTTTCATGCTGTACAACTCTGACTCCATAATATTTAAAAGACAAGTATATGGATAGAAAAGGTTTGGAGGAATATGCACCAAACATTGGCAAAGGGAACTAGTGTAGATGAGCTTGGTCAGCATGGACATGTTGGGCTGAATGGCCTAATTCTTTGCTCTGGGTCTCCATGCTTTATGCCTCTTGTATTTCTGTGTCTCCTTGAAGATACCTTCCTGACAATTATGTCAGACCAGAACTTGGTTTGTAACTGTTACCACCAGTGTTTTGATTTGCATCAATGTTTGCTGTGATGAAAATGTGTTAACAGGACCATAAAGTCAACATGCAGCAAATGATAAAGATGAGCAATGTGTCGTTGCTTAGTTGCTCTGGGCACTGTTTACATGAAATATTAATTGCTTGGAATATATGTTGGGCAGGGTGAGAACAGAAATAGCAGCAAATAAATTAGACTTTGAAGACTCAAAACTAAATGAGAATATATAACCTTCATTAAATGGGGGAGGCCTGTATAATAATATTTTCAATCCTTTTAATATCTTAACTTTGTGACAAACCAACGAAGATAAAAACTATGGAGATGATTAATGTATATCATGAAGGACAGTGTTTTCTTGATACCCAGTGTATTTATTGTCCAATGAAGTAAAACTGGGTCCTGTGGTATTGTGCAAGTCAAGACTTGAGAATTAAGGGACTGAAGTTTAGGGGTAACATGAGGGGGAACTTCTTTACTCAGAGAGTGGTAGCGGTGTGGAATGAGCTTCCAGTGAAGGTGGTGGAGGCAGGTTCGTTTTTATCATTTAAAAATAAATTGGATAGTTATATGGATGGGAAAGGAATGGAGGGTTATGGTCTGAGCGCAGGTATATGGGACTAGGGGAGATTATGTGTTTGGCACGGACTAGAAGGGTCGAGATGGCCTGTTTCCGTGCTGTAATTGTTATATGGTGTTATAAGTCACATTTATTTATATAGCACATTTAAAAAACAACTCTCGTTGGCCAAAGTGCTTTACATTTGTTATAAGAATAGTATAAACAAACAAACTACATACATAATTAATACATATAGCCCTCGCTCAGTGGACGTCAGGAAAGGCTTGGGAGTATAGATAAGTTTTTAGTCTTGACTTAAAGGAGTCGATGGAGGGGGCAGTTTTGATGGGAAGGGGGATGCTGTTCCACAGTCTAGGAGCTGCAACCGCAAAGGCGCGGTCGGCAAAGTCAGGCATAATCCATTAGAGATGGTGTTTAATTGTAATATGTACCGACATCGGAACAATTAAATACTTACCTGCAGCAACATAGCAGGTCTAAAACTGCAATGCACGCAGTAAATAAAATAATGCAAAAAAAATTTTAAATTAATAATTGTAATACTAGTGCAAGAAAGTAGTCCATGGTGCTGGAAAAGACACAGTCCATAGAAGATCACAGTTGCTGAGGTTAGTATTGTGCAGTGTTCAAGAGCATGAAGGTTGCCTGGAAGAAGCTGTTCTTGAACCTGGAGGTCACGTCTTCCAAGCTCCTTCCCGATGGTCACAGCATCAACTTGCCAAAGCTGCGACAGGTGAGATCATCGCGGTTCTGACAGTGAGGTCATCGCGGTTGCCCCCCTGGCGGGCTTGCATTAAGATGAGGTTGGATAGGCTGGGACGGTTTACTTTGGAGCTGACTGGATCAATGGGTCTGCCGGGTCTGCAGTCCGGATAGGAGCCCAGGTTAAAGATGGGACTTTTTGAATTCTATTAAGTTCACTTGGAAATGCAATTGTAACCAAAGGTTTCGGAAAGACGTTTGAGCACGATTCAGCTGAGTATCCACAGTCAATGAACCCCCTGTGTAGGAAGGAACAGTTTATGCTGGTTTACACCCAAGATAGACACAATATGCTGGAGCAACTCAGCGGGTCTCTGGAGAAAAGGAATTGGTTATGTTTCAGGTCGGAACCCTTCTTCAGACTCACAACAAACCCACTGCAGCAGTAGCGGTGACAACTGTTGAATCTAATACAGAGCATCGCCCTTGGCCTTGTGTATTGTTGGATCGGTGTAAAGTGAGACAGGTTGGCCAATGTGAGAGGCGTCTGGACTGATCATCCAACACTCACGTTGACCTCCTGGTTGTCACTGCCTCGTGCATTACTAAAATGGCCATTGAAGGTCGGATTTGAAGGTAGACATAGCACTGCGAATGATGAGCTTGAACAGCTTTGGCTCCTGCAAAAAAATAGTTTCAGAACAGGCATCAGAAACAATCGTCATTGTCCTTCATTAATAACTCATTTGGTGCTAAAAAATCAAGGCAGGATTTAGTTTACTGGCCATTTGTAGAGTGATGGGTGATATGTCTGTCGTGCTCTGACTGAGGAGTGAGATTATTTACACTCTGGGCGACCGGCACAGTGGTGCAGCGGTAGAGTTGTTGCCTTATGCCCCTGTCCCACTTAGGAAACCTGAACGGAAACCTCTGGAGACTTTGCGCCCCACCCAAGGTTTCCGTGCGGTTCCCGGAGGTTTTCGTCAGTCTCCCTACCTGCTTCCACTACCTGCAACCTCCGGCAACCTCCGGGAACTGCACGGAATTCAGGTTTCCTAAGTGGGACAGGGGCATAACAGTGCCAGAGATCTGGATTCAATCCTGACTATGGGTGCTGTCTCTACGGCGTTTATACGTTCTCTATGTGACCGTGTGGGTTTTCTCCAGGTGCTCCGGTTTCCTCCCACACCTCAAAGACATACGGGTTTGTAAGTCTTCTGTAAATTATAATTTGTCCCTAGTGTGTAGGATAGTGCTAGTGTACAGGGTGATCACTGGTCAGCATGGGCTCGGTGAGCTGAAAGGTATGTCTCCATGCTTTATCTCTGAAGTCTACTCTGCTGATACACCATGGGATTATTAATCCTCTGTAGTGCAGGAAGCTGCTAAACTTCCCCCTGCCTTCAATCCTCCTTTCCCAGACAAGTCTTCTTGTCCTGGCTTCCACTCTAAGCCCTGCAAATGATTTCCCTGCAGAATGTCAGGCAGGTGTCAAAGGTTATGGGGAAAAGGCAGGAGAATGGGGTTGAGAGGGAAAGATAGATCTGCCATGATTGAATGGTGGAGGAGACTTGATGGGCTGAATGGCCTAATTCTGCTCCTATACATTGTGAACATTATGCAGGTGATGACTGCTTCCGTTTCCACCATCCGACAGACAGCAACTTCCGAATCTCATCCACACTCTCAATAAGAAGGTTTTCCCCACAATCTTCTTCTAACTGTGTCCAGTGTGTTCAATCTGTGTCCCTGAACCTGGCACGGTGGGCTAACGGAAACAGCTTCCCTTATTTAAACTGGTCATATTTCTATCAGATCTCCCTCCGCTCAACCTTCTCTGCTCCAAGGAGACCGCTGGCATCTCCAGGCTTTTCCAGTCATTTTCTGGTCCATCTGATAAAAAATTTCTTCTGCACATTTTCCTGACCCCCGACACCCAGCCTTAAACTAAATATTGGACACAATCCCTCAGTTGTGGCTTAACCAGTGAGTTCCCGATGCTTCTGTTTATGAGACCTATTCAACACTCTCACGTTTCCACTCAGAGGGTGGTGGGTTTATGGAATGAGCTGCTGCAGGCACTATAACAGCATTTAAAAGACATTTGGACATGTACACTATTAGGAGAGGTTTGGAGGGATATGGGCCAAATGCAGACAGGTGGCACCAACTCAGATGGGACATCTTTGGCTGTTATGGACGAGTTTGGCCAAAGGGCCAGTTTCTGTGCTGTATGACTGTGACACTCCTAATATGCTCTGCCACTTTCTAACCCCGCAAGTCCCCTGTCCCTCTTTGACCTTCAGAACAGTTCTATATTTTGCAATGTCAGCATTTTTACCCATGCTGACCATCGCTGTTGAGCTAGACACATTTGCCTATGTTTGGCCCATAACCCTCTAAACCTTTCCTATCCATGTACCTGTTCAAATGTCTTTTACACGTTATTGTTGTACCTGTCTCAACTACCTCCTCTTGCAGCTCATTCCAAAAAAAAAAGCTGCCCCTCAGATTCCTATTAAATTTTTCACCTCACCCTAATCCAATGCAACTTTTGTTCTTGATCACTCTACTCGGGGGGGGGGGGGGGGGGGGGGGGGGGGGGGGGGAGACTGTGCATCTACCCTATCATTGTCTGGCTTGGCTCCAATATACAATATAACCGCTCATATGTAAGGTGGCATCTAATGTAGCAGAACATTATCTGCAGCTTTGCAGAAATAAAGACAGTGGGACAGGATCGACTAGCTGCCTGCCATCGTGGAATGAGCAGAAAAGAAAGACTTTGCAAGGGAGCTACTAAAGAACATTGGACTTCTTTCTGTAAACCCCATCCATGTGCACTGTACAGTTTGTCCTACTGAGTAATGAGAAGCAACTCTGGAGCTCCCGGTGGCAAAGTCCCTGATCTGTAGCTATGCAGGGGGCGCATCACTTTTGATATCTCTATGTCAGCACCAGGCTGGTGAAAGCACTATTATATGCTTTGCATTTCATAGAACAGAGAACTGTAACTGGCACTTCAGCCCACTATGTCAATGCTGAACCTGTTCAACCAAGCCAAGACCATCTCTTATCTGCCTGCATGTAATCCCTATCCCCTATTCCTTGCATATCCTTGAGCCTATACAAAAATCTCTTAAATGTCACTATCATATCTGACTCCACCACCACCCCCGGCAGCACGTTCCAGGCATCTGCCATTCTCTGTGTAACAAAAAACGTCCCACATATCACCTTTAAACTTTGTCCATCTCATCTTAAAGCTACGCCCTCTAGTCATTGACATTTCCTCCCCGGGAATAGGTCTGACCGTCTACCACCCTGTCTATGCCTCTCATCATTTTATTGACTTTTATCAGGTCTCCCTGCAACCTCTGACGTTCCAAGGTGATCCAACCTCTCCCTGTAGCTAATACCCCTAATCCTGGGACTACTTGAACCAGTCAACAAAGGTTGAGCTAATTGCTACCATTAGAAACATAGAAAATAGGTGTAGCAGTAGGTCATTCGGTCCTTCGAGCCAGTACGCCATTCAATATGATCACGACTGATTATCCAATATCAGTACCACGTTCCTGCTTTCTCCCAGATCCCTTGATTCCGTTGTTCTCTGTTTAAATTCCTGGTACATGTCCACACAGATAAAGAGGCTGAGATTAATTTTATTTGATTCAGAATTACTCTTCCAGATCATAGAGCACAATGCAAATTATTTCCATTCCTCATTCGCCCCTGAGAAAACAATCCAAGTGTGTCCAACCTCTCCCTGTGTTCTCCCTGTATTATATAATCTGGCATTCACGCTGACTAATACATTCCCTACTAGTGAAAAATAACAATTGAATGTGAATTAAATGATTCAGTAGAGCTTTTATTGTCACTTGTGCAAATGCTGAGTGAAATTATTTTCTTGCAAACAGTCCAGTGCAGTATTCCCAATCCTCAGGGCATCCTCGATTAGAGAGTGTACAGAAATAATCCACTGAATCTGCATTGCCTGAGGCACCATGTTTTTAAAGTCCAGAATATACCTACATAAAGCATTTTGAAAGACATTTGCTATGGTTTATGAAGCAGATGCTAACTTCTGTTAGTTTTATAATGTCATAAATTGTAGGATCAGAATTAGGCCATTTAGCCCATCAAGTCTACTCCGCCATTCAATTATGGCTGATCTATATTTCCCTCTCAACCCCATTCTCTTGCTATTTCCCCATAACCCCTGACACCCATACTAATCAAGAATCTATCAATCTCCACCTTAAAAATATCTATTGACTTGGTATCCACTGTCTTCTGTAGCAATGATTTACACAGATTCACCACCCTCCGACTAAAGAAATTCCTCTTAATCTCCTTGCGAAAGGTACGTCCTTTTATTCTGAGGTTATGCCCTCTGGCCCTGGACTCTCCCTCTAGTGGAAACCTCCTCTCCAAATCCACTCCATCCAGGCCTTTCACTATGTGGTAAATTTTAATGAGATAACCTCTCATCCTTCTAAACTCTGCCATCAAACACTCATGATATGTCAACCCATGTCTTGAGATCAAGAATACAATGTAACTATAATATATCCACTGTGATGTATAAAATAGCAAGCTAAATCCATGTGAGTTCCCTTCTGTAAAGGCTCCAACCATTGCAACCACCTTTCATTCACAGAATTTGACTTTCAAGTTTTTATTTTGCCTCATAGAATTGAAATGTTGTCTGGACTCTGTGTAAATCTCTAGGAACCTTGTAGAAAGAAAAATCAAACAAGTGTCAGGATTGTTGCTATTTGTGAGATGTCAATTGAAGTCTTTTACTCGGGCTACACATCACATTTTATGCCCATTCAGGCATTTCACATCTTCAGCCTGTTAAACGAAGCAATGGATCTTTTATTGGGAATGTCACGCCTTGTTGACTGACAATAAAAACAGTATCTCGTAAGCCAAGGGCTGCCTTTGTGCGTGGTTTCCATGAACTTCAGTCAAGACCATGCAGTAAGTCACCAGAGTATAGATGGTTTATCCCAGCTCACTGCAACCATGGAAACAGGGCTCTGAAGATGGGGGCTGTTCTTTTAGGAGCGGTGATCCTCCAGCAGGGAGTTTGACCGACACTTGTTTCACGAGGGCCGCTGCTCTGCAGAGGCTGTGTCCATGTGAAGCATTGATGGGTAAATGGAGCCTGCAGAGTGTTGTAATGCATCCGCCTTGTCCTCTTTGTTAAGTAGCTTGCAGTAACCAAATCCCCATTCTCCTTCTACAATATGCACAGCAGATGGTCTGTTACGCAATGTGTATGCACTTTTGTGTTCAGGGAAACTTGATACTCTTTCCTCCCATTGTGCTAACAGAAAAGCAGAATTAAAGTCCTGGGCCTTTCGAAGCTTGGAAAGTCAGATTCCGAGTTCAATCCCCCACCTTCCTTTCTGAATGGCACCCATTGACTGTGGTGCATTCATCTGGAATTTGGGACATACCAAAAGACCTGCCTCTTGCAGCTTATTGATGCCGTATCTCATTCGCTGTGCTTCCGGGCCTTTCTCCCATCCACGCACATCTTTCTCCCATCCACTTCAAACTTTGCTTTTCAATTGTTATTTAAGTTATTACTGAGTTTCATTTATAGGACAATCACAAACAACTTTCTGATCACATTTTCTGCAGTGACTATGGGCGGCACGGTGGCACAGCTGGTTGAGCTGCTGCCTCGTAGCACCAGAGATCCGGGTTCGATCCTGACCTCGGCTGCTGTCTGTGCACGTTCTCCCTGCGACTGTGTGGGGTGCTCTGGTTTCCTCCCACATCCCAAAGACTTGCAGGTTTGTAGGTTAATTGGCCTCTGTGCAGGGAGTGGATGAGAAAATGGGATGAGGTAGAACTAGTATGAATGGGTGATCGAAGGGCCTATTTCCATGCTGCGTCTCTAAACTAGACTACACTTCAAAAACAAGTCATTGACAGAAACAGTGTGACCTCCTTTGAGGTTAGATAAATATAAGGTCTGATACTAGTGGATTGCCTCAGGGATCGATGTTGAGTCCATTGCTATTTGTCATCTATTTGGATGCAAATGTACATTGATAAATTTGCAGATGACACTACATTAGGTGGTATTGTTGACA
This sequence comes from Amblyraja radiata, assembly GCF_010909765.2. Lineage (NCBI taxonomy): Eukaryota > Metazoa > Chordata > Chondrichthyes > Rajiformes > Rajidae > Amblyraja > Amblyraja radiata. Next base: position 28,340,654 of record NC_045981.1, read on the forward strand.
GTGAAGATGGTTATCAAAAATTACAGCGGAATCTTGATCAGCTGGGCAACTGGGTGAGGAATGCCTATGAGAGTTTAATGCAGACAGGTGTGAGGTGTAACATTTTGGGAAGTCAAACCAAGGCAGGACCTTCACAAGGCCCTGGGGAATGTGGAAGCAGGTACCACAATAACATTTAAAAGACATTTGGACAGATACATGGATTGAAAAGGTTGAGAGGGATATGGGCTAAATATAGGCAAAGAGGACTAGCTTAGATGGGGCATCTTGGTTGGCATGGGTAGGTTGGACCGTGCAGTTGAGGAAATATTATATAATAGAACCGCTCGGATGGTGACTTTTATATAAGCAAGGTAATTTGCAAGAGAAAAGCTTAAGGTTTTCAGAAACATGTGTCCTAGAGAAATAAAGTACAAGGAAACAACACAGAGCGAACAGATGAATCAAAGCATAGAGGCGCTGATCTGAACCTGCATAGCTTGGTTTGTTGCTTTAGGGCAATTATACCACTGGAGGAAATTGTATTTGTCGATATATATTTTTTTATTAAAGGTAATCAATTACAATGCTTCAAACAACTTTATATTCAATTAATTCAATTTGCATTAAGTAAAACACTAGTAATACTTATCTACTATTTTTTTAGAAATAATGATAGAAAAAGAATAGAACAGTTATAAATCATTAAGAGAGTGATTAAATAATAATAATAAGAAAAGAGAAACGAAAAAAAAAAAAAAAAAAAAAAATGAAAAACCACAATATGTATTGTTAATAACACTACTACAAGTGATAGTATCAATAAAGACATATATGTTAATTCCAATATAAAAATGAATTATTCTCACCAAATCCCGCAGGGTGCACGCCGAGCTGTGTTGCCAAGAACAGCTACTTCTCTAAATACTGTATATATGGAGACCATATCTGTTCAAAAGAATTATACTTGTCCAATAGGACAAATCTAATTCTTTCCAGATGTAACGTCTCCATCATCTCTGTTGCCCACATTTTGGTTGTGGGGGATAATGTTCCCTTCCAAAATTTCAATATGATTTTTTTCCCAATTATCAAATAGTAATCAAAGAAATTGTATTTGATATGACTTTGTGTTGAAGAATGGATAGCTGAATAGGGGCCTCTTCTTAGGCCAGAGGTCATCTGTTCTTTCTCTATGGCACATCTTTGAGCCGTGAGGGTTATGCTGAGATCGAGACAGACTTCACGGCTGAGAGATATTAGACTCTGTAGTTAGCCTTGGCTATGTTCAATTATAATGAGATTGAGATAAGGGGTAGGATGTATATGAAGGGGAGTAGTTGCTTGGAGAGGAAGAGAATTGATGGATATGTTTATAGAAAGTCGAAGAAGCAGATGTAATACTGATGTAATGGTCTGAAGTTGTATTCTTGCACCAAACACTTATTAATTAAGTTGACAGATTTACGACCCATGTATGCTTGGGTTGGGACGTGTGTGTGGGTTCTGAACTTAGAAACTGTAAATTCGGCAAACTTATATAATTAATGTTTTAAATACATAGGTAATAGTATTGTAAATTGTGTAAAATTGTAGTGAAACAATTTATGAAATGTATTGTCTTAGTAGGACTGTAAACATTAGACTTTGTTTAGATTTATAGAAATATCTTTCTTCTTGGTATGGAAAGTGTGTATGACTTGTGTGATCATTGTATTACATATGTATCTTATATTTTGAGGAGTGGTCTTTGATAATTGAGCCTACTGGGGTTTTACTGTGTTGAAATAAAATAATTCTAAGCAAAGTTATATCACAGGCAATCGAAGGTTGTAATGAGGCCAGGTAAGGGGGATCATGTGACTGATGTTGTAAATCACCAGAAGGACTCAGATGATTCTGGTGACTCAGCCGAACACCTCCGCTCAGTCCGCAATAACCTACCTGAACTCCCGGTGGCTCAGCACTTCAACTCCCCCTCCCATTCCCAATCCAACCTCTCTGTCCTGGGTCTCCTCCATTGCCAGAGTGAGCAACAGCGGAAATTGGAGGAACAGCACCTCATATTCCGTCTGAGGACCTTGCGTCCGGATGGCATTAACATTGAATTCTCCCAATTTTGCTAGCCCTTGCTGTCTCCTCCCCTTCCTTAACCCTCTAGCTGTCTCCTCCCACCCTCCCATCCGCCCGCCCTCGGGCTCCTCCTCCTCCTCCCCTTTTCCTTCCTTCTCCCCCCCCCACCCCCCATCAGTCTGAAGAAGGGTTTCGGCCCGAAACATCGCCTATTTCCTTCGCTCCATAGATGCTGCTGCACCCGCTGAGTTTCTCCAGCAATTTTGTGTACCTTCGATCTTCCAGCATCTGCAGTTCCTTCTTGAACACAGAAGGACTCAGATGATTGGTTACTAGCTTGTCATACCCTCTGTATCTGAAATGTCTAATACCTATATAAATGCCATGAGTTCTATCAAAGTTACTCTTCTCTGGACCAACCCCAGAGCATCATCTCTGTGTTGGAAGGTTCAGAGACTAGTCTCAGCTAAATAAAGAATCGATTTCAACAGCTACAAGTGTTTGAGTCAAGTTGACTTTAGATTGACAAAATAACTCAGTTTAACAGAGTATGACTCTGATTTTAAGATTTTATTTTATCTGTGTAATCTTCTCCGTCCATTTTCAAAACTTCCGTTGTCCAAGTTTAATCACCATGAAGTCAGCACCCTTCGAGTGCAGGGACTGGGGTGCTGCCTGGGGAAAAACTTGACTGGAAACAGGGTCACCAGGGATACCAGGATCATCCCTGTGAATTTTAAAGTTCAATTTATGGCAAGTGTCCATGGGTTGCTCTCTCTGTGTGTCCATGGGCCGTGTACATGGGCTGCTCCCTCCGTGTACATGGACTGTGTACATTGGCTGTGTACATGGGCTGCTCTCTCTGTGTGTCCATGGGCCATGTACATGGGCTGCTCCCTCCGTGTACATGGGCCGTGTACATGGGTTGTGTACATGGGCCGTGTACATGGGCCGTGTACATGGGCTGTGTACATGCGCTGCTCTCTCCATGAGTTTGTGCACCGTGTTCTTCCACTGCTTCCTTGCATATCCGGCTATGGCTTAATTATGGACAACCCAGTCTCTTGTGAGATGTTCCTCAACCTTTCAAGAGAGAGCTAGATAGGGCTCTTAAAAATAGCGGAGTCAGGGGATATGGGGAGAAGGCAGGAATGGGGTACTGATTGGGGATTATCAGCCATGATCACATTGAATGGCGGTGCTGGCTCGAAGGGCCAAATGGCCTACTCCTGCACCTATTGTCTATTGTCTTTACGCACTTGACTAGTTATCCCCATTAACAGTGATGGCAACACAAATTGACCACCTGACCTCCACTTTCAGAAAATGAGCAGTAATTGGACCCATGCGCTGTGAAGTGGCTCATTAGGTTCTGGCATTAAACACCAGGGCCAGGAATCACTCGCTCCACTGATCCGTCAGAAACCTAACAAGAGAAAGCTCACAAAAATAAGGACGTCATTGATTTTGAAGAAACCTCTGTGTCCATTTTCCCATTTAAATTAGTTTCTCGTGTTATCTGTATTATGTACATTACAATAGACAATAAACAATAGACAATAGGTGCAGGAGTAGGCCATTCAGCCCTTCGAGCCAGCACCGCCATTCAATGTGATCATGGCTGTTCCTGCCTTCTCCTGATATCCCCTGACTCCGCTATCTTTAAGAGCCCTTTCTAGCTCTATTTAGTTTATAGAGGTGGGGGAGGGGGGGACTGGAGGTAGGAAAAGGCCAGAAGAAATCTGGGCTGGCAATGATTTACTCATGAAAATCCTTTTCTCCAGAGACGCTGCCCGATCCACTAAGTTGCTCCAGCACTTTGTGTTGGTTTTTTAAAATAATTGAAAATGTGCTGCCGCACGTTAATATGCAACGGTCTTCACTCTGACGAATACTATTTTCTTCATATCCGGATAATTTGCAAGGCAGATTTGTGAATTCTCAAGAAATAGTAAAATGGATTGTTTATATTTTTTAGTTAACCCATTTCCCCCAGGCTGACGTGTGAAGCAGCAGAGCCCTACTGAAGGGCGAGACTAAACCCTTGCCATGCCCCGAGGGAAACGTGAGCGTGTGTGTACTCCCTCTGCCGCCTTGGTTTTAGAGCTGAGCTCAGCTGAGATTACAGGTACTGGTACTTCCTTTGTTAGCTTAGTCTTTGGAAGATCCAGTTCCTCCTTCGTCATTAACATGGTTATTGTATTTGAATGGAACAATCTTCTCATTGTCGGCTACAAGAATCGATCTTCTGATCTTCAGCCTGTAATGAATGTAGCACACAATTTAATGAATCACAATGACCTAGGTGATGAGGCTTCAGAGGCAAGAATGCACTCCACCTAGAGTTAGTTATTTAGTTTATTAATTGGCACGTGTACAGAGATACAGTGTCAAGCTTGTTCTGCATGCTATCCAGTCAAATGCTGCTATATATGAGTACAATAGATCTTCTTCACGCAAAGAGTCGCCACGTTCCTGGTGCCGTCTTGCAACTTCCATAAATCATAAGGTCATAAGTGATAGGTTGGCGTGGACATAAGGTCATAAGTGATAGTAGAATTAGGCCATTCGGCCCATTAAGTCTACTCCGCCATTCAACAATGGCTGATCTATCTCTCCCTCTTAACGCCATTCTCCTGCCTTCAACCCATAACCTCTGACAATCGCCTAGGGCACTTTCCGATGGTGCAGGAGTAGAGTTTGCCGACTGTTCACAGTCGCCGACTTTTCCCGTCCTTTCCATCATCTTAGAGTTGGACCTTTCCAATGGGAATCAGCGCCACATGAAGGAACACTTTCCCCAGTTCTTAAAATGTAAAGAAAAACTCCATTTGGTAACTATTCGCCCTTGAATAAATGCACAGATTTTAGACCACTTCCATGGTCATGATCTTCTCCAGAGTGTAGCTATCGCTATGGGTGTAGGAACCCGCGAGCCTCTAAGCAATACAGGCAGCTGACTGCTGTGAGGATGTCGACAAACCTTGCCCAAATGGAAATTATTTATTGTAAATCATTTCCAAAACATCTTTTCTTATAAGCTTGAAGTGGGAATAATGAGAAGACCAAGCATGTTTCTTTGCTCTTACTATCAGCAGAGTTGCAAAACTTGGTTATGTATATGTGTGTGTAACAGGGACGTTCTGTCAAGGTAGGCAAGGTGGGCAGTGCCTACCCTGACTAAAATTATAAAATTGTAATGATTAAATATAGATAGTAAAGGCACGGGAGAATTATGCCTACCTAACAGATCGATCTCTGGGGTAGGCATAATTCTCCGTGCCTTTCATCCGCAGTACATGTAACATGCGAAAGTTTGTGCAACTCACATGTCGTCGACGCTGCTTCAAGCTTTCAATGACAACGGTCTATAAAGGCAGCTGAAATTCTGCGTGGACTGCGTGCATGTGCTGCGCAGTGTACTGCACATGCGCAGCGCAGGTTTCTTGGCGTGTTTTTTAAACATGGATTGTCATTATCTTAAGAAACAAAGCGAGAAGAATGGAGTACGTGTACAAATAATGTGGTAAGTAAATTTCTTAGAGCTATATGTTTTAAAATACTTTATAAAAGTCGACTGACTGCCAACCGTAGAGGAGAGCAATCTGCGCATGCGTGGCTCTCAAGATTTTTTTAAAGCCGACTGACTGCCTACCCTGAATAATTCCTCACGGCACGTGCCTGTTGTGTAATATCTGTATAGATACATCTATATATTTATATATTCAACATGCAAAATATCCCATGTGACTTCATGCGGTGGAATGTGCCGGAGCCTTCAACAATATGTCATCTTAGAGTCATCATTCCGAATCACAATATATATTTGTTTGATTATTTCAACTTTTATTTTTTAGTTATTTTTTAAGAGAACTTTTCTACTATCATTTTGGAAAAAAAAGGTTTCTTATGTTTAATAAAAGGACTTTTTAGGAATTGAACAATCAACCAGTCCAAATTCAAATGATGCTCAGAACTGTTAATCAAATATAAAACGGGCCAATTGCAGAATCAAGACATAGTTGTGAAAATTGTGAGTTGAATTAATTTTTGAATCCTGTATCCAGCGGTTTTAATCATAAAAACATATCAACACGCTATCTTGTGATAGGTTTTGCATAGCGAAATAACTGCTTTTGCAGAATTATTTATTTTACCATGATAACTCCAAAGCAACTTGAGAGACAAAGACAAACGCCTGGAGACTGGTTTGGCCAGGAACTCGTGCTCCCTCAGCAAACTGTCGCGTTGGGTTTTGTGAATGTGGATGAGACAGCCCCAGCCCCAGTGGGCAGAGGAGAGCTGAGGGAGGGAAGGTGGAGTGCGTGAGATAGGAGACATAGATATGGTGGGTAACTGGCTGACAGCAACCGACAGTTACTGGAAGGGCAATAACAGTGGAAGTGCCAGCATGAGAGCTTCTGGGGGTGTAGTTGGTTTAGCGATCAGCACCTGGAGATTAGAATCACACTTCAAATTAAGTAGGCTTGAGGAAGCCGCTGATTGGTCGAACGGACTAGAGGAAGCAGCTGATTGGCTTGTATCCCGGGTAAGGCTTTGTATTGTATCCAGGATATGAGGGCCAGGGCAGTTTACTGTTCTGGATGTCAGATGTGGGAGGTCATGGAGTCTGAGTGCCCTCCAGACGTCCACATCTGCGCCAGGTGCGTCGAGATGGGGCTCCTAAGGGACCGTGTTAGGAACCTGGAGCAGCAGCTCGATGACCTCTGTCTGGTCAGGGAGAGTGAGGAGGTCATAGAGAGGAGTTATAGGGAGGTGGTCACTCCAAGACCACGGGAGGCAGACATGTGGGTCACAGGAAGGGCAATGGGCAGAGGCAGGGACTAGTGAGTACCCCGGTGCCTGTACACCTTGAAAATAAGCACTCATGTTTGAGTATGGTTGGGGGAGACAGCCTACCTGGGGGTAGCGACAGCGGCCGGGCCTCCGGCACAAAGACTGGTCCTGTTGCTCAGAAGGGTAAGGAAAAGAAGAGGAGGGCAATAGTAATAGGGGACTCTATAGTCAGGGGGTCGGATAGACGATTCTGTGGACGCAGACAGGAGACCCGGATGCCTGGTGCCAGGGTCAGGGATGTGTCTGAACGTGTCCAAGATATCCTGAAATGGGAGGGAGAGGAGCCTGAGGTCATGGTACATATAGGTACCAATGACATAGGTAGAAAGAGAGAAGAGGTCCTGAAAGGAGAATTTAGGGAGTTAGGAAGAGAGTTAAGAAGAAGGACCACAAAGGTAACAATCTCAGGATTACTGCCTGTGCCACGCGACAGTGAGAGTAGGAACGGAGCGAGGTGGAGGACAAATGCGTGGCTGAAGGACTGGTGCAGAGGGCAGGGATTCAAGTTTCTGTACAAAAAGGATGGGTTGCACTTGAATCCGAGGGGGACCAATATCCTGGCGGGGAGATTTGCAAAGGCTACTGAGGAGACTTTAAACTAGAATGGTTGGGGGGAGGGACTCAAATAGGGAAAGCTAGTAGTCAGTGTGTGAGGCAGGAGGCAGAGAAGGGTAGCACTCGGACACAAAATGTAGGGGAGAAAGAAGAAAAAGATAATAAACAGAGAATACGAGGGGGTGGGTTTCTTAAATGTGCATATTTTAATGCTAGGAGCATTGTAAGAAAGGTGGATGAGTTTAGAGCCTGGATTGACACCTGGAAGTATGATGTTGTGGCGATCAGTGAAACATGGTTGCAGGAGGGCTGTGATTGGAAACTAAATATTCCAGGATTTCGTTGCTTCAGGTGTGATAGAATTGGAGAGGTAAGAGGTGGAGGTGTTGCATTGCTTATCAGGGAAGATATTACAGCAGTGCTTTGGCAGGATAGATTAGAGGGCTCGTCTAGGCAGGCTATTTGGGTGGAACTGAGAAATGGGAAAGGTGTAGCAACACTTATAGGGGTGTATTATAGACCGCCTAATGGGGAGTGAGAATTGGAAGAGCAAATATGTAACGAGATTGCAGATATTAGTAGTAAGCACAAGGTAGTGATTGTGGGAGACTGGGAAACACATTCTTTAAATGGGCAGGATGGTTTGGAGTTTGTAAAATGTGTGCAGGATAGTTTTTTGCAGCAATACATAGAGGTACCTACTAGAGAAGAGGCAGTGCTGGACCTCCTGTTAGGGAATGAGACGGGTCAGGTGGCGGAGGTATGTGTTGGGGAACACTTCGGGTCCAGTGATCACAATACCATTAGTTTCAATATAATTATGGAGAGGGTCAGAACTGGACCTAGGGTTGAGATTTTTGATTGGAGAAAGGCTAACTTTGAGGAGATGTGAAAGGATTTAAAAGGACTGAATTGGGACATTTTGTTTGATGGGAAGGATGTGGATGAGAAATGGAGGACATTTAAAGATGAAATTTTAAGAGTACAGAATCTTTATGTCCCTGTTCGGTTGAAAGGAAATAGTAAAAATTGGAAAGAGCCATGGTTTTCAAGGGAAATTGGACACTTGGTTCGGAAAAAAAGAGAGATCTACAATAATTATAGGCAGCATGGAGTAAATGAGGTGCTTGAGGAGTATAAAGAATGTAAAAAGAATCTTAAGAAAGAAATTAGAAAAGCTAAAAGAAGATATGCGGTTGCTTTGGCAAGTAAGGTGAAAGTAAATCCAAAGGATTTCTACTGCTATATTAATAGCAAAAGGATTACGAGGGATAAAATTGGTCCATTAGAGAGTCAGAGTGGACAGCTATCTGCAGAGCCAAAAGAGATGGGGGAGATATTAAACAATTTCTTTTCTTCGGTATTCACCAAGGAGAAGGATATTGAATTATGTGATGTAAGGGAAACAAGTAGAGTATCTATAGAAACTATGAGATTCAAAGAAGTGGAAGTACTGACTGTTGAAAAATATAAAAGTGGATAAGTCTCCAGGTCCTGACAGGATATTCCCTAGGACATTGAGGGAAGTTAGTGTAGAAATAGCAGGGGCTATGACAGAAATATTTCAATTGTCATTAGAAACGTGAATAGTGCCGGAGGATTGGCGTACTGCGCATGTTGTGCCATTGTTACAAAAAGGGTTCTAAGAGTAAACCTAGCAATTATAGACCTGTTAGTTTGACGTCAGTGGTGGGCAAATTAATGGAAAGGATACTTAGAGATAATATATATAAGCATCTGGATAAACAGGGTCTGATTAGGAACAGTCAACATGGATTTGTGCCTGGAAGGTCATGTTTGACTAATCTTCTTGAATTTTTTGAAGAGGTTACTCGGGAAATTGATGAGCGTAAAGCAGTGGATGTTGTATATATGGACTTCAGTAAGGCCTTTGACAAGGTTCCTCATGGAAGGTTGGTTAAGAAGGTTCAATTGTTGGGTATTAATTGTGGAGTAGCAAGATGGATTCAACAGTGGCTGAATGGGAGATGCCAGAGAGTAATGGTGGATGGCTGTTTGTCAGGTTGGAGGCCAGTGACTAGTGGGGTGCCACAGGGATCTGTGTTGGGTCCACTGTTGTTTGTCATGTACATCAATGATCTGGATGATGGTGTGGTAAATAGGATTAGTAAGTATGCAGATGATACTAAGATAGGTGGTGTTGTGGATAATGAAGTAGATTTTCAAAGTCTACAGAGAGATTTAGGCCATTTGGAAGAGTGGGCTGAAAGATGGCAGATGGAGTTTAATGCTGATAAGTGTGAGGTGCTACATCTTGGCAGGACAAATCAAAATAGGATGTAAATGGCAGTGAATTGAGGAATGCAGTTGAACAGAGGGATCTAGGAATAACTGCACAGTTCCCTGAAGGTGGAATCTCATGTAGATAGGGTGGTAAAGAAAGCTTTTGGTGTGCTGGCCTTTATAAATCAGAGCATTGAGTATAGAAGTTGGGATGTAATGTTAAAATTGTACAAGGCATTGGTGAGGCCAATTCTGGAGTATGGTGTACAATTTTGGTCGCCTAATTATAGGAAGGATGTCAACAAAATAGAGAGAGTACAGAGGAGATTTACTAGAATTTTGCCTGGGTTTCAGCAACTAAGTTACAGAGAAAGGTTGAACAAGTTAGGTCTTTATTCTTTGGAGCACAGAAGGTTAAGGGGGGACTTGATAGAGGTCTTTAAAATGATGAGAGGGATAGACAGAGTTGACGTGGATAAGCTTTTCCCACTGAGAGTAGGGAAGATTCAAACAAGAGGACATGACTTGAGAATTAAGGGACAGAAGTTTAGGGGTAACTTGAGGGTGAACTTCTTTACTCAGAGAGTGGTAGCTGTGTGGAATGAGCTTCCAGTGGAGGTGGTGGAGGCAGGTTTGATTTTATCATTTTAAAATAAATTGGATAGTTATATGGACGGGAAAGGAATGGAGGGATATGGTCTGAGTGCAGGTAGTTGGGACTAGGGGAGAATAAGTGTTCGGCACAGACTAGAAGGGCCGAGATGGCCTGTTTCCGTGCTGTAATTGTTATATGGTTATATAGAGTCATTCAGCGTGGAAACAGCCCCCTTGGCCCAGGAGGTGGAGTATAACAGAGGATATCATTACCCAATGATGATACTTCAAGTGTATAACATCCAATGATGGCTTAAGTGTTTTTTTCACTTAAAATAAATCAATTTAATTACCAATTTTGTTATCAGTCTGAAGAAGGGTCTTGATCTGAAACGTCATCGATCTATGGTCTCCAGAGATGATGCCTGATCTGCTGAGTTCCTCCAGCACTTGTTTTTGTTGTTGTTGAAAATCAGCATCTGCAGTTCCATGTTACTCAATTTAGTACCAATTGATTTAAATTCTGTAAATCTAAAAGTGTTTAAAATGTTTTCCCTCAAACACTGATGGGTTTTCAATCTAATGGTTCATTAACTGAAGAGAATAAATTGAAGTATTTTGATTGTTGCGAGGGATCCCAGGAATGATGAGCATTTGAAGGCACTGGGCTTGTATTCGCTGGTTTAGAAGGATGAGGGGGAGCTTCATTGAAGCAGGATAGGCCTGGATAGAGTGGATGTGGAGAGGTTGTTTCCACACATGGGAGAGTCTAGGACCAGAGGCCATAGCCTCCGAATAAATGGACGTGCCTTTAGAAAGGAGATGAGAAGGAACTAATTTCATCAGAGGATGGTGAATCTGTGGAATTCATTGTCACAGAAGGCTGTGGAGACCAAGTCAATGGATATTTTTAAGGTGGAGATTGATAGATTCTTGATTAGTATGGGTGTCAGTTTATGGGGAGAAGGGAGGAGGATGGGGTTGAGAGGGAAAGATAGATCAGCCATGATTGAATGGCGGAGTAGATTTGATGGGCTGAATAGCCTCATTCTCCTCCTACAACCTATCAGTTCATAAATTTATGAAATATACTTAAGCAAAACACAAAGTGCTGGAGGAACTCAGCGGGTCAGGCAGCATCTGTGGAGGGAATGGACAGGCAATGCTTTGGGTAGAGACCCTTCTTCATACTGATGGTAACGAGAGGTGTGGGTGGGGCAAAGCCTGGCATGTAATAGGTGGATGCAGGTGGAAGGGGGCGTGATTGGCAAATGGGTGGAGTATGTGAGAGAGGCACGAGATGAAAAGGAGACAAAAGGGTGTGAGATAAGGAGGGAAGAGGAGGAGTGAAATGTAAAGCTGGAGGGAGGGATATGGGTGAAAGGGAACAATGGGACCCTCCTTCTGAGACTCACTGTTTGATTGGTTTGTTGCTATTTCATTGTTGCTTTAATAAATGTTTCATTTTTAATTTTATGGTTGAGGTGTTCTTTCTCCACCATTGATCCGAATACTCGAAACCCGCTTGCGTCATTACACCGGCGTGACTATCTCTGAGAAGTGCGCGATCATATTTCTGAAGTGGCACGACATGAACTGAAAATAATATTTAGTAGTATTTTTCTTGGGGAAATGTTCATTTGCAATCATGCTGCATTGATATAAACAGAGCCACTCCGTTAAATTCTACGCCTGTTGTTTGCAAACTTTGTGGTTAGTGTCAAATAGTTAAATCCAACTCTTCAGTAGAAAGTGGATTGTTGTGTTCACGTCTGATTTAATAACATGATGAATTTGTATGTTGCTAGTGTGTTGCACAACAAGTGGCCTTTTTATTTAACTTGAAAAGTTTCAAATCCATGTTTTATATGCATGGGAAGGTTCAGAGGGATATGGGCCAAATGCATGCAATGGGACCTGCTTAGCTGGGGCATCTTTGACAAGTTGGGCAGAAGGGCCTGTTTCTGTGCTGTGTGACTCTGTGACTCTCTGTCTAAGTCAGTGTACAGGAGGCTGAGTGGGAGCTGTCAGCTTGCATCATTGCAATGTTCGGTGTGCCAGTTATTTTTCAGATTAACAATGTTGGGCAGGCAACAAGATCCATATAAACTATTGTTTATGTGTTGTTATGGAGACCCGTCTTCCGAGTGCAATATATGTCAGTTCCACATCGTCCGGTAGTTAACTATTAACCAGCTTGCAATAATGCTTCCAAAGCAGAAGAGATCAGTTTTAAGCAAGGAATAGAAAAGAACTGCGCTGTGAGGTTTCCTGACAAAACATTTGTATTTTAGCTCTCCACTATTGGTTAATATTCAACGTTGTGTCATATAACAGTTTTCCATTTGCACTGCCTTTCACAATTATCTCAAAAGACTTGATCAAAGATTTGGGAGTATTGAATAAGCCTTTTTCCAAGCAAAATAAGTTAATAAGCATTGAATTTTGTATTTCGGTCACCACAGTTGTACATTATTAGATAACATCAACTCCAACATGACAATTTTTCCGTTGTTTCTTGAAGTTTTTCATTACTGTGCCTCTGCATTCACTCTCCACTGCATCTGACTTCTACTACCCCAATTCCTTTAGGTAACCAAGCTGTCTTCCTCCCTGCCATCACTGTTGATATCCCAAGGTTGTCCTCTCTTCCGTTCCCTCTCTGCATTGCCTCCAGTGCTTGCACATCTACCTTAACTCTGTTAAATGCTTTCTTTACGCTCTCACTGAATGCCTGGGGCAACATCAGTAAACCCGTTGCTATGGTGACACCACTGACGGGATCTACTGAAGTGCGTCCACTTTGCTCCCTCCTCCCGTGCTTGGTCAGCATGGTCACCATTCAGTAAATATGCCAAACCCTTTGGACACTGAGTTTTTAAGAAGGAACTGCAGATGCTGGAAAATCGAAGGTACACAAAAAAGCTGGAGAAACTCAGCGGGTGCAGCAGCATCTATGGAACGAAGGAAATAGGCAACGTTTTGGGCCGAAACGTTGCCTATTTCCTTCGCTCCATAGATGCTGCTGCACCTGCTGAGTTTCTCCAGCTTTTTTGTGTACGTTTGGACACTGAGCTCTTTAACAAATAGTGGACAAGCTTTTCCCATTGAGAGTAGGGAAGATTCAAACAAGAGGACATGACTTCAGAATTAAGGGACAAATGTTTAGGGGTATCATGAGGGGGAACTTCTTTACTCAGAGAGTGGTAGCTGTGTGGAATGAGCTTCCAGTGGATGTGGTGGAGGCAGGTTCGATTTTATCATTTAAAAATAAATTGGATAGGTATATGGATGGGAAGGGAATGGAGGGTTATGGTCTGAGTGCGGGTAGATGGGACTAGGGGAAAATAATTGTTCGGCACGGACTTGTAGGGCCGAGATGGCCTGTTTCCGTGCTGTAATTGTTATATGGTTATATGCAATAATCAGTAGTACAAACAACTAAGAATCAGTAACATTGGTTAACCAGACTGAATAGTGCATAATTGAAGTTCGTAGTGCAGCCAAACACCAAGTCCACAGTGGATCACAGGCGCTGAAGTTAGTGTGGTGCAGGGTTCCACAACCAAGACGGGCAACTGCAGGACTCGCTGTAGATGAGGCTTTACTGTAATGCAAGGGCATGGATGTTGAGGGTGGTACGTGGTGACGTGAGGTGTCACCATTCTAAACTCTTAAAGTTCATATCTGTCCAAATGTTATAAGTTTAAAAGTCATAAATGTATCCACTTTTGTAGCTTCCTCTTGCAGCTCATTCCAGACACAGACTACCCTCAGTGAAAAGGTTGTCCCTGAGGTTCCTCTTAAATCTCTCCCCTCTCACCTTAACAAGTTCATCAGGAAGGAACAAGCTCATCAGGAAGACTGGCTCCGTCCTGAGGGCAGAGGTGGATTCATGGGGTGGAGGGGAGGATGCTCCTCAAATTGTGGAGCATCTTGGACAATACAGCTCACCCCCTCCATGACACACTGGTCAACCTGAGGAGCACCTTCAGCAACAGACTGGTTCCACCAAGATGCAGTACAGAACACCACAGAACTCCCCGCCTCACCCCCCCAATCTTTGCACATCCCCAATCCTTTCCACTCATCTTGCGTTTTATGACAGTTGGCAGTTCAATTTCCCTCCTGGGATAAATAAAGTTCTATCGTATCGTTAACTCGGTGCCCACCAGTTTTAGAATCCTCTACCCTGGGAAAAGTCACTTTATCTGTGTCCCTCATGATCACGTCCACCTCAGCTGTCCAGAGGTCACTGCTTTGAGCCACATGCACTTGATGATATCCAAGAGGAACAAAGAACAGATGTGGGAATATTATCTGTTTGTAAAATGTGTTTGACAAGATAAGGCAGATAAATGAAAAATACACAAAGGCGGTGATGCGGAAAATGTGAAGCTTTTTATGATTCTACAAGAAAGAACTATATTGAGTGGATTTATTGTGCAATATGGAGATTGGCATTCGTTTCCTCAGGATACAAAATTATTACATTCTGTGGCCAGAAAATAAAGATTGGTATGAGCAAGAATTTACTCTATCATGTGTCAGCTCTGGGTGAATAGTGCAGCAGTTTATGTCTTTCCATTTACCAGAAAATGAGTTGATTGAAAGACACAGCATGGAAACAGGCCCATTTGGCCCACTGAGTCCATGCAGACCATCGAGCACCCGTTCGCACTAGTTCTATGTTATCCCACTTTCTCACCGACTCTCTACGCACTAGGGGCAATTTACAGAGTACAATTAACCTACAACCCCGCAAGTCTTTGTGATGTAGGAGAGAACTGGAGGAAGCCCATGCGGTTACATGGAGAGCGTGGAAACACCACACGCAGAGAAGACCTGAGGTCAGGATTGAACTCGGGTCTCTGGCACTGTGAGGTAGCGGAAGTACCCACTGCACCACAGGGCTGCCATGGAGCTACAGCAGCCCAGGTCACCAGACCGATTCCTGGGGAGGTAGAACCTTATGAGTGAAAAGACATTGCAAATGACCAGGCTTGTATCAGCTGGGATCGAGAAGACTGAGCGGCAACTTATTGCAACTGATAATCCTCATGGGACAGGACTGCCAATGTTCACGAAGACAGTAGGTACACAAAAATGCTGGAGAAACTCAGCGGGTGCAGCAGCATCTATGGAGCGAAGGAAATAGGCAACGTTTCGGGCCAAAACCCTTCTTCAGCCGAAGACAGGCACAAAGACAGTGCCTGGTGGTGGAAAGGTTGAACACAAGTAAAGCAGTCTTGGGATACAAGATGAGCTATTTACACATGGGATGAGTAGAAACTCCTTCACTTGAAAACAATATCCTCTGAAATCTTTACTGCAGCATTGAAGCCAAATCATTATATTCAGTTAAATATGTTTCTTATGGACAGAGAGCGAGCAGGAATAGGATACTGAATTTGGACGATATGCCCTGATCATATTGATCATAATATCAAATCTTATTATGGTCTAGTCACCTTGTACCCACACCATCACACAAACCAACCTCCCTTCCAATGACACTTCACGCTGCCCAGGCAAGGCCACCAGCATAATCAAGGACCAGTCTCACCCCAGTCACCTCTCTTCTCCCCTCTCCCATCACTCACGAAGTATATGTGTGAAAACGCACACCTCCAGATTCAGAGACAGTTTCTTCCCACCTGTTATCAGGCAACAGAACCATTCCATCAACATCTAGAATGCGGTCCTGAGCTAATATCTACCTTATTGGAGACTCTAAGACTATCATTAATTGGGCTTTACAGGACTTTATCTTTCACTAAAAGTTATTCCCTTTATCCTGTATCTGTACACGGTGGACAGCTTGATTGTAATCATGTATAGTCTTTCCGCTGACTGGATAGCACGCATTTAAAAAACCTTTAAAATGTACCTCAGTACATGTGACAATAAACTAAACTAAACTATTACTGATTATTAATTTATTGTATGACTTATTATGGTATAGTTATCGGCCTGTTCAGCTGCAGCAAGTGAGAATTTAATTGTTCCATTGCTGGTACACGTGACAATTAAATACTTTTGACTCGTGAATTGTAAGGAAAGTTCAAAGCCGCAATGGTCGATTGTTTAGTTCAGTTCAGTTTAGTTTTTTGTCACGTGTACCGAGGTACAGCGAAAAGCTTTTGTGCTAACCAGTCAGTGGAAACACAACACATGGTTACAATCGTGCCATTTACAGTGAAAAGATACATGATAAGGGAATAATGTTTAGTGCAAGGTAAAACCAGTAAAGTCCAATCAAGGATAGACCGAGGGTCACCAATGAGGTAGATAGTAGTTCAGCCCTGCTCTCTGGTTGTGGTAGGAAGGTTCAGGTGCCTGATAACAGCTACCCCTGTTTTCTGTCCCCGTGATTCCTCTCTACAAACCTCTCGCTGGATGATTCCAAAGAATCGCACGGCCCCAAAGTAAAGATATTTCTTCCTCTGATTGTCACCTTTTGCCGAGGCTGTTCCCCCGGCCCACAACTACCACCATGTACTGTCAGGCCCAGTCAGAATGTTCTAAATACCACTCAAATCACCCCAAATATTCTTCATTAAAGTGAAGAATTAATTCATTTAGTATATTATCCTCAGCGAAGAATTAATTGTGTCTGCCTTCCAGCCAATATATTATTAGTGCGGCCATTGGAATAACCTTGGTAATAAGTGCTATGTTATCCATCTATAGCGATAAACCTAACACTAGGTTTGTTGAGGTTTCATTAATAAACAAGCTTTCAGAATGTAATGAGTTTTCAGAACCTTGGGTTTACTTAAAAACAAAGTGCTGGAGGAACTCAGCAGGTCAGGCAGCATCTGTGGAAGTTATTGACAGACAATGTTTCGTGTCAGGACCTTTCTTCAGGCTGGGGTTTAGTTTAGGTAGGAAGTGTTCAGTTTGTGTGAAGCCTAGTATCTTTGGTGTGAAGCATGTGGTCAAAGGAACCCCTGTCGATGTGCAGAGTTTACTCAGAGTGCTTACAATTTTCCTGTTGCACTTGCCCCAAACCATAATCAATGTCAGCTATTTCTTAAATATGCTGCCTACTTTTCATTGAGAATGCTTAATTGAGTCCGTTCTCAAAGGATTTGGTTTAGTTGTTTGTTCTTGAGCAGCAGAGTATGTGTTTGCATGTGAAACCCAAGCTGGAATGTACTGTAACTCTTTTCTAGCTAACAGTCAAAACAAAATTAACCTGGCTGATGAATAAAATGCATTCCTTTACAGATCATTTAGATTGTGTCACCCCGGTGAGTGAACACTTTCTGCAGCTTTGTCTGCATGTCAATGCGGGCACAACTTGTGGTTTCTGTTGTATGTTTATTTTCTTGCTTGCATTATTAAACAGATGGTTTCAACACTTCCAACGCAATTCATCACTTTCCCAGGCTGAAAATTGGTTTAATCGCCATTTTATTCTGAAATATTTAGCGAACCCTAATAGATTAACAGGAGTGGTTTTAAGGGGTAGTGGTTGGAGGGAAGTAGGGAACTGGGTTACCTTTAGAAAGAGGGGAGGAGCCTCTGAACAAGAATGACTCCCGCTGGTCAAGCAAAGCGCTGAATTCTGATCCAAAACAAACGTTTTGATACACGGTGTGTGTATAAAGCATCTCAAGTCTGATTGTGACTATCATGTCCCGTTACCAACTGTGTTTTCTCCTCTGAATACAGGACTTTGAAAAAAAATTCACATCCATTGATTTTCGTGTGCACCAAAAAATAGTAATATGTTTTTTAAAAGGATATATTTAACGTTTGCAAAGTAAAATAAATCAGAACCAAACAATGTCATAGTGCAACACCATCTCACCAGTAAGTAAAGGATGTACCGCTAGAACAGAGATGAGGAGGAATTTCTTTAACCAGAGGGTGGTGAATCTATGGAATTCATTGCCACAGATGAAGGACAAGTCATTGTCACTGCATTGTCATTGTTTACTGCAGCATTGAAGCCAAATCATTAAATATATTCAAGAATCCGGAAAATATATTTCTTATGGACAGAGAGCAAGCAGGAATAGGACACTGAATTTGGATGATCTGCCGTGATCATATTGGCATGATTTGATATCATAATATCAATTCTTATCATGGTCTAATTACCTAGTGACAGCTTCTTTGCAGCAACACTAGCCAGAGCAGCTGTGATTTTCTACGGTTTGTGTCTTTGGTTGCACTACGGACCTTGCGTTTGCATTTTATCCCCCCCCCCCCCCCCCCCCCCACCCACCTACCCCCACCCCCTAAAATCTGTCTGAAGAAGGGTCACCTATTCATGTTCTCCAGAACTGCCTGGCCCACTGAGCTATTCCAGCACTTTGTGTCTGTTTTTGATCATTAAACTCTCTTGACCAGACTTTTGATTTGCCATCATCTGCTTGTTTCAGAGAATCATTAACCTATGAACAAGTTAATGTTGCCATTAAAGTAACCTAGAGAGGAGATCGTCTGAAAATTGCTCGTACATATGTTAAAATCGCTTCTAGTCTTTAGCCCTCAAGATGCTGAATGGAAACAGCTCCATACATTTCTCCACATGGAGAGAGTTTGGTTCAGCTGCAGGATCTGAGCATCATTTACTGCCAGCCCCAAATCCCCTCGTGAGTTCAGTGCTGGGCTCTGTACAGTGTCTTTGGTTGCTTCACAGACTTTGTTTTTTTGCACCATTGTGGTTGCCTAGTATTACAGGTATTAATTTATTGTATTATCGATTATTGTAAGTTACCTGTGTGTTACTGCATTAATGAGCCTGTTAATCTGCAGCAAGTAAGGATTTAATTTTTCCATTGCCAGTGTATATGACAATTAAACACTCTTATAACACAATTATAGGAACTCGGGGAGCTGTTTCCAACATGCCGTTCAACACTCCCCATTCAGTGGTGCAAATTTATTAATGCAACTGGAAATAGATTGGTTGCAAAAATACATGCATTTTAATGTGTCTAAAGCTTTTACCCGGAGTGATCTGATATCAAAGATGCAAAACTGATTTCAAAGAAGCCTTTGAGTGAGATTTAGCTCACAGGGCTAACAAAATCAAGGGATATGGGGAAAAAACAGGAACGGGGTACTGATTCTGGATGATCAGCCATGATTGTATTGAATGGCGGTGCTGGCTCGAAGGACCGAATGGCCTACTCCTGCACCTATTTTTCTATGTTTCTAATGTGCACTAGTTTAATTGCTGAACACCAGTCAATTTATCAGTAAATGAGATATTAATATTTAAAAGTAGCCTGCAGGTATCCTTATTCCTAAAGAGAAAAATATCTTCACAAAGGCTGCAAATCAATGCAATTAGCAGAAACTTGCTGGTGATTAAATTGATCAAATGTGTGTGAACAGTTTGGCTTTCAATGCCTAATTTCCAAACTAGTGCAAAAGCTGATGAAAAATTCAATTTGCTCTGGACAAATATTGTATTAGAAAGATTTTTATTTATAAGGTCATGTGAATTAGGCCATTCGGCCCATCAAGTCTACTCCGCCATTCAATCATGGCTGATCTATCTCTCCCTCCTAACCCCATTCTCCTGCCTTCGCCGCATAACCTCTGACGCCTGTACTAATCAAAAATCTATCTATCTCTGCCTTAAAAATATCCATCGACTTAGCCTCCACAGCCCTCCGTGGCAAAGAATTCCACAGGTTCACCACCCTCTGACTAAAGAAATTTCTCCTCATCTCCCGAAAATAATGTCCTTTAATTCTAAGACTATGACCTTTCGTCCAAGACTCTCCCACTAGTGGAAATATCCAATGCATTTCTTGCATTGTTGGACAAATTTGGTGAATTGTATTGTTTTAAACTAAAATACCTGCCGCACACAACTGGTTTGGACTGTCAGATAGCTCACTCCAGAAATCTGTCCATCTGCCTTTGTGGCCCAGATTTGCTGAATATAGCTAATCTTTTGCATATTTGTTACCATGTAATCAAATACTTTGAGTCGTCATTTATCACTCGTGAAAAGTCTATTCATAACCTCTGCTGCTGTTTTCCCAGCAAGTTTTTAAAACATCTAATCTGCCATTGATGTCATTGCCTTCATTCTGAAAGTCTTGTAGGTAGAATTGTGTTCAATTGGATTATGAGGATCCTTGCCCCCTGAATTCTATATATCTAGGTTCAAAATGATAGTTGGATTCTATGTATGATTGACATCTTGTTAGTGTACTAGCATTGCTCATTTTAAGCCTTGTGTGGATATCACCCATTATTTGAAAAAGTGATTTATCGTAAAAGAATAAGTGTAATAAAGCCAGTTTCTGTGGGTGAAAGGTCTTGTTGTGTTTGTGTACCGACTGAGTCTCAGTGAAAAGCCCATGTTGATCTCACCCAGAACGTTTCACTACAATATCCTCCTCTATTGATTTAGCACGCAGTCAGCTGTGTAAGTTTTGTTCAAAGACTAGTACAGGCATGCTTGGCTCTTTGGAAGCTGATCATTTCTTGTTCGAGGTTTAACTGATTTCTGTAAGGAAACTCCAGCGAGTCAAATCTGCAAGTTAGCTATTGCAACAAGACAATGTCTACAAAAGTATAACATTCTTAACATAAGTCACCTTTCGTGAAGATCACCAGATACAAGCAGGCTTCTGGCTGTACATTTGTAATAGAAAAAGAAAATGTTTTGGAACAGCCAATCTGAAACATAGATTAGCTGCATTGAGTAAATATCCATTTGTTCCCTGTTGCACAAATGTAACACTTGCTTTGTGCTCCGTTTGTGGCCAAATACATTGAAATGAGACATTCTGTACAAATGGAAGGACGATGCATCTAAATGGGATTCCGTGTTGGGTGTGGGATGAGGTCATTTGATCTGGCTGAGGATCCCACAGAAGGGGGTACTTCAGGCCTTTGTGATCCCACTGTGCAGGCGTTCCAAGTGAGCCTGTCCGATCTAATTCCCTTCTCATGTCGTGGCCTTTCCAGTAATTACATTCTTAAAAGATCATGATATGAGTAGAGGATTAGATAGTACAGATATCTGAGACTTCCTTGCTCAGATATCAACGCCTGTAATTATAAAAAAAAACATCACTCAATAGAGTTATTAAGTCAAACAGCTGAGAAACAGGCCCTTCAGCCCTGTCGACCAAGATGCCCCCTCTCAGCTAGTCCCTTTTACCTGCGTTTGGCCCATATTCCTCTGAACCTTTCTTATCCATGTACCCGTCCAAATGTATTTTAAATGTTGTAATAGTACCTGCCTCAACTACCTCGTTCCATATACTTACCACCTTCTGTGTAAAAAAAGTTGCCCCCTAATCTTCCACTTTTACCACAATTCACACATGCCACCACTTTTAAAGGCAAGTACTCAATTACATAGTATTTTTAGATTTAGCAAAACACAAAATACCTGAGGAACTCAGCAGGTCAGGCAGTAGCTGTGGAAGGAATAGATAGTTAACATTTCAGGTCAAGACTGATGGAGTTGCTTGTCGATGCTTTCAATGGTGGGGAGGGTTGTGCCGGTGATGGGCCGGGCTGCACCACTCTCTGCAAACGCCTGTGCATTGAAATGGCCGTGTTAGGCCGTGATGCAACCAGTCAGGATACTTTCCACAATGCATCTGTAAAGGTTACTTAGAGTATTGGGTGACATACTTTAAACTTCTTAGAAAGTTGCCTGCTTCGTGATTACATTTGTGGGCTGGCCCCAGGACAGGGCATCCCAGATGTTAACGGCCAGGGAAGTGAAGCTACTAGCTCTCCCTACCGCCGACCCACCACGCTGTCAGTGCTGACCCAGTCATAGCTGCTCACCACATGTGGAATGGTCGTGGGTTCGAACCCCGGTCCTGAGCTCTGAGCATGTAATGTAGGCTGGGAGATCAGGGAAGTGGTGTGAGAATGGGTTTCAGTTTGTGTCTTCTTTCAGATACTTCCCCTCAAGTCTCTGTGAAAGGTCCTGTGGTGATGTAGGAGATCAGTGTTTATCGATCAACATTTATTGATTAACCAGCCTCACAAGAACCAAATTGCTTGGATAATATTTCTCTCCTTCCACCTACATTCCTTCCTCTAGCCTCACAACTTGCAACCCTGTGCTGTGAGGGTGCTGCAGGGTAGAAGACAACATATTTCAGGCAGAATGGGGCATGGCCTGTCCTCTGTAATAGATTCCTCGGCTCTCCAGGGGACCTTCACCAACCGCCAGTGACAGCAACGTTCAGTCAACTGGTCATTTGTCTTATTGTTTCCAGAACAACCTTGCTACATGAAAGCAAGTCCACTGACACAGCAAAAAGATGAATTGATTCTGAAGTATTGTCAGATGTGAAAAGTGCTCTGGAAATGTTAATACCTGCTTTAAAAGAGGTCTGAGGCAGATAACATATATATTCCAGAGCATTAGAGTCATAGAATCAATGGCATGGCGACAGGCCCTTTGTCCCAACTTATCCAAGATGCCCCATCTACATTAGTCCCACCTGCCCGCAATTGGCCCATAGCCTTCTAAACCTTTCCAATCTATGTACTTGTCCATGTCAGCATTAATACTGAAGAAAAAACAGTATAAAAGGGCTGTTTAAGATGTTTTTTATCAATATTATAAAAAATAGATTAACGATAGATGGGATTTACTTAAGAGCTGAAAAGCATTTATACTGAATAATCTTGCTGAACTGCTGTTGCTGGACTCAAACCCAGTAAGAGGGTTGCTATTAATACTGGTGTAGCTGGTCTTGGTTGCACTCTAACCATCTGCTGCCTGGTTCCTCTGGTCTACACTTATTTGCACGGTAGCAGACCGACTTAACTTCTATCATGAGATAATTGTGATTCTAGAACATTCGAATGAGTCTGAAAAATGATCACTAACAAAATTCAACCCATTAACCATTTGGATTAGGCACTATTATGTTGATGATGCTCCAATATTTCTGAAATGGTAAGAACTTAAAACATTTTTTTGTAGAGGTATGTATATTTTGGAAGATAGACACACAATGCTGGAGTAACTCAGCAGGACAGGCAGCATCTCTGGAGAGAAGGAATGGGTGACATTACCTTGTTTACCTCTCTAACCATGGAGAAAAATTGCCCGAGGCGAATCTCTGACTTTGCAGTGTTCCTAACTATCTCATGTGTGTGAAATATACTATATACATACTGGCTATTTCTTTCTTGATAAGGAGCAGGACAGGGTCATGTTTTCAAAGACTTTGTTGAGTTATCCTTTCTCTGTATGGTTCATTGTTGACTTAACGGTGAAAGAGAACTATTTACTTTTCATCGAGTCCCTTCCTCCAACCACCAAATCCAACATTCTCCACCTCTTCTCTACAAGCCTCAAGCAACCTGCCCGGCATAGCCCACCCATCCTTTATCATTCCCTCCAATTGGGATAACAGGGTGCGAGATTTAGACTTTGGAGGTTCCGTGTGGAAATGGGCTCTTCGGCCCACTAAGTTCATGCTGACCGACAATCACCCTGTACACTAGCACTATCCTGACAATTTACAATATTTACTGAAGCCAATTAACCAACAAACCTGCACGTCTTTGGAGTGTGGGAGGAAACCAGAGTAGCCGGAGAAAACCCAGGCGGTCACAGGGAGAACGTACAAACTCCGTACAGACAGCTCCCGTAGTTAGGGTCGAACTCTGGTCTCTGGCGCTGTGAGGCAGCAACTCTACCGCTGCGCCACTGTGCCGCCTCCACAGAAACATCAGAAGCTCTCCTTTATGGACAGGGAATGTTTAGAGGGACATGGGCCAGGCGTGGCAAATGGGACTGGCGTGGATGGGGCATCTTGGTCAGCATGGACAAGTTGGGCCACAGGGCCTCTTTCCATGCTGTATGATTCTGTGAATCATTATTATCAGTGTTTGACCGATGGCCAAAAGTGATTTCTGCAATTCCATAATGGAATATTAGCCTCTCGAGGTAGTGTGCGTGATGTATGTGGAATTTCTACTGATTTGAAAAGAAGTTTGTGATGTTTTTATGGCAAATCCTTTAAATATGTTGACAAAGTATTGGATTTTATTACATTTTAGTGCCACTGTGTTTGGGCCAACTTAATTAGTTTTGTCTGATTAAATAATTGGCTGATTAATTAATTAGTCTGAAGAAGGGTCATGACCCGAAATGTCACCCATTCTTTCTCTCCAGAGATGATGCCTGTCCCGCTGAGTTACTCCAGCATTTTGTGTCTAACTTCGAATAAACTAGCATCTGCATTTCTTTCCTACACATAATTTGTTTTGTTTCTGGACTTATTTTCCTCTGTACACTCCAATTCCCACTTCTGCCCAAATTGTCCATGAGGTGTGGAGTGAATGTGTGGACTTCAGGAGACCTGAATGGACTCTGTATCCAGGAGTGTTTGAACATAGCTCGAAGCACAAATCTCAGCCCAGGCTGCACAAGGAGCCAAACTACGTCTTGTTTCGTGGTCGATGCACTGTCAAGTGTCAAGAGTTCAATTGTCATATTAATAGCAAAAGGATAACGAGGGATAAAATTGGTCCATTGGAGAGACAGAGTGGACAGCTATCTGCAGAGCCAAAAGAGATGGGGGAGATATTGAACAATTTCTTTTCTTCGGTATTCACCAAGGGGAAGGGATATTGAATTATGTGAGGTAAGGGAAACTAGTAGAGTAGCTATGGATACTATGAGTTTCAAAGTAAAAGAAGTACTGACACTTTTGAAAAATATAAAAGTGGATAAGTCTCCAGGTCCTGACAGGATATTCCCTAGGACATTGAGGGAAGTTAGTGTAGAAATAGCCGGGGCTATGACAGAAATATTTCAAATGTCATTAGAAACGGGAATAGTCCCCGAGGATTGGCGTACTGCGCATGTTGTTCCATTGTTTAAAAAGGGTTCTAAGAGTAAACCTAGCAATTATAGACCTGTTAGTTTGACTTCAGTGGTGGGCAAATTAATGGAAAAGATACTTAGAGATAATATATATAAGCATCTGGATAAACAGGGTCTGATTAGGAACAGTCAATATGGATTTGTGCCTGGAAGGTCATGTTTGACTAATGTTCTTGAATTTTTTGAAGAGGTTACTAGGGAAATTGATGAGGGTAAAGCAGTGGATGTTGTCTATATGGACTTTAGTAAGGCCTTTGACAAGGTTCCTCATGGAAGGTTGGTTAAGAAGGTTCAACTGTTGGGTATAAATGCAGGAGTAGCAAGATGGATTCAACAGTGGCTGAATGGGAGATGCCAGAGGGTAATGGTGGATGGCTGTTTGTCGGGTTGGAGGCAGGTGACCAGTGGGGTGCCTCAGGGATCTGTGTTGGGTCCTTTGTTGTTTGTCATGTACATCAATGATCTGGATGAAGGTGTGGTAAATTGGATTAGTAAGTATGCAGATGATACCAAGATAGGGGGTGTTGTGGATAATGAAGAGGATTTCCAAAATCTACAGATTGATTTAGGCCATTTGGAAGAATGGGCTGAAAGATGGCAGATGGAGTTTAATGCTGATAAATGTGAGGTGCTACACCTTGGCAGGACAAATCAAAATAGGACGTACATGGTAAATGGTAGGGAATTGAAGAATGCAGTTGAACAGAGGGATCTGGGAATAACCGTGCATAGTTCCTTGAAGGTGGAATCTCATATAGATAGGGTGGTAAAGAAAGCTTTTGGTGTGCTGGCCTTTATAAATCAGAGCATTGAGTATAGAAGCTGGGATGTAATGTTAAAATTGTACAAGGCATTGGTGAGACCAAATCTGGAGTATGGTGTACAATTTTGGTCGCCCAATTATAGGAAGGATGTCAACAAAATAGAGAGTACAGAGGAGATTTACTAGAATGTTGCCTGGGTTTCAACAACTAAGTTACAGAGAGAGGTTGAATAAGTTAGGTCTTTATTCTCTGGAGTGCAGAAGGTTAAGGGGGGACTTGATAGAGGTCTTTAAAATGATGAGAGGGATAGACAGAGTTGATGTGGACAAGCTTTTCCCTTTGAGAATAGGGAAGATTCAAACAAGAGGACATGACTTCAGAATTAAGGGACAGAAGTTTAGGGGTAACATGAGGGGGAACTTCTTTACTCAGAGAGTGGTAGCGGTGTGGAATGAGCTTCCAGTGGAAGTGGTGGAGGCAGGTTCGTTGGTATCATCTAAAAATAAATTGGATAGGCATATGGATGAGAAGGGAATGGAGGGTTATGGTATGAGTGCAGGCAGGTGGGACTAAGGGAAAATAATTGTTCGGCACGGACTTGTAGGGCCGAGATGGCCTGTTTCCGTGCTGTAATTGTTATATGGTTATATGGTCATATGTACCGACAAGAAAACAATGATATTCCTACTTGCTGCAGTTTAACGGGGCTGTTTCTGATTAATAAAGAAAAGGTTGGAAATGCTCACTTAGTCAGGTAACAGTGCTCCTCGACGAGAGTTGTGAGAGGTTAGACCTGGACAGGTTGCAAAGTGCAACGACAATGGGGAGAGGTGGGACAAACAGGAGCTGAGCCGAGCGTGTTTAATTGTCATGTGCTCTGGGATCAGAACAATGACATTCCTCCTTGCTGCAGCTTAACCATCACATTAAATGTACCAACACAACAAATTTTATGTGCAGTAAATTATCAGCTATTCTTGGTAAACAAAAGGAAACCTCAGTGGTAGAGAGGAAAGCAAGAGATATCAAATGACAAAGATAGTGCAGTCGGTATTGGTTTATTATTGTCATGTGTGCCGAGTTACAGTGAACAGCAAAATATGGCGTGTTGTCCGCATAAATCAGATCATACTACACATGGATCAACCATACACAAATACAACAGCAGGTACAAGGAACTACAGGTGCTGGTTTACACACAAGGACACAAAGTGCTGGAATAACTCAGCAGGTCAGGCAGCATCTCTGGAGAACATGGACAAGTCCAACACAAATACAAGTAGTACAAAAGAAAAATACCAGAGTGCAGAATATAGTGTTACGGTGTTATAACATTACAGTTACAGAGAAAATGTCCAACCTCTGCAATGAGGTAGGTTGGAAGATCGGGACTACACATGAGCTGGGTGAGGGGAGGGTGATCGAGGCAAAAGTTGACAACAAGTGATATTTTTGGAGCGAGTGTCAATAAAAGATGAATACAATTTTACTTCGGAGTCACGTGAGTGACTACGTGAAGAGCCCGCTCAGCACGCATGCGCGGCATTACGCCAGCAGTGCAACAGCGCGCATCGGGAGTCAGGCGCTCCCGCTACGGGGTGAAAGAACGGACCGTCGGGTAAGCTCTGAGGTCGGGTTTTCTTTCACAGGAGAGCCTTCTGCTTTTCAGGCAGCGAAGAAAGGCTCTTGGACAAACCTGTCCCCGCTCGACTCCACGGAGGAGCGTTCCATCTGGGGGGGGGGCAGCAACAGAAAAGACCTGTCCCCCGCTCGACTCCACGGAGGAGCCTTCCATCTGGGGGGGGCAGCAACAAGGCGGTAGGACCGCTTACCGGGCGCTCCGCTATTTCCCGACACCGTGCCGAGCCCAGCCCGCTAGCGCCTGAGCAGCGGGCTGGATGTAAAGCCACGGAAGAGGCGTCCGGCCGGTGGCTTCCGACTTGTCGGACGGGGACGTAACTCCACCAGCCCGGAGCGGCTCCTGGAGCAGGAGCTCCAGCGAGACGCGCTTGTGAGGGGCGCTCTCGCAGGGGGAGTTCAGGGACTCCCTCCACAGTGTCTAGTGCACTATCCATTGCTTCCTCCTTACCCGAGGGTAGCTTTGGTGACCAGGATGGGATGGTCAAGAAGAGGGGACGCTGGCTGAAGATGTCAGGAGTATGCAAGGGGTGCAGGAACAGGAAGAGCTGCTAGGTGTGGTGGACTGCTACGTGGCGACCCCACGTGCAGGAGGCCGTTAAAGGCCCTACAGGAGAGGTGGTCAATGAGGTGTATACAGCTCCAAAGAACTGTGAGTCCCTTAAAGTGCCGGCTGTAAACAGCCAAAAGTGGGGGCACGTTGGGGCAAACATTCGGAACCAGGAGCTAAAACTGCAGCGGATCCTCAGGCTCCTGACGTCAGCCATCACATCGTTTGCTCGTTTCCGTGGACAAATACGGAGATGACCACAACCTTCGTAAACAAATCATAAGACCTGCCATAAAATCCTAAATTTACGGGGTTGTGCAAAACCCCAGCCACTGAGCCAGACCCACTGCTCTTTGGCAAAAACCTCACAAAGCATATGAAGGATATGGAGAGGCCTTAACAAGCTTTCGGTCTCATGAGGGCAGGCCCCGGGACGAGCAAACCAAAAACCAAAAACAATAATTCCTAAGCAGCAGCACCCCATCGCGTCCATCAGTCGACGTCTACCATATGGGACTGGTGAAAGCTCGGGGTCCGCATTCTATCCCCGAAAGTCTTCTTTAGACCAGGGCCCAGAGCGGACCCCATGGAAAATGCGCCACCCCCCAACATCACCGCCACGTCAGACAACGTGCAAGACTCGTTGGACTGGCAGGAAACAGAAGAATACCCATAACCATGGAGGTAGGTGGGTCTGGTTCCTACCAACGTATAGAAAATAGGGGCTTAATACTAACAGGGGGGAGATTACACCTGTTTTAAGAAGCACGGGAGTCTATCACGAGTGATCAGTATATACTCAATGGCATTAGTGGAGAAAAATTGCCACCAGTTCAACATTCACCCCAGAGGGTATTTTCCCTCTCCGTTAAAGAAACGAGAGGGACAACCTGAACTGGTGAGACTAATTACAAAGGGTATCATGGGAAAACATGAACCCTTGGAATTCGTATCAAACAAAAAAGATGGTGGATGTCGCATCATCATTGACTTAACTTCACTAAATATGTTTGTTAAGTATATACATTTCAAAATGGAAACGGTTGTTACTGCCAAACAACTAATTTCCAAAGGATACTTCATGGCTAGCATTGATCTTAAAGATGTTTACTATTTAGTACCATTCACAAGGATCATCGCAGATACCTGAAATTTACCTGGATGGGGCAGCTATGGCAGTTTAAAGCGTTACCCAATGGATTCACATCAGCCCAAGATTATTCACCAAGATACTAAAACAGCTCTGGCAATATTCAGAAGACAAAAACATATTGTCATGGCATATCTTGATGATATCTTAAATAATAGGCAAGACCATGGAATTGACTATGTTAGCTGTATCAGCTACCAAACAGTTATTCGAAACCCTGGGATTGTCTTACATCCAGATAAATCTAAGTTGAAGCCATCCACAATCATGGACTACTTGGGCTTCACAATTAATTCAGTCTACGTGACTGTAACATTGCCAAGAGACAAAACAGTTGAATTGGCACAATTATGCAACAATTTAATGGTCAACGTACTACCAACTATTCGACAAGTAACAGAGTAATTGGGAAAATGGTAGCAGCATTTCCGGCTACACATTCGGACCTTTGCACTGTCAAAATTTACAAAGAGCAAAGGTACAGGCACCAAAACGGCATACAGGTCATTATGATCGTGTCATGAAGTTACCCACTGAAGCAATATCAGAACTACAGTGGTGGGCAAAAAACGTTTGGCATAGTTTCAGCCTATTATCATCACTAACCCTACGTTAGTTATCCAAACAGATGCCAGTGCTCAAGGCTGGGGAGCAACTAACTCTATATCCAGCACAAGTAGTAGATGGACTAACCCAGAGTCATCGTTACCACTTACACTGGGCATTAATTATCTAGAATGTTGGGTGACTTTTATGGTTTAAAAGCATATGCACAAATATGCATCACTTGCATGTTCGGTTACAAATAGATAATACTACGGTGGTGGCCTACATTAACCATATGGGCGGCATAAAATCGGTATCATGCGACAAGTTGGTCAACACAATTTGGCAATGGTGTGTCGAAAGACATATTTGGCTATCAGCAACTTACCTGCCAGGTAAGTTAAATACAGTTGCAGACACCAGGTCACGTAAATTTAATGACAACATCGAATGGATGTTAAACCCCAAAAAATTTGCAAAAGTTATCAAGCAATATGGCACTCCAGATATCGATTTATTTGCATCAAGGCTAAATCACCAGGTAACTATGTATGTCGCTTGGGAACCAGACCCTGAGGCAGCAGCGGTAGATGCGTTCGCGCTGGATTGGGAACATTTTTCTTCTATGCATTTCCTCCCTTCTGCCTCATCAGTCGGGGACTACGCACAATACAAATGGACTCTGCTTCAGGTATTTTGATCGTACCCGACTGGCCTACGCAGCCATGGTTCCCAATACTCCATGACATGGTTGTTGAAACTCCGATGGTATTCCCCAGTGACCCAGAGTTATTAACACCCAGTGTTGGGCACAATCCACCCGTGCCATGAAAAGATCAAACTCCTGGGTTGCAGATTCTGCACAAACCACTTCTGGGACTGGGATTATCAGAACAAACCGTCGACACCATGTTAGCATCCCTCCGAACATCCACTAAAAAAAATAAATAAAAAATAAAACATCACTTGTCCAGCATCAAGAAATGGGAGAAGTACTGCTTGGATACAGGGACCACCTACTCAACCGCTACAGTTACCAACGTACTGGAATTCCTGGTGAACCTTCACCACGATGAAGGACTCAGCTACAGAGCCATCAACACAGCTAGAAGTGCCCTGCCTGTCTATTTAAAACCAGCTCCAGGACAACAGGCATAGGATCCCACCCACTGGTGGTCAAACTAATGAAGGGTATTTACAACTCTAACCCCCTAGACCAAGGTACACCCATATATGGGATGTCAGTGTGGTCCTGACATACCTCAGGGGATGGCCACCAGCCAGATCCCTCAAACCTGGAACAATCTATGCTCAAAACACTCATGTTGATGGCACTTGTATCTGCACAGAGGGTCCAGTCACTACACCTATTGCGACTGGACAGCATGCTCACAGCTCCAGACCAGATCTCTGTCGTTATCCAGGGACTGATCAAACAGAGCAGACCAGGAACACCTAATCCAGTCGTGGAATTCCGGGCTTACCCGCCAGAACCACGGTTATGTGCCATGACCCACCTACTATCCTACATAGACACAACCAAAAATATTTGAGGGAGATGAAAAGCCTTGTGGGTCAGTCATAAAAAACCTTATGGTCGGGTGACGAGCCAAACCATTGCGAGATGGCTCAAGCAGGTGCTAAAAGCTGCTGGGATAAATACTAACATGTACAAATCTCATTCCACCAGGGCAGCGTCGACGGCTAAAAGAATGGACGTGCCTATAGACCACATCCTGGCTACAGCAGGATGGTCGGGGGAAAGACTGTTCAGAAATTTTATAATAAGCCGTTGGCAATACCTGTTTTATTTGCAGAAAAGATTTTACAGACTGCAAATATTTAATTTAAGCCCAGGGGAGCAATTTAATTTCTTTGTTGTTATTGTTAAAAAATACCATTGTGTTTTTCTACAAACAGATTCATTGGTTGATTACGATAACACACTTCCTCCCTCAAGGACTTCGGCAGTGCGTGAAGTAATACCTGTTACACGGTTTGAAATCACAGAGCTTTGAAGTCTTCACGTAGTCACTCACGTGACTCCGAAGTAAAATAGTAAGATTAAACGAAAACTTACCAGTTTGAAGTTTGATCTGTATTTTATGAGGAGTTACGATGAGGGATTACGTGCCCTCCGCTCCCACCCTCATTAATATGGGTCAAAATGTTAAACTGATGTCTCCTTTTCTTTACTATGTTTACTTCAATAACTGTGTCTATCTGTGATTCCACACCGCTGCTTTGAAGTATGCCACGCATGCGTGCTGAGCGGGCTCTTCACGTAATCCCTCATCGTAACTCCTCATAAAATACAGATCAAACTTCAAACTGGTAAGTTCTCGTTTAATCTTACTATTTGGAATTACCAAAAACATTCTGACTGCTGGAAATGGGAGCTCCAACGGCTGGAATGACTGATTTTGATTAACCATTGTTTAAGCTACTAAATGTTCCATCGGCTGTGCTGACATTGTGAAACCAGTATCACACTGCACAACAATCTGGATGCAAAATATTGTAGGCACTGGAAATATGAAGTATAATGTAGAATGCTGGGAAAGGTGAGACAGATCTGTGGAGATAGATACAGGGTTCAGCTTTAGGTCGCCGATCCTTCATTAGCGCTGAACTGACCTTATGAAATGTTCACTGATTTTCAACTGATCAACCCATTGACCTGCGACGTGGACCACCGTGAGCGAGGAGGGGACCCGCGACGCCAAGAGCTACCTGGCATGTGGCAGCCGAGTACAATGGGGGTCCCAGCGGGGGGGGGCTTGAATATAGGGGGACCTGGCAGGGTAAGTCCTTCATTTGTTACACATTCTTCTGGGAATTCCTCAAAGGGCTGGGCTAAAGATACAAGATACAAGATACATGTATTTGTCACATGTGCCAGATGGCACAGTGAAATGAGATAACCATACAGACACACTATAAAAATAAAGAACACAACACACTATAGAATTCAACATCCCCACACGGCAGAATCAAAGTTTCCCACTGTGAGGAAAGGCACCAAAGTCAGTCTCTTCCTCTAATGTTCCCCAATGTTCACCCGTGGTCGGGGACTCCCCGAGCCCTCCGCAGTCGCCGCTACGGGAGGCCCGATGTTCAGGCCCGCTCGCCGGGGTGATGTAAGTCCGACGTCGGGGCTGGGGGACATCCTCAGCGGCCTGGACAACAGAGTCGGCCACCTCCTACCGGAGTCCGCGGCTCCCAAAGTCCGCAGGCCGCGCCGGGCGGAGACTCACGCTGGCTGCCCTCTGCAAGGAGCCCCCAGGACTCCGCGATGACGGTCAGCGCCGCCCGCGTTGAGAGCTCTCCCAAGCCGCAGCTCCACGATATAAATTCATAGAAGGAGTTTCACCCAGCCAGCAAACCCACGTTAGTATTTCAGCTTTGATTTTAGAGCGGCAACATTCCGTATTTCTCAGACTAGATGCTGATGACTTTCAATTTTTGCCAAACATCTTTGTGGAAGTTATAATTCTCCATGCATCTAATGGAACGTAGAATTGTCCATGGACAAAATTAGTCACCAAACTGCATGGTTCCCTTTAGGAACTGTTTCCTCCCTGCACACGTTAATCTCGTTTGTTCAGTGGAGAGTTAATTAGCAGTATGAAGGCGATTAATTAGGAATATTTACTCTCACTGCATAGAACAGTCGTTGCTTTTGGTTGGAGGATAGAGCACCTGCAAACAAATCCTGTTGCTTATTTTATCTTTTGTAAATTAGAAGTAGTTGCAGTGTGGTGTCTGGTGTTCATGTATAATTCATCTTCTGGCAGAAGGGTTTCTGTGGCGACAACTGGGGGAACTGTGGTTACTGTTTTCCAATGAGTTGCCCTTTTAATGGGAAGACTCGGGGGGCATTATTTCTGACTTTGCACTACTATTGTCTATTCATTTGTCTGTTTTGTTTTAAATATATATACTCGACTCTTTTGGTGTTTGTTATGGGTTTTACAGAGTAATATGCTTACATGTCTGTTGTGCTGCTGCAAGTAAGGATTTCGTTGTTCCATTTCAGGACAAATGGCAATAAAACACTCGTGACTAGTCTCGCTTAAAAATCGATGGAAGAAAATGTTAAAAGGTTCTTACTTTTCACTTCAGGGCCGGAGTAACTACACCCCTTAGATTGGATAATAGTCTGGATTGAAAGACCTGGGACCAGGAGGATGTGGCTGTGAGTCAAGGTGGTTCCAGGATGTAAACAGGCAATGATTCAGACTGAGTTACTGGCTACTGTGTGATTTAGTTTAGTTCGGAGATATAGCATGGAAGCAGACCCTTTGGCTCACGGGTGTCAGGGGTTATGGAGAGGCAGGGGTATGGGGTTAGGAGAGGGTGAGATAGATCAGCCATGAATGAATGGCAGAGTAGGCTTGATGAGCCGAATGGCCTAATTCTGCTCCTAGCACTTATGACCTTATGAGTCCACGCCGACCATCGATCACCTGTTCACACAAGTTCTATGCTATCCAGCTTTCCCTTCTACTCCCATACACACTAGGGACAATTTATAGAGACCAGTTAACTTGCAAATCCATGCATCTTTGGGATATGGGAGGAAACTAGAGCACCTGGAGGAAACCCACACAGTCTGGAATGGACAGTTTATTTAAATGTAATAAATAGTTGAAGTGAAGAAACTAACTGCAGAAAGCAAGGTAGATGAAGTAATAGCACAAATACAAAGACCAGAGATGTCTGTCGCTGGATTAAGACCAGGTTGGGACAAAATATTCGTGGTAACTTGTTGTTTCAGATGGAGAGATGATATGGAAAATCAGAATAGCACTCACAAAGATGACATTAGGCCAGTAATGAGGAATGGTCTTAACAAGAATATCAGAGAGCAGAAACAGTATTTCTGGAAATAAGAGATGATAAATGACACAAAAAAATCACTGTAGATTATCTGTATCCTTAATGGCTATTCCAATGGACAGAGTATTAATCAGAACATTTCAGCCTGTAACAAAGGCATTATGATAATCGCAGGGAACTTGTACCTGTGATTAGACAGGAGAATTAAATTGGCAAAAGTCATTTGAACGATGGGTTTACAGAATGCACAAGTTCATTTTCAAGGTCAAAACTTTGTAGAATTGATCTGGTACAGACTATTTTAGTACATGTAAGGGGCAGAAAACGCTGGTGGGTGTTGTGTACAGGCCACCTAACAGTAGTAGTGAAGTTGGAGATGGTATCAAACAGGAAATTAGAAATGCGTGCGACAAAGGCAAAACTGTTATAATGGGTGACTTCAATCTACATATAGATTGGGTGAATCAAATTGGCAGGGGTGCTGAGGAAGAGGATTTTTTGGAATGTATGCGGGAAAGTTATCTAAATCAACATGTAGAGGAACCAACGAGAGAGCAGGCTATTTTAGACTGGGTATTGAGTAATGAGGAAGGGTTAGTTAGCAGTCTTGTTGTACGTGCCCCCTTGGGCAAGAGTGACCATAATATGGTTGAGTTCTTCATTAGGATGGAGAGTGACATTGTTAATTCAGAAACAATGGTTCTGAACTTAAAGAAAGGTAACTTTGAGGGTATGAGACGTGAATTGGCCAAGATTGACTGGCAATTAATTCTAAAAGGGTTGACGGTGGATATGCAATGGAAGACATTTAAAGACTGCATGGATGAACTACAAAAATTGTTCATCCCAGTTTGGCAAAAGAATAAATCAGGGAAGGTAGTGCATCCGTGGATAACAAGGGAAATCAGGGATAGTATCAAAGCGAAGGATGATGCGTACAAATTAGCCAGAAAAAGCAGCATACCGGAGGACTGGGAGAAATTCAGAGACCAGCAGAGGAGGACAAAGGGCTTAATTAGGAAAGGAAAAATAGATTATGAAAGAAAACTGGCAGGGAACATAAAAACTGACTGCAAAAGTTTTTATAGATATGTGAAAAGAAAGAGATTAGTTAAAACAAATGTAGGTCCCTTGCAGTCAGAAACGGGTGAGTTGATCATGGGGAACAAGGATATGGCGGACCAATTGAATAACTACTTTGGTTCCGTCTTCACTAAGGAAGACATAAATAATCTGCCGGAAATAGCAGGGGACCGCGGGTCAAAGGAGTTGGAGGAATTGAGTGAAATCCAGGTTAGCCGGGAAGTGGTGTTGGGTAAATTAAATGGATTAAAGGCCGATAAATCCCCAGGGCCAGATAGGCTGCATCCCAGAGTACTTAAGGAAGTAGCTCCAGAAATAGTGGATGCATTAGTAATAATCTTTCAAAACTCTTTAGATTCTGGAGTAGTTCCTGAGGATTGGCGGGTAGCAAACGTAACCCCACTTTTTAAGAAGGGAGGGAGAGAGAAAACGGGGAATTACAGACCAGTTAGTCTAACATCGGTAGTGGGGAAACTGCTAGAGTCAGTTATTAAAGATGGGATAGCAGCACATTTGGAAAGTGGTGGAATCATTGGACAAAGTCAGCATGGATTTACAAAAGGTAAATCATGTCTGACGAATCTTATAGAATTTTTCGAGGATGTAACTAGTAGCGTGGATAGGGGAGAACCAGTGGATGTCGTGTATCTGGACTTCCAGAAGGCTTTCGACAAGGTCCCACATAAGAGATTAGTTTACAAACTTAAAGCACACGGCATTGGGGGTTCAGTATTGATGTGGATAGAGAACTGGCTGGCAAACAGGAAGCAAAGAGTAGGAGTAAACGGGTCCTTTTCACAATGGCAGGCAGTGACTAGTGGGGTACCGCAAGGCTCAGTGCTGGGACCCCAGCTATTTACAATATATATTAATGATCTGGATGAGGGAATTGAAGGCAATATCTCCAAGTTTGCGGATGACACTAAGCTGGGGGGCAGTGTTAGCTGTGAGGAGGATGCTAGGAGACTGCAAGGTGACTTGGATAGGCTGGGTGAGTGGGCAAATGTTTGGCAGATGCAGTATAATGTGGATAAATGTGAGGTTATCCATTTTGGTGGCAAAAACAGGAAAGCAGACTATTATCTAAATGGTGGCCGACTAGGAAAAGGGGAGATGCAGCGAGACCTGGGTGTCATGGTACACCAGTCATTGAAAGTGGGCATGCAGGTGCAGCAGGCAGTGAAGAAAGCGAATGGTATGTTAGCTTTCATAGCAAAAGGATTTGAGTATAGGAGCAGGGAGGTTCTACTGCAGTTGTACAGGGTCTTGGTGAGACCACACCTGGAGTATTGCGTACAGTTTTGGTCTCCAAATCTGAGGAAGGACATTATTGCCATAGAGGGAGTGCAGAGAAGGTTCACCAGACTGATTCCTGGGATGTCAGGACTGTCTTATGAAGAAAGACTGGATAGACTTGGTTTATACTCTCTAGAATTTAGGAGATTGAGAGGGGATCTTATAGAAACTTACAAATTTCTTAAGGGGTTGGACAGGCTAGATGCAGGAAGATTGCTCCCGATGTTGGGGAAGTCCAGGACAAGGGGTCACAGCTTAAGGATAAGGGGGAAATCCTTTAAAACCGAGATGAGAAGAACTTTTTTCACACAGAGAGTGGTGAATCTCAGAAACTCCCTGCCACAGAGGGTAGTCGAGGCCAGTTCATTGGCTATATTTAAGAGGGAGTTAGATGTGGCCCTTGTGGCTAAGTGGATCATAGGGTATGGAGAGAAGGCAGGTACGGGATACTGAGTTGGATGATCAGCCATGATCATATTGAATGGCGGTTTAGGCTCGAGGGGCCGAATGGCCTACTCCTGCACCTAATTTCTATGTTTCTATGTTTCTATGTATAATGAGGCCAAGTTAGTTGATAATCTTTTGTAAGGAGCACTCTGGAGAAAATTGATGTTAATGTAGTAGAATTCTCATTCAGTAACAATGTCCTCTTGTTCAAAACTGAACCTTAAATGTAATTATGAAGAGAATGCATTAGTTAAAATGGATTGGGATATTTGATCAGAATACATGGCGGTAGAGAAAGATTTAATATTTATTCATTGTTCTAGATTCTGGAAAAACATATCAACTCATTTAGAAATGTGCTCCATTTGTGCCTAACTATAGCATGTACGGGGGATGTGTAAAATATTGAAGGTTACAATGCCAGGGAGAGTAATGATCCCAAGCGTTAGCAAAATGTTAGGAACAGCAAAGGATGATCAAAAGTTGAGAAAGGGCAACAAATGGAATATGAGAGCAAATTATGTAAAGATATTTAAACAGACGAGTGTCTATAAAAAGGAAGGAACTGCAGATGCTGGTTTACACCTTATGCCAGGGACCCGGGTTAGATCGTGACTGCAGCTGTTGTATGTACGGAGCTTGTACATTCTCCCCATGGGTGTTCTTTGGGTGCCTTGGTTTTCTCCTACTTTCCAAAGGCGTACAGATTTGTAGGTTAATTAGTGTTGATAAAATTGTATATTGTGCCTTGTGTGTAGGATAGTCCCAGTGTATGGGGATTGCTGGTTGGCACGGGCTCGGCGGGCCGAAGGGCCTGTTTACGTGCAGTATCTCTAAATTAAACTAAACTAATGTGAAGGAAGGAACTGCAGATGCTGGTTTACACCAAGATAGGCACAAAATGCCGAAGCGTCACTCATTACTTCTCTCCACAGATCCTGCCTGTCCCGCTGAGCTACTCCAGCATTTTGTGTCTATAAACTAGTGTGACGATTGCTCAATGCAAAGACATTATGGTTGGTATTCCACTTTTCATCATCACCCTTGTATTTAAGATGCATTTGCGCAAAAGTGCTTGCTGAGCAACAAGAGTAGAATAAGGTATAATTGACCCGAATTATGTCTCTTATCTGGTTTGTTTATGCTGCTTTTATAAATTAAATACTTTATGCAAGTACAAATAAAAGCCTTTATTAGTTTTAGTCACTGATTCACCTCATTCAGTGTCTGGCATATGCACGTCACTGATGCTTTGATCTACGTCGAGCCCTCTCGTACACCCGAGCTGATGTTGGCAAACAGAACATTGTGTATGGCTCGACAGGGTTTCTCCAAAGATAATCACTTTAATGGAATTGTTTTTCATGGATTAGTGAGCTTTAAGCTGTGAGCTGCTGAATGCCTGCCACAACTGATAGCTATTGTTTCAGATGGAGCTAATGTATTGTATTTAAGTGCGGGGCCATATGGCAGACTGGGGCAGTTCTTCAGGACAATAGAAGTCCTACATCTAGACCGCATCTAGTTTCCAGCTCCAGGTGGCAGGTGGAACTCTAGTGACCCAGCACTGTCTCCTGAATTTCCTCTATTAGCAGGTCAGCCTCTCCCGCTGTGACATGCTCACTTCATGGCTGTTGCATAATCTAATTATAAATGATACCATGTCTGTAGAAAGAACATGACTAATTTATTTCTGATGGATTAATTCTGCGGCATTTGCTTTGCTAAAACGTACATATGCTAGTTGAGCAAAAAAACGGACTCAGGAACTCAGTGGGTCAGGCAGCACCTGTGGAGGGAATGGCAGAAGATGTTTCGGGTTGGGATCCTTATTCAGACTGAAAGTGTGTGTGTGTGTGTGTGTGTGTGTGTGTGTGTGTGTGGGGCTGGGGGGGGGGGGGGGGGGGGGGGGGGGGGGGGAGGGAGAGGGGGGACAGAGCCTGGCAAGTGATAGGTGGATAGATACAAAATGCTGGAGTAACACAGTGGGCCAGGCAGCATCTAGGAAGGAAAGGATTAGGTGACGTTTCGGGCCGAAACCCTTTTGACTGTTGAAGTCTGCATGATTGAATGGCGAAGCAGACTCAATGGGCTGAATGGACTAGTTCTGCTCCAATGTCTTATGGTATCCACAGTGAATGCATGGTTTGTTATTGAAGCCAAGAGCTCTTCATATTTTTTAGAAACGTTTTGTAATTTATGCCCGAGATTGTCAATGCAAATTTGGTTATTACAATTCCATTCCACCGATTGCAAATTAAATTTGTTTCATGTGTTCCTTGAACATCCAGAATTTCTCTAGGAAAGCTTAACATTAGCAATGGTGGGTGCCAAATAAATGTCCACATTTATTCCATGCCCCACATGTAATAAATGACCACTGGGGGATATATATTTGTGCTAATAGCTGGGCTTATAGGTAAAAACATTCTTGGTATTACGGTTTGATAATAAAAGTGCAATATTTCCAGAGTATTTTTGCATGGAGAATTTAATAGCTTCTGAACTCCATGAGAAGAAATGTTGCAACAATTAACCATTAATACTGAGAGCACTTGGAAAAGGTTGGAATCTACCAGGATCTTACAGTGTCCAAAGAACATCAAAAGGACCCCTATGAGCACCGTTGACCAACCTCACTTTAATCAAAGGTATTGTCAGTGTAAAAGGTGGAGCAGATGTAGAGCTTGCTATTGATCAATGTTGGATTTCTACAATTTATCTCTATTGTTCCACAATAACACCTCCTACAGCACCAATACTTCCTTCTCCACGATAACCTTGCACTGCTCGATTAGGATCCGGGTTACTTTACCCAATCCTACCATTCCATTGTTCACTGAGTTAAACCGTGGTTCAAAACCAAAATGCCCCACTGGGTTTAGAAGGTTAATTTGAATTTTGATTCAGAACAGTTCACATTGGAACTCCACAGCTATAGATTTCCTAGAATTCTTCGCGATTAATTTTGATGTGTAGAGGTAGCATGATTTGATGGATGTATCGACCTTTACACGACTCATCCAATATCTTGCCTAATGAGATAAAACCTCCAGGGGAACAATTGCTGGGGAAATTGCATTCTTACCAGTGAAGAATGAGCTCCCTTAGACATTCCAATATGATATCTTCCCTTACAATTGAATGTGTTGTTGTGGAAATAAGTGGGTAATTTTTATGTAAAGAGCCTTAAAGAGACAGCATTCAACTGATGGGCTGATAATAAGGGAATTTGAAATGTATGAAAACTAGTGTTACCTCACATTTTATTTAAATACTTGGATTTAACATCCCCAGCTGACAAACTCTTGTATCTGAATCAATAATTTGTCATTCTTCAACATTATCCAAGTTCTACAAGGATTTAATTCAGGGGATAAAGATCAAATATGAATGCTGGAAATATGAAATACAGTTGTAATATCAGATTTTATTATTACATCAGTCTGTTTTTTATTAGCTCAAAATATAATAGACATTGACTGAATTCTATGCCTCTTGAAGTTTGGGTTTAAGAACATGGAATACAGAACCGTCCTACACAGGTAAAGGCCCTTCAGCCCACAATAATGGTGCTGAACATATGCCAAGTTAAACTAATCTTATCTGCCTGCACTTGATCCATATTCCTCGTTTCCCTGCATATCCATGTGCCTGTCTAAAAGCCTCAAACGCCACTATCATACCTGCCTCCGCTACCAACCTTGGGGCAGCACAGTGGCGTAGCGGTAGAGCTACTGTTTTACAGCGCCAGAGACACGTGTTAGATCCTGACTATGGGTGCTGTCTGTACGGAGTTTGTACGTTCTCCCCATGACCTGCGTATATTTTCTCCGGGTGCTCCGGTTCCCTCCCACATTCCAAAGATGCACAGGTTTGTAGGTTTATTGGCTTGGTATAATTGTAAATTGTCCCTAGTGTGTAGGATACTGTTCGTGTATGGGGATCGCTAGTTGGTGTGGACACGGTGGGCCGAAGTGCCTATTTCTGCGCTGTTTCTCTAAACTAATCTAAACTAAACGAAACCAACACCTACAGGCACTCACCACTCACATGTAAAAAAGAAATTGCCCTCCCAATCTCCTTTAAGTTTGTCCCTCTCATCTTAAAGTTATGCCCTCTAGTCTTTGACATTTCCACCCTGTGCAAATGGTTCTGACTGTCTACCCTATCTATGCCTCTCGTCATTTTATATACTTCGCCACAACCTCCGGCACTTCAGTGGAGACAATCCAAGTTTCTCCAACCTTATCCAAAAAAACATTTTAATATAAAAAGAATCATGTAATCAACTAAGAATTGTAAACAATTAACAATTATAACAATTATAACAATAAACAGGTTATTTTCACTGAGGAGTAGCTCATTTATTCCCTCATTGTAATTTAATGTAAATTAAACCCATTGAACTGGAAATATTCATAACATTAACAATATTAAACCAGTTACGAGCAGTGATATAATAGCTCATCGTTATTCCAGTGACCTGCTGAGGAAATGAATAAAGTAAGGATTTCAGGGCCAGGATGCAGAGATTATCCAGCTGTGTATCGCATTTATATCAAGGCTTGGGGAAGCAGTTATTTCGTAGTTTAAATTAGTTTACTGTCACGTGAAGAAAGACACAGTAAAATGCTTGTTGTGCATGTTAACCAGTCAGAGCGTGCCGTACATGATTACAATAGCTCCTCATCTGGAACAACACGCAGAGAGTCGCCACGTTCCAGCTCCATTTCACAGCTTCCAAGTCTCTGAAAAGTCCGATCTTGGTCCACGCAGATGTGCAATATCTTATTTTCTCGCTTTAAGGCTTGGTGTCCTGGCGGCACTGGATCGGTGAAGTAGGGGTCAGATTGGCCCAGCGAGATGCCGTCAGCTCCTTCCACCGCCACTCCATGCAGCTGCCTCATGCTACGCTCAATGCGCTCGCTCGCTCGCTTGGCTGCGGTAGGGCCTCCGGCTGAGGTCAGGGGGATCATTAGAATGACACCATATTAGTTCAATTCTTTCACTTTTACCCTCTTACGCAGCTCAATAATTGCCAGTTTTGCCACCCCCCCCCCCCCCCCTCTATGTAAAGGAAACTTGCCTGCCAATCTCCTTTAAAGTTTGTCCCTCTCAACTTAAAGCTATGCCCTCTAGTCATATATAAAACGAAAAGAGGCATATATAGGGTAGACAGTCCCAACCTTTTTCACAGTGTGGAAATGTTCAGTGGAGCAGCGGAAGAGTTGCTGCCTTACAGCGCCAGAGATCCGGGTTTGATCCTGTCTACGGGTGCTGTCTGTAGAGAATTTGTACATTCTCCCTGTGACCACATGGGTTTCCTCCGGATGCTCCGGTTTTCTCCCACACTCCAAAGACATACAAGTTTGTAGGTTAATTGGCTTCTGTAAAATTATAAATTGTCCCTAGTGTGTAGGATAGTGCTAGTGTATGGGGTGATTGCTGGTTGGCATGAACATGGTGGGCCGAGGTGCCTGTTTCCGCACTATATCTCTAAAGTCTAAAGACCAGCATTAGGCATATTGTGAATTAGCTGCTTGATTTCTAAAGGCTGCTTTGTTTAATTTTAAGAATGGGAAGGAGGAACACAAGGACATCTAACCATTCGAGACTCCTTCACCCATCAGCAAGAATCTGGCCGATTTAATGTCTCAAACCATTTCCTGACCAATCACCTTTTCATAGATTTCCTTTGCTATCAGGAATGTATTGCTCAATATTTTAAAATTCAATCTGTGATCAAGCCTCCACCATGAAGCAGGGTTCTCCAAAGGCTCCCCATCCTCTGAGTATAAAGACCTGTGGACAGGGACGTGGATAGGAAAGGTTTTGAGGCCGAATGCGGGTAAATGCACGGGCATAAACGGGGCATCTTGGTCAGCGTGCCATACTGTATGACTCTCTGAAGAAATTTATATTTTCAATCCTGAATGGTCAGCTCTTTAGAGTCATAGAGCTGTACAGCTTGGAAACGTACCATTCGGCCCACCTTGCCCATGCTGACAAAGTTCACATTCTGGGCTAGTCCCATTTTCCTGCATTTTCCCCATAACCTTCTAAAACCTTTCTATCCATATCTCTGTCTTAATGTCTTTTAAAAGTCAGAGCTGCTATGCCTGCAGGTGATCCATATCCCTCCATTCCCTGCATATCTGAAAGCATTTACACTGCCAACATTGTATTTGCTTCCACCACCACCTCTCTGGCAGTGTGTTCCAGACACCCGCCACTCCCTGTGTAAAAAACAACTTGCCCCACACATCATCTATAAACATTGCTCCCCTCACCGTAAAGCTATGCTGTCTACCTTATCTATGCCTATCATAATTTTATATACTTGTATTGGGTCTGTTCTTAATCTCCGGTGTTGTAGAGAAAACAATCAAAGTCTGTCCAAACTCTCCTTATATTTTCTAAACCAGGCATCATCCTGGTAAACCTCTTCTGCACCCTCTCTAAAGCCTCCACATTCTTCCCATAATGGGGTAACCAGAACTGCATGCAATACTCTAAATAAGTTTGAGATGGTTATCTGCTGTTATGTGACAGAGGAACTTTACATTTATCCGTGGATTTCTGCAGAATAACTACTTTTAGTTTGTTAAAACAAAAATCAAGCTCCCGTTCCTTCCATACAGAAAGCGGGACGTAAACCATACCAGCAACGTTTGAGTCCCGTACATCTGCAGGGAAATGTGAGGCATGCCATTAATAATCAATAAGAGCAGAATAGATTGAGAAGCCCAAGACACAGACAATGGGCCAGGGACATCCTAAAAGTACAATATTCAGCTGCCAGAGAATGTTTCTGCAGCCTCTTTGAGTTTCAATAATGATTTCACTTGAAGTAATTTTATTTCCTGTGTAAAAGGAAATAAGTTACTGTGGGGGGGACAAAGGAATAATGTGGACTTTGCTGTCATTGAAAGCAGATGAATGTAAAATGTTTAACATTCCATACATTGTTTCAATTGCATTTTTTGTTAAGAGGAGGGCAAGGAAACCCTGCCTTCATTGAGGGGACGGTGGAGGAGAGAGTATTGGGCCTGTCCCACAGGCGATTTTTCAG
Source organism: Amblyraja radiata (assembly GCF_010909765.2). Lineage (NCBI taxonomy): Eukaryota > Metazoa > Chordata > Chondrichthyes > Rajiformes > Rajidae > Amblyraja > Amblyraja radiata. The sequence continues at coordinate 28,385,204 of NC_045981.1, forward strand.
TCACGCACACACACACGCCTTTCTTCACCAGCCCGTTATGCAGTCGGGGGACAGGGCAAGCGGGGAGTGTTGTCTGAGTGATATTCACACGGTGCAAAGCCAAGGTGATACAGACACACACCGTGATGAACAGGGAGGTTGGAGCTGTAATTAAGACGGCTAAAGCACAGTGTACGGTAAGTCCTTTAAAAGAGGGGGGGGGGGAGAAGGAGTGGAGACAACTTTTAAGAAGCCAGAAATACACGGCTGTGAAGCTCGGTGGACATTTAACATTACCGGTCGGTTATCCTTGGTTCTGAAAACTACTGCTTACGTTTTTTTCCCTCATTGAGCCAATGAAATTCACCGGTCAGCACCGGCTACAACCTACGAGAACCTTCAACCTCCTGGCGACCCACCTACGGCACGTGAATTCTCGCTACTCTCCATGGCGGCTTCATTCTAGTCGCCGATAATTTTTCAACATGTTGAAAAATTCACGGCGACCATAATGAGGCCGCGACTTGTTCCCAGAATGCGGGAACTCCTCACGATCACGAAGGCGACTCCCCGGCAACCACCCGCGGACATGTGGCGACCATGTGGCGACAGCATAGTCTCCTGCAGTCGCCTAAAAAGTCCCAGCATACTGATGCAATCATAAACACAGCTCACTAACGCCTATATCTTGAGAAGACTGAGGAGATTCAACATGTCAACGAATACTCTCTTGATCTTCTACAGGTATACGGTAGAGAGCATGTTGACTGGTTGGATCACGGCATCGTTCGGCAAATGCCCAGGAACGTAGAAGATTGCAAAAAGTGGTGAACACTGCCCAGTCCATCATGGGTACTAACCTCGCCACCATCGGAGGGATCTATAGGAATTGCTGCTTCAAAAAGGCAGCCAGCATCATTAGAGACCCACACCACCCTGGCCACACTCTTATTTCACTCCTGCAACCAGGAAGAAAGTATAGGAGCCTGAAAAAATGTAATATCTATCCATATTCAGGAGCAGCCTTCCCGACAACCATCAGGCTATTAAACACAGCAATCTCCAAATAAGCTCAGAACTCCATAGACTTGGGGGCATTGTTTTTGCACTGTTGCACTGTTGTTGTTTGTTCATACTCAAACACATGTGTACACACACACGCACGCACAAACACACGCATGCACACACACACACACACACACACAGATACATACACACACACACACACACACACACATACACAGATATATACACATACACATACAGATACATACACACACACACACATACATACACATACAGGTGCATACACACACACACATATACACACACACACACACACATACATATACAGATACACACACACACATATACAAGCACACACACACACACACTGGACCTTTGTTGTTTATAATGATGTTTACAGAGTACTATGTTTACATATCTGTTGTACTGCTGCAAGTAAGAATTTCATTATTCCATTTTGGGACGTATGACAATAAAACACTCTTGACTCCAAACTCTTGAAATAATTCTACAACTGGAATAAGAACCATTTTCTTTCCTAGATGCTTGATGAACTTGCATGTTAACTTGCAGTGATAGGTAGACCCAGACGTACAGGCGCCGCTCAGCATTAACACTTCAATCGCTCCGCATGTAAAACATTCCTCACTTTTTTTTCAACCAAGTTGGACGTTCTGACATTTTCCACACGACGCGCGGTTTCCTTGCCCAGATATACCTCACACAGACGGCTGTTTCACATGGGTTGCCTTTGTTCACCTTTACATGTTGCTTCCCCACAGATGGTGGTGCTGATGGACCCGATGGGAGATCCTGATGACATACTGCGAGCCAACCGGTCTCGGGAGAAATCGTACCTGTTTGACGTAGCCTTCAATTACTCTGCAACGCAGGTGAGGCATTTACTTTTGCACAACACCATGGGCAAGGCTCACTTAAAATCCACTGTCCAGTTTTACCCCCCCCACCCCCACCCCGTAGCAGTTGTGATGTTGATATCAGCCCCGCACAAGGGCATCTGAAGGAACAATTTCTCAAGAGTTACCAGTTAGTGACATTCAGAGTGAGCAATACCTGTGTAGGATTTAAATCATAACCATCTAAACCTGATATCTTGTGAATGTTGAATGTAGAGGCAGGAAATATGATTCTTGATGCATCTGAATGACAACTTACCAAGAAAAAAGTTTGATTCCATTTAATTCCGTTCCATCACCATCAAATCAAAAATATGAATGGGTTACATTTATTCAGTGTTTGTATCTCGGAGCAGAGTGCAAGATTTATACATCTAAACTTCAACACCATGTGGGGCAGAGCACAACATAAGTTGTAGAAATATTGTTGACAGCACCAGGCAGCACACTGTTGGGCTCAGACCAGGTCATTCTTGGTCGGATAGCTGTCCACGATGATGTTTGTTGTAAACAAATAGCTGCGACAATCCAACAGAATAGTGAAGCTGTACGCCACACATTTCAGCTGACCTCCAGTCTCTGATTCATGGTTTTAGTTTAGTTTAGAGATACAGAGCAGAAACAGGCCCTTCGGCCAACCGAGTCCGCACTGACCAGCGATCCCCGCACATTAACACTATCCTACACACACGAGGGAGAAAACCCACGCAGTCAATGAGAGTACGTACAAATTTTGTACTGACAGAGCCCGTAGCCTGGATCGAACCCTGGTCTCTGGCGCTGTAAGCGCTGTAAGGCAGCAACTCTACCACTGCTGACGCTTGTTGCCTCAGGGCTCCCTGGGACGTTGAGGTCTCTTGCTGGTGTGGTTCAGCAGACTGCCTGAGAAGGACATTTCACTTCCGTTATGAAACACTGCCAACTGGAAAAGTGGACCAGGCCACAGGTCATTTGGAGATTTTTTTCATCCTTGCCACTCTGATCTACCGCTATATATTTGTTTTAATTACTATCCAAAGATCTGTCTCGACAATCTCCACTTCAGGAAGTGTATTTCAGATCAACCGCCTTAAAAAAATGAAAGAATCATCAAAACTTTTGTTTTTAATTATTGAAACAGTATTCTGTTCTGATACAACCGAGCTATCACTGGGTTTTATTATAAGCAGTAAATTTGTAGATGCCTCAATTTAAAAAAAGTAATAAACATGCTGAATTTCTTATTAGGAATTTATTGATCTGTTTGAAGGTGCTGAATATTATTTGATGATCACAAAAGATGAATCTGTTATTAATTTGTACAAAGGGGAGGCGGTGGGGAAAGTGTGGAGATACAATGATGTAGGGGCCTGGACTAATAGACCAGCGACCTGGGCTAAAACCCTGTCCGTGATTGGGGTTTGAAATGATGGCCACTTCTACCACCGAGTTTGCTGTGACCACTATGGAGGGGGGAAATCTGCCATCTCTTAGCAGAAGTTTCCTACTTACGACTCCAATGTGACTGACTCTTAAATGAGTCGATAAATATTCTACAGTTAAAGATATTTATACACTTCTCATGATACCAGGTAGTCCCATTGTGTTTTACAGCCAATGAGGGCAACACAGTGGTGCAGCGGTAGGGTTGCTGTGTGGCAATGCCAGAGACCCGGGTTCGATCCTGGCTATGGGTGCAGAGTTTGTACGTCCTCCTTGTTACCGTATGGGTTTCCTCAGTGTGCTCCGGTTTCCTCCCACTTTCCAAAGACATGCAGATTTGTAGGTTGATTGGCTTTGGTAAAAATTGTAAATTGTCCCTAGTTTTTCGAATAGTGCAAGTGAACTGGGATTGCTGGTTGGTGCAGAATTGGTGGGCCGAAGGGCCTGTTTCTGCAATGTATCTCTAAACTAAACTAAATTAAATGGATCTGGTCGGGAGGTAGCCTGATCACATGGACGAGTTGGGCTGAAGGGCCTGTTTCTGTGTTGTGTAACACAGTAACTGATGTATTTTGATATTATATTTAATGTATTTGTTAATGTTATAACAGTGGAAGTCAACAGCTAGTTTGGACCCACAACATCCCTCAAATACCAAGACCCATCAACCCACCCTTACCTGTGTTCACATATTACCTGCAACACTTTGTCCTGCCCTTTATCCCTTCTGACTTTCTTTCCCTCCCCCAACAATCAGTCTGAAGAAGGGTCCCGACCCGAAACATCACATATCCATGTTCTCCCGAGATGCTTCCTGGCCCGTTGAGTTATGCCAGCATTTTTATCTCTTCTTCCACAAACACCAATGCTGCTTATGATATAGATTAATCAATGGCCTTTGTGGATTTGTCATACAGTGGGTAAATAGGTCCATCGGCCAACTCATGCCTGCTGACCAAGGTGCCTCATCTAAGCCAGTTATGTTTGGCCCATGTCCCTCTAAACCTTAGGTACACAAAAATGCTGGAGAAACTCAGCGGGTGCAGCAGCATCTATGGAGCGAAGAAAATAGGCAACGTTTCGGGCCGAAACCCTTCTTCAGAAGCCAGAAGGGTTTCGGCCCGAAACGTTGCCTATTTCCTTCGCACCATAGATGCTGCTGCACCCGCTGAGTTTCTCCAGCATTTTTGTGTACCTTTGATTTTCCAGTATCTGCAGTTCCTTCTTAAACACTCCCTCTAAACATTTCCTATCCGTGTCCAAGTGTCTTTTAAATGTAGTTATAGTACTTGCCTCAACTACCTCTTCTAGCAACTCGAGCCATCAACCCACTACCTTCTGTGTGAAAAGGTTGCCCCTCAGGTTCCTATTAAATCTTTCCAATCTCACCTTAAACCTATGCCCTCAAGCTCTTGATTCCCATAAAAATAGTGCATTTACCCTATCTAATAACCATATAACCATATAACAATTACAGCACGGAAACAGGCCATCTCGGCCCTACAAGTCCGTGCCGAACAACTTTTTTCCCTTAGTCCCACCTGCCTGCACTCATACCATAACCCTCCATTCCCTTCTCATCCATATGCCTATCCAATTTATTTTTAAATTATACCAACGAACCTGCCGCCACCACTTCCACTGGAAGCTCATTCCACACCGCTACCACTCTCTGAGTAAAGAATTTCCCCCTCATGTTACCCCTAAACTTCTGTCCCTTAATTCTGAAGTCATGTCCTCTTGTTTGAATCTTCCCTATTCTCAAAGGGAAAAGCTGATCCACATCAACTCTGTCTATCCCTCTCATCATTTTAAAGACCTCTATCAAGTCCCCCCTTAACCTTCTGCGCTCCAGAGAATAAAGACCTAACTTATTCAACCTTTCTCTGTAACTTAGTTGTTGAAACCCCATCATGATTTTATACACCTCCACATGATCACCCCTCAGCCTCGTGTGCTCATTTGGTAATTATTAATAATAAATTATTTATAATTATTAATAATAAAAATCCATTGCTATTATTTGTTAATCTATTTTGTATCTTTTCAAGGACGATGTGTATCGGTCAACCACCAAGGATCTGATTGAGGGAGTTATTTCAGGGTACAATGCCACTGTATTTGCTTATGGCCCCACAGGTAGGCAGCATGGTATTTATTGCCAAATGGAGCACTTTAAAAATCATTTGTGTTTATGGTTAAAAAACATATAATATTAAAGCTGAAGAAGGGTCTTGGCCCAAACCGTCGCCTATCCATGTTCTCCAGGGATGCTGGCTGACCCGCTGAGTTACTCCAGCACTTTGTGCCCTTTTGTGTATTAACCAGCATCTGCAGTTTTTTTTGTTTCTTCATAATATTGAAGCTAACTTGCTGATTCGAAGTAGAATTTTATCATTCTGTGTGGCATGAAGTTGAGTCAGCAGATATGTTGGGTTGACCTGTCTTTAGCTCTGTAACATTACCCTGTGTACACCACTTGTTCAGTGACATTGGTATCAGGGCAAACTACTGATCTTCTGTAGCAAGGCTTTCAATTATTTGACTGGTGAGAGGGGAAGGTTATTAATGAGATTTCACGATACCACCACAAATTAAACTGTAAATTTGAAAGCTCTTTATCTCACATAAATTTTCATTGCACATGCACTACGTACTTGGAGGTGACACCAGACTGAAAGATTGCTTCGTTCCCCAGTTTCTCGTCCGTTTGGATGTGAAGTGCAGGAACTGGTGGCATGTTGAGCCTGACTGAACCAAGCTCCGTGCACGGTGTCCTTCTATCGGCCGTGCCTGTGGGTCCAACTAGCTTGGGTTCATGTTGGCAAAAGTAATAATAACTGATGCAATCCCACCTTGTAGTTCATATGTAAGTTCATAAGTTATAGGAATAGAATTAGGCCATTCGGCCCATCGAATCTACTCCACCATTCAATCATGGCTGATCTCTGCCTCCTAATCCCATTTTACTGTCTTCTCCCCATAACCCTTGATACCTGTTCTAATTAAGAATTGATCTATCTCTGCCTTAAAAATATCCACTGACTTGGCCTCCACAGCCTTCTGTGGCAATGAGTTCCTCAGATTAACTACCCTCTGACTAAAGAAGTTCCTCTTCGCCTCTTTTCTAAGCGAGCGCCCTTTAATTTTGAGGTTATGACCTCTGTGGTCCTAGACTCTCCCACCAGTGGAAACATCCTTTCCACATCCACTCTATCTATGCCTTATATTATTCTGTAAGTTTCAATGAGGTCCCTCCTCAACCTTATAAACTCCAGTGAGTAGAGGCCCAGTGCTGTTATATGCTCATCATATGCTAACCCACTCATTCCTGGAATCATTCATGTAAACCTCCTCTGGGCCATCTCCAGAACCAGCACATCCTTCCTTAGATATGGGGCCCAAATTTACTCATAGTCCTCCAGATTCGGCCAAACCAGCGCCTTATAGAGCTTTAGCATTACATCTATGTTTTTGTATTCCAGTCCTCTTGATATAATTGAATTTCCATTTCTTACTACCGATTTGCCTTGCAAATTCACTTTTTGGGAGTCGTGCACCATTGTCCCATTGCAGCTCTGATTTCTGGATTCTATCTCCATTTATTATTATTACCAAAATGCAAGACTCTGCACTTTGCTATACTAAATTTCATCTGCCACTTCTCTGCCCACTCTCCAAACCTGTCCAAGTCCTTCTGCAGTCCTTGCTTTCTCTACATTGCCTGTCCCTCCAGCTATCTGAGCATCATCTGCAAACCTGTTAACAAAGCCTTCAATCCCCTTATCCAAATCATTAATATACAACGTGAAGGGGCTCCAGACCCTTGCGGAACTTGTAGTTTAATTGGAGTCTATGCTTCACACAGGTAAATCTGCACAGTAGCCCTTCCAAAGCCAATACATCCTTGCACACTAAGATAGACACAAAATGATGGAGTAACTCAGCGGATCAGCAGCATCTCTAGAGAAAAGGAATAGGTGATGTTTCGTGTCGGAACCCTTCCTCGTTCCAATCCGAAACGTCACTTATTCCTTTTCTCCAGAGATGCTGCCTGACCCGCTGAGTTACTCCAGCACTTTGTATCTTTTTTTGTGTGAACCAGCACTTGCAGTTCCTTGTGTCAGCATGTTTTCTTGTCTATCTTTGTTGTCTAGGTGCAGGGAAAACATACACAATGTTGGGGACAGATAGTGAACCGGGCATTTATGTACGGACCCTCAACGACTTGTTCAAGTGCATTGAAGAGACGAGTGATGATATGGAATACACAGTCTCCATGTCGTACCTGGAGGTAAGTCCGATCGTGGAAGCGCCCAAGTCAGCCGTCCTGCTGTGGTTAACAGAGTGCAAAGCCTCACAGTGTGGAAACTCTGCCTCCACAGAAGCACGCTGGCTTGTTGTCTAATGCGAGGAGATGCAGTTTGTCAGAGATCCCTACAGTTGTGCACCCTGTGTACCAGTTTAACCTGCTGGGGGGCACAATAACCGGGCACATCCTCAGCTCACTGCCTCCTCAGGGTCAACTCCAACCCAAATATGTCACTTAAATCAGGATTAGTAGATTACTAACCCAATCCAGCATTAGATTCATGCTGCAGAGTGTAAAATGGGCAGAAATGGTTATTATTTTGCCTTTTGTTTTTATTTTATTTACAAATATGCAGTGCTTTCCTTGTAGACTAAAAGGTGCCAATATGCATATCAATTTAAAATGAAGCTACCATTCCTTCCTTCCTTCCCCCATTCCTTCTCTCCAGAGATGCTGCTTGTCCCGCTGAGTTACTTCAGCATTTTGGTGTCTATCTAAAATTAAGCTACATTTATCATCAGTTTTTTTCCAAATTTCCAAATAGTCCCAACGTTGTGGACACTTTAACTAATATAAGATCTGAACTCCAAGTCTAAACAAATACATGTTCTAATTCTTTCACATATTATTCCTTAGCTAAACATGATAAAAATCACCCCTCATTCTCCTGCCCTCCAAGGTATAAAGTCCTAGCCTGCCCAACCTCTCCCTGTGGCTCACGCCCTTGACTCCTGGCAACATCCTCACAAATCCTCTCTGCATTTTTTCCAGCTGAACAACATTTTTATATCACGGCTGATCTCACGTTAGAGGTGTCGGTACGCCGTACTGGCGCGTACCATCACAAAAATGTACTGGTGATATGGAAACACAAAACAGGCATCGTGTTCTGGCTACAAGGGAGGTGATTTACAGTAATCATCTACAGACATCATTCTCCTTGGCTTAAGGTTACATATTTGACATAGTAATTTTCAAATCATGTGGAATGTAGGAAGATCTCTTCCCAGAATAGCCCTCTCTCTCTCCTGTGCTGTCTGATGATATGTGTAGCAGCAATGATAATTAACGCTGTAATTATGTCATGGGTGGCAGAGGGAATGGTTGGGAGACTTCCTCTACATACACTGGATGCTCCTCATCACGACAGGCATGTATCAGAACATACAGGTAGAGGCCACTTTGCCCATCACACCTAATAAGAGTCATACAGTACAGTAACTGGCCATTCAGCCCAACTCATCTACGTTGACTAAGGTGCCACATCTAAGCTAATCCCATTTGCCCGCGTTTGGCCCTCATCCCATTAAACCTTTCCTACCCATGTACCTGTCCAAATATCTTTTCAATTTTGTTATTGTACTTGTCTCAACTACCTCCTCTGTCAGCTGGTTCCATATACCCACCACCATCTGTGTGAAAAAGTTGTCATTATGGTTCTTATTAAATCTTTCCCCTTAAACTATGTCCTCTGGTTCTTGATTTCCCTGCTCTGTGCATTCACCTTATATCTTCCCCTTATTATTATACACTTCCATAAGATCACCACTCAGCCTCCTGCACTCTATTGAGTAAAGTCATAGCCAGCCCAAACACTCTTAATAGCTCAGGCCCTCAAGTCCTGGCACCATCCCCGTAAGTCCTCTCTGCATCCTTTCCATCTTAACAGCATTTTTAAATGATGGGTGATCAGATTGTGATCCCAATTCTGCATTCCTCTCTACTTGTGATAACCTTCGCTCCTTCAATATCTGTCTTTCCCTGCCTTGAAAACACTCATAGACTCTGCTTCCTATGAGGAAGAGAGTTCCAAAGACTCGGAGCTCCAAAGACTCGGAGCTTCTAAGAGAGTGACAGACATTGTCGTGACTCTGTCTTGATTGGGAGACCACATCTCTTTAAACAGTTCTAGGTAGTCCCACAAGAAGACATGTCCACTGGTTGGATGTCTTTCATGACCACGTATATCTACATACTTGTGAGCTCAGTGAACACTGGTCTGGCTGTCCAACGTCGAGGTACAGTGAAAAGCTTTGTTGTGTGGTTTCCAGCCAGCGGAAAGACTATACATGCCATACGTGACGCCCACATCTGCCAAGATGATTTGAAGATGGCTACGTTGGAGGTCAAGGCCAGAGTCCAACACGACCACACACATGGGCCCGAATAGTGTGGATGTGGAGAGCATGTTTCCACTAGAGAGTCTAAGACCAGAGGGCACACCCTCAGAATAAAAGAACATACCTTTAGAATGAAAATTAGGAGGAATTTCTTTAGTCAGAGGGCAGTGAATCTGTGGAATTCATTTCCACAGATGGCAGTTGAGGGCAAGCCATTGGGTATTTTTAAGGCAGAGATTGACTGATTCTTGATTTGTAAGAGTGTCAGGGGTTATGGGGAAGAATGGCGTTGAGAGGGAAAGATAGGTCAGCCATGATTGAATGGCAGAGTAGACTCGATGGGCCGAATGGCCTAATTCTGCTCTATGAACGTATGAAGTTTGCTGACTTGCAGGTCAAGCAGCAAAGCAGTTCCAATCCTGGTGATGATAAGAAGCCAGATGAAACTTACGGGATCATAAGCTTTGTGCCAGATCAGGTACGAATCAGTCAGAGCCTTATCACAGGTGACTTCCCTCGAAGGGTGAAAGTTGCTGATTGGAGAACAATTGTGAAACAAGTTTTAAAACCCTCCCAGTTCTCCTTTAAAATTGTTTTATTCTTCAATTTGCCTATTGATGTATGAACACCGGTCACATATTTATTCAGCGGCCAAAGATATACACAAAATGCTGGAATAACTGCATTTTATTACATCCATTCAATGGCCATTTGCCACCAATTGTTGATGCCAAAAAATAAATAGTGTATCATTTATCTTAGTGTGAATTTGCATTGAAGTGAAATTTAATCCAGTGGGATTGTCAGCACATTGTGAAAGTACTTGCATCTGATTTAAAACTAGACTGAAAGGTAACAAAGGAAAACCTGAGAGACAGGGAACCACAGTCCCAGTTGAAAAATCTGAAATATTTTTGAGTTTCATAATTTTACATTTTTTCTGTTTGTATTACAATACAATTCATTCACCCCGAACCAAGCCTCTTGGCTGTTGGTTTGCTGACATGTTGCTGACCTGGAATTTGTTGTGTGAGATTATTGCCATGGTGCTGCGATGCATTCGATGCAGCATAATAGCATGCCGGCAGATTGTGTAGGCTAACGCATTAACGGCATTAGTAACAGGAATCTCGCAAATGCTAACAAACACATCGCTTATGTGTCAGTGACAGGCTGCTGCCCAGGTGTGTTGTTTCAACGAGGGCATGGGAGCAGTAACGGTCGAGCTGCCTTGTCCGCTCTGGCCGTTTTGATTTTGTGACCAAATTTAGTGAATAAGAAAAAGCCTAAAATAGTAACATTCATGCACTAATCACACGAGTTAAATCATAAAATGGAGATAGTTCCAACTGTTCATCACTGGGGAAGTTTGAGAGGGCCATGGGTGAGACAAGGAACGGGGTTCCAACACTAACCCCCCCGCCCGCCCCTGTAAAACACAGTGCTGGAAAAACTCATCAGGTTAGGCAGCATCTAGGCAGGGGGTGAACATGCAAGATTTTGGATCGGGACCCTTCACTCTGCTGGGATTTAGTTTAGTTTCTTGTCATGTGTACCGAGGCTCAGTGAAAAGCTTTTTGTTGCGTGCTATCCTGTCAGTGGAAAGACTATACATGATTACAATCAAGCCGTCCACCCTGTACAGATACAGGATAGTGCAAGATTAAGTCCAGTAAAGTCTGGTTAAAGATAGTCCGATGTCTCCAAAGAAATAGATGGGTGGTCAGAACTGCTCACTTGTTGTTGATTGGATGGTTCAGTTGCCTGCTAACAGCTCAGTTCAGATTTGAACATGCTTTTGGGAAACACCAAAACATTTTTTTTTTAATGCTGATTAAGAAATATATCTCCATACCTCACTGGGGACTAGATCTACTGAGCTATGAGAAGTCCTTGTTTTGAACGTGAAGTGATACTGATATAAATTGCCCGGCACCCTGCACCTGGGCTGAATTACATCATGGGATCATGATCTGAGCAGAATTGGGTCATTTGGCCCATCGAGTTTGCTCCGCCAATCATGGCTGATCTATTTTTCCCTGGCAACCCCATTCTCCTGCCTTCTCCCCATTACCTTTGACGCACTTACTAATCAGGAACCTATCAATCTCTGCTTTAAAAATACCCAATGACTTGCCTCCACCACCATCTGTGGCAATGAATTCCACATTCAGCACCCTCTGACTAAAACAATTCCTCTTCATCTTCATTGTAAAGATGAGTCATTTTATTCTGAGGCTGAGCCCTCTGGTCCTAGACTCTCCCACTAGTGGAAACATCCTCCCCACATCCACTCTATCCAGGCCTTTCATCAAAAAAAGGGCATGCTCTTCCAAAGTCGGCCCAGTGTCCATGGTTTAAAGGGAGCACCATTTAATCTGCTCAAGTTTGAAACTAAATCCAGGTTCTAACAATGAAAGATGGGTTTATTCTGTCATTGCTTCACCGTATCCTCTACCAGAGGGGATACCTCAGTCTGTTTGTTCACCAGTGATGTTTGGTTCCCTGGATAAATGCAATGTGTGGTCCAAACCAACTAATCCTGGAGAAGGTTTGCGGTCAGAAGGAGCGGCATTAGGCCATTCGGCCCCATCAAGTCTACTCCGCCATTCAATCATGACTGATCTATCTTTTCCTCTCAACCCCATTCTCCCACCTTTCCCCCATAAACCCTTGACCCCACAAACAAAAACTAGACAACAAAATGGCATTTGATTGTAGATAGAAGACAAAAGAAATAGCATTTTACAATTTGGACAGCACATATTCCAGGCATCCCGGTGCATTTATAAGTATTAAGCATATACAGTATGTACACTGTTACCTCAATTACTGCCGAGGGAAATGTATTCACTGTTTATTAACCCTCCAGTATAACTGAATGCATCTTAAGACAAATTCTTCACAGTAAGCTGCAATTTTGAAATTATTTTCAAGCTTTGAACAAAAAAATATTGTTTTAGTTCTGGCAAAAAATATCAAGTCATGTGTTTACTTGTCAACAGAATAGTCAAACTCTTACTTGCTGCAGCTTAACAGGCCCATTAGTGCAATAACACACAACAAATATCTAATAATCACTAATACAATAAATTAATAACCCATCATACTAGATAACTATAATAGTATATAAAACTAAACCCTGTAGTGCGACCAAAAGCACGGTCCGTAGAAGATCACAGTTGCTGAGGTTAGTGTTGTGCAGCGTTCAAGAGACTGATGGTTGCCCAGGAAGAAGCTGTTCTTGAACCCAGAGGTCATGGTTTTCAGACTCCTGTACCTTCTCCCCAATGGTAGCAGTGAGATGAGAGCATGGCCAGGGCGGTGTGGGTCTTTGATCATGCTGGCTGCCCTTTTGAGGCAGTGACTCCTATAAATCCCTTCGATGGTGGGGAGGTCAGTAGCTATGATGGACCAGGCAGTGTCTACCACTCTCTGTAACTTCCTTTGTTTCTGTGCGTTCAAGTTACTTAACCAAGCCATATTTGCTTTCAAAGTCACAATCTATTTATCATTTGGCCTGCAGAGCAGCTCTTACTTTTAAAGAATAATATTTACCGGATGAAGAGTTTCTGGATTAGGTACTGGCTTTATTATTAAGATCCGTACTCCTAGAGAGGATATGGGGTCACTTGCATACAGAGCTTATTTCAGAGCAGGAGTAGGCCACTCGGCCTGTCGATCCGTCCCTGCTGTACAATGTGATCATGGCTGCTCTACCCAGCCCTCATCTCCTCTACTCTGCCAGATTCCCGTCCCCCACAGTTCCTTGTTGAATGTCATCAGTGATCCAGCCTCCACAAGCCTCCAGGCGTTCACCACCATCGGTGTGAAGTTCTCTCTGTTCATCAGTTGTAAATGATTGCCCTCAACATTCTAACCATGTCTCCTTGTTCAAGATTCTCCTGTGTATGGAGGATGCAAGCAGAGGGCAGGTTGACCTCCTTGTCTTCTCTCAGTCAGCATCGAAGAACTTGCACGGAGACTTTCTTCTATTCTTACCGATTTATTTTCCTTCACAGATTTACAATGAGATGATCCGGGATTTACTTAATCCGTTGTCTGGCTTCTTAGATCTACGAGAGGACTCAAAGGGAGGGATCCAAATTGCAGGAATCACTGAAGTGTCCACCATTAACGCCAAAGAGGTAAAGTACAAATTTCACTTTTACTGGAGCAAAGCACAATGTGCTGGAGGAACTCAGCGGGTCAAGCAGCATCTGTGGTGGGAAGGGGCACCACTTTCTTGCTAGAGTCCTTGCATGACTTCAGAGGCAGAGACGATGAAAAATGGAAGATTAATAATTTCATGGAACAGTGTTGAGTTTGTGACCATTCACACCCGTATGGCACCTGCATAATATTTAAAAAGTAGATTTTCTTGATGTTTAATGATTCAATAGTACTTTATTGTCACAATACCCAAGTAAAGGGAAATTCATTTAGTGTTACAGAATACAGTTTGTGACAATCCTACTATACACTGCACAATCATACTAACTACAAGTGTAAGATAGTAGACCACACTATAGTCAACTTTTTAGTTTAAAATATAGATGTTCTACTTTTTCATTATTAGTTTATTGAATTAGAAGTTGATTGGTCACAAAAAAAGGGCGGCATAGGGATGCAGCATTAGGGCTGCTGCCTCTCCACGCCAGAGAACCAGGTTTGATCTCAACCTCAGGTACAGATTGTGCGGAGTTTGTACGTTCTCCCTGCGATCTTGTGGGTTTTCTCTGGGTGCTCCGGTTTCCTCCCACGCTCCAAAGACGTACAGGTTTGTAGGTTAATTGCCTTCGGTAACTGTAAATTGTCCCGATTGTGTAGGGATAGTTCTAGTGTATGGGGTGCTCGCTGGTTGGCATGGACTTGGTGGGCTGAAGGGCCTGTTTCTGTGCTGTACTTCTAAAGTCTAAAATCAAAATAGTATGGAGCTATCTTGTGTGGGAAAGAACTGCAGATGCTGGTTTAAGTCGAAGATAGACACAAAATGCTGGAGTAACTCAGCGGGACAGGCAGCATCTCTGGAGAGAAGGAATGGGTGACGTTTCGGGATGAGACCCTTCTTCAGACGTAGTTTACTGGCAGCATTTTGTCTACAAAAAAGCCCTGACGTTGAGGATCGGGCTGAATTGAGTAACTGAGAGAGAAGTTTCTTTGTTGGAGGGACAGAGAAACTCAACGAATGGCGTAGAGTCCTTATATGGGACAGGGTGGGTTGGAGAGGAGTCAGTGGCTGTGGGAGCAAGAGATTTGGAATGGATGCTGGTAGCTCACCCCGCACATCTTTCCTGTGATTTCTATGTAAATATTACCCACCCCACGTGGCTGCCTTGTGTCTACCATCAAAGGCAAATCATTAATTGGTAAGAGCGCACTAAAGCAGCAATAATTGTCATTCAAAACCAATTCAGATTAGATTACCACAAGGTCTGCAGATGAATCAATGGACAATCAATAAAGGGTCACGCTCTCCTGTCATTTTACTGCTTTCCTGAGTAAATACTCTGTTTAATTGTCAATGTATTATTTTTTGGAAACATCGCTGCTTACTTGCTATGAAAACCATTCTACCTAATGAGATGGTGCATCAACATTGATCACGGTGATCGATGCTGCAGGAAATGCATTCTAGGTTGGAGTTAAAGCTTGTGTGCTCTGAGGTTTGGTGCCTGTTTTGGTTGTGCGATCTAGAACAAGGAACACAGAACTGTGCATCACAGGGACAGGCCCTTCAGCCAACAATGTCTGTGTCGAACATGAT
The DNA here is from genome assembly GCF_010909765.2 of Amblyraja radiata. NCBI lineage: Eukaryota > Metazoa > Chordata > Chondrichthyes > Rajiformes > Rajidae > Amblyraja > Amblyraja radiata. The sequence goes on from NC_045981.1 coordinate 28,400,747, forward strand.
GCCAGGTTCACTCCACTGCTAGCACATTGATCCATATCCATCCATCCATTCCCTGCATCTCCATGTGCCTATTTAAAAGCTTAAACGACACTATCATATCCTCATCCATCATCTTACAGTGCGTTCCAGGCTCCCACCACTCTCTGTGTAAAACAAAAACTTTTCCCGCACATCTCCTTTAAACTCTTCCCCCTTCACCTTAAAGCTGTGCCCTCTAACGTTTGACATTTTCACCAATGGAAAAGGATTCTGACTGTCTACCCTTTCTGTGCCTCTCATAATTGAATATACTTCTATCTGGTCTTCCCTCAGCCTCCGACACTCCAGAGAAAACAATGCAAATTTGTCCAACCTCTCCCTGATACTAACACTCCTTAATCCAGGCAGCAGTCTAAACCACTTCTGCACCTTCTCCAAAGCCTGCACATGCTTCATATAATAGGGTGACCAGAACTGCACACGTCATTTAGCAAGATGGTACATGCTTGAGACCCATGGCTTTGATTGCCAGTGAGTGACTCCCCTTCGTCTACTTCCCCTTGCAGGGTGCATGAGAAATAATCTGGTCATTCTGGGACAGGGGTCGCACAGGGTGTGGTTGAGGGAGTGGGAGGTTGGGACACAGATCTGATCCTCGTCAGAAGTCAGGGTGCGAGTGCAGCCAGAGTTTCAGAGGCTCAGGAGTCAGGGCTGGAGTTTAGTTGGGGATTACCGGCCAGATTACAGAGGTGTTGGGAGGTGATTACCCTGGTGTTGGGAGGTGCCTGGAGAGGGAGTGAGTCAGGAAGGCGAGGGGTGGGGTGGGAACCGATGCTGTGGAGCTCCCAGTCATGGTCTGAGCTGCTCCACTAGGCCAGGGCCGTTCCATCGGATTTTCTCGGCATGTATCCGACGCATTTCACGTGTCTTTACGTCATTCCATGCATACACACAGCAGTGTCGTACGTGACTGGAAATGCCCGGTGCAATATCCAAAGTGATGTGGTTCAGCCCAGAGGTTGTCCAATTACTCTACCGCAGAACTAACTGATGTTGCAACACGCATTGCTGAAATTAACACAACAAAGCACGCCCACCCGGGTATCTGACTGTTTCATCATCATAGAAACAGGGAACTGCAGACACTAGAATATGGAGTAAAACACAAAGTACTGGAGGAACTCAGCAGGTCAGGCAGCATCTGTGGAGGGAATGGACAGAACATGTTTTGTGTCAGGACCCTTCCTCAGAGTTTGAAGATAGGTCCAACTCGAAACATCACCTATCCATTCCCTCCACAGATGCTGCCTGACCCTCTGAGTTATTCCAGTACTTTGTGTTTCACTCTATTTCAAGATCATATTCCATTAATTAGATTAATCTAGCAGCTTTGGACAGTTTTACATCCTCCTTGCCTGCAACATGCCGACTATTTTATTTGAATAAATCACCAACTCACCTTTAAATATATTAAATTAAATAACAAATAATCGTTTCCTCCCTCGGTGTGTTGAGGAGGGAATAGTCAAAGAGATAATGCTTCCTTTCCCAGCAGACTTATCAAAATCACTTGTTAGATCACCACTTCCACGTAAGCACCTGTTGTCATGCAGACACTTGTAATGAGAGTGCTTTACTGCAAAAACAAGTGCTTGCCATCATGTTGTTCATTGAAGCTGTTGAAAGGAATGATACGGTAGGAACTAAGAGGGAATTAGATAAGGCTCTTGATAGCACTCATTCTTGGAACTTAACAAACGCCTTGTTTAGAATGAGTTTGATGCCTTAATCTTATCATGATGCAGCGGAGGCTCTTCAGAGCCCTGGCAGCTTCCCATTCTCTGTCCTCTTCTCTCCCCGACTCCACAACCACCCACTCCCCCATCAAATCCCCTTGGCTTCTTTTTGCCATGAACTAACCCCAATGGCTAACTTACAGTAGCCAAGTAATCTACCATCCTGTCTCCGGGATGTTGGGAAGCAGAGGTCAGTCACAAAGAGTCAAGAGTGTTTCATTGTCATATGCCCCAAAACAGAACAATGACATTCTTACTCACAACTGCAATGCAACCAACTTGTAAACACTGTACTCAATAGATGAAATAATAAACAAGGAAGTTCCTCCAGTACTTTATGCTTTACTCCATATTCCAGCATCTGCAGTTCCATCTTTCCATGATCATGAAACAGTCATATAAATATGTAAAAGGAAGCTCAATAATTTTTTTTTAAACAACATGGTGCAAAAAGCAAAGCCTAAAGTCTCTCGTGCATACCAGGCAGCTTGTAGTTCGGAGATTAGTTGATGTTTGTAGTATTCAAGAGACTGATGGGTGTTGGAAAGAAGCTTTTCCTGACCTTGAGCATTTTGGTTTTGAGGCTCCCGTACCTTTTTTCCCGATGGCAGGAGTGAAGTGAAAGCGTGGCCAGGGTGGTGTGGGTCCTTGATGATGCTGGCTGCCTTTTTGAGGCAGTACCTCCAGTAGATCCCTTCGATGGTGGGGAAGTCAATACCTGTGATGCACTGGGCAGTGCTCAGCAGATCCAAGGTCAACATTGAGCTCGGGCCACTGGAGCTGTGGGGAGCAATGTAAACTGCAGCCTCACCTCATGGCCCCACCTGTAACTAGTTACATTACACTGTGAATGCTAAAAATCCAAAACAGAGACAGAAGTTGACGTATGTACTCAGCAGCTCATATCCTGGATGTGGAGAAAAACACAATTAATGGACGAGATTCTGACCAAAAAGGACACAAAGTGCTGGAGTAACTAAGTGGGCCAGGCAGCATCTTTGGAGAACATGGGTAGATGGGATTTTGGGTTGGGACCCTTCTTCAGACTAAACATGCAGTAGGTCCTTCTGAATTGATAATGGAAGGTAAGAATGGCAGATGAATTCAACCAGCATTTTGCATCACTTTCCCTGTGGAATATAGGTGTCATTGCTCAGAATTACAATAACTGGGGCATTAGCACATGACGCATTGCTGGAGCAGCAACCAACTGATCCTCATCAAGTTCATCCTAGGGTTTTAAAAGTTGCTACAGTAATAGTCGAAGATACATTGCCTCCACAAATGCTGACTGACCCGTTGAGTTCCTCCAGCACATTAAATCTTGTTCAAGATTTCAGCATCTGCACTTCCTTACACCTCCATGATAATTGATGCATGGATTCAGTTTTCTAAAAAGCCCTCAAAGTGGACAGGTTCCACTAGATCAGTAAATGGCAAATGTAACTCCTTTCTCCAAAATGTAGGGAGGTAGAAATGACAGGCCGTTGGCTAAACAGAGGGAAGATGCTTTAATCTCATAGTAAAAGGTGATTCAAAATAACAGGCAAAGTCAATGTGGTTTTGTGAAATGTATTGGAGTTCTTTGAAGGTAAGATGTGTCATGGATTATGTAAGGAAGGTTCGCTGGTCGGCAGGTCCTCCTCCAAAGGCACATCAATTGACGGGATCGGGAACCTGCCCAAAGGCTCGTCAGACAGTGTAACCGGGAGGGAGTTGGAGGCGTCGGACGTGAGGAGCAAGGGCCAGCAGGAGGCGTCCCCGGGATACAAAGATGACCAGGCAAGGAGTGGAGAGGGACGTTGGTTCTTGTGGGAACTGCTCCAGTACATCCGGGGCCGACCGGAATATGGACTTTGAATAATGGCGCCAAAAATGGTGGCGCCAGCATGTGTAATATTTGCAAAAAGAAGTTCACTGTGCAGGTGTATATGTGACTAACAAAAGCTCCATTGAAGATGGTTATGTGTAAGTCTAATTCAGGAGAAGTTGCTCTGCTCAGATGGTGGGGTTAATTTGTAGAATTCACATCCACGAGAGTGAACTAATACATAATCCATATCCTGCCGTTCTCTCCGGCAGATAATGCAGCTGTTGATGAAAGGGAACAAGCAGCGGACCCAGGAGCCCACGGCTGCCAACAAAACCTCCTCTCGGTCGCACGCCGTCCTACAGGTGACCGTAAGGCAGAGGAATCGCATCAAGAACATTTTGCAGGAGGTACGAATTGGCCGCCTGTTCATGATTGACCTGGCTGGATCAGAGAGAGCTTCACAGGTGAGTAAGTCTCTGCAATATGCAGCCTCTCTCTTACAAGTCAAGTCAAGTTTATTCGTCACATACACATACGAGATGTGCAGTGAAATGAAAAGTGGCAATGCTCGCGGACTTTGTGCAAAAAGACAAACAAACAATCAACCAAACAAACTATAAACACAATCATGAACACACACATATTCTTTTACATATTAAATATTGGAAGACAAAACGTTCAGTAAAGTTAGTCCATGGTGAGATGGGAGTTTACAGTCCGAATGGCCTCTGGGAAGAAACTCCTTCTCAACCTCTCCGTTCTCACTGCATGGCAATGGAGGCGTTTGCCTGACCGTAGCAGCTGGAACAGTCCGTTGCATGGGTGGAAGGGGTCTCCCATGATTTTATTTGCTCTGGAGTTGCACCTCCTGTTGTATAGTTCCTGCAGGGGGGCGAGTGAAGTTCCCATAGTGCGTTCAGCCGAACGCACTACTCTCTGTCAGCCTTCTTGTCCTGGGCAGAGCAATTCCCAAACCAGATGGTAATATTTCCGGACAAGATGCTTTCCACAGCCGCTGAGTAGAAGCACTGGAGGATCCTCGGAGACACTCTGAATTTCCTCAATTGCCTGAGGTGGTAAAGGCGCTGCCTTGCCTTACTCACCAGTGCTGCGGCGTGTGATGTCCATGTCAGATCCTCAGAGATGTGGACTCCCAGATATTTAAAACAGCTCACCCTATCCACAGTATCCCCATTTATCCTCAATGGAGTGTACCTCCTCGGATGATGTGCCCTCCTAAAGTCCACGATCAGCTCCTTAGTTTTTTTGATGTTCAAGAGGAGGCTGTTGTCCTGGCACCAGAGTGGTAGATCAGCCACCTCCTCCCGGTAGGCCTTCTCATCGTTGTCTGAGATCAGGCCCACCACCACAGTGTCATCAGCAAACTTAATTATTGAGTTGGAGCTGAACCTAGCCACACAGTCATGTGTGTACAGGGAGTACAATAGGGGGCTGAGGACGCAACCCTGGGGCGATCCTGTGCTCAGGGTGAGGGACTTTGATGTATTCCCTCCCATCTTGACTACCTGGGGCCTGGCGGTGAGAAAGTCCAGGCCCAGGCACACAGTTGAGCCCTAATTCCAATCTTTATAGCCAGCAGTCTGGAGCTCATGGAATAGATCCATTGCAGGGGTTGGGGCAGTAACTGTACCTGCCAGATGGTGCAAGCATTGACAGAGCTCTGTGATAGTCAGCCCTTGCCACAACGTGGGTCAGTGTGTCTCTGAATATCACCTCCTTTATATAAGTGAATCAGTGGATGGTTTATGACAGGATAATTTCTTAGAACTTGGGCTTCAATTGTGAAGAAATATCTTGTGAAGTTGGCTTAACAATTAAAAATTGTTAAAAATGAGTGGGCGGCACTGTGGCGCAGCAGTAGAGTTGCTACCATGCAGTGCCAGAGACCCGGGTTCAATCCGGACTATGGGTGCTGTTTTTACGGAGTTTGCACGTTCTCCCTATGACCATGAGGGTTTCCTCCGGGTGCTCTGGTTTCCTCCCACATCCCAAAATTATAGGTTAAGTGGCTTCTGTAAAATGCCCCAAGTGTGTAGGATAGTAACTAGTGTACAAGGTGATTGTTGGTCGGCGCGGACTCGGTGGGCCAAAGGGCCTGTTTCTACACTGTATCTCTAAAACTCTGAGGAGATGAATTAATTTAAGTGTAAAGAAACTGTCATGATGAAGAGACACCAGTGGGGCTAGTGTGAGGGTGGTGGGCGTTTGACTCAATGACAGGTTGCAGCTGCCACAGTTTTTTGTTTTTGTTTTGTCCAAATAAAAATGCTTTTCTTTTGTTTTGGAACATAGAGCAGTACAATACAGGGACAGGCCCTTCGGACAACAATGTCCATGCCAAATGTGTTAAATTAATCTCATCGGCCTGCATGTGATCCACATCCCTCCATTCCCTGCATATCCACGTGCCTATCAAAATGCCTCTCACTGTCTGCTTCCACAAGGCTCAACACGAATTCAATGCCATCTTTAATTCATTGCAGTCCCAAACCAGGGATTTTAACTGTATCACTGTGTGGGCAGGAGGGTGTATTTAAGATCTGAATGTTCAGACTGTAGGACGTATTCAAGCATTTTAAACAAAGTTCCTGCATGTAGTTCCGTACTCAGGAACAGCTTCCTCTCCACCATTGTCAGGCTTCTGAACAGATCTTCCATAAGCTAGGTTGCTGTCCGATTCACCCTTATCCCATTATGGACATTGGACTTTGTTTATGGACTGATTCTCCACAATGCTTGATCAGTACTGGTGTCAGAGATTATGGGGAGAAGGCAGGAGAATGGGGTCAGGAGGGAGAGATAGATCAGCCATGATTGAATGGCGGAGTAGACTTGATGGGCTGAATGTTCTAATTCTGCTCCTATCTCATGACCTTATGCTGGGAACTATATTCTGCGCTCCGTATCTTCCCTTTTGCTCTACCTATTGTATGTGTGTTTAAACAGAGAGTATCTATGTGTTGTATTTCTAATCTGATTGACTAGTATGCAAAACATTTTTTTTAACTGTACCTTGCTACATGTGACAATAATAAACCTGAACCTAGTTCCAGTATTAAGCTCAGTAATTGTGCTCTCTAGTGTAAATGTTACTGCGTAACAGAAAAAGGAAATACGGACATGGTTGCTCTCGCTGGCTCAAATGCACCATCTAGTGGTTGTAAAAGAAACAGATTTCAAGAGTCCAGAGTGTTTCATTGTCCAAGGTACTGACAATGGGACGATTGCACTCTTACTTGCTGCAGCCTAACAGGCCCATAAACGTAGTGACACACAGATCACCATATATAATAATCACTAATACAATTAATTAATAATCAGTAATACTAGGTAGCCATATTAGTGCAAAAAACCAAAGCCCGTAGTGCAACCAAAGACACAGTCCGTAGAAGATCACAGTTGCTGACGTTAGTGTTGTGCAGTGTTCAAGTGCCTAATGGTCGCTTGGAAGAAGCTGTTCTTGAACCTGGGGGTCACGGTTCCCAGGCTCCTGTACCACATTCCCGATGGTAATCCGTTTCCTTGCTAGATTCCCGGGGAAGCCGGCAAGGGTGGCACTAGTGAAAGATGTATATAAGATGCTGGAGTAACTCAGTGGGTCAGGCAGCATCTCTGGAGAAAGGAATGGGTGACGTTTTGCGTGGGGACCCCTCTTCAGACTAAAAAGAGTAGGGGATACCCCGAGCACTTTGTGTCTATCTTTGGTACAGCTATTGAGGGAGTGCAGCGTAGGTTCACAAAGTTAATTCCAGGATGGCGGGACTGTCATATGTTGAAAGAATGGAGCGACTGGGCTTGTATACACTGGAATTTAGCAGGATGAGAGGATATCTTATTGAAACATATAAGATTATTAAGGGATTGGGCACGCTAGAGGCAGGAAACATGTTCCTGATGTTGGCGAAGTCCAGAACCAGGGGCCACAGTTTAAGAATAAGAGGTAGGCCATTTAGAACGGAGATGAGGAAAAACCTTTTCACCCAGAGAGTTGCGAATCTGTAGAATTATCTGCCTCAGAAGGCAGTGGAGGCCGATTCTCTGAATGCTTACAAGAGAGAGAGTTAGATAGGGCTCTTAAAGATAGCGGAGTCAGGGGATATGGGGAGAAGGCTGGAACGAGGTACTGATTGTGAATGACCAGCCATGATCACAGTGAATGGCGGTGCAGGCTCGAAGGGCCGAATGGCCTACTCCTGCACCTATTGTCTATTGTCTAATATTGTCTGAAGCAGCATCTGCAGTTCCTTGTTTCTACTGTTTATACCTCATGAAAGATGTGCTGCCCCCATCTGGAGGGCCTCTGTGTTTGCCTGGAAATCCCAAAGTAGGAATGTGTGGGGTTGTGTGGACACGATGCTGGAAGTGTCAGCGTTTTCCCACTTACCCAGGTCATTGCCTTGTGTATGGATAGGGTGTGTGGAGTCACAGAGGAGGAGGCTGCTCAGTGTAAGGAGAGGGTCCACCAGAGGGCAGCTTGGTGGGGGCTGGTCCTTTGAAGCAAGCGGGCAGCTCCCAGACTGTCCCATGAAGTTGGATGGAGCTTTCCAGAGAGGGCCCTGGCTACAGATCCAAGCCCTGCCAGCCGTGGCCTACACTGGTTTGTGTTGGCCGTGATGAGCTCCAGTCAGTGGTGATCTAGAACGGAGAACAGCACAGCACAGGACCAGGCCCTTCAGCCCACAATGCCCATGCCGAATACGATGCCAAGCTAAATTATCCTCGCCCGCCAGCACGTGATCCAAATCCCTGTGTATCCATATGCCTAACCAATGTCTCTTAAAGGTACACAAAAATGCTGGAGAAACTCAGCGGGTGCAACAGTGTCTATCTCCATTAAACGTTGCCCCTCTCACCTTGGGAAGAATCTGAGAAAGAATGCAGTGATGTTTAGTTCTGGATTCTGATCTGGAGAAATAGTCGGATGTGTTGGAGATTTGGCAAAAATAGAATGTCGATTTCTTCCGTACTGCAACTGTGGGATGTAACTGAGAGATTCCTCTGTGGGCCTTGAAGGGTGGCCAACTACATTTAAAAATCAATCAACTTGTCTTAATGTACATTGGCGTGTATCACTGTTGGGAGAACTGGTCTGTATCCCATGTTATGTTGTCACAAACTCACTGTACTTTATTCTTAACATCTCCCTCAACGTCTCAGACACAAAACCGTGGGAAACGGATGAAGGAAGGAGCGCACATCAACCGTTCACTGTTGGCGCTGGGAAACTGCATCAATGCGCTGAGTGAGAAGGGAGGGAATAAGTATGTTAATTACCGAGACAGCAAGCTGACCCGCTTACTGAAGGTATGTGAGTAAGTGCACGTGACAAATGGTCACCAGGTTCATCAACAAAATGCTCTCTCTCTATCTCCGTGCAATGGGGCAACCTTCGGACTGTCCTGAGTAGACCCGTACAGCGTTACTCTGTGAAATTCAAACCCTGATTTGATCACCTATTGAATTTAGACAGAGGTCACAGTGGTCTTAGCATCATGTTCGGCACAGACATTGTGGGCCAACAGGCCTGTCCCTGTGCTGCACTGTTCCAGGTTCTAACAGTAGCACAGATGGTAGAGCTGCTGCCGTCGCAGTGCCAGAGACCCAAGTTTGATCCTGACCTTGGGTGCTGTCCGTGTGGAGTTCTCACGTTCTCCCTGTGACGGCATGGGTGCTTCAGTTTCCTCCCATATCCCAATGACATGCGGGTTTGTAAGTTAATTGGCCCTCTGTAAATTGCCGCTAGTGTGTTGGAGGTGAATGAGGAAGTGGGATAACAGAGAACTAGTGTGAACGTGTGATTGATGGTCAGTGTGGACTCCATGGGGCCAAAGGGCCTGTTGTTTCCACAACATATCTCTGAACTAAACTAAATAACAGAAGTAATAAAAAAAGGAACTACAGTTACTGGTTTATACCAAAGATGGGCACAAAGTGCTGGAGTAACTCAGTGGGTCAGGCAGCATCTCTGGACAAAATGGATAGGTGACGTTTCGGGTCGGGACCTTTCTTCAGACTGAGTGTAGGGGTGGGGGAAGAGGGGGGAGGGGGCAACTGGAAGCAAGAAAAGACCAGGATAAATTAGGGCCTGCAACAGATGACCTATGGCAGGGTGGTACCCTGAACTGTTGCTGGCCCTGGTTCCAGTTCCCCACCCCCCTCACCCCTACAACCAGTCTAAAGAACAGTCCCGACCTGAAACGTCAGCTATCCATGTCTGCCGGAGATGTTGCCTGACCCATTAAATAACAGAAACCTTGGGTCATAAGAATGTTTTATTTGTAATGTGGAGGTGTGTTAGGGGCGGGCAGGCATGGAGCTCGGTGTCTGACTCTGTCCCCTTCTCATTGGCGGCAGGATTCGCTGGGCGGGAACAGTCGAACGGTGATGATCGCTCACATCAGCCCAGCCAGCAGCTCCTTTGAGGAATCGCGCAACACTCTCACCTACGCCGACCGTGCCAAAAACATCAAGACCAGAGTAAGAATCAGCCTTTACTGCAGCAAGTTACCTGATCTCTCAGTCTTTATAGGTTTGCTATTAAATGATAACAGGTGGGATAGAGGCAATTCGACCCAACGTGCTGGAGTAAAGGGCCTGTCCCACCAGCATGCGCCTGCATGCGGCAAGCGCGACCTAACGTGGTCGCTTGAGCCGTACGGCCTCGCGGGGCCGGTCCCACATTGATCGCCGGAGCCGTATGGAGTTGTGCGGAGTTGGTCCCGACATCGCGCGGGACCAGTTTGCAACAAACTGACACTGTCCAAAAATTCCGCGCGGCAACGGCCTGCCAGCCCGCAGCCGCATTGAGGCCGGACGCAGCGTCTCGACGGGCGTGCGCAGCGTCTTGACGCCGTACGCAGCATCTTGACGGCGTATGCCTTCGCTCGAACTTCACGTCAACTCATACGGGATCACTCGACCTCCGCGCGGCCCCCACTTCCGGTTTGGTCGCGCTCGCCGCATGCAGTCGCATGCTGGTGGGACTGGCCCTGTACGGGGATCACTCGACCTCCGCGCGGCCCCCACTTCCGGTTTGGTCGCGCTCGCCGCATGCAGTCGCATGCTCGTGGGACGGGCCCTTAACTCAGCGGGTCAGGCAGCATCTCTGGAGAAAAAGAATGGGTAATGTTTCAGGTCAGGACCCTTCAGTTTCCCTACTTTCATTAATTCCCTCATTTTCTAGTTCCTTTACTTCCCTTAGTTCCCAGATTTTCTTTACAGGAGTTCTTTCCGCACAAAAATTGTGCTTTGATCATGTTTTGGATAAAAATACATTTTATGCAATGACATTTAAGAGGGGAGAGGGTTACGAGGGAACTCATGTACAATTGTTCGTTCCGAGATGGTCTGTAGATAGAATGAACTGCCGGAAGTGGATGCAATTACAACTTTTAAGATCTTTGATCAGATCAATGGAAGTGTTTGATCAGATCAAGGAAGTGTTCAGAGGGCTATGGGCCAACTGCAGGTAAATGATACTAGCTCAATATTCAAAACCTAGTTGGCATGGACAAGGTGGGCTGAAGGGCCTGTTTCCATGCTGTACAACACTATGATTCTGTGAAGTATATGCCTACTGACCACTTGTAACCACCCTGACAATGGCTGTGCAAGTTCACAGCAAATATAATAACAATTAACAGAGAGCACAACACATTGATGAGCATCCAGCAAATTAAAATGTAAAAGATTGATAGTTAAAGCATTTAAATTCAAACCATTGCGAGTATTCTAGCCTTGGCCTCAGAGAAAAGGAGTTAATTTATTGCAACAAATCAATAAGCTTTCAGCATGGAAATGGCAGATTAATGTAATATCTCGTTATCACAGCTTTGCGAGAAGCTCTTTGTAATTATTGCCAAATTGAAGAGTACAGGCGCTTCACAGCCAGTGCCAGGTGTCAGGGTATGTTGTGGGCACAACCAACAGCCTTGTGTACAGAAATAACAGTGGCAAGCAGGAATTTTCCACAAAGAGCAGCAATTTGAACGTGCCCATGTCACCGAGATAGAAATAATTTATTGTAGATGCAATATTGTGAACTAAGATTAGAGGAGAGGGAGCTTGGGGGCAACTTTTTCACTCTGGAGGGTAGTCTGCATCTAGAATGAGCTGCCAGAGGAAGCTAGAGAAGCGGATACAATCATGATTTTTAGAAGGCATTTGGACAAATAAATGGATAGGAAGGGTTTAGAGGGATATGTGCAAAATGCAACAAATTGGACTAGCCCAGTGTGCCAACTTGAACAAGATGGGCTGAAGGGCTTGTTTCCATACTGCACAGCTCTATGACTCTCTGTAGCTCTAGTCTAGTTTGTTATTCTGGTTTTTGGGCAGGGCCAGTTAAGACACAGCCGGGCCTAATGTGACGTCTATTTCATTCACCAGGTAAAGCGCAATTTGATGAACGTATCCTACCACATTGCTCAGTACACTAACATCATCTCCGACCTACGCAGTGAAATCCATCGGCTGAAGAAGAAGATCGACGCACAACGAATTCAACAAACAAAAAATGAAAAAGCTGATATACGCAACGTTCAAGGTGAATGGTTTAAACTGAAATTGTAAACAGATATTTTGCCCGTTCCCCTGTAACCTGTCAACTCACTCTGTGTATGTATCCATCCCAGGGATGCTTTCTGTGGTGCATCTGTGCAAGGTTGGTAAGAATTGTTGGCGATGTATTGAACCTCCTTAGTCTCAAGTGCAAGAATGTATGAATAGTACTGTGAGGCAGCACTGGGGCAGTTGTTGGAGGCATGCTCAACTTCCTGTGTATGCATTGGCTGTTGCAATGGTTCCTCATGTGTTCCAGTGAAGAAGACCTCTTCTGCTCTTTGCTCTTTCAGCCGAGGTACAGTTTCATTCCTCTCGGTATGACCGGAGGGAGATGGAGAGGCTCCGCGAACATCTGATCACGGCCTTTCGGGAACAGATGGAGATTCGCCGCAATCTCTTGGAACTGGATAGCAATAACATGCAAATCCAAGTGGACACATCCAGACACCTACTGACTATAGCAGAGTAAGTGCACCTCCTGTTTCCCTGGTTACTCCTTCCAGTAAGCAAGCAGTGTGCAGGGCTCTGCTGCAGTGTACAGGCTCTGGTGCCATGTACAAGCGCTCTGGTGCAGTGTACAGCGGTCCGGTGCAGTGTACAGGGCTCTGTACACCACGACCTGAATCAGGGGAGATAATGTTTGATGATCTTCCAAATTTGATTAGTTCAATCAGCCAAATAAATTATGATACATTCATGTCTTTGGAACAAGCAGCAATTATTCCACTATTAATTATTTTAAAATCTTTGATGTCAAAAGTTCATTGTCATTGTCTTGCTGATATGTACGTAAAATTAATAACTCTCTGTGGCCACGTGGGTTTCCTCTGGGTTCCTCGGTATTATCCCACATCACAAAGTTGGATAACATGGAACTAGTGTGAAATGGTGATCAATGGTCGGCATAGACTTGGTGGGCTGAAGGGCCTGTTTCCATCAAAAAAAAATGGAATGAACCAAGTTGGTCAAAGCTAATGATGTGACTGTAAACTAATCCGAGCAAGACGTCAGTTTGCCTGTTTGTACCTGTAGCTGGGTGCAGGAAAAGGCACGGCGGGCCAGGAAATGGAGAGAGGAGAATCGCAAGGAGGTGTACAACAAGGAGGACAGCGAGAAGGACTCAGACACGGGGGATGACCAGTCCGATGTCATGGAGCCGACAGAGGTGGGCATGGCCCGGGAGAACGTTGCCGCACTCGTGGCCGAGCAGAAGAAGCTGAAGTGGCAGAAGGTAAGGGTGAAGCCCTTTGCCCACTGTACAGGAGCACGCTGACGACACAGGTCAACATGACCACCTCTGCAGGGGAAAACCATCGGCCTGGGCAAAACACACAGAGTTGGAGAAACTCAGCAGGTCTGGCAGCATCTGTGGACAGGCGCTGTTTTTGGGTCGTGACTATTCTCCAGACTGAGTTCCTCCAGCACCTGTATCAATCCGCAACACTTGTATCAATCCCCATCTACCTATCAATCCTTCTTTGAAACGTCACCCATTCCTGCTCTCCAGAGATGCTACCTATCCCGCTGAATTACTCCAGCATTCTGTGTCTACCAACAACCCTCGCACCTGTATCCACCTATCATATGGCAGATTTTTTCCAACCCCCACCTCTCTTCCAACTGTCTCCCGCTACTACATTCAGTTTGAAGAAAGGACCAGACCCAAAACGTCATCTATCCATGTTCTCCAGAGATGGTATCTGACCTTCTGAGTTACTCCAGCACATTGTGCCTTTTTTTCCTGCAATACTTTGATTTTTGTTTCAGATTCAGGTATCTGCAGTTTTTCTTCCATGAGGAGAGGGTGGACTTAAACACTTTCAAACACTGACTGGGTTTAGTTTAGTTTAGTTTATTGTCATGTGTGCTGAAGCACAGTGAAAACCTTTTGTTGCATGCTAACCAGTCAGAGGAAACATCCACAATGCACAGATACAGGATACAGGGCATAATGTTTAGTGCAAGATAAAGTCCAGTAAAGTCCGATTAAAGATAGTTTAGAGGTTTCCAATGAGGTAGATGGGAAGTCATGACCGCTCTCTAGTTGGTCATAGGATGGTTCTGTTACCTGATAACAGGTGGGAAGAAACTGTCCCTGAATCTGGATGTGTGCGTTTTCACACAGTTGTACCTCTTGCCTAATGGGAGAGGGGAGAAGAGGGTTGACCGGATTGAGATTTGTCTTTGATTGAGGAAGGGTTTTGGCCCGAAACGTTGCTTATTTCCTTCGCTCCATAGATGCTGCGGCACCCGCTGAGTTTCTCCAGCACTTTTGTCTACCTTCGATTTTCCAGCATCTGCAGTTCCTTCTTAAACAAAATGTTCCCCATGTTGGGCGAGTCCAGAACCAGGGGCCACAGTCTTAGAATAAAGGGGCGGTCATTTAAGACTGAGGTGAGAAAAAACGTTTTCACCCAGAGAGTTGTGAATTTGTGGAATTCCCTGCCACAGAGGGCAGTGGAGGCCAAATCACTGGATGGATTTAAGAGAGAGTTAGATAGAGCTCTTGGAGCTAGTGGAATCAAGGGATATGGGGAGAAGGCAGGCACGGGTTATTGATTGGGGACGATCAGCCATGATCACAATGAATGGTGGTGCTGGCTCGAAGGGCCGAATGGCCTCCTCTTGCACCTATTTTCTATGTTTCTATTATGCTGGTGGCCTTGCCTAGGCAGCATGAAGTGTAAATGTAATTAGCACGCAACAGAAAAGGCTCGTCGCTGTACCTCTGTATACGTGACAATAAATTAAACTAAACTAAACTAAAGTAAACAGCTTGCTACCGCTGAAGTGTTCCCGTCTCTTTCCTCTGCAGATGGAGCTGGAGAAGCAGTTTGCGGACATCCGATCGCGAGCTCACCGACTGGAGGAGCTGTTGCCGAAGCGGATCAGCAGTGAGCAACAGCGCGAGGTGCTCAGCCTGCTGTGCAAGGTGCACGAGCTGGAGATCGAGAACACGGAGATGCAGTCCATCGCCCTACTCAAGGACAACGTCATCCGGCAGACCAACTACGTCATCCAGCGCTTCGAGCAACACCGGCAGCTGTGCGCTGAAATCATTCAACAGCAACGGCAGATCATAGATGGTACAACAACATTCAGTGCCTCTCCTTCATATATTTTGTTTCAGCTGTTAATTACAGAACAATTGCCCGGAAGAAACCCACACGGTCACAGGGAGATCGTGCACACTCCATACAGACAGCACCCGTAGACCGGAACGAACCCTGGTCCCTGGTGCTGTAAGGCAGCAACTCTACCGCTGCGCTGCTGTGCTACCCTTGGCAGTGAGTTCCAGTCACTCACCACTCTCTGTGTACAATAATCTGCCCCGAACGCCTCCTTTGTCCCATTCACCTTAAAGCTGCACTCACTAGTCTTTGATATTTCCACCCTGGCAAATAGTTTCTGACTGTCCTCCGGGTTTCTCTGTGGTTTTCTCCGGGTGCTCCGGTTTCCTCTCACACTCCAAAGACGTACAGGTTTGTAGGCTAATTGGACTCGGTGAAATTGTAAATTGTCCATAGTGTGTAGAATAGTGCTCGTGTACGGTGTGATTGCTGGGCGACGCGGACTCGGAGGGCCATAGAGCCTGTCTCCATGCTGCATCTCCAATGTCTAAAGTAAACATAGAACCTAGAATAAAGAACATAGAACAGTACAGCACAGCACAGGCCCTTCGGCCCACAATGTCTGTACCGAACATGATGCCAACATAAACTAATCTCCTGTGCCTGCACATGATCCATATCCCTCTGCCCCCTGCATATCCATGTACATGTCTAAAAGCCTCTTAAACATCACTGTTGTATCTGCTTCCACCACCACCCCTGACAGCTTGTTCCAGGCACCCACCGCTCTCTGTGTAAAACATCTCCTTTAAACTTTGGCACTCTCACATTAAAGCAGCCCTCTCGAGTCTTTGACATTTTTACCCTGGTAAAAAGGTTTTCACTGTCTAACCCATCTTGTGCCTCATCAGGTCTCCTCTCAACCTCCAGCGTTCCAGAGAAAACAATTCAAGTTTGGCCAACCTCTCCTTCCAGCTAATACGTCCTAAACCCGGCAACATTCTGGTTAAACACTTCTGCCACCCTCTTCATAGCAAAACATCCTTCCTGTAACGGGGCAACCAGAACAGCGTGCAATACTGCAAGATCACCTCACGTTGTTTTCTCCGGAGCATCAGAGGCTGAGTGGAGACCTGTTAGAAATATATAAAGTTATGAGAGGCAGAAGGGTCGGAACCTTTTTTCCTCAAAGGCTAGGGGTAACATTTGAAGGAGATGTGCGGGACAAATTGATTAGTACGGGTGTCGGGTTATGGGGGAAAAGGCAGGAGAATGGGGTTGGGAGGGAAAGATAGATCAGCCATTATTGAATGGCAGAGTAGATTTGATGGGCCGAATGGCCTAATTCTGCTCCTAGAACTTATGAAATTGTTTTACACAGACCATGAGTGAGTGTCTGGAACACGCCGGTGGTGGAGGAGGCAAATACGATAGTGGCATTTAAAATCTTTCTGACAGGCACATGGATATACAAAGAATGGAGGGATATGGATTACTTGCAGGCAGCATGTTTGGCACAGACATTGTGGGCTGTACTGTTCCATGTTGTACCACCTTTAGGTTGATGGATTTAATTATGTTTTATTATGTTCATGTCCAGATTTTATGTTCATGTCCAGACATTGCACAGAAATACATGATTTAGGAATCACTTTTTTTAGTTTTATTGTACAATTCATTAATGATTTCCCTATGTATTCTGTCGGGATCAGCCTGTCAGTGTTGCTGCTCTTCAGTTTTCAGCTGCATCAATAATCTGACCCTGTGGATGGCTCGATTGTATGCTGCTGACTGAATAAAATGCAACAAAAGCTTTACGCTGTCCCTCGGTACACATGACAATAAATAAACTAAACTAAACTAACTGAATTGTGTCTGAGTGTTTGACGGTTTGTGTGTGCACAGATCATAACCTGCTGGTCCCGTCACAGTTGGACGAGTTGTATGAGATATACCTGCGGGAGTTGGACGAGGGTAATCTCAACCGGATCGTATCCATGCACACTGTCACAACGAGAACCCTGAAGGTACAGCATCGCTCAGTGTTACTGCTGCTCTTCATGCACGCACCACTGTGGAAACCGTGAATCTGAGACCAACATTAACTATCGAATGACAACAATGTTCCCTACCTCTCATGGCTTGTGTCTCAAACTTCCTCCTTTTATTTTAATTCTCACTCATTTTACCTGGTTCAAAGCTTGCCCCTTTCCTAATATATTGCTTTCTTCCTCTCTTTCTACCTCTATCCCTCTCACTCTCACTCTTTCCATCCCTCTCTCTATTATCTTCCCTGTTTCTATCTCCATTCCTCTTTCACTATCAAATCTCTATACTTCTCTCACTCTCTTTCTCCACATTCTCATTTCTCTCCCTTCATTCTTAATTTCCCATCCCCTCACTCTCTCTGCTTCTTTTTTCTTTCTTTATCTCACCCGCTCACCTCCTTTATATCTTGCCCAGTCATGTTATTTCTTTAACCTTTGCTCTCACTCGCTATCCCTTGTCAAAGCTGTGTATCTGTTAACGTGGCAGTTTTACATAAAGTATTACATAACTAATGAACACAAGGAGAGAAACATCTTAAATCTCTGAGTCATAAGACTGACGGGCTGTGTCCTCTGGATGCATCATAAGGCTCTGAAGCAAATGTTATTTATGTGATCAAAGACAAATCTCTTTGGTTAATTGATCGTTTACAGGCGTGGTAGGAACATTCGGACGGTTCACAGTGAAGAAAGCGAATGGCATGTTGGCCTCATAACAAGAGGAGTTGAGTATACGAGCAAAGAGGTCCCTCTGCAGTTGTACATGGCCCTAGTGAGACCACACCTGGAGTATTGTGTGCAGTTTTGGTCCCCTAATTTGAGGAAGGACATTCTTGCTATTGAGGGAGTGCAGCGTAGGTTTACAAGGTTAATTCCCGGGATGGCGGGACTGTCATATGCTGAGAGAATGGAGCGGCTGGGCTTGTATTCTCTGGAGTTTAGAAGGAGGAGAGGGGATCTTATTGAAACATACAAGATTATTAAATGTTTGGACACGCTAGAGGCAGGAAACATGTTCCTCAAGTTGGGAGAATCCAGAACCAGGGGCCACAGTGTAAGAATAAAGGGTAAGCCATTTGGAATGGAGACGAGGAAACACTTTTTCACACAGAGTTGTGAGTCTGTGGAATTCTCTGCCTCAGAGGGCGGTGGAGGCCGGTTCTCTGGATAATTTCAAGAGAGAGCTTGATAGGACTCTTAGAGATAGCGGAGTCAGGGGATATGGGGAGAAGGCAGGAACGGGGTACTAATCGGAGATAATCAGCCATGATCACATCGAATGGCGGTGCTGGCTCGAAGGGCTGAATGGCCTACTCCTGCACCTATTGTCTTTTGTCTATTTCTCCCACAGGATGGCTCGGTCATTAACGTGGCCCAGAAGCTAAAGGTGGGAGAAGTGGTCCAGGATGTGGACTCTGACCAGGAGAGTGTGAGAACCATTGGATCGGAGAAACATTATCCTTGGAGAAAGAATTGCAAAGACGTCCTCCCACCACTGGTTCCAGAGTCGGAGAGGTAACATAGAAACATAGAAACATAGAAAATAGGTGCAGGAGTAGGCCATTCGGCCCTTCGAGCCTGCACCGCCATTTGATATGATCATGGCTGATCATCCAACTCGGTATCCCATCCCTGCCTTCTCTCCATACCCCCTGATCCCTTTAGCTACAAGGGCCACATCTAACTCCCTCTTAAATATAGCCAATGAACTGGCCTCAACTACCTTCTGTGGCAGAGAATTCCACAGATTCACCACTGTCTGTGTAAAAAATGATTTCCTCATCTCGGTCCTAAAAGGCTTCCCTCTTATCCTTAAACTGTGACCCCTAGTTCTGGACTTCCCCAACATCGGGAATAATCTTCCTGCATCTAGCCTGTCCAACCCCTTAAGAATTTTGTAAGTTTCTATAAGATCCCCCCTCAGTCTTCTGAATTCCAACTGAATTCTAACGTCACATTACACAAGGACTGAGAGAGAGTTCGGAGTCCAACAAGCCACGTGTCAAGTGTATTTAATTGTCATTTCTATCCACAACTGAAGAATGAAATTCTTACTTGCTGCAGCATTACAGACTCATTAACGTAACAACACACAGATAAATGCACAATAAATAATTGTACAATAAATTAATAATCAGCAATACTAGGTACCCATAATAGTGCAAAACTGAAATTCATAGTGCAATCAAAATAAAGTCCATATAACATCATAGTTGAGGATGTGGTCCAGTCCCATCACACAGACCAGCCTCTGCACCATCAACTCCATCTACACACCACGCTGCCTCGTGAAAGTAGCCAAAATAATCAAGGACCTTTTATCCATTCCGGCCATTCCCTCTTCTTCCCTCTCCCATCAGACAAAAAATATAAAAGCTTGAAACCACGTGCTACCAGATTCAGGAACAGCTTCTTCCCTGCTGTTATCGGCGTTCTGAATGGTGCTGCCATAAACTAGGGTGCGGTCCCGGTCTTCAAAGCTGCCTCATTGTGGATATTGGATTTTTTTCTCCGTAACAATAAAGCCATAACGCTGTAACACTATATTCTGCACTCTGCTATTTTTCTCTTTCCACTGGCAGTTGTACTTGTGCATGGCTTGATTGTACTCGGGTATTTTATGATCTAACCGGATAGCATGCAAACAGAAGCTTTTCACTGTATGTTGGTACATGTGACAATAATAAACCTTTTCCTTATCCACCCTGTGCCATTTTTGAATCACCAGTGACAGTAACTGTGTGTTTAAAACCAGCCCCCTTGCTCAGCAGAGAAAGAATTCAACGGTAATCACCCCTCCTCCAATCCACTTGAACGGACTGCTGAACCAAGAGGTGAGCGCCAGTGAACCCCACAGCCTGCCTACTGTACGTTTAAAATATGTCCATCTCAAATCTATATATGCAGGAAACTATTCAAAGCCACCATAGGTCAAAAGGGCGTTGTTGATGTTAACATGAATTAAGACAAAGAGCTGGAGTAACTCAGCGGGACAGGTAACACCTGGTGAACATGGATTCGGGTCGGGAGCCATCTTCAGACTCCTGAATAACATTAATTATCTGGGCATTTCCAGGGATTAAACCGTTGCAGTGTCCAAGAATATAAGACCAGCCCTTTTACTCGCAAATGGGGCGACACTGTGATGCTGCGGTAGAGTTGTTGCCGCACAGCGCCAGAGACCCGGGTTCGATCCTGACTACGGGTGCTCTCTCTCTGTACTGAGTTTGTACGTTCTCCCCGTGACTGCATGAGTTTTCCACTGGGTGCACCAGTTTCCTCCCACATTACAAAGACGTACAGGTTTGTAGGTTAATTGGCTTCGGTAACGATTGTAACATGTACCTAGGGTGTAGTGTAGTGCTAGTGTACTGGGGTCGCAGGTCAGCATGGACTCGGTGGGCCGAAGGGCCTGTTTCCACTCTATCTTCAAACTTAAAAGTCTCAGATTTTCCTTGTCCACTAATCTTAGCGATGAGAGAGATATGATCAGTACTATCTTTTTTTCAGATGGTACGCATTGGTTCGACACCCCCAAAGAGTTAAATACTAGATTTTCCAAATTTTGGGGAATTTTAATATTACAAGATCAGTCAAGTTTAAAAAATGAAGTATATGGTTGTTAGGTGGTCAGGCCGTTAAACAGCTTATAGAACGACGATCCACCATAGTCACCAGCATCATAAGTGTACCGGCACCTTTGTCTACACAACTGCACTGTGTGTGAGTGTGACGTGTGGTCATTATATAGAGAGACTTGATGTTATCAAGTTCGTTCTCTTGTCTATTTGCTCTGGTGCTGTGAAGCAGCAGCTCTACCAGTGGCACAGCTGCTAGAACCACTGCCTCACAGCACCAGAGATGCAGGTTCAATCCTGACCTTGTTTACTGTCTATGTGGAGTTTGCACATTCTCTCTGTGACCCCATGGGTTTCCTCCGGGTGCTCCGGTTTCCTCCACATCCCAAAGATGTTGGGGTTTGTAGGTTAATTGCCATCTGCCAAAAAAAAAAACCCCTAGTGAATGAGAAGGTGGGATGACATAGAACTAGTGTGTACGGGTGATCGATGGTTGGTGTGGACTTACACTGTATGACTCTATGACTGTAAAATGCAGGGAGTAACTGTTCTGTTCTGGATGTTCACCAGGCACACCAGCTTGAGAGTTTGGTGAGTGTGAGTGGGATGAGCAGTGCCAGCAGCCATCTGAACTCATCGCCCGACAGCAGCGAGAACTCTGTGGACCACCAGCAACCCCAGACAGTGTTCCTGAAAGGTAGGGCATCGAAAAAGTAGCACAGAGTCATGGACCTATACAGACGGAAAACAGGCACTTCAGCACATCCTGTTCATGCCAACCAAATTGGCATAGTGGGCTAGTCCAATTTGCCTGCATTTGCCCCACATCTCTCTAAACCCTTCCTAAGCATATACCTGTCCAAGTATCTCTTAAATGCTGTTATAGTACGTGCATCAGCTACCTCCTCTGGCAGCTCGTTCCATATACTTCACTACTTGCAGCCATTTTAAAATGGACATTTTTAAATGCCAAATAATAGGAATGTCACCTCTAAGTCAGCACGAAAAGAAGCTCTATGATCCACCCTGTCCATGCCGACCAAGTTGGCATACGGGTCTGGTCCGATTTGCCTGCGTTTGACCAACATCCCTCTAAACCCTTCCTATCCACATATCTGACCAAATGTCTTTTAAAAGTTATAATTGTATCCGTTCCTATAACTTGCTCTGGCAGCTCGTTCCAGATACAGACCACCCTGTGACCCGTTGCAGTACAAGTGAGACAATCGCAGGCAGGGAGCGGAGCAGGGGAGGGGCAACCACATCCTCTCCAGTGGTCCTTCCTCTGGTCTGAGGCAGATAGTTGATTCATATTCACAACACTCTGTTCCTTTCATCAGTTGCAATCCTTGCTGGTGATGCTCGGCGTGCGTCCCCATGGCAAGGCCGATGACCTTGCAGGTGGCAAGGCAAGTTGTTCCCGAGATCCCACCCACCCCGTGCATAGACTCCCTCCCTGACCCAAAGATGGTGCCATCTGAAGGAATATCCAGATTTGATGTCTCTAAATATGATCACCCGGGCATTATAAATGCAGTGTACGTTGCAAGCGATATAAATGAAATGGACTGCCATGAGGGTGGCAATGGAATTAAAGGAAAGGTTTACATTTAGAGTGCTGTTTTCTAGACTTTCTAGAGCGCTTCTAGACCACAAGTTGGCTTTGAAGTTATAACGTAGGAGACATGATGACTAATGTCTCCATGGCTAAGTGAGCAGGTGGGACTAGTGTAGATGAGGTATTTTGGTCGGCATGGGCTGATTGGGCCAAAGGGCCTCTTTTTGTGCTGTGTGACTGTATGACCCTGGCTCCACCCACATGCAGTACTGTGGTTAAAAACATGGACCTCTGTCTGTACATAATGTCAAGTATGTGATCAATTGGGCCAGTCCATCAATGATAATTAGCCTGCACCTCTTTGATAAAGGTCTGTAGTGTACAAACACATGAGCATTCAGTTGGAAAGATGTTGCCTCCTACAGTGTTTCTGTTCAACTGCAGTTCAGATTTTGTGATCAAGTTTCTGGAATTGGAAGCTGCTGACTGAGAGGCAAAAGAGGCAACTGGGCCAGGGACGATGTATAGTTACACCATATACTCACACAACTGGGCCAGGGACGATGTATAGTTACACCATATACCCACACAACTGGGCCAGGGATGATGTATAGTTACATCATATACCCACACAACTGGGCCAGGGATGATGTATACTTACACCATATACCCACACAACTGGGCCATAAATGATGTTGTGTACTCACACTATATACCCTCATAACTGGGCCAGAGATGATGTATACTTACACCATATACCCACACAACGGGCCATAGATGAGGTTGTATACTTACCCAGAGAACTGATTAACAACAGAGGTCTCTCTTTAACAGACCGTAAGCAGATGTTGACGGGCACCAAAAACATTGCGGTGAAGGCAGCACGGCGGCGATCAAAAGCGCTGGAAAAAGACAACAGGCTGCACATTCTGGAACCGATGAAGGAGAAAACAAGTATCTCACTGCACTCAATGAGCGAGACCGAGGAGTCGTGCTATCGGGGAGATCCCGGGCTGTCACTGACACTATACAGGCATCAGCAAGGGCAGGTGATGAAGCACGCGGCCAGTGAGGACAATCTGTCCAGCAGCACGGGCGAGACTGCCAACCATCTCCAGCACCATCGCGGCCACTCCCCCAAGGATTGGCCTCAGTCCTACAAAAAGGAAAACAAAAAGACAAGCAAAAGAGAGGAAATCGTAGAAGCCAAAAGGAAGAAACGGCGGTCAAGGTCTTTTGAAGTCAACGGTCAAGGGGTTGGTATTTGGTTTATCAAGGAATGATTTATAATTTAGACAACAAATGCTGGAGTAAGTGAGCGGGCCTCCAGCATTTTATGCCTATCTTTGATATAAACCAGCATCTGCAGTTCCTTGTTATTACATAATAATTTACTCATAATTCATATATTTTAATGAATGCTTTTTACTGTGGACATTGTAATTGAAATTAAATGCAATCAGTAGTTGATCACGACCAGACACAGAACTCTGCCCTTTTACTATGGCAATTTATTCTAATTAATGGTATTAAGTGGATGGTGTCAATATATTACTAAACCTGTTTTGAATAAATTGTACCAAACATCTATCTCCTGCCATGCTTTGTTCTGGCCATCCTCTCTTCCAGCTTTCTTCCCTCCCCAACCCACCTCCCCACAATCAGTCTGAAGAAGGGTCCCAACCCAAAACGTCACCTGTCCATGTTCTCCAGGGATGCTGCCTGACCTGCTCAGTTGCTCCAGCACTTTGTGTCCTTTTTTGTAAACGAGCATCTGCAGTTCCTTGTTTCTACACCTTGCTTTGAATATTTCCTTATTGACCACGTGGGAATGTTTGAATATTATATTGTCATGGTTCGTTTTTTAAAGTAAGCAGACAACAAAATTGTTGAGGGTGAAACCAAAGCAATCTTTAATCAAATCGTCAGACGGGAGTGGAGATATAACAAAGAGCACACACGTTGCTTAGTGCCTCTCGTGCTCCACTCAAAGAACAAAGAGAAAAGTTGGTGTAGTTATACATTTTCTTATCAATAAAACACACCTTCTAAATCTGAGTGAAAGATCCGTAGCCAAAGGGAAACAAGGGAGGCTGGACCCATATATTTGCAATGTCAGCCTTATTCCCAAATCTTGGCACAGCTTCAGTAGGGCTGCCCATTCCGGATCGACAACGAACTCCATTTTGTTTTCAAATGACTTCCATCTTGTTTCTCGAATGGGCATCCGTCTTTAATAATAATAATAATAAATTTTATATTTAATGGGCGCCTTTCATACAAAATCTCAAGGACACCTTACATAGTAATCGGAATAAAAACATATAATCGGAGTAAAACAAGTAATTAAAGACATCACAATGACACAAATTAAAAACAGAATTCAATCCAAAAACAGAAAATCAAAAACACAGTGTGAAGAGAGAGCAGCGGCAACCAATTCGTGCCAGCGTCCACTCTCCCTTCACGGCAGCCATCTTGGACACAGACCTACAAGACTACAGTTAGACAAAAAAAAATCATCCCCCCACAGTGGATAGCACTGTGGAGGAAGGCACAATGTCCAGTCCCCACCCCATGTTCACCCCAAAGTCAGGCCTATTGGGGCCACCGCAATTGCCTCTACGGAGGCCCGATGTCCCTGGCCGTTCTCACCGGGTGGTCTTGCCCCGGCGTCGGGAGAGTCCTTTCGGCGGCTGGGCCACTTGGAACGGCCGCTTCTTGGTTGGATCCCGCGGCTGCCGAAGCCGACAAGGCCGCGTCGGTTTGGCGCTCCTAGGCTCCAGATGAAAAAGTCGGCGCCCGCTCTCGTCACTGCCGCCTTGCCGCCTCTACGCACGCCGCCTCTCCGCTCCGCAAACCCGCAGCCCGGAGATGTTGCTCACGGCGGTCCAGCTCGCCAGAGCTCCAGTGCGGCGACCCAGGCAAGGCATCGCCCGCTCCGCTCCAGCGCTCCAGCGCTCCAATGCAGTGCCGCCACGCAGGCCGAGGTGCTGGGTGGTTCCCGCCAAGAAACGGCGCTCCAAGCCCGCTGGTAGGCCACGCCGACGGGTCGACGGGCAGCCCGGAAAAAAGGCTGCCACACCGACCAGGTAGGGACCTATAAATAAAGTAACACCTACCCCCCCACATTAAAGGACCATATCCCCTACAAACAAAAAAACAGGACTCACTAAAAACTAAAAAAAAAAAAACGAATTTAAGACGGACGGCTGCTGCTAGCAGCCGTTCACCAAGATGGCTCCTCCTCCCAATGAACTTTGAACTAAAACAAGTTTGTAAGACTTGGATGAAAGCCACTACTACCTTGTCTTTAGCTAGAACAGGCAGTTCAGATATTATATCAAATATGGTGCTGTGCGCAGACAATACATCTCTATGTTAATACATTGTTTCAATGATTAGTATAAACCAAGCTTTTAAGGTTTTCCCAGACTTATTCTGCTGGGAAAATTCTCTTTTAAACTTGTCTGCTTTCAGTTGTTCAGCAAATCTCCATTTATAATTTACAAACAAAACTTGAGCAAATTAAACTCTTTCAATATGACCATGGATTGTGTGGTAAATTGGAAAAATCTTGCAGAAATTACTTTTCAAAGCCAGCACCAAGGATTCTGAGCACAAAAGGACACTGAGCTGTTATGTCTGCAACAGTGCACACCAACTTCAGTACTTGTAAGTGTTAGAAATGTAGATCTTACATAAATCACCACTTTACAAATGTCTCTACATGGAGATTATTTCAACAATCTTCATGAAGAAAGCTGCTTGGAGCTGGGGGTTTTTTCCTGTATAATCCTGAGGTGTAAATATATTTTCTCCTTTTGGTTTCTCTTCAACCAGGACCTTGGTTTGAAAATTATACTAAAGGGGCTGTCCCACTGCGGCGACCTAATCTGCGAGTTTGGACGAGTTTTCCCTCGACTCAAACTCGCAGCATGGTTGACACGTGGTCCTGGGAGGTCCTATGAGGTCACTGGAATTCCCCTTCATGCTCGAGGGAAGTTCCCGAATACCCACGGCCTCAGCTAGGTCGCGGGAAATTTTTCAGCGTGTTGAAAATTTTTCCGCGAGTAAAATTTGGTCGGCATGGTTCATTTTAACTCGTAGTGCAGTGGAGTGGGGTCGCTATGTAGTTACAGGCAGTCGAGGGCAGCCGTAGGCAATCTCCTTCGCTGACCGGACATTTTGATTGGCACATTGGAGTTTTCAGGACCAAGGAAAACAGACCGGTGGGTAAAATGCCCGCTAAACGTTACTACACTTCTTAAAAGTGTCTCCACTCCTTCTCCCCCCCCCCTTCTCCCCTCCTTCTCCCCTGTGTGTATGTGCGATCGATTGATCCAGCTCGTGGTTTCAACGCTGATGGTCGATCCAGCTCGAGGTTTTCCAGGCGAGTGCCCTCGAGCTTGAAGGTCGAAGACAGTCTTCGTAACTCGCGGATTAGGTCGCCCAAGTGAGACAGCCCCTTAAGGCTGGAACAAATCATTCTGCCTCACTCAGACAACAGCAACTGATGAAACAAAGAACTCAATTCAATTCAATTCAATTCAAAGCACTTTATTCGTCCCCGAGGGGCAATTTAAAAGGGCGCATTACAGTAGCTTTTTAAAAAAAGGGACACAATCAACAAACATAAGCAGCACGCATACTGCACAATCAACCAACACACGCATACTGCACAATCAACCAACACACGCATTTCACAGACACACTGCACAATCAACCAACACACGCCGCACATCAACATTCAACACATAGTAATAGTTTTTAAGGTACACAAAATTGCTGGGGAAACTCAGCGGGTGCAGCAGCATCTATGGAGCGAAGGAAATAGGCGACGTTTCGGGCCGAAACCCTTCTTCAGACTGATGGGGGGTGGGGAAAGAAAGAAGGAAAAAGGGAGGAGGAGGAGGAGCCCGAGGGCGGGCGGATGGGAGGAGACAGCTAGAGGGTTAAGGAAGGGGAGGAGACAGCAAGGGCTAGCCAAATTGGGAGAATTCAATGTTAATGCCATAAGGACGCAAGGACCCCAGACGGAATATGAGGTGCTGTTCCTCCAATTTCCGCTGTTGCTCACTCTGGCAATGGAGGAGACCCAGGACAGAGAGGTCGGATTGGGAATGGGAGGGGGAGTTGAAGTGCTGAGCCACCGGGAGGTCAGGTAGGTTATTGCGGACTGAGCGGAGGTGTTCGGCGAAACGATCGCCCAACCTACGCTTGGTCTCACCGATGTAAATCAGCTGACATCTAGAGCAGCGGATGCAGTAGATGAGGTTGGAGGAGATACAGGTGAACCTTTGTCGCACCTGGAACGACTGCTTGGGACCTTGAATGGAGTCGAGGGGGGAGGTGAAGGGACAGGTGTTGCATTTCTTGCGGTTGCAACGGAAAGTGCCCGGGGAGGGGGTGGTGCGGGAGGGAAGGGAAGAATTGACGAGGGAGTTGCGGAGGGAGCGGTCTTTGCGGAAGGCAGACATGGGGGGAGATGGGAAGATGTGGCGAGTGGTGGGGTCACGTTGGAGGTGGCGGAAATGGCGGAGGATTATGTGTTGTATTTGCCGGCTGGTGGGGTGAAAGGTGAGGACCAGAGGGACTCTGCCCTTGTTGCGTGTGCGGGGATGGGGAGAGAGAGCAGTGTTACGGGGTATGGATGAGACCCTGGTGTGAGCCTCATCTATGGTGGCGGAGGGGAATCCCCGTTCCCTGAAGAACGAGGACATTTCCGATGCCCTGGTATGAAATGTCTCATCCTGGGAACAGATGCGGCGTAGGCGGAGGAATTGGGAGTAGGGGATGGAGTCTTTACAGGGGGCAGGGTGGGAAGACGTGTAGTCCAGATAGCCATGTGAGTCAGTGGGTTTGTAATGTATGTCGGTCAGGAGTCTGTCCCCTGCGATGGAGATGGTGAGGTCAAGGAATGGTAGGGAAGTGTCGGAAATCGTCCAGGTGTATTGGAGTGCCGGATGGAAGTTGGTGGTGAAGTGGATGAAGTCAGTCAGTTGTGTGTGGGTGCAGGAGGTGGCACCAAAGCAGTCGTCAATGTAGCGGAGGTAGAGGTCGGGGATGGGGCCCTGGTACGCCTCGAACAAGGATTGTTCAACGTACCCGACAAAGAGGCAGGCGTAGCTGGGGCCCATGCGTGTGCCCATAGCTACGCCTTGTGTTTGGAGGAAATGGGAGGAGTCAAATGTAAAGTTATTGAGGGTGAGGACCAACTCCGCTAAGCGGAGGAGAGTGTCAGTGGCTGGGTATAGGTTGCTCCTCTGGTCGAGGAAGAACCGGAGGGCTCTGAGGCCATCCTGGTGGGGGATGGAGGTGTATTAGTTTTTAAAGTGCTTCCTTAGTGCTTCAATTAAAAAGTGCATATAGAAGGTTATTTCATTTCATATGTTCATGAGTCAGTGATCAGCATTAAGAAGCTGGACAGCCCTGGGGATGAAGGTTGCCTTCCTCCTCTGTGTCCGGCAACCCGGACAGCGGAGTCTGCGTCCTGAGGGGAGCCACTCAAACTCAGGAAACAGGATGTGAGAGGGGTCCTGAAGAATCCTGCGTGTTAACTTTACAGACGGTTGGTCACATGGGGCAGTGAGAGTTCGGACGGGCTGCTCAATGATTTTTGAGCAGACCTTGACCACATTCAACAGGCGGTTTCTGTTTTGCAGGGTGATGGAGTGGAACCAGCTAGTGAAAGAGAAGGTTATTACATTTTCAATGAATGCGTAGTAGAATGTGGTGAGAATGTCTTTGTTAATCCCAAATGACTTCAGCTTCCTGAGTAGAACTGCAGATGCTGGTTACAAGAAAGAACAAAATGCTGGAGTAATTCAGTGGGTCAGGCTGCATCTATGGGGAACATGGACAGGTGATATTTTGGGTCAGGACCTTTCTTCAGATGTCTCAGAAGAAGTCTTGGCCCAAAACATTATCTATCCATGTTCTCCAGAGATACTGCCTGATCCGCTGAGATTCTCAGCAGCAAATTGATGTAATCTTTGGTTTCTACAAGCTAAATCCCATAGCAAGAGGCCAGCACAGTGGAACAGTTGGTAGAGCTGCTGCCTCACAGCGTCAGAGATCCGGGTTCATCCCAACCTCGGGAGCTGTCCGTGTGGAGTTAGCACATTATCCATGTGACTGCGTGACATTCTTCCGGGTACTCCGGTTTCTTCCCATGTCCCAAAGATGTGCGGGTTTGTAAGTTAATGGACCTCTATAAAATGTCCCTAGTGTGTAGGGAGTGGATGAGAAAGTAGGATAACTAACTAACGTGAATGGGTGATCGATGGTCAGTGTGGACTCGATGTGTCCAAGGGCCTGTTTCTATGCTATATTTTTAATGCACCAGTCATAGCTTGCTCTACACCTTGTTTGTACTTTATATCCTGTTTTGATTCAGTTCCACCATTTTCTGCATGTTCCCAGTTACCCAACTTGAAGAACATCTCATCTCGATTCCAACCGTTGGAGAGTATTTCGGATAATAGATTTAATGTCAATGGCCAATCTCAGTTCCGGACGCATGGCAAAGCAACGCACGTGCCTGGGAAGGTGAAATTCCCAATCAGCCATTATGCAGGTATGTGGGGTCATCACTAACATCGATCGCCCAGTGCTGACACTCTCTCCTGTCAGGGGCAGAGTGTGCTAGCTGCTCAGAGGAAGAGGTTCACCGACCTACTCAACGCCTCTTTGAGGGAGTCCCCATTGACATCTTTGAATCTCTGGTCAAAAAGCAGTGTGGTGATGGTGTTGAGAAGCTCAAGGCCACATCAGGGACGCGCAGTGGTGGAAGGTGTGGACTCCCTCACCGACCATCACCTGCCCCACCTACACCTCACATCCCTCTCATCCAGAGATGAAGGAAGTCTTCCTTGATCTCGAGGGGCTGCTTAAGACGTGTAAGGTTCACCCTTGACTTTCTTGATTCATTCATGTTTTGGGGATCTTGTGAATTGACTGATGTAGACTACATTTTCATGTCATTCTGCACATTTTCTGCTGTGCTGGTGATGCGGAAGAGCATGATCACATGGCCAGTTCGCACAACTAGCCGGTTTTTTGAGGGGTTGTTCGATTAAATTTGAAACGGGATTGAAAAGTGTAATTACTTAAAGCTTTGAATATCATCAGAGGCCTGAAGAGTATTTAAATGTCATATGTACCAACAACGGAACAATGATAAGTGGTCTTCCAATAGCTTAGTGCGGTGATATATTTTGTTTACATACAACATATGACACTGAGAGTGAGAGAAAGAGAGAGAGACACACTACTTTGTGCTGACTATCACACAGTTAGAACTGGTTCTACCAGTAAAGTGCTGTTGCTCCTGTGCTCCACACTCAGTATTGCATGTTATACTCTTAGAACTGGCACAGTGGGGAGAGCCCACTGAGTCACAGTGCCAGATTCCAGCATCCGATCCTGACCTCGGCTGCTCTGTGTGTGGTTTGCACGTTCTCCCTGTGACCGCATGGGATTCCTCCGGGTGCTCTGGTTTCCTCCCTTGTCCCAATGGTTAATTGGCCCTCTGTAAATGACCCCTAGTGTGTAGGGAATGTATGAGAAAGTGGAATAATAGAACCAATGTGAGCGATGGCTGGAGGGTTTGTTTCCACACTGTATCTCTAAACTCTAAACAAAGATGCAATTATGTAATACATTCCATACCCTTTCAAGCCCTTGTTCTGTCATCTATGAAAGTATTTGCGATGTGTTGCAGTTTGATCAAGTTCCCACAAACAGTAAATCAATATTGGCAGAAAATCTGTTTCCCGTGCTATAGGAAAGGGATCCATATTGCCATAGATGTTGGAGATGATTCCTCATTATATAAACCCACATTGAGGTCACTCTCTGCAAAGAGGCTGCCTTGTTTCCTTATTGACTCGGGTCAGTAGACATGGCCAGATCTCTGTGGAATTAAACCAAGGTGCTCCCATATTGGCTTCCAGGTTCCACACTCTAATTCAAACAGCAGCAGAATTATCCTCATCAATTCTTGTCCTTTTTAAAAAAAACTTCAGCCAAGTTCCATATTAGAAGTCTGAAGAAGGGTCCCGACCCATAACGTCACCTATCCACGTTCTCCAGAAATGCTGCCTGACCCGCTGAGTTACTCCAGCACTTTGTGTCTATCTTTCGTATAAACCAGCATATACAGTTCCATGTTTCGACCAAATGTTAGTGGTCTTCCAACAGCAAACTTAGTGCGGGTGATATATTTTGTTTACTTTTTGTTTAAAATCTGCATATATTTAGTACAAATAAATGGAAAAAAAGATATATAATTGTTGTGTCTCTACCTGTGTGTGCAGGTGAGAGCGAGCTGCAGATGTTGGAGGTGGTTAGTACACCGCCCAGCACCATCTACCAGAGAAACTGCACTGGGAGAGGGTTGGTTGTACAGAAGAAGGTCCGAGGTGAGAGCACGGTGATCAAGTGGTGTGTGAAGAGATGCAATCTCATAGTGCATTTTTTTGTTTAGGAAAGTTACCATTTAATCAACTTGCATTGATGACTACAATTGGGCTTGTGTCCTGACTTGAATGTACATTACAGCATAAAATTGATGTAGTGCTTTGGTTGCACTTAAGAATTTTTAAGTAGTTAGCAATTACAAAGCTGCATTGGTGGCAGCCTCTGGTATGGCCTAGCTAGACAGTATAATCCTAATGAGGGAAATTATGGTCATATAGAGATCCAAGGAACTAGATGCTGGAATCTTAAGTAAAACACAAAGTGCTGATGTAACTCGGTGGGTCAGGCATCATCTCTGGAGGACATGGATAGGTGACGTTAGAGTCAGGACCCTTCTTCAGACATCATACATTGGAAAAGCAACAAGACTAGAATCCTGAGCAAAGAACAATGTATGGGAAGAACCCAGTGCGTCAGGCAACATCTGTGGAGGGAATGGACATGCTGAAGAAGGTTCCCAATCCAAAATGTCATCTGTCCATTGGCTTCACCGACACTGGCTGACCCGCTGAGGTCCTTCAAGAGGAGATGCATAGCAGGTGGCTCTGAATCACGACGTCTAAAGCTCTAAATTATGTCAACAATTTGATTCCAGCAGTACAAATTTCTCACATTTATAAGGGATTCTAAGGTGGCGTCCATGAGACAGCTAGATTTAAGCAGCAGTCCGAACACGAGCAGTCTGGTAGATAAATGTGTGGGTGACTGAACAGTCTCTACCCTTCATGATTGCCGTTTCAATAGCTGCGGTGACATAGAAAGAAACCTTGGCAAATAAACATGATTTTTAATATTAATATTTGACTAAATAATTTTGCTTGTGTTATTTGGAGGAGAAGAAATTTCGAAGTAAATTAGTTGGAGGTTTATGTGATTAAAATATGCATTTTAAGGAAAACGTTCAGAGTGGTGACTCAAATATTAGCGCGAGCAAATGTGAAATAAAGATTAAGAAACTGGGATCAGGAAAGGAAATTAAACTGAACGTTCTCATTAAAGGTGTTGAGGTTGACACTGTAAAAGGATTCCAGTCACAAATTACATGATAAAAAGTGATAGGCCCACACAGCACGTAAATAGGCCCTTCGGTTTTGATTGTGATTATAGGTGCTGTCTGTACGGAGTTTGCACATTCTCCCTGCTTCAGGTTTCATCCCACATTTCAAAGACGTGCGGATTTGTAGGTTAATTGGCTTCTGTAAATTGCCCCTAGTGTGTAAGATGCAAAACTGGGATAACATGGAACTAGTGCACAGGTCAGGTGATTGTTGGTCGGCGCAGACTCAGTGGGCAAAAGGGCCTGTTTCCATGCTGTATCTCTAAATTAAAAACCTAAATATACTCTTGTCCCACCTATCCACATTTGGCCCATATCGCTCTAAACCTTTCATGTCCAAACGTCTTTTAAATATTCTTATAGTATCTGCCTCAACTACCTCCTCTGCCAACTTGTTCCATATACGCAGCACCATCTTCTGAAAACGTGCCCCTGAGGTTCAGAAAGGGGTGGGTGCCTGGAACACTGTCAGGGATGGCGGTGAAGGCAGATACAATACAGATGCTCCCCAATTTACGATGCTTCAACTTACGATATTTCGACTTTACGATGGTGCAAACGCCCGGCAACAGCAGTGAGCCGACGCCACTTCTGGTCACGTGATCGCAATGTATTATATGAGTTTTCGACTTGCGATATTTTTGGTTTACGATGGGTTTTTCAGAACGTAACCGCATCGTAGGTCAAGGAGCAGCTGTAGTGACATTTAAAAGCCTTTTAATAGGCACATGGATATGCGGGGAATGGAGGGATGTGGATCACATGCAGACAAAGGAGATTAGTTTGTTTAAGAAGGAACTGCAGATGCTGGAAAAATCGAAGGTAGACAAAAATGCTGGAGAAACTCAGCTTCCTTTCCTCTTCCCACCCCCTACCCCTACATCGGTCTGAAGAAGGGTTTTGACCCAAAACGTCACCTATTCCTTCGCTCCATAGATGCTGCCTCACCCGCTGAGTTTCTCCAGCATTTTTGTCTACTTTTAGTTTAACATGGCATCATGTTCAGCACCAGCATTGAGGGCTGAAGGGCCTGTTGCTGTGCTATTCTACAGTCCATGAATAATTCAGAATGAATTTCCTCACTTTCAACAAATTCTGCCATCTTGAGATCACCCTTTCCCAATGGCCACTTTACTGCAACATTAATAGTTAGTTCTTGTTCATTTATTGATAAGGATAAGGAAAATTATAATATGGAAGATATAGCTAATAGCTTTAATAATTTTTTTGTAAATATTGGACCAGACCTGGCTAAACAAATCCCTGATTCAGGGACATCTGGAGAAACTCCTGAGAATTTAGTGGAGAGAAATCCCTGCTCTATGTTTCTTACGGCAGTAGAAGAAAAAGAACTGTTGGATATTGTCAAAACATGTAAAAATAAAAAGTCTACCGATTTCAACGACATTGACATGTCGCTAGTTAAGATGGTCATTGAGGGGATCTCCAAACCTTTAACATTCATCTGTAATTTATCCTTCCAAACCGGTACTTTTCCAATTCAAATGAAAATAGCAAAAATAATACCAATATACAAAACTGGGAACAAGCATCATTTTACAAACTATAGACCTGTTTCCTTACTCCCACAATTTTCCAAAATATTAGAAAAAATGTTTAATAATAGATTAGACAAATTTGTAGAAAAGAATAAATTAATCACAGAAAGTCAATATGGATTCAGAACAAATAGATCAACATCACTTGCAATACTAGAATTAACTGAAGACATCACAAACGCCATTGATAATAAATTATATGCAGCTGGGATATTCATTGACATAAAAAAAGCATTTGATACAATTAATCATGATATTTTATTTAAAAAATTGGAGAGGTATGGAATTAGAGGAATAGTACTGGACTGGGTTAAAAGCTACTTAAGTAACAGGCAACAGTTTGTAAATCTGGGTAGCCATAATTCTACATGCTTGGACATTGTGTGTGGTGTACCACAGGGGTCAGTGCTGGGCCCAAAATTATTTATCATGTACATAAATGATATTTGTAATGTGTCCAATGTCTTGAGGCTGGTTTTGTTTGCAGATGATTCAAATATTTTTTGTTCTGGGGAAAATTTAAAACAGCTATTGGATAAAATAATAAAAGAAATGGGTAAATTGAAAATATGGTTTGATAGGAATAAAATTTCATTAAATCTGAGTAAAACTAAAATAATGTTATTTGGTAATTGTAGAATAAATACACTAGTAAGTATAAAGATAAATGGGGTGGAAGTTGAAAGAGTGCATGAAAATAAATTTCTTGGGGTTATAATTGACGATAAAATAAGCTGGAAATCACATATTAAACATGTAAAATTAAAATTGTCAAAAAGTATCTCTGTATTATACAAAGCCAAGCAAGCTCTGGATTACAAATCACTCCGTATTCTTTATTGTTCATTAATTTTACCCTACTTAAATTAACCATGATGCAAAAAAGAGCAATTCATATTATCCATAATGCTAAGTATCTGGGTCATACGAGTCCATTATTTTTAGAGTCAAAATTATTAAAATTAGAAGATTTGGTTACATTCAAAACAGCTCAGATAATGTTTAGGGTCAAAAATAAAAATTTACCTGGAAACATTCAAAAATTATTTAACGAACGTGTGGGGGGTTACAATTTAAGAGGAATGTTTAACTTTAAGAAACAAAAAGTCCGTACGACTAGAAAAACCTTTTGTATTTTGGTTTGTGGAGTAGGAGTGTGGAATAAATTGAACGGGGAATTAAAGCAATGCACAAACATGAATCATTTTAAAATGATATATAAAAAAATAATTCTCAAGGGGTACAGGGATAGAGGGGATGGTTGACAAGTGGGGGTTAATGTTTATCTATTGCTTTACTATTGTTTACTTATGTTTGGGTACTTCAGATATGAAGTTTGTATGTACATAATAGTTGTATGTATATATATGTCTGTAGGTATTATGGGAAATTATTATTAGTAATTCATTGATTTTTAAATATGGTAGAAGTGTTGGGGAAAAGGGGTGAGATTTAATAAGTTATTCTTCTTCTCACTCCTTTTCGAGCTTGTACAGACACAGAGTTGGACATTGGAACTTTGCTTTTGTTCTTCTCATCGCTTTGTAAATATTGATTGTAATGTCCAATTGTTTGATAATTTCGATTTTGTTACTATTAATGTCTTTAATGTCTTTACTTGTTCGGAATAAATAAATAAATAAATAAAAAATAAAATAGATTCCACAGCACTCAATGTTAAATAACCTATTTCCAAATTGGATCCTCAACATTCTGATCCTGAAATCCATCTTGTGGCACTAATTTGATTTGTCCAATTAATATTTAAAGTCCCCTCTAATTACTCACGCAGCCATTGTACACGCATCTCTAATTTACTGGTTGAAGCTGTTTTCTACAACTAATCAGACCAACTCTGGCAACAACTCCCACCAACACTTTATAGATTCCCTCAATCCATCTCCTCCATGCTGACTGAGATGCCATCTAAAGCAATTCCGTTTGTCTGCTTTTGGCCCATTGCCCTCTAAACCTTTCCTATGCATGTACCTGTCCAAATATCATTTAAATGTTAGACACAAAATGCTGGAGTAACTCAGCGAGTCAGGCAGCATCTCTAGAGAAAAGCAACAGGTGGTGTTTCGGTCAAAACCCTTCTTCAGACCCTATCTATTCCTTTTATCCAGAGATGCTGCCTGACCCGCTGAATTACTCTAGCAATTTATGTCTATCTTCGGTGTATCTGCAGTTCCTTCCTACATGTTTTTAAAATGTTGTTATTGTACCTGCCTATTGTACCTAACTATCTCATCTTGCAGCTCATTCCATGTACCCGCCATGCTCTGTGTAGAAAAAGTTGTCCCTCAGGTTCCTATTAAATCTTTCCCCAAGCCTTCCAGATACTTGGGTCAATAGATCCATGGTCCTGACCATGGTCTGATTCTTCTGAGAGGGGACTCCCTCCTCTATTAAAAACTAATCTGATCTGGGTATTGGCGTGTTGTCTCCACTGTCTTCCACAATATCTGGTGTTGGTATAACGTAAGATTCAGCCCCTCACGAGGGCAGGTCTTTGGCATGTTGCAGTGGATATGCAACCTCCATTAGTCTTTGTGTACCTCATTACACTTCTGCTTCCTTCCTGTTCTGTTGATAATATTTACGTATTCATCTGTGAATCGCAATCTGAGAGGCATTCGCTCAATATTACCTGTAAATATGGAACAGGATTTTTTTTTAATTTAAATATCGCTGAAGTTAATATCCATATATTTTGTTTTCATTACAGGTCCAAATAACACAGTGCCAGATGCAGCCAGCTCAACCTCTGTGTTCCATCAGGCTGGGAACTTCAAGAAGCCCGTCAGACGTAATCCTCAGCCACATTTTAACTACACCGTGACAAATGGAAAGAATGACGTCAGATGTAAGAGACACTAACTGAGTGAAAGACAAGACTTTGATGTGAATCATGCTAAAGACTTAGAGGAAGTTCATGGTTTCTTGCTGGAAGAAAGCAAAAAAAAAACATATCTTCCACGGATGGAAAAGATAAAACTGCACCGAAAAAGGAACAGAAAACTGTAAAACATTACAAATTTGCAAATGCATAAGATCTCTTTTTTAACTGTTAACATATTATGTTTGTCTCGATCGGTGGATAGGCCTGATTTTGTTATAAATGTATCTTGAGAAACGGGATTGTTCTGTGTTTTGCTTTTATCGAAGGAATACCAAGCTTGGCATTGTTTGTCCATTACCTAGTTCTAAAGAAAGCTTGGTGCCAAATGCTCACAGTTATTGGACTCAACTAGTTCCCTCTGGGTCTTGCATTAGACAGGGTGCAAATGATTCTTTATTATTTGGTAATATAATAGTTGAAAATCTGCTCATGACATGCATTGGCTTAAAATGATGCACAGAGTGAACTAAATGTTTCATTCTTTTTTATTTAAGCAGGCTTTGTGAATATATGAATGTTCTCTTTTAAAACCAAGGCAGAGTGGATGCCTTATTCATACTCCACTTCTGTCCAGGACTCGGACCAGACAACACACAGGTCCAAGAATATTCATTGTATTTTGTATTAAAACCGTAAGCATATTAATTGTTCTCCTTCAGCAGCAGATACATGTCATTTGTGCATCAGACACATTAGGCGTTGATTGAAGATAAATTAAGATTTATCTTAGAGGTCCACTTTTGATCAAGTTTATAACAATTGATTTCAAGTCATCTTGTGATGCTGAAGAAATTGTTAAATTGTTGTAGTTTTAATTTAGCTCTTAGTTCCTGCACGTTATCATAAGCCTTTAATTAGCTGGGACAATGTGGTAATCTTTATCACAAAATTACAGAACCTATTGGCAATATTGCTTAGTTTTAGTCAGCTACAAAAGTTTCGTCAAGTGGAGCAAGTTAGTCTGTGCCATTTTTATATGTGTGTTTTTATTACATTGAGAAGCAACTGACCAACCCAACTCACAGAAGGAAGAATTATGGGCTCAATCTTACAAGCTAATAAATTCACCTTTACAGGGAAAGGCATATTAAAGCAGCAAAATTCTGGTGTGCGTGATCCCGAGGAGTTTATTGCAATGGGGCACTCACTGCTAGCCTGTTGAATGAGCAAAGGCGAATGGCCAACAGTTATTCCACCATTGCAGACAGAGCAACTGAACTCACACATGGTACTAGACAAATTATAGAAACTGGGAAGTCGTGAAGATTGTGTTAGGGCTTCAGAGGGGTGTCATGACTCGATCCTGAAGCTCGAGTAAGGTAGGCAGGGGTGGGCAAGCCCGTGATGTGGTGGTAGTAGATGAGATGCCATCGAGAGACACTTCATCTAAAACAATGAGAGAAAGCACACCGGACAAGATAATTTCTTGCAGATGGCATGGTGTGTATGGGGAAAAAACAGCCTGAGAAACCACTGTGCAATGTACATTGGGCACCATACACACAGGCCTGTAGGCATTTTCATAAATGTCACTAACGACACAGTAGTAAACCAGTCATCTCCAGTGACAGTCTTCTAATGAAGGTCTATTGTGCGGTGCCTATAAATATTGCAGTATGCAGTCGAATTCATGACCAGTGCTGAACTTCAGATGCCTGCTCTTGTGCCCTATGCAAAGCAACAAAATCAAAGCTACTACAATATGAAGGAACAGTAAAGGACGTGAAAAGTGAGAATAGCAAATTATTCCACGTTGAAATTGTAATATTAAAAAATGTGTTTTTCATAAAATGATATGTATAGTATTCCACCTTTATGATTTTGAGTCATACAGTGCAGAAACAGGCCATTTGCCCCAACTCGTCCATGCTTGCCACGTTGCCCCATCTAAGCTAGACCCATTTGCTTGCATTTGGCCCATATCTCTCTAAACCTTTTTTGAGGTACCGGTAATACACTTGAACTTAAAGACCCAGTTGTGCCATCTACATAGATCTGTTTTCAGTTTGCTATTCTTGTTTGATATTATTTGATATTGTTTTACTATCAACAGCTAGACAGGTCTTTTACCTTACTCAAATAAATAGTGATTTTACACAAAATAAGACATCGAACATTGAGCAACAGAAACACATTGAGGCAGGCGAGATCTGGTAAGAGTTTTGGATCTTATCCAAATTGGACACTTTACAAAACAACTAATTGATAGAAGTTTAATTGGTGCTGGAAAAACATAACACGATGTACTGCAAATGTTCTAATTTCACTGAAATTATTAACTAAACACCAAAGTATATTTTCTTCTCTTCTATATGAAAAAAGTAAGCAATTCCAGGAACAGCATCTTATTTTAAAATATCCCACATCTTGAAATATAAAGTTAACGCTGTTTTTAAAAGTATTTAAAAAAATTGTAAAATATATTCTCCTGAATAAATTTCTACAAATTTTACAAATTCTACAAATTTTACATTCAATGGATAAGCAGGGAAAGTCAAAGATTGGACACACAAGGAACTGCAGATACTGGAATCTACAGTGGTGGAGGAATTCAGTGGGTCAGGCAGCATCTGTGGAGGGAATGGACAGATGATGTTTTGGGTTGTCTGAAGAAGGGTTCCAACCTGTCACCTATCCATTACCTCCACAGATGCTGCCTGACCTGTTGAGTTATTCCAGCACTTTGAATTTTGCTCAGGACAAAGATTATCTTTTAAACATGAACAAATCTGGATTTTTTTTTTTTTTCGATATCTATATGCTCGCCGCTGTTAACTATCCATGTCATTCACCCCATCTTCCCTCCACCCTCTGTTTTAGACCGTCTAAATCACAAAAAGGCAAGTCCTTATTGTGCTGTCATGTTCCAAGTCATCTGCATTCTTGTGAATCTTAGGTGTTGGTGGAACGAAGAATGATGGAACAGTTAATCCCCTGAGAAGGTGGAGATGAGTCTTGGTGTGTTTCCCATTGAGAGATGTAGCCAAACTTCTTCAAGATAACCTGCAAAAACAAATTTAATCTACCCTTATGCTAAACATATATTCTCCAACTCAAAAAGATTTTATGGAACAATTTGACATTTTTGGTCTTTTGCCAAGTTACATTTTAAATCCATTAGGAGGTTTTTCAACATATTATACTCGGCCACCCACGGTTGTTGTTTGCAATTAATTTGCTCTACATGGTTACAATGTTACTGGAAGGCAATTCTTTGTGAAAAAGGTTCTTGGAGTAAATTTCACTGGGGTCTATGTATTAACTTTATAGATTTTGATGTACTATAATCGTGAGTTTTTTAACTGTTACCAAATTTGTCACAATGTTGCTACTATAATAATGTTTTGGTAGCATCTGATGATCTTTGTAGAAAATGCCATGCAAACATTTTCTTAGTACAGATATTTACAGGTATTTATTTAACAAGCATCTACCTATATATATATAGTAAATATAAAATAAAACACTCAAAATGACCAAAAGATACATGCATGTATTACTTTTTGTCTTAATGTTTGCATTTGTTATTATTTATTATCAGTTATAATTCGGGTACACAGTAAGCCTATTTTAAGTGACACTTTTTTAACAGTTTGTCAAATTCACAGTTGAGCCC
Organism: Amblyraja radiata; assembly: GCF_010909765.2. Classification (NCBI taxonomy): domain Eukaryota; kingdom Metazoa; phylum Chordata; class Chondrichthyes; order Rajiformes; family Rajidae; genus Amblyraja; species Amblyraja radiata. Next base: position 28,441,790 of record NC_045981.1, read on the forward strand.
TTCATGAATGTAAAAACTTGTAGAGTCTTAACATGATATTGTAAAACAAAGAAAATTAACAGAGAAATCTGTTTACTGTACCTCAGCAAATTGCTATTGGTTACTATCCAGGCTAAATAAACTAGCTATTTAAACAGCTGAGAATTTAAGGATTTATCAAGTGAATAGAGAATGATATTAAACTGTATGGTTCATAACTAGCAAACCACAAATGGATTAATATTCATTTCACTCCTGTAGCATTTATTATATGCACAAGTACAGAAACAATGAGAATCAGCCTGACAGACACAACTCAGACAACATGCAGAACATAACAATTCATACAGTGAAAAGGAAAAGACTGTGCAAAAGGCACAACATTAGTGCAAAATCATAAAGGAAACAATTCTGTGGTAGTGCAAGAGGTGGTCTGTAGTGATCCATTGCCGATTAGGGTTGTGGAGGTTGTAGGAAAGTAGCTATTCCTGAACTGGCTGGTGTGTGACTTGAGGCTTCTGAACCTCCTGCCCGGCGGTAGCAGTGAGAAGAGGGCACGGCCGGGATGGTGGTGATCCTTGATTGTAGATGGCGCCACCTTAAGGCAGCTCCTCGTGTAGATGCTTTTGAAGGTGGGGAGGGCTGTGCCCAAAGACCTCTGTATATTTGGCTGTGCTTGTGATGGACTGGGCTGAATCCACCATTCTCTGCAACCTCTTGTGTTTCTGTGGTTTGGAATTGCCGTACCGGGCCGCGATGCAACCAAACAGGATACTTTCTGAAGAAATTTGTTAGATTATTTGGATTCTCCCTAAACTTCTAAAAAAGTTGAGTTGCAGCTTTAGACAGTGTTCACAGGATCATCAGAAGCTGAGAGTTAAATAATTACTGAGAAAACTGTAAGAGGTTCTTTTCAATCCAATACCACTATATCGTATCTACCTCCACCACCACCCCTGATAGTGATTTCTAGAAACTCATCACCCTCTATGTACAAAAAAATATTGCCGCGCACATCTCCTTTAAACTTTGTGCCTCTCACCTTAAAGCCATTCCCTCTGGTTTTTCATATTTCCATCCTGGGAAACAGGTTCTGAATGTTTACCCTATCAATACCTCTTATCTATATTACTAAAAGTCTGTTCTTGACCGGTTTTGGCCATCTGTGCTGCGATTTCCGAGAGAACGCCGCCACCTACGGCTGTCATTTTTGGCCACCTTGCTCAGTGCCCCCCTCCGCCGCAAGTGTGCTGAGGATTTTTCCCGTCGATTAAAAATTACAGAGATATTAATGTTTTTACAAAATTCCCCATTCTCTCTGCTGCCCCCGCTGGCGGCAGGGGGGAGGGACTATAAAACCAGGAAGTGCCACACAGTCTCTTCAATATGGAGGAAGGCAGAGGATCACATTTCTCTGAGCTGTGAATAACACTGAACACATGTCTACTCAAATGTAAGTGCCCTTAGTGGTTCTAAAGCTTGCAAAAAAATGTCTTGGTTCTAAAGCTTGCAAAAAGTGTCTCTATTGGTTCTAAAGCTTGCAAAAAAATGTCTATTGGTTCTAAAGCTTGCAAAAAATGTCTATTGGTTCTAAAGCTTGCAAAAAAATGACTATTGGTTCTAAAGCTTGAAAAAAAATGTCTATTGGTTCTAAAGCTTGCAAAAAAATGTCTATTGGTTCTAAAGCTTGCAAAAAAAATGTCTATTGGTTCTAAAGCTAGCAAAAAAAATGTCTATTGGTTCTAAAGCTTGCAAAAAGTGTCTCTATTGGTTCTAAAGCTTCCAAAAAAAATGTCTATTGGTTCTAAAGCTTGCAAAAAGTGTCTCTATTGGTTCTAAAGCTTGCAAAAAAATGTCTATTGGTTCTAAAATGCTTGCAAAAAATGTCTATTGGTTCTAAAGCTTGCAAAAAATGTCTATTGGTTCTAAAGCTTGCAAAAAAATTGTCTATTGGTTCTAAGATGGTTCATACTAGCGCTCCAGAAAGCTTGAAGTTGAAAGACACCACTTAATGCACTACTTACTGCAAATGGTGGATTGGTTGCTTTGGCTTGAAGTTGAAAGGCACTATTACTGCAAATGGTGGCTTGGTTGCTTTGGCCTGAAGTTGAAAGACACTACTTACTGAAAATGGTGGCTTGGGAGCTTTGAAGTTGAATGGCACTACTTACTGCAAATGGTGGCTTGGGAGCTTTGGTTTGAAGTTGAAAGGCACTACTTACTGCAAATGGTGGCTTGGGTGTGGCTTGAAGTTGAAAGACACCACTTACTGCAAATGGTGGCATGAAGTTGAAAGGCACTACTTACTGCAAATGGTGGCTTGGGAGCTTTGACTTGAAGTTGAAAGGCACTACTTCCTGCAAATGATGGCTTGGGTGTGACTTGAAGTTGAAAGGCACTACTTACTGCAAATGGGGGGCGTGAGTGCATTGGCTTGAAGTTGAAAGGCACTACTTACTGCAAATTGTGGCTTGAAGTTGAAAGGCACTACTTACTGCAAATGGTGGCTTGGGTGCATTGGCTTTAAGTTGAAAGGCACTGCAAATGGTGGCATGAGGTTGACAGGCACTACTTACTGCAAGTGGTGGCTTGGGTGCATTGGCTTGAAGTTGAAAGGCACTATTTACTGCTGATGGTAGCATGAAGTTGAAAGGCACTATTACTGCAAATGGTGGCTTGGTTGCTTTGGCTTGAAGTTGAAAGGCACCTCTTACTGCTAATGGTGGCTTGGGTGTGGTTTGAAGTTGAAAGGCACCACTTACTGCAAATGGTGGCATGAAGTTGAAATACACTACTTACTGCAAATGGTGGCTTGGGTGCTTTGGCTTGAAGTTAAAAGGCACTACTGTAAATGCACTTCCTGTTTGCACTGTATATTGATTTTAGATAAAACGCTACCACTTACGGCTGTGATTTTTGGCCATCTTACTCAGTCCCCCTCCGCTGAGCAGGTGCAGAAAATTCTTCCCATCAATGAAAAATGAAAGTGTTATTAGTTTTTTTTTAAATGTTGAGAATCTCTCTCCTGTCAATCACTCCATGAAAGCCACACCTTTTCTGGTGGGGGGGAGGGGTTATAAAACCCGGAAATGTGGGTGTGGCTCAGTCTCTGGAAGATGGAGGAGGGAAAGGTCACGACTCGCTGTCTTTAGTGGCTTTGCACCCTACATCAAATGGTATGAAACTGCACTTGAATTTGGTGGCCTTGCACCCTGCTAGAAGTGGTAAGAAACTGCACTTGAATTTGGTGGCCTTATACCCTGCTTGAAATAGATTAGCCGTGAGTCAACTACCAGCCCACCAGCCGTGAGTGAGTGAGTTGCCAGCACAACAGGTTTGATTGACTGAGACGCCAGCCCAAGAATCCATTTGGCGCACAATTTGCATACTAGCCCTCTGGAAACCAGTCCCTTCAGCCCACAACACCCATACTAGCGCACCAGAAAGCCCCCCCCCCCCCCCCCCCAACTGGCCACCAATATTAGAATTGGTGGAGAGGTGGAATATTGCGTTGGATGACCAGCCCTCCTGTGTGATGCTGGGACCCAACGGGTCCCACTTAGTCTAGTAACTTTATATACTTCTATCAAGTCTCCCCTCAATCCCTCCGGCATTCCAGGGAAACAATCTGATTCTATCCAACCTCTCTGTAATGCTAATACCCCTAAATCCAGGGAACATTCTAGGAAACCATCTCTGCCTCCACATCCTTCCTGTAATTTGATTTAATTTATTGTCCTTGTCTTCAATTAAGAGACAACAAAATACTTTTTCCCTTAGTCATACAAATAAAAAATTTTAAGAAACCCCCACAGAAACACAGAACACAGTAGTCCACAACACAAACATCCCCGCAGTGGCACTAAAGTTCCCCACTGTGAGGGAAGGAACCAAAGTCCAGTCAACCTCCTCACTGATGTTCCCCAATGTTCACCCGTGGTCGGGGCCTCCCGAGCCCCCTGCAGTCGCCGTTACGGGCGGCCCCGATGTTCAGGCCCTGTCGCCGGGAACGATGGAACCCCGACGTCGAACGGGAGAACATCCTCCGCAGCCTGGACCTCTGAATTGGCCACCTCCCACCGGAGTCTGCGGCTCCCGATGTCCACAGGCCGCGTTCGGCGGAAATTCGCGCTGGCAACCCCCGGCAAAGGGTCCCAGGGCTCGGCGATGTTGAGGTCAGCGCTGCCCGCGTTGGGAGCTCCGCACCCACAGCTCCGCGATGTTGGAGCAGCGGCCCAACACTCCGGAGCTCCAAGCGGCGATCCCAGGTAAGGCCTCGCCCACTCCGCGATGTTTCCAGCGCCTCGCCGCCGCCGCTGCTGAAGCTCTGGTCCGGTCCCGGCAGGAAAGGCCGCGCCAATCCAGTTAGTAGGCTGCGAGGAGGGGGGGCGAGGTTGCGACTCAGATAATAGTCGCATTTTCGTCAGGAAGTGACTGAAGGACAGTTACCCCCTTACCATACCCTCTTTCCCCCACATAAAATACTGAAAAAAACTAAAAAATACATACTTTAAACATAACAAAAAATAAAAAGACAACCAGACTGTGGGCGGAGGCAGCCAGTAACAGCGCCAGATGATATAGTGGTAATGGGGAGACCAGAACTGCATGTAATACTCCAAATGCATCCTAACTAACGTCCTATAAAGCTGCATCATGACTTCCTGACTCAATGCCTCGACCAATGAAGAGAAGTGTACCACACACTTTCTTTACCACCCTATCTGCTTGCGTTGCTACTTCCAGGGAGTTATGGACCAGCATCCCAGAAACCCTCTGTTCACCAATGTTTTACGGGTCTTGCCGTGAATTGTATATTTTCCTCTTACATGTGATAAAGTAATAATTTGTATAAAGAGATGCCAGAGTGAGAATATTTTTTTAATAAAATCAGCAAACGATTGTTCCAGAATAGACATACTTTAAAGTAATTCACCTCATCGTTTTCTATGCTGGTGAATAAGATGTTAGCATTCAACCTTGCAAATTAATCTGATAAATAACCTTACAGAGGACAAAGAGGTGAACTAATGCTAATTTAGTTGACTGATTAATCCACACGTATGGAAGCACAGTAATAATTATTCAAGAAGTTGGTGGCGTTGAACCTCTTGAATACAATCTGTGATTACCACTTTTTTATTATAGATTTTTTTCTAATGCTCTCCAGAAGTGGCCCTTTCTAATGATAGCTATCTTAAAAGCAATGAGCAAACATCACCTTAAAAAAAACACAATTTTGCTCACCCCTTTCCTCCTTTCCATGTTTAAATGCCATTACTGTTAATGTTCCAATCATTTTGATTAATATTTCTGTCAGATCATACACTAAGAGCATTTTGCAAAGGAGAAAATTGATGATCGTGTCTCTCATTTCCTGATAGTGCCATTTATATTCCCTGTTATTTTCCCAAGAGACCATACTTGCAATCTACCGATTCGTATATCTTTGGTCAATTAAGGAAAAAGGCTATCAAAAGATCAAGCAAGACCTTTGATCAGCCATAGAACTCAAGGTTTCTCTGGCAGTAGTCATCCCTCTCCTTTGGGGATCTAGATGTCTATTTATGGGCATCACAAAGCATTGGAGAGATGCCATCAATGTCACCTCTGCAAAATTCTCCCAATTTACTGGAAGGAGGTACTGGCTGTGATCTCTTTCTCCCCCCCCCCGCCCCAGCTTTGATCCATATACAACCAGACGCTCAAAAGAAACTCCCTGTTCCAAAGCTCCATCGCAGGTAACAGACGACTGACCAACATCTACTATAAACCCACTGACTCCCATGGCTATCTGGACTACACTTCTTCCCACCCTGCTTCCTGTAAGAACTCTATCCCCTACTCCCAATTCCTCCGTCTACGCCGCATCGGCACCCAGGATGAGGTGTTCCAATCCAGGGCATCGGAGATGTCCTTATTCTTTAGGGAACGGGGGTTCCCCTCTTCGACTATAGATGAGGCTCTCACCAGGGTCTCTTCTATACCCCGTAACTCTGCTCTCACTCCCCATCCCCCCCCACTCGTAACAAGGGCAGAGTCCCCCTTGTCCTCACCTTCCACCCTACCAGCTGTAACATACAACAGATAATCCTCCGACATTTTCGCCACCTTCAACAGGATCCCACCACTGGCCACATCTTCCCTTCTCCTCCCCTTTCAGCTCTCCGCAGAGACCGCTCCCTCCATAACTCCCTGGTCAATTTGTCCCTTCCCACCCAAACCACCCCCTCCCCTGGTACTTTCCCCTGCAACCGCAGGAAATGCTACACTTCAAGTTCATGAGTTTATTGTCATGTGTCCCTGATAGGACAATTAAAATCTTGCTTTGCTTTAGCACACCAAAACATAGTAGGCACGAATACAGAACATATCAGTGTGTCCGTATACCATTGTATAAATATATACACACATGAATAAATAAACTGATAAAGTGCAAATAAACAGATAATGGGCTATTAATGTTCAGAGTATTGTCCGAGCCGAGTTTAACAGCCTGATGGCTGTGGGGAAGTAGCTATTCCGGAACCTGGTCGTTGCAGTCTTCAGGCTCCTGTACCTTCTACCTGAAGGTAGTGGGGAGATGAGTGTATGGCCAGGATGATGTGGGTCCTTGATGATACTGCCAGCCTTTTTGAGGCAGCGACTGTGATAGATTCCCTCGATGGAAGGGAGATCAGAGCCGATGATGGACTGGGCAGTGTTTACTACTTTTTGTAGTCTTTTCCGCTCCAGGGCGCTCAGGTTTCCAAACCAAGCTACGATGCAACCAGTTAGCATGCTACTGTGCACCTGTAGAAGTTAGAGAGAGTCCTCCTTGACATACTGACTCTCCGTAATCGTCTCAGGAAGTAGAGGCGCTGATGTGCTTTCTTTATGATTGCATCAGTGTTCTTGGACCAGGAAAGATCTTCAGAGATGTTCACGCCCAGGAATTTGAAGCTCTTGACCCTTTCTGCCCTCGACCCGTTGATATAAACGGGGCCGTGGGTTCCCATCCTACCCCTTCCAAAGTCCACAATCAGTTCCTTGGTTTTGCTGGCGTTGAGGGCCAGGTTATTGGGCTGGCACCATTTGGTCAGTCGGTCGATCTCACTTCTATACTCTGACTCATCTCCATCAGTGATACGTCCCACAACAGTGGTGTCGGCAGCGAACTTGATGATGGAGTTCGTACTATGACCGGCTACGCAGTCATGAGTATAGAGTGAGTACAGCAGGGGGCTAAGCATGCACCCTTGAGGAGCTCCCGTGCTGATTGTTATCAAGGCTGACACATTTCCACCAATGCGAACTGACTGTGGTCTGTGAATGAGGAAGTCGAGGATCCAATTGCAAAGGGATGCGCAGAGACCCGGTTCTACGAGTTTGGTAATCAGCTTGGAGGGGATGATTGTGTTAGATGCCGAGCTGTAATCAATGAATAACAGCCTGACATATGAGTTTTTGGTGTCCAAGTGGTCCAGAGCGGAGTGGAGAGCCAGCGAGATCGCATCCACCGTTGATCTGTTGTGGCGGTACGCGAACTGCAGTGGGTCCAGGTTTTTGTCGAGGTAGGAGGATTTGCTCCATGATCAACCTCTCAAAGCACTTCATCACCACAGACGTTAGTGCCACTGGTCGATAGTCATTGAGGCACGTCACTTTGCTCTTTTTGGGCACCGGTATAATTGATGCCCTTTTAAAGCAGTTGGGAACCTTAGACCTCAGAAGTGAGAGGTTGAAAATGTCTGTAAAAACTCCAGCCAGTTGGGCCGCACAGGTTTTTAGAACACGTCCGGGTATACCATCAGGTCCAGGCATTTTTCGAGGGTTCACCCCTCTGAAGGATTTTCTGACATCGGCCTTTGTGACTGTGACTGAAATACCATCACAGCGAATGGGGGCTCGAGAAGGCACATCAGTCTTCTCCCTATCAAAGCGTGCGTAAAACGCATTGAGCTCGACTCCATCTAAGGACCCAAGCAGTCTTTCCAGGTGCGGCAGAGGTTCACCTGCACCTCCTCCAACCTCATCTATTGCATCCACTGCTCTAGGTGTCAGCTGCTCTACATCGGCGAGACCAAGCGTAGGCTTGGTGATCGCTTCGCCCAACACCTCCGCTTAGTCCACAATAACCAACCTAACCTCCCAGTGGCTCAGCACTTCAACTCCCCCTCCCATTCCGAATCTGACCTTTCTGTCCTGGGCCTCCTCCATGGCCAGAGTGAGGACCACCGTAAATTGGAGGAGCAGCACCTCATATTTCGTTTGGGTAGTTTACACCCCAGCGGTATGAACATTGACTTCTCCAATTTCAGGTAGTCCTTGCTTTCTCCCTCTTTACCCTCCCCAGATCTCCCACAGTCCACTGTTTCCACCTCTTCATTTCTTCTTCACGCCCTCCCCACCCCCCACATCAGTCTGAAGAAGGGTCTCGACCCGAAACGTCACCTATTCCTTCGCTCCATAGATGCTGCCTCACCCGCTGAGTTTCTCCAACATTTTTACCCTGTTCCAAAGAGATAAGCAAGCAGGCAGGAAGTTCAAAGATGTGCTCAACAAATCCTCCTTTATTAAATGGAACGCATCGATTGACTCCTGTGAACCTCTAGTTATGTCAGTTGAAGGGAGGCGGAGCATTGGGATTGGTCCACTGAGTCCCTGCGGACCATTGATCACCCGTTCACTCTCGAATAAACTTGACTTGACTTCTATGTTCTCCTATTTTCGCATCCACTCCCGGCACTCGAGCGGCAATTTACAGTGGCGATTAACTTCCAAACCCACACGTCTTTGGGATGTGGGAGGAAACAGGAGCACCCAGGAAAACCACAGGGAGAACATGCAAACTCCACCCGGACAGCACCCGAAGTTGGGATTTCATTGTCCTATCTAGGACACATGACAATAACCTCTCTTGACTTGACCCGAGATTGGGATCGTACACATATTGTAGGTATGTTGCAAAGCCTACCTGAAGCGTCGCTGAAAATCTGTCGCTGCAGGTGTGCGCGATTTTGGCGCCGTTTAGAGGGGGGCGGGTTTAAAACGCGATTTTCTCTAGGCTGTTCAAATCGAAGATGTTCAGCCTAGTTAATTATTAACGAAAAATCGCTGAAAGACCCCGTCGCAAAAGTTATTATTAGTTTTAAAGGCCTCGTATAATAGTTATAGTAGTTTAAAAATCAATCTCTAAAAACCCGCGACCACCGGCAGCTGTCAGGGTCTCATAGAGCAAATAACTGAAGGTAGGCTGCTTATTTTTACATTAAAAAGGGCTTCTTAAGATCCCTTTATACAAAGTTTAATATTGCGAGTAGCTCATTTTGGGCCCATTATATCCCGCAGTATTTTTCTGGGCATTTGAGGGCACAAATCTACCGCAATGTGAACGTTCCAAACCAGCGGGTTCACAGGATCCCACTAGAAAGCTGATTTAAAATGGACTTTAATTTACAGCAATTGAACACTAAATTCCTTCCATTTGGCCTATAAATTAATGTAAATGAGATTTAAAAATCATGTTTTATTGTGAATTATTTATGAATATTATTTGGACACTTAGGCTATTTAAAAATGTTAATCATTTATTAAGAAATGGATAGATGTTTAGATCTAGTAATTGAAGTTTGAAATTAGCTACACTTGGGTAACTAACTAATTATATGCTTTAATTTCAGGTCATCCAAGTAAGATTATTTTATATTTGTTTCAGAATAGTTCAATCTACGATAACTGAAACTTTCATTCAGTTCTCTTAATTTTTAAGAAGGTTATGGGCTTTTGACTGCACACGATCACAGCTTTTTTGTTATGTCCATAGAAAATCAATAGGGAACAAGATGCTAATTTCCGAGTATGAAAATGGCCATAACTTTTTAAATACTTGAGATATGAAAGTGAATTAGGTGTCAAATTAAACTTCTTTTTATGCTTTATCTGATGGGATAAATTACAGACTTGATTTTTTAAATCTCAAAATTTTGTAACATTGCTACATATTGGGGTGATATTGAGTTTTTTTAAGTTTATGATCAACAATGCATGGAAGTCCTACATAAGCAATGGAAGGATGTTGGACAAATCCCACCTTCTCCCACAACTGTCGAAGACTTTCCTTCACCGGCACAACTGGGTTTACAAGACCATTACCTACACCACGACCTTCCTCGCGTTCTAGCAGAGCTCCCGGCGAGTGTCTGTCGGGCCAGGAGGTGCCGCTTGGGGGCGCAGTTGTCGGGGGGCTGCGAGTGCGGGGCGGGGGTGGGAGCGGGGCCGGGCCGGGTGTGAGGCGGCAGTGGGTGGGCGGTCAGGGTGTGAGGCGGCGCTGGCGGATCGAGCCCGGGAGAGGCGGAGTGTGGGTCGGGGTCGGGTTGACAGACAGCTGAGCTGAGCTGAGGCTGGTCCGGGTCCGGGTCGGGCTAACAAGCGGCGGGCGGGGCCGTGCTGAAGCAGGCTGGGCCCGGTTGACAGGCTGTGCTCATCCACCGGCTCCAGCGCCTCAGTGAGCCGATCTCCGCCGCCCATGCAGATGGTCACTGCGGCCGCGACCTGTGGCATGAGCCGGGCGTTGGGGTAACGGCCCCTCTACACTCTCTCTCGCCTCCGACACAATCATCACAGCCGCCGCGGGCACGGAGTTGCCGTCTCTGTCTGCCCGGGAAACCTTTTTATTTATTTTTGTTTTGGAACAATTAACAAGATGGGGAGAATACAGACGAGAGAAGCAGCAATTTGGCAGCAGACCAAAGCACTTCTCTACAGAAACTTCCTCATCAAGTGGCGGAACAAGGATCAGACCTTGCAGGTAAAGTACATGTTCTGCAGGGATGCTGGCCAGTCCGCTGGGTTACTCTCTCATTCTGTGCACCAGTACCTGCTATTGTTTGTAGCTACAGGTAAACTAAAGTACTCGTCCACATGTGTTTGCATTTGTTAGATTCGCTTGATGTTGCCCAGTTGCCCAGAGTGCCCATGTAACATATAGAATCAGAGACTGCGGTTGGTGTCAACAACTTTGTCAATGAGTCGATGACTTGTTTGTACATTTCTGGAGATTATGCTTACGGTGATAATATTTAAGGGTTATTGCTTCTTGGACCCGGAAGCTCTCAAACAGTAAAACTACCGAATAGAGACTGTAGAAACTGGAGTCTTGAGCAAAACGCAAAGTGCTGGGGGAACTCTCAGTGGGCCAGGCAGCATTTGTGGAGGGAATGGACAGACAGATGTTTCGGGTAGGGAGCCCTTTTCAAACTGTCCCGAAACGTCATTAGTCCATCTCTAACCCCACCCCCGCCCCCCCCCCCCCCCCCCCCTCTCCCATGCTGCCAGACCCACAGAGTTCCTCCAGCACTTTGCTTTGCTCAAACTACTGAAGAGCCCAATGTTACAACTAAGGCTAAAAGGTACAAAGTGACAGACATTTGAAAGCTGAAGGATTGATATGGAGGTGTAGATGAAGATTCCTTTGGAAAATTCAGAAAATGTGTAGCAATAAAACTGATCAAATAATTAGCAAAACTAAAATCTTATGCTTGATTGTACTAGTTTTTTTTTTAATGGCAATTAGGATAATCTGTTGCATAATGTTGTTATTGTAAAACATTGATCCAAACAGCAGAACTCGATACATCCGTGGTCACCATTTTACACAACTCATCGGGGGATGGCAGAGATGGACAGATGAGGTGTCAGGGTTGGAGAGGGTTTGATAAGGCTGAATTATGTTAAAAATATAAGAAAATATTAAATGGATTCATGGACCAGCTTATATTTAGTCTCAAAGCAGGCTTTTCTCCAGTAGATTGATACAGAAAGGCAAGTTTAGGCTTGCTGTTTAAGAAGGAACTGCAGATGCTGGAAAATCGAGGGTACACAAAAATGCTGGAGAAACTCAGCGGGTGCAGTAGCATCTTTGGAGCGAAGGAAATAGGCAACGTTTCGGGCCAAAACCTTTCTTGGTCTAGGCTTGCCTCGGGTTGCTGCGTATTGAGATAATGACCAATGACTTTAAAATGTGTCTACCATTTGACTAGAGAGGAAGCCCAGATGAATCCCAGTAAGGGGTATTGAGATAATGTCCGATGCCTTTAATATGTAAAATACCTTGTGCCAATGTCCGATGTCTTTGAGATGTAAAGTCCGTGTACCACATGACAGGATGCCTTTGATGCAACTGATGTAACGAGACAGCTCAGACGCATCCTGAAGTAACGTGTATTCTCTGTACCTCTGACCATGACTAATGTTTGTGGAATGTGTTAAGGTGACAAAAAAACAGTATATAATACCATGTAATTCTGTTCAGAGAAGTGGACTGAGGACAGCCTAGTGTCTGTATTGCTCACTTGGCTGGGGTTTTCCTTGCCACTTCCATCGGCCGATAATAAGTAAAGTTTTGAACTTGTCCGCTCACCGCTTTGTGAGTTGTTTGTTTATTAAGAAGCGAACCTGTTTGTTTAATTAAAAGTAACTTTTTCAGGTTATGAGGAATGACTGGCTTAGTTGGAGTGATTTTGTTTGTATTTGAAGATGCTGAGGGGAAATCGAGTGGAGGTGTGTAAATTGAGAGGTTTGGTGGGTGGGGCTTGTTCCCTTTGGCATGAGTTTATGGTCTGGGTGCCATAGATTAAAATTATTTGTGAAAGAGTTAGATGGAGGTTGAAACCACCAAAAAAACACTTGTAATTTAAAACTCGCTTCCCAGATAAATGACAGAAACCAATATTGTGTTTAAGGTTTGCCAGAACGAGGATCTCATGTTCAAAACAACGATTCAGTGGAAACTGGAAATGGGGTTAGTCTGAAAAGGTATTCTTGTTGGTAGCATGGAGATAGTGGGTGGATTCTGATGCTGCAAATGTTAAACATTTCTATCTTGTTTGATCCGATAGGAATGGGTGTCTGTTCCTCTCTCCCAGCCTTTGCTCCCAGCATCCCTCCCTCCCCCACCCACTTGTGGATTAATGCTCTTGTGCTTGTACTATTACTCAGTCCTGCTCACCAAAGATCCTATAGCGAGCAAGATAGTCCACTCGACGAAAAAGACGTAGTACGGTCATGGGCAGATTCATGGGTAATTTAAGGCCCCATTTCAGATTCAGATTCAGATTCAAATTTATTGTCATTGTGCAGTGTACAGTACAGAGACAACGAAATGCAGTTAGCATCTCCCTAGAAGAGCGACATAGAATATAAGCAATAAATAAATATATTTACGTGCATACAGTCATAGTAGTGCAATTATTATGGAAGGAATGTCGGGGGGGGGGGGGGTGGTTGGCAATCACCGAGGTACAGTGTTGAATAATGTAACAGCCGCAGGGAAGAAGCTGTTCCTGGACCTGCTGGTCCGGCAACGGAGAGACCTGTAGTGCCTCCTGGATGGTAAGATGGTCTATGGTTGGGGTGAGAGCAGTCCTTGACGATGCTGAGCGCCCTTCACAGAATATTTCCGTCTCCGCACCAAAGATCCCATAGGATAATAGTGCGGAGACGGAAGCCGATTACGGAAACATCCTCGTCAAAATAAAAGTTATTTGGGAAAAATCTTCTCCTATTTTTCAGAATTTTAATTTAATTTATTTAATTTACACAAACTGTTCTCCCGCAACGTTGATTACACTGCGAGTCGGGTTGGGTCGGGTCCAGTTACGGAAATGGATGAAAAAAAGGCTTCCGTTCCGTTGCGTACTACACGTCAGCCCATTGCATTTAGCAGGAGTGGTCCATCTTGCTCTGCTATAGGATCTTTGCTGCTCACCACATCCTGGTCTGTTGGCTCAATCAGCAAATGGCTATCTTGGGTTATGCATGTTGTTGTTGAATATTTACATTAATCTTTGAATATTTGGCACACGTGATTCGCGTGGAATCTGACCATATATTGCACTGTAAGAACACCACGTTATCAAATGTAGTGTTTTGATGACTGTAGGATCTATGTCTTTTTACTTGGGGTCCAAAGAGTATTCTACTACCTTGATATCTCTAAACTGTCATGGCTTGATGCCTAGAATCATAGTCATACAACACGTAAACAGGCCCTTCAGCCCAACTCGTGCGCACCAACCAAGCTGGTCCCATTTGCCCACGTTTGACCCATATCCCTCTAAATCTTTCCTATCCACGTACCTGTCCAAATATGCTTTAAATATTGTTATTCTTCTACAAGTTGTTGTTTTATAGACTTGAAACAGACGTAGGAATGATTACTGACATTTCCCAAAATCTGAAGGTACTTGGGTTTGAAGATTGCAAAGGAGGAAGAAATATTCGCATTTGACCCATGTGAGCCTTCTCCAATATTCATGCAAGAGCCCAGCTGATCTATTTATTCCTTGTTCCTTTAAACACTGGCTTTTGTGGATAGGTTTGATTGCACCTGTCAGCATTTTGCACCTGACACATTTCATCTGTTGAACTCTGACTCCATGTCGAGTCCTCTTCAAATCAGCCACTTGCATTTACACAGTATTCTTAAACAAAAGACGTTTTATAACAAAGGAATTTGACCAAGCCTGAGGAGGAAATATATATAGTCTGTGCTAGTTTCCAGGAAATGGCCATCATTATAGCCAGTGGCTCGAGCTTTTAACTGCTTTTATAACATCATAGAATGATGGTGGGAAAGCATTTGGGCCCAGCAATCCAGCGCCGTCCTTGATTGAAGTGTTCAGTCGGCAGTAGTCCATCTGCCTGCCCTATGCCCTTGTAAAGTTTCATGTTGAAATATTTATCCAACATCCTTTTTGAAAATTGTTGTTGAACTGTGTCCTGCCATCACATCCGCAGTGTGTTCCAGATTGTTGTAGCAAGCTGTGGAAATTAGTTTCCTTCCTCCTGTTTCCTTTATTTATTTAATTGAAATCAGTACATTCTGGTTAGTGACACTATGCAAAGACAATAGTTTTTCCATATTTACTTCATCAAGATCATTTATGATTTCCGAACAGCTCTATTAATTTTTCTGTGCCCCGTGGAGAACACGTAGTTTGTCAGTACAATTGATGTATTTCTTTCTTGGCATCTTTCAAGTGAATTTTCTTAGTGTCTTTTCTAAGGGTCTTAATGTGTGGTTCTTAGCACTGGAGCCAAAAGTACAAGTGTGGCATAAAAGGTAGACAGAAAGTGCTGGAGAAATTCAGCGGGTGAGGCAGCATCTATGGAGAAAGGGAATAGGCAACGTTTCGGGGCGAGACCCTTCTTCAGACTGATGTCGGGGGGGGGGGGGGGGGGGAGGAAAGAAAGGAAGAGGTGGAGATAGTAGGCTTGTGGGAGTGCTGTGAGCGGGGAGGGGAAGGAGGGAGAAAGCAAGAACTATCCGAAATTAGAGGTTAATGTTCATACCGCAGGGGTGTAATCTACCTTGGCCTCCCTCTTCCCAGCTCTCCCACAAGCCTATGCTCTCCGCCTCTTCCTTTCTTTTTCCCGCCCCTCCCCCCCCCCCGACATCAATCTGAAGAAGGGTCTCGACCCGAAACGTCGCCTATTCCTTTTCTCCATAGATGCTGCCTCACTCGCAGAGTTTCTCCAGCATTCCAGCACTTCAATTTTTCCAGCATCTGCAGTTCTTTCTTAAACAGTGTGGCATAAAAAGCGTTTTCACCCCAATCCTTGCATAGTCACACAGGTAGAAAGAAACAAACCAACCAGGTATACCAATTAACCTATTACCTGCCAGATTTGGCCTACCCATCCTCTCCTCCAGCTTTCTCCACTTCTCCCTCACCACAAACAGTCTGAAGAAGGGTCCTGAATCCTGACCCACAACACCATCTATCCATATTCTCCAGCACTTTGTGTCTACTTAGGTATGCAGTTAGTTCTGCCAGAATTTATGTTTTCATACCCAGAATTGGATATAACACCATTAATTAATCAGGAAATACCATTTGTATTGTGCGGGCCAAATTGGTTATAAGGCGATTTCCATTGTGATTTAGAGAACCAATGAAAAGTAAGTTGGAAAATTGACAAGGAGGAAAAATAGTTGGGTGGGGGGAGAGGAGAACCTGTTTCCATGTAACCTGCTCATTAAGTAATGTCTGGGGTGCAGTGAAACTGGCACGGATTGTCAGTTTCACTGTGGTTGGCCATTGAATCTGACAATTTCTGAAAATCCTGTAGAGAAAAAATATAATTTTTTATTGTGAGTCAAACACTCCAATCCCTAACTGCTTTTCCTCATCAGCACATTTGTTTTTATAACACTATTTTCTATAACGTAATGTTTCTTAGGAACACAACTATCGTGTTATAACAGAACTATCTGTAATGCAAATATGTCCGAAGACATTGTGGGAAACCAGAGAGGAAAAAGCGGGAGTCCTGGTTGAAATTTACGAATCGTCCTTAAATACAGGGGAGGTGCCGGAAGTCGAGGGTGGCAAATGTAGTGCGTCTTTTCAAGAAGGGCTGCAAGGAAAATGCTGGGAACTATAGGCCGGTGAGCTTAACATCTGTAGTTGGAAAGGTGCTAGAGAGTATTCTGAGGGATAGGTTATACAAGCATTTGGATGGGCAAGGGCTGATTATGGATAGTCAGCATGGTTTTGTACGTGGGAGGTCGTGTCTTACAAATCTGATTGATTTTTTTGAAGATGTGACCAAAAAGGTCGATGAGGGCAGAGCTGTAGTGGTTGTATACATGGATTTCAGTAAGGCATTTGACAAGGTTCCGCATGGTATATTAATGATCTGGATGAGGGAATTGAAGGCAATATCTCCAAGTTTGCGGATGACACTAAGCTGGGGGGCAGTGTTAGCTGTGAGGAGGATGCTAGGAGACTGCAAGGTGACTTGGATAGGCTGGGTGAGTGGGCAAATGTTTGGCAGATGCAGTATAATGTGGATAAATGTGAGGTTATCCATTTTGGTGGCAAAAACAGGAAAGCAGACTATTATCTAAATGGCGGCCGACTAGGAAAAGGGGAGATGCAGCGAGACCTGGGTGTCATGGTACACCAGTCATTGAAAGTGGGCATGCAGGTGCAGCAGGCAGTGAAGAAAGCGAATGGTATGTTAGCTTTCATAGCAAAAGGATTTGAGTATAGGAGCAGGGAGGTTCTACTGCAGTTGTACAGGGTCTTGGTGAGACCACACCTGGAGTATTGCGTACAGTTTTGGTCTCCAAATCTGAGGAAGGACATTATTGCCATAGAGGGAGTGCAGAGAAGGTTCACCAGACTGATTCCTGGGATGTCAGGACTGTCTTATGAAGAAAGACTGGATAGACTTGGTTTATACTCTCTAGAATTTAGGAGATTGAGAGGGCATCTTATAGAAACTTACAAAATTCTTAAGGGGTTGGACAGGCTAGATGCAGGAAGATTGCTCCCGATGTTGGGGAAGTCTAGGACAAGGGGTCACAGCTTAAGGATAAGGGGGAAATCCTTTAAAACCGAGATGAGAAGAACTTTTTTCACACAGAGAGTGGTGAATCTCTGGAACTCCCTGCCACAGAGGGTAGTCGAGGCCAGTTCATTGGCTATATTTAAGAGGGAGTTAGATGTGGCCCTTGTGGCTAAGGGGATCAGAGGGTATGGAGAGAAGGCAGGTACGGGATACTGAGTTGGATGATCAGCCATGATCATATTGAATGGCGGTGCAGGCTCGAAGGGCCGAATGGCCTACTCCTGCACCTAATTTCTATGTTTCTATGTTTCTATGTTAGATCGCATGGGATCCAAGGAGAGATAGCTGAATGGATAGTAAATTGGCTCCATGGAAAGAAGCAGAGGTTAATGGTGGAAGGTTGCTTCTCAGACTGGAGGCAACCTGGTGGTGTGCCTCAGGGTTCGGTGCAGGGCCCGTTACTGTTTGTCATCTACATCAATGATTTGGATGAGAACATACAGGTCAAGATTAGCAAGTTTGCTGATGATTCAAAAGTGGGTGGTTTTGCAGGAAAGAACTGCAGTTGCTGGTATAAATCGAAGGCAAACACAAAATGCTGGAGTAACTCAGCGGGACAGGCAACATCTCCGGAGAGAAGGAATGGGTGACGTTCTTCAGACGTCTGAAGAAGGGTCTCGACCTGAAACATCACCCATTCCTTTTCTCCAGTGATGCTGCCTGTCCCACAAGTCAAGTCAAGTTTATTCGTCACATACACATACGAGATGTGCAGTGAAATAAAAGTGGCAATGATCGCGGACTTTGTGCAAAAAGACAAACAAACTATAAACACAATCATAAACACACACATATTCTTTTACATATTAAATATTGGAAGAAAAAACGTTCAGTAAAGTTAGTCCCTGGTGAGATGGGAGTTTACAGTCCGAATGGCCTCTGGGAAGAAACTCCTTCTCAACCTCTCCGTTCTCACTGCATGGCAACGGAGGCGTTTGCCTGATCGTAGCAGCTGGAACAGTCCGTTGCATGGATGGAAAGGGTCTCCCGTGATTTTATTTGCTCTGGAGTTGCACCTCCTGTTGTATAGTTCCTGCAGGGGGGCGAGTGAAGTTCCCATAGTGCGTTCGGCCGAACGCACTACTCTCTGCAGAGCCTTCTTGTCCTGGGCAGAGCAATTCCCAAACCAGATGGTAATATTTCCGGACAAGATGCTTTCCACAGCCGCTGAGTAGAAGCACTCGAGGATCCTCGGAGACACTATGAATTTCCTCAATTGCCTCAATTCCTCACTGAGTTACTCCAGCATTTTGTGTCCACCTTAGATGGTTTTGCAGATAATGAAAGATTGCAACAGGATCTGGATCGATTGGCCAGGTGGGCTGAAGAATAGTTGATGGAATTTAATGCAGGGAAGTGTGCAGTGTTGCATTTTGGGACTTCTAACAAGGGCAGGACCTACACAGTGAATGGTAGGCCTTTGGGGAATGTAGTGGAGCAGAAAGATCTAGGAGTGCAGGTGCCTGGTTACTTGAAGGTCGAGTCGCAGGTAGATAAAAAGGCTTTTGGCACATTGGTCTTCACCAGTCATGGTATTGAGTATAGAAGTTGGGAGGTCATGTTGCAGTTGTATAAGACGTTGATGAGACTGCATTTGGAATATTGTATTCAGTTCTGGGCACCATGTTATAGGAAAGATATTGTCAAGCTTGAAAGGGTTCAGAGAAGATTTATGAAGATAGAAACATAGAAATTAGGTGCAGGAGTAGGCCATTCGGCCCTTCGAGCCTGCACCGCCATTCAATATGATCATGGCTGATCATCCAACTCAGTATCCCATACCTGCCTTCTCTCCATACCCTCTGATCCCCTTAGCCACAAGGGCCACATCTAACTCCCTCTTAAATATAGCCAATGAACTGGCCTCGACTACTCTCTGTGGCAGGGAGTTCCAGAGATTCACCACTCTCTGTGTGAAAAAAGTTCTTCTCATCTCGGTTTTAAAGGATTTCCCCCTTATCCTTAAGCTGTGACCCCTTGTCCTGGACTTCCCCAACATCGGGAGCAATCTTCCTGCATCTAGCCTGTCCAACCCCTTAAGAATTTTGTAAGTTTCTATAAGATCCCCTCTCAATCTCCTAAATTCTAGAGAGTATAAACCAAGTCTATCCAGTCTTTCTTCATAAGACAGTCCTGACATCCCAGGAATCAGTCTGGTGAACCTTCTCTGCACTCCCTCTATGGCAATAATGTCCTTCCTCAGATTTGGAGACCAAAACTGTACGCAATACTCCAGGTGTGGTCTCACCAAGACCCTGTACAACTGCAGTAGAACCTCCCTGCTCCTATACTCAAATCCTTTTGCTATGAAAGCTAACATACCATTCGCTTTCTTTACTGACTGCTGCACCTGCATGCCCACTTTCAATGACTGGTGTACCATGACACCCAGGTCTCGCTGCATCTCCCCTTTTCCTAGTCGGCCACCATTTAGATAATAGTCTGCTTTCCTGTTTTTGCCACCAAAATGGATAACCTCACATTTATCCACATTATACTGCATCTGCCAAACATTTGCCCACTCACCCAGCCTATCCAAGTCACCTTGCAGTCTCCTAGCATCCTCCTCACAGCTAACACTGCCCCCCAGCTTAGTGTCATCCGCAAACTTGGAGATATTGCCTTCAATTCCCTCATCCAGATCATTAATATATATTGTAAATAGCTGGGGTCCCAGCACTGAGCCTTGCGGTACCCCACTAGTCACTGCCTGCCATTGTGAAAAGGACCCGTTTACTCCTACTCTTTGCTTCCTGTTTGCCAGCCAGTTCTCTATCCACATCAATACTGAACCCCCAATGCCGTGTGCTTTAAGTTTGTAAACTAATCTCTTATGTGGGACCTTGTCGAAAGCCTTCTGGAAGTCCAGATACACCACATCCACTAGTTCTCCCCTATCCACGCTACTAGTTACATCCTCGAAAAATTCTATAAGATTCGTCAGACATGATTTACCTTTTGTAAATCCATGCTGACTTTGTCCAATGATTTCACCACTTTCCAAATGTGCTGCTATCCCATCTTTAATAACTGACTCTAGCAGTTTCCCCACTACCGATGTTAGACTAACTGGTCTGTAATTCCCCGTTTTCTCTCTCCCTCCCTTCTTAAAAAGTGGGGTTACGTTTGCTACCCGCCAATCCTCAGGAACTACTCCAGATTCTAAAGAGTTTTGAAAGATTATTACTAATGCATCCACTATTTCTGGAGCTACTTCCTTAAGTACTCTGGGATGCAGCCTATCTGGCCCTGGGGATTTATCGGCCTTTAATCCACTTAATTTACCCAACACCACTTCCCGGCTAACCTGGATTTCACTCAATTCCTCCAACTCCTTTGACCCGCGGTCCCCTGCTATCTCCGGCAGATTATTTATGTCTTCCGAAGACGGAACCAAAGTAGTTATTCAATTGGTCCGCCATATCCTTGTTCCCCATGATCAACTCACCCGTTTCTGACTGCAAGGGACCTACATTTGTTTTAACTAATCTCTTTCTTTTCACATATCTATAAAAACTTTTGCAGTCAGTTTTTATGTTCCCTGCCAGTTTTCTTTCATAATCTATTTTTCCTTTCCTAATTAAGCCCTTTGTCCTCCTCTGCTGGTCTCTGAATTTCTCCCAGTCCTCCGGTATGCTGCTTTTTCTGGCTAATTTGTACGCATCATCCTTCGCTTTGATACTATCCCTGATTTCCCTTGTTATCCACGGATGCACTACCTTCCCTGATTTATTCTTTTGCCAAACTGGGATGAACAATTTTTGTAGTTCATCCATGCAGTCTTTAAATGTCTTCCATTGCATATCCACCGTCAACCCTTTTAGAATTAATTGCCAGTCAATCTTGGCCAATTCACGTCTCATACCCTCAAAGTTACCTTTCTTTAAGTTCAGAACCATTGTTTCTGAATTAACAATGTCACTCTCCATCCTAATGAAGAACTCAACCATATTATGGTCACTCTTGCCCAAGGGGGCACGTACAACAAGACTGCTAACTAACCCTTCCTCATTACTCAATACCCAGTCTAAAATAGCCTGCTCTCTCGTTGGTTCCTCTACATGTTGATTTAGATAACTATCCCGCATACATTCCAAAAAATCCTCTTCCTCAGCACCCCTGCCAATTTGATTCACCCAATCTATATGTAGATTGAAGTCACCCATTATAACGGTTTTGCCTTTGTCGCACGCATTTCTAATTTCCTGTTTGATACCATCTCCAACTTCACTACTACTGTTAGGTGGCCTGTACACAACACCCACCAGCGTTTTCTGCCCCTTAGTGTTTCGCAGCTCTACCCATACCGATTCCACATCCTGCAAACTAATGTCCTTCCTTTCCATTGCGTTAATCTCCTCTCTAATCAGCAACGCTACCCCACCTCCTTTTCCTTTCTCTCTATCCCTCCTGAATATTGAATATCCCTGGATGTTCAGCTCCCAGCCTTGGTCACCCTGGAGCCATGTCTCCGTGATCCCAACTATATCATAGTCATTAATAGCTATAAGATGTTGCCTGGATTAGAGGGTGTGAGCTATTGGGAGAGATTAAGCTGGGTCTCTATTCCTTGGAGCGCAGGAGAATGAGGGGTGATCTTATAGAGGTGTACAAAATCATGGGAGGAATAGATCGGGTAGATGGTCAGAGTCTCTTGCCCAGAGTAGGAGAATTGAGGAACAGAGGACATAGGTTCAAGGTGAAGAGGAAAAGATTTAATAGGAATCTGTGGGGTATCGTTTTCACACAAAGGGTGGTGGGTGTATGGAACAAGCTGACAGATGAGGTAGTTGGGGCAGTCCCAGCGTTTAAGAAGCAGTTAGACACATGGATAGGACAGGTTTGGAGGGATAATGGACCAAGCGCAGGCAAGTGGGACTAGTGTAGCTGGGACATGTTGGCCGAGTTGGGCCAATGGGCCTGTTTTCACACTGTATCACTCGATGACTCTCTGACTCTGTTCTATCCATTCTTTGAACCTAAAGAGTGTGAAATCTGAATTGAAAATGTTGATGTAATGTCACTATCAATTTAAATGTTAATCACATTGGCAGAATTCAATTTTTATTTTTAATCTTGACAGATAGAATCAATTTTATACTTCCTTGCATTGATCTGAATTTTCAGGATCAATTAGAGGGCAGGCAGTTTGTTAATGATGGTATGCTATGAAAATCAACTGGCCAAATATGAAAGCAAATGTGTAAATCAATATTCTAAACTTTGCGAAATTAACACAGGTTTCAAGGTAATTATGTTGTGTTCCTGGTTGAAAAATCCAAGTCTTACCCCCTGCTGTTGTGTGCTCTATTTTAAAAGGCCAATTTATGATTGAATTTAATTTCTGATGGAAATCTTTTCACCATCCTGTTCAAGGTGAAATTGTTTGCTGCTTAAATGTGAGCCGACATTGATTCATTGAGCCATGATTAATGCTTCCTCTTTTGCCTGATATTTGACTGTAAAATCAGCTTTTGGAACTGCATTTTTTTTCCTTCAAATGTCTTTTCATTTAATTTCCTTTCCAAGTTATTTATTTCAATTATGCAATCTAGAAGCAATTCATTTTTATTGAACTTTGCCATTGATAGTCGCCTAGACTTAACTGTGAAATAATTCAAAGAACACAAGGCTCAGTTAAAAGCTTTTACTTAAACACCATTGTGGAAGAAGACTCACAGAGGCTTGAGTGTAACGTACCATTCGCAGTCACCTGCTACTGCCTTCTCAAGGAAATACAAAGAAGTACAGGCAATATTTATATCCCTTGAAGCAGCTAAAACACATTCAGTAATATTCCACTGTAACATAAACAGGGCTCGAAATTAATGGTTGCCCGGGTGCCAATGGCCACCTAACGCCCTGCCGTGCAACCTAAAAGTTGTGTAATTTTGCCCGGCTTGGCATGCACCCGGGTCACCTGCCGTTCAACTCTGAGCGGATCCCCCTCACTATCTCTCTCCCTGTTACTCTACATCTCCACCCGCCATCCGTGTACGGGCCGCCGGTTCTCCGCTCTCCGCCGCTCCTCATTCGCCGGCACGGCCGGCCGCCTTGTACATGCGCACTGCCATGGCCAGCACATCCTCCCCCTGCACATGCGAACAACCACGGCCAGCACATCATCGGCCGCCCTGCACCTGGGCACTGCCACGGCAACTGGTCGGCGCCGGGCACTTTCTCTCTCCCTTTGCATTGTGGGAGATCTGGCCCCTTTGGTTTAAAGTTCAAAATGCACTACTTACTGCAAATGGTGGCTTGGGAGCTTTGGCTTGAAGTTTAAAAACATCACTATTCTCTCTGCTGCACCTGATGGAGGGAGGGGGAGGGACTATAAAACCAGGAAGTGGTGTGCCTCACTCACTGCAAGATGGATGAAGCCAAGGGTCACGTCTCTCTGAGCTCTGAATAACATTGAACAAATGTCTACACAACTGTGAGTACCCTTAATGTGGTTTGAAAATGAAAATATGGTTTGTTTGAAGTAAAAAGGCACTGCCTGCAAATGGTTGTTTGGATGCTTTGGCTTGAAGTTGAAAGGCACTTCTTACTGCAAATGGTGGCTTGGGTGCTTTGGCTTGAGGTTGAAAGGCACTACTTACTGCAAATGGTGGTATGAAGTTGAAAGGCACTACTTACTGCAAATGGTGGTATGAAGTTGAAAGGCACTACTTACTGCAAATGGTGGCTTGGGTGCTTTGGCTTGAGGTTGAAAGGCATTACTTACTGCAAATGGTGGCTTGGGTGCTTTGCTTGAAATTGAAAGGCACTACTTAATGCAAATGGTGGCTTGGGTGCTTTGGCTTGAAGTTGAAAGGCACTACTTACTGCAAATGGTGGCATGTAGTTGAAAGGCACTACTTACTGCAAATTGTGGCTTGGGTGCTTTGGCTTGAAGTTGAAAGGCACTACTTACTGCAAATGGTGGCTTGGGTGCTTTGGCTTGAAGTTGAAAGTCACTACTTACTGCAAATGGTGGCTTGGGTGCTTTGCTTGAAGTTGAAAGTCACTACTTACTGCAAATGGTGGCTTGAGTGCTTTGGCTTGAAGTTGAAAGGCACTACTTACTGCAAATGGTGGCTTGGGTGCTTTGGCAAAGTTGAAAAGCACTACTTATTGCATATGGTGGCTTGGGTGCTTTGGCTTGTAGTTGAAAGGCATTACTTACTGCAAATGGTGGCATGAAGTTGAAAGGCACTACTTACTGCAAATTGTGGTTTGGGTGCTTTGGCTTGAAGTTGAAAGGCACTACTTACTGCAAATGGTGGCTTGATGTTTTGGCTTGAAGTTGAAAGTCACTACTTACTGCTTACTGGCTTGGGTGCTTTGGCTTGAGGTTGAAAGACACTGCAAATGGTGGCTTGGGTGCTTTGCTTGAAGTTGAAAGGCACTACTTACTGCAAATGGCGGCTTGGATGCTTTGGCTTGAAGTTAAAAGGCACTACTGCAAATGCACTTACTTCCTGTTTGCACTGTATATTGATTTTAGATAAAATGCTACACTTACGGCTGTGATTTTTGGCCATCTTACTCAGTCCCCCCTCCGCTGAGCAGGTGCAGAGAATTCTTCCCATTAATGAAAAATAAAAGTGTTATTAGTGTTTAAAAAATGTTGAGAATCTCGCTCCTGTCAATCACGCCCTGAAAGCCACACCTTTTCCGGTGGGAGGGGAGGGGTTATAAAACCCAGAAGTGTAGGTGTGGCTCAGTCTCTGCATGATGGGGGAGGGGGAGGGGGAGGTCATGACTCTGTCTGAGCTGTGAATCAACTGAACACACTGAATGTCTACTGAACTGTGAGTTTGGTGTTTTGTGTGGTGTTATGGTGGTTTCACCCTGCATGAAATGGTATGAAGCTGCATTTGAATTTTGTGGCCTTGGACCCTGCTTGAAGTGGAATAAAACTGCACTGAATTTGGTGGCCTTGCACCCTGCTGAAAGTGGTATTAAACTGCACTTGTATTTGGTGACTTTGGATCCAGCTTGAAGTGGTATGAAACTGCACTTGAATTCGGTGGCCTTGCAGCCTGCTTGAAGTGGTTGGAAACTGCACTTGAATTCAGTGGCCTTGCACCCTGCTCATAGTGGTAAGAAACTGCACTTGAATTTGGTGGCCTTGAACCCTGCTTGAAATGGTAGGAACATGGATTTGAATTTGGTGGACTTGCACCCTGCTTGAAATGGTAGGAACATGGATTTGAATTTGGTGGACTTGCACCCTGCTTGAAATGGAATGTCAAGGAATAGTCATGAGTCAACTGCCAGCCCACCAGCCGTGAGTGAGCTGCCAGCAGATCAGGCTTGAGGGACAGAGCTGCCACCCCAAGAACCCATACCAGCACTCCAGAAAGCCCCCCCCACTGGCCACCAATATTGGAATTGATGGAGAGGTGGAATATTGCGTCGGGGGACCAGCCCTCCCTTGTGAACATGGGACCCAACGGGTCCCACTTAGTCTAGTAACTATATAAAAATATATGTGTGTGTGTGTGTGTGTGTGTATATATTACATACACACACACACACACACACACACACACACACACACAATTTCCCTCCTGGGATTAATAAAGTTCTATCGTATAGTATTGTGTGTGTAGGAAGGAACTGCAGATGCTGGTTTTAACTGAAGATAGACACAAAAAGTTGGAGTAACTCAACAGGTCAGATAGAATCTCGGGACAAAAGGAAAATATTACGTTTAGGGTTGGGTCTGAAATAGGTTTCAGACTTTGGAATGTGGAAGGAAACAAGAGCACCCGGCGAAAACCCATGCGATCAAAGGAAAAAGAAACAAACTCCATACAGACAGCACCCATATTCAGGATCAATTCCGGGTCTCTGGCACTTTTAGGCAACAACTTTATGGCCAATTAACTGAATTAAAACATACAGTAGCTGTAAAGGGGGACATGGTGTCACTTAGAGATTTAAGAGTGAAAATTGATAGTTTTTTGTTTTTAGTAACCAAAGTTATCAACGTATAATTTTTTGTGTGTTGGAAAACAAAATATAGTTGCACAGCTGGTAGACTTGCTGCCTCACACGACAGAGATCTGTGTTCGATCCTGTCCACGGGCACTGTCTGTGTTGAATTTGCATTCTCCCTGAAAGCGTGTGGGTTTCCTCCCACAACCCAAAGACGCATTGGCATTGGAGGTTAACCTGTCTCTGTAAAATTGCCCCTCATGTATAGGGAGTGGGTGAGCAAAGTGGGATAACAGAACTTGTGTAAATGGGTGAGGCAGCAACTATGGAGCAAAGGAAATAGGCGACGTTTCGGGTCGAGACCCTTCTTAACACTGATGTGAGGGTGGGGGGTGGGGAAGACGAAGAAAGGAAGAGGCGGAGCCAGTGGGCTGTGGGAGAGCTGGGAAGGGGAGGAGAAAGCAGGGACCACCTGAAATTGAAGTAATTGTTCATACTGCTGGGGTGTAAACATAGAAACAGAAAATGGGTGCAGGAGTAGGTCATTCGGCCTTTCGAGCCTGCGCCGCCATTGAATATGATCATAGCTGATCATCCAACTCAGTATTCCGTACCTGCCCTCTCTCCATACCCCCTGATCCCTTTAGCCACAAGTGCCACATCTAACTCCCTCTTAAATATAGCCAATGAACTGGCCTCAACTACCTTCTGTGGCAGAGAATTCCAGAGATTCACCACTCTCTGTGTGAAATTTTTTGTTCTCATCTTGGTCCTAAAAGATTTCCCCCTTAGCCTCAAACTGTGACCCCTTGTTCTGGACTTCCCCAACATCGGGAGCAATCTTCCTGCATCTAGCCTGTCCAACCCCTTAAGAATTTTGTAAGTTTCTATAAGATCCCCCCTCAATCTTCTAAATTCTAGCGTGTAAACTGCCCAAGCGAAATATGAAGTGCTGCTCCTCCAATTTACGGTGGGCCTCACTCTGGCTTTAGAGGAGGCCCAGGACAGAAAGGTCGGATTTGGAATGGGAGGGGGAGTTGAAGTGCTGAGCCACCAGGAAATCAGGTTGGTTATTGCGAACCGAGCGGAGGTGTTGGGCGAAGCGATCGCCAAGCCTGCGCTTGGTCTCACCGAGGTTGATCATACACTGAATAATCCAACCACATTTTTGTTTGGAAGTGGAAAGAACTAATAGAAATTGCATTCATTGCAACGTGTAAAAAGAGTTGAGATACTGTATTATAATTTTGCTGCATGTCATTGTGGTATATATCATGTCTTGATTGGTGAATATGTTTAGTTTGTGACTTTATTTGAAGCAGAAATAATATGTGAATTCTTCATTGAGTATAATTCCTACTGGTAACTACGCACTTCGTCCGAGCACATTATCGCACGCGTCATGCAAGCCATCTTAAATGACCACCTAAACTGTCATTTGGCAACCTAAAAAGCTGCCAATGTTGCTCAGCTGACAACAGAGAAAAAAGGTGAGAGTCCCGATAAAATAAGCCTTCACAAAGAATACAATAGGGTTTTTAATTAAGCTCGAGGTTAAACAGCTGCTATAATAATAAGGCCCTATTGTGTGCCACTACAGGATATTAGCTCCAGACATTGGAATGTCTGTTCTTTGATAAAAGCCACTTCTTATCTATGCTTCTACTGCCGCGAAGGTCGATCTGCAAAGCCTGCTTTTAGCCCATTCGGCCCCAATATGTCTGCTATATTTAAAATGAAATGGCAACTACGGCATTAACCCTTACACCAGGAGGCACGAGGATTGCGGCTGTTAGGACACCACCACCTGTAGATTCCCCTGCAAGCTGCACACCATCCTGCCTTAGAAACATGTTATAGTTCTCTTGTCGCCCGTGAGTCAAAATCCTAGAACTTCTCCTCAGCTACACTTCGAGTGCCTTCACCAGGACTGCAAGTGTTCTGTAGAAGGATGGTACTGATCTTGTTCTTGATAGCCAACTACCAAACTTAACGTAAAGAAAATTTGCTTGAGTTCATCAAATAATGCTTGAAAACAATGCTTGATTCCCTCTATAAATGTGGCAGGGAGGGAAAAGGAATGATAGTAAAAGTACAGCATCCATGGCAGACACAACATTAACTGGGGGAGACTGTGGACTGACGAAAGCTCAGACACCATGGCAGAAAATCTGAACTTAGTGCCGAAGTATGATTGGATGACTTTATGTATATGGAACCTGTCTCTTGCTGTCAAATGAAGGCATGTTTACCATGCAAATCAAATTACAAATTTGTCATGTAAATTGGGTGGAAAGCTTCCTTCTGTTGACATATTAATGTACTACTTTTTTGACAATACTTACTGGATTTCATGTTTTTTTTCTGGTACCTGCAAACAATTCTGCAACAATTAGTTCTGTGGTGCAATGAAAGTATGTACTTCTGAATCAAATTCATACCACCACCATTCTACAGTCAGACCCATAGTTGAACCCACATTCAGTTTTGAATCCCAGCTTCCCCCATTACCAATCCACCTTCATGCCATCATCCATTTGCCCAGCCGCCTGCCTTTGCCTTTGCTCTGTGTGCCAGCTCAGAGCTGCCTATGGCAGTGACTGCTGGACACTCTGTTGCAACATGCCAGTGCTATAAACACCAGGCACAACATGTTTGAAATGGGGCCTTTGGCAAACCCTTCTTAATTCCAAGTATATACTTAGAATACTTCTGGCGGCTATTGCAGTTGTTCTATTCCTTCTGTTGATTGTAAATAGGAACTTCATAAATTTATGCAATAGAGTTTGAATGAAGCCTGGGTTGAAAGGTTTAACCAGAGTTGCCCATAAGCTCGGAGAGGATGTTTCCTTTGGCGCAGTCTAAAATAGGTATTATTGCAGATATTTTTGTTCTCTGAAAGGTGGGATTCTTGAGTTCTTGCAGTGCACTGTATCTGAATTAATTATGCACTGGATATGCACATAGTGAAATGGCTGAAATAGATTTAGATTTGCAAGAGAATTGAGGGTTAAGGCGATTGGACAGGGAGTGAAACAGAGGTGAAAACCCGGATCAGCTGTGACTTTATTGAATAGCGATTATTATGTCAGCTTCTACTTCTACTGAAAGCGAGTCTTGAGCTGACAGCAAGACATTGCATCTCTAAAACTGTGATCTTTCTGTTATAGAGCAATGAAAATTAGGAGAAGGGCCACAGGTGTAAACTCCTCAGTGAGATTGCCCCCATATATCCTCTATACTCATGTTCTTACCAGCTACCAACTCCAACTACCTTGGGGGAAAAAAATGCATTTACCCTATCTATTCCTCTCATGATTTTACATACCTCTATAAAATTCGAAGAAATAAATTCCTTGACTGATGAAGGCCAGCATTTTTCCATTTACTTGTAGTTCTGGATCACTCTGCTCTAAAGTGTCCCGTGTACATTCTTGTACCTGTTTTGACAATCAAAGGCTGCTGCTAGTTAAAATTCTCCCTTTGTCCACTCTCCTACAGACATTTGTTGATGCATTAACAGGTTTGTGTTAACCGTAATTCTAACAAAAAGTCCACTTGCAAATTTGAAGTAGTAATTTTTAAATTCTTTCTTTTCAGGAGTTGCTGTTGCCGCTCTTTTTAGTTTTTGCCTTGGTTTGTTTAAGTGAACTGGTACCTCCACAATGGTACTCCAAGACACGAACGAGTGAACCAGAGGATCTGAATGACTTTGTACCCCACAAGTACAGACTTGGATATACACCAGTGAA
Organism: Amblyraja radiata; assembly: GCF_010909765.2. Classification (NCBI taxonomy): domain Eukaryota; kingdom Metazoa; phylum Chordata; class Chondrichthyes; order Rajiformes; family Rajidae; genus Amblyraja; species Amblyraja radiata. The sequence goes on from NC_045981.1 coordinate 28,471,849, forward strand.
CAACCGCACCACTGAAATCATGGCAGAAGTTGCCAGACTCCTTTTTAGAGGTACTTTTTACTATATGTATTAAAAGTAGGGAGGCAAAATTGTATCTAATATATCCCATGATTAAATAAACTGATGCTTAATCAAAAATGTAGTCTGTAGAGAACCTTTAACGGAGTTATTTCCTTTCCAAACTGATTTATTCAACACCGGTTTTAATCCATTTCTCTGCAACAACTTTTGTACTTTTGGGAACAAGTGTCTACCCAACGTGGTTAAAGGCAATGTGTTCCCACTGCTTTTGGTTGATCTTGTGTAGAAGTACTTTATTTACCTCAATTAAAATTTATATATATCTGAATGTTATTTGTGTACACAAGAATGAGCATGAATTATTGGATAACTAAGGGGGACATACCCTCATCAAGAATTTTGCTGTTAAAATATTTCTGGAGAGGAATGGCACTTTTGAATCTTTTAGTTGCACTTAGTTCGTTGTCAAAACTTTCTTGAGAAGAATATAGTAATTTTGCTAACACAAGATTCTTCGATAGTGAGGGCCCTATTGATTATTGTTCCTTGCAATCTGTTTGAAATATTGTTATTGATTAAAAAAGCAAAAGCTTCTCATTGCAGATAAGGCACCTCTTGGCTTCAGTAATGACCAGAAAATGGAGGAGGCTTGCTGTTCGCATGATTTAACTCCACTTATCGGCATTTCCTTCATCATTCCTTTGATTCATCAGCATCCTTTGATCCATCAGTATCAACTTCGTTTTCCCTATTATGTAGTTCCAAGCACTACAGAAAAGATTGACTACATTGATGAGAAAGGTGATATACTTTAATCTATTTGTTTAGGGTGCTTAAAACTAAAATCTGAAACGAAAAACTATCTGCAGTTTATTCTAGTCACATTGCTATTTTCCAAATATTTCATCTGCTTTAGCATTGCTTCGAAGAGACAGTAGACTTCTGGAAAAATGTTGGTCATCTTTCTGTGAAATGTCTTTTGAGCATCAAATAAAGTCAGGCAGTTGCAGAGGGAAATGTCTTGAGGATCCAACTGTGACCTGTTCCACTACATCGAGGCAATGCCAAAGAATGACGAACTGGAACACCCTCTGTTATAATGTTTTATGTGCATGGGAGATGAAACTAGAGATTGTAATAAAACCAAGAAATAATCACCATGGATAATAGTAGAAAATGTTTAAGGTCACTAATGTGTAATGCTGAGAGATATGTTTGGTCTGGCATCATTCTGTAACCCGAATTACTCACAACCATCTTTTTCAGACTTTTTCTGACTAGCATTATTTGTAGGTCATGAGATGTAGCTGAAGCCTGCTTTTAATGTGCAAACCTAATATTTTTTTGAGAGATTTGTTTTTCCTGATATTTCCTTGGCATTCTTTCATTACATCAGCATGGACTCCAACTAGTCCAAGTCCCCCGTTGATGTTTGACCCATTTTGATTGATTTTTGTACCTCTGTGTTAGCTTATGCTGTACACAGTGGATGCTTTTCCCTGGGCTTGGTATGGCTTCATCTTTTTTTTAAAGTATTTACAGTGTTCTATTCGCATTGAAAGACATTATTCACAATTAATGCAAAACACTGTTAAGATAGATGACAGCAGTATGACTATTACACAGCATAAAGATACCTTCCTGTTGTTAGTTTTATTAAACGTCTTATAGTGAAGTGCAATCTAGTTTGTAGCCAGGTGTTTTTTGTGGTGTATATTCTGACTGAGTTCTGCTCTATGTGACGGTAGGGGCAGTTGATGGAAGCCTCTTGCTTGCTACAAGTGAAAGAACGACAGAATGCCTTCTTTAAAATCAGAATAATATCTACAAATAGCAGCATGAATACACCTGCCTTGGAGCATTAAATGCAAAGATGTACACAGGAACTTGGTTGCTTAGAAATGTGCATATTCCATTTAGTTCATTCTATGTGCTGTGTTCTGTAGTTAAGCATGGTTGAGTTTGAAAAAATGTAATACCTGCAATCTCCAATGGTTGAAGTCTTTGGTTAAATGCAGCCTGTTGTGACTGCCCTAACTCCAGCCAGATGGTATTATGTAGTATAGTTATCACAATAAGTGGAAAATTAATGATGGATAGATAGAAAAGCAGATTAGAGGACTGATTAAAACCGCTCCTGTTTGGCGTGAATCCATGACTGGTGTAACTGCATCAAATAAATAATGAGCACAATTGGTAATGCCATAAACCTGTCATTAAAAATTGGCAACATCATAAATATTAAATTTTCCACTAAATAGGGAAATCTATGTTCAAAATTGCTACTCTTGTGCTGTGTTAGTTAAATTTTATCCCGAATTTCTCTTGTTTAATTTGATTTTAAAGTGATAATTTTATGCTTTAATGTCTGAGGTCAGCGGGGTAATGTTTTAAGGAAATGTGCAGGGCAAGTTATTTTTACACAGTATGCCTGGAATACGCTAGCAGGGGCGGTGGTGGAGGCAGATATGATAGTGGCATCAAAGAGGTTTTTAAACGCACAGAATATGGAGGGATATAGAACCCATGCAGGCAGAGGAGATTAGTTTTTCTTGGCATCATGTTCGGCACAGACATTGTGGGCTGAAGAGCCTGTTTATGTCTATGTTGTAATATTTTGCCAATATCTATGAAAAAAATCTAATCACTATGAAAAGTTCCACATTTCTGTTTCCATAATCTCGATGTTGTACATTTACATTTAATTCTTTATGGCTGAATTTCCCACAACGATTTGTTAATAACCATTTCTTGTGGTTAGTAATAGTTTCAAACTGACAGAATTCTTATTCATCAACCTATAATGAAGTACAGTGAAATAAATACTAGGAGAACAATGTTCTTGTACTTGTACATTTCTGATCATTTTCAAATACATTTATCCCAGCAAGTTGTCGTTTGGATTCTGCCTCATTGGGTCAGCTGACAGACTGCCCTGGCGCCATGTACCTGTTGTCAGGGTTTGCCACCATTCAAAAATATATTGATGTCGCTATTATTAAGGTGAGTCTAAAATAGATGATTTATGTCAAATGCTTTGTACACATCACATCTAGCCAGAATAGTCTGTCTGGCAGAGCTATAGAAAGTAATCATATCCTTTTAGGGAGAAAATGGTCTTTCCCTAGTTCTATATTGATTTTAAGCAGCAGGAGACAAAAGCCTTCCATGTTTGGCTACATGTAATAGTTGTTACTGACTATACTGTTCCAAACGGACCGAGCTTGCAAAGGTTTATTAATCTGAAAACTCGTTCAATCACTCTGTTAATAAGTTTATCCATTTATTTTTAATCATAATTACAGACTCTCAAACAGGCTTAGAAAACCATTAAAAAAAAACAAGTAGCAGCCTGATCTGCCAAATATCTTCAGCATTTTCAACTTTCATATTAGTTTTACTTTATCTAGAGATTCTTTTGCAATTTGATTAAAAGGTATTTATCATGGTGTGACTGAAAAATTATTTTCCTTTTTTAAATCTGTAGTCCATGATCCTGTAAATGATGTATGTGTTGTTTTCAGCTTGGAACTAACTGTATGTATTAGTGTATTAACATTTCCATAATATGTCCCTAAGTGCTTCAGTGATGCATTGTAAAACAATGTTGACATTGAGCAGCATAAATGTTTAAGCATATGGGCAAATGTGTGGTCTAAGATAATTTTTTCAAAAGAATATCCAAAACAAGGAATAATGGAGATTCTGAAAGCAAACAAAATGTGTTGGAAGGAACTGTAGATGCTGGTTTAAACCGAAGATAGACACAGAAATGCTGGAGTAACTCGGAGGGACAGGCAGCATCTCTGCACAGAAGGAATGGGTGACGTTTCGGGTCGAGACGCTTCTTCAGACTGAACCAACCCGAAACATCACCCATTCCTTCTCCAGAGATGCTGCCCGTCCCGCTGAGCTACTCCAGCAGTGTCTATCTTCTGAAATCAAACGTCAGACTTTGGCATCCTTGAGAGCTATAGGTATGACTGTAGTGTTTATAATCGGAGGCATTGTGGCCAGAATTACAAGAGCCAATGTCTCAGCTTTGCAAGGCTGGAATAAATGACAAAGATGGCAAGTAAAGTCAGGGACTATAAATGGTTGGAAAATGTTGATGTAGGTATGTGTGTTGGGTGATTGGAATGGTGTGATTAGGATATGGGGTGTAAGAGTGACTTTTGTACTTTACCCGTACCCTATATCTGACTTACTCAGATAGGCACAGATACAAAATAAAACAACTCATAGATCAGTAGTGAGTCTATCGAACAAGTCGGTTTAATAAAGGCCTTTGCGATGTACATCAGGAAGCAGAGTGAGCAAGCTCAAACGACTTCAAAATCCTACAGTAACTGTAGGATTCTTATAATTTTTTACAACAATGTGAAAGATAGGCATTTCTGTGACGTGGTTGAGAATTTCAGTGCTGGATAATGTTAAAATTATATTCTTAGAGTCGTGGTGTGGGTAAGTCTGTTAGGCTTAGCTCAGGATCATGACTCCGAGGTTGCATAGTTTGGTCAAAGAAACAAGCGGTTTAAAGTAGAGACTGGATAACAGGTTTTATGCCAAGGATCAAATACGACAGTTTTTATTTGGAGGAAATTTCTGCCCTCCAGAATTGAATAAGTGGCGTGCAGTGTAACGATTTGAAGTCTATGATAGGATTGAGAAAGGTAGGAAGATGCATGTGAGATCTGATGCTGCGGTTTTGGATCTCATGAAATCCAGGATGTTTGTTAAGTCCAAACTTTTATGTATTGGCATTTGTTGATGTAAGAGGTTGCAAATTTGTGAGAAATAGGAGGTGGCAAAGGAAGGATTATTTGATGCAGGAGTAATGATGTGATACATGGAAGTGGACCGCTAGCAAGTGATCCTCTGAACGTATTGGGTACTTGTGATTGTAACTGGGTGAGTGGAAACCAGCTCGGCAATGACTGAAGGCACTTCGGCAGTTCAAGGATCAAGAAGGACGAGAGCATCTAGTTTATTGTTGCCAGAATCAAATAGGTGTTTCATAACGAGCAAGGCATGCGCTCGGATCAAACATTGAGATGCTCTGTCCTTCCTAAGGGGTAAGTAAGTTTGTGAACCCAAACTGGTTGTTTTCCTGACGTATCGTAGAGAATCAACCAAAGCCATTATGTGCAATCAGAATTATGATTGCCATTATCGAATAAGGAATGCCTTTTTAATATTGGTATCAGTGATCATTATTTGGAATTTATCTTCATGATAGAACTTGTAGGTTTGAGGTTAAAACAACTTTTGTGGTTGCAAGTAGACTTTTGACAAATTTTCACTTCGTTCTGACAAATCTTTGGAAAGAACATCAGTGTGAATGTTGTTTCTCAGCAATGAAAATGTTCCCACGCAGCCCTTGCAACTTGGAGCCTGTAAACTGATACAATGTGGTGGTATGATACTAGCTGTTCTTACAAAATAAATAATACTCCCATGTCTGGTGATGTTTTTTTAAACTTAGTAATGAAATTTTGCACACCTGTGTAAATTAAGCCATCATTATTATTTTGCTTTCATTAAACATTATTGTAGAAAAAGATGTGAAGTAAAAGTAATATTTTGCTGAAATAAATTCCAGTTCTTTCACAGGATGTTATTCAGCATTGCTTAATAACCTGTGTATCTCAAGCAACAGAATAATCAGCTTTTGACCATTGTGTAGATTAACAAGAGGTTAACCGTGGATAATATACGGTGATGTACTTACAGTGCCCTCCATAATGTTTGGGACAAAGACCCATAATTTATTTATTTGCTTCTGTACTCCACAATTTGAGATTTGTAATAAAAAATATCACATGGACTTAAAGTGCACATTGTCAGATTTTAATAAAGGCCATTTTTATACATTTTGGTTTCACCATGTAGAAATTACAGCAGTGCTTATACATAGTCCCCCTCCCCCACTTCAGGGTACCACAATGTTTGGGACACAGCAATGTCATGTAAATGAAATAAGTAATGTTTCGTATTTTGTTGCATATCCTTTGCATGCAATGACTGCTTGAAGTCTGCGATTCATGGACATCACCAGTTGCTGGGTGTCTTCTCTGGTGATGCTCTGCCAGGCCTGTATTGCAGCCATCTTCAGCTTATGCTTGTTTTGGGGGCTAGTCTCCAGTTTTCTATTCAGCTTATAAAAGGCATGCTCAATTGGGTTCAGATCTGGTGATTAACTTGGCCACTCAAGAAGTGACAATTTTTTAGCTTTGAAAAACTCCTTTGTTGCTTTAACAGTATATTTGGGATCATTGTCTTGCTGTTAAATGAACCGGCGGCCAGTGAGTTTTGAGGCATTTGTTTGAACTTGAACAATGTGTCTATACACTTCAGAATTCATTATGCTACTACCATCAGCAGTTGTATCATCAATGAAGATAAGTGAGCCAGTACCTTCAGCAGCCATACATGCCCAGTCCATAACACCCCCACCACCGTGTTTCACAGATGATGTGGTTTGCTTTGAATCTTGGGCAGTTCCTTCTCTCCTCCATACTTTGCTCTTGCCATCACTCCCATATATGTTAATCTTCGTCTCATCTGTCCTCAAAATCTTTTTCCAGAACTGTGGTTGCTCTTTTAAGTACTTCTTGGCAAACTGTAACCTGGCCAAACTATTTTTGCGGCTAACCAGTGGTTTGCATCTTGGAGTGTAGCCTCTGTATTTCTGTTCATGAAGTCTTCTGCGGACAGTGGTCATTGACAAATCCACACCTGACTCCCGAAGAGTGTTTCTGATCTCTCGGACTGGTGTTTGGAGATTTTTCTTTATTATAGAGAGAATTAATCTGTCATCTGCTGTGGAGGTCTTCCTTGGCCTGCCAGTCCCTTTGCGATTAGTAAGCTCGTGCTCTCTTTCTTCTTAATGATGTTCCAAACAGTTGATTTTTGGTCAACCTAAGGTTTGGCTGGTGTCTCTAACAATTTTATTCTTGTTTCTAAGTCTCATAATGGCTTCTTTGACTTTCATTTGCACAACTTTGGTCCTCATGTTGATAAATAACAAATAAATGTTTTCAAAGGTGATGGAAAGACTAGGTGCTGAGAACTCTCTTATACCTGCATTAAGGAGGCATTTAAACACACCTGAGCACTTGTGAAGCCATGTGCCCCAAACATTATGGTGCCCTGAAATGGGAGGACTATGTATAAACACTGCTGTATTCTACATGGTGAAACCAAAATGTATAAAATCTTTAATAAAATCTGACAATGTGCACTTTAACCACATGTGATTTTTTTAAATTACAAATCTCAAATTGTGAAGTACCAAGGCAAATAAATAAATGATGGGTCATTATGGAGGGCACTGTACCTCATCGTAACCTGCGGGATTAAGCTGGGTGTACAGTGATTTATAAACAACAAGTCTTGATATTTGCCACATTATTATACATTGCATTTTAGCAACTTCTAATGTAATCAGAAATATTATCTAATAGAGATTTCTGCTTTCAGACACAAACCAACTATTCCGTATGGCTGGATATCGTGCCTCTGCAAGTACAGATGATGGGGTTACCAAGTCACATTGGTGCAGACATATTTTCCCATCTTGTCACTTCACTCTACTTTGTTATTGCTTTTGTGCCATTTGTCAATTTTCTGTTGATTAATCTTGTAACAGAGAAAAAGGAGGTGAAAGAGGTGATGAAGGTGATGGGCCTATATGACTCTGCTTTCTGGTGAGCCTAAATATTGAATTATTTTACCAGCTAGTTCAAGAAAATGTTATGTCAAATTAGTCACTGTCTTATAATGCATTGTCCTTGATACCATTATGTTTTTTTTAATCAAATAAAAATAAAATAGTCACAATAATTCACTGAGGCAGGTCTGTATCAACTCTTACTAATCCAGAGTTCAGCCAGTGATAATTTAAGTAATCTGCACTGGGTAGGACTCTTGTGACTTTTGTAGGCAAGTTGATTTTGTTTTATGCAGATGTAAAAAGGTAGAGATGCAGAAGACTTGCGAGGATCGAGGGCCTGAGTTGTACGGAGAGGTTGGGCAGGCTAGGACTTTATTCCTTGATGCTTAGAAGGCTGAAGAATCATCTTATAGACGTGCATAAAATTATGAGGGGCATAGATTAGGAAATGCACAGAGACTTTTTCCTGGGGTAGGGGAATCAAGAACGAGATGGCATAGTTTGAGGTGAGAGGATTTAAGAGGAAGACTACTTTTTCATATGCAAGTTAGTGTGTACATGGAGCGAGCGAGCTGCCAAAGGAAGTAGTTAAACTAGGTAAAATAATAACACTTAAAATATATTTGGACAGGTGCTTGGATAGTCAAGGTTTAGAGGGATATGGGCCAAACAAGGGTAAATGGGACTAGCTGAGATGGGCCATCCTGGTTGTTATGGACGAGTTGAGTTGAAGCCCCAAAGCTGTATGACTGTTTGACTCAATGGTTCTCTGCAGAATGAAACTTGTGGCAAATCTCTGAGTTATAATTGAAACTCAAGAATTTTGAGAAAAACAAGTTGAGTTTTGCAAAATTTATGGATTAAGAATATTTTTGGAAATGACCTTTTGGGAAGAATGTCTGGGGACAAGCTCTTTCTCATTTGCTGACTAACCATACTTCTCTTCCGTCAGGCTATCGTGGGGCTTCTTGTACATGATTTTAATCTTCATCTTGTCTTTGGTGATGGCAATCATTGCTACCCTGACATCTCTGTTTCCAAGAAGCAGCATACTGATCATCTTTCCTTTGTTGTTTCTCTTTGGAATATCTATTGTAAGTTGCACTTGATATATACTTCAGTTTCCAAGTTTAAAGCAACAGCTAGGATTTAAATAAATGCCCACTCTTAATTTCCATACCATGTGCTAAAGTAATTTTAAAACTTGCAAGATTATACAGATATTCTGTCTTTCGCTGATTATTTCCAGCCACGAGATGCTTTGATGTCCAATTAATTTCCTGGTTGGTGTTTTGATTATTTCATTATCTATTATGAATAGATTTTTTTTGGTAATTATTTATGGCTCAAACTTAGTAAATAAAAATATGGTATTTTTGTGTTTATTAATACAAGATAGGAAACTGACAATGAATTATGAAGAATTTACAGGATATAAGCAAGCCTTTCAACTCAAGATATCTCTGCTGATATTTATGCTGTAATATAACATCTTAATATCTTTATGTAGCCTTTAATCTGCTTACTCTACCGTCCTTTCTCACTCGTGATTTAACTAACGTCCTCTCAAGCGTGTCTATTATGCTTCCTTCAAATGCTCTACATGATGTGAAGTTCAATATTCTAGCTATAGCTTCAATAACATTTCTTCTGACTTCCTTTGTTGCATTTATTACTAATTCTCTTGTATTTATGACCCTTGACTTTTTGATTCTTAAGAGTTATACTACATTGCTTACAACATAGTAAAATAGGAATAGGAGTAGTCCATTCAGTCCTTCAGGTCTGCCTCTTGTGGCCAACACCACAACGTCTGTCGTTCCACAGGCGACCTTGATGCTGTTAGTGCCCAGCCGATCCCTCTGCAATGTAAGCTCATTTCTGAGTGGTTTGTGGCCTTCCTGGTCTTCCTACCGACTCACCAACTGCTTCACACATGTACTGAAATGCATTTTCTAATCAAGCACTCATTCAGCAAGTTTACCAGCACATGCATTTAATTGTAATTATTCTCGATAATGAATGTAACTACCTCGTCTTTTCCAATTTAAAACTTTTGTTATTGGAATTGTTTATGGAATTGGAAATTATTCTTGAGTCTTGTGCCTGCATTGAATGTTGTGAACCATCCTTCCACCAGTGCGAGCCTGCACCGTCATTTGATCCTGTCCTTTTGGAGTCACCTTACTACCCGTTCAACTGTTTGTTTCCCACTCATTATCAAAACCCATTTGAAAATCAAATTATATTGTATTGTTTTTATTTATTTTTTATTATTTGGAAACATTGATCAAATGTTTACTCTTTTGATATCCTTGTTGACTATATTCTGAATTTCTGTATGTTGTGAAAAATTCATTATCCTTACAATTTTCAGTGTTAAGCATTTTGTTCTATAGTTCTCTCTCTGTACCTGTTTGGCCTTTCATAAAAATATAGGAAAAATGCTGGTTGTTTTCTGTCATTTTTATATGTATCCTAGTTTCTCTTTCCTAGTTTTATATGTATCCTAGTATCCTCTTTCCTAGTTTTCTTTTGGTATATGTAAACATTTTCTATCTAAGTGGAAGGTTTATACAGTTGATACAGTTTATCAGCAAATGTATTGAAAGGGATAGAATCAATAGAATATGTAGCACATTGTGTCCCTGCATATGCAACTATGTTGTTAAACAAATCAATGTGATACAAAGAAACTTACATATGAGAAGATGTCGCGTCTCATAATTTTGACATTTAATTTTTCCCTCCACAGATTCCCTTTTCATTCCTGCTGACTCCACTTTTTAAAAACCAGAAGGTTGCTGGCTTGGTTGGATCCCTGCTGCTGATGGGGTTTGGGTTATTTAGCCTGCTGACTGTGCTGGTCAGAGATTTTCCCGTGTCCGCAGTGTGGCTGCTTTGTCTGTTCTCCCCGAGTGCCTTCGGCATTGGAATCTCACAGGTACTCAGTAACACGGAAGTAGTTTATTTGGGAGGATGTAATTATTCTGCATTTGTTGTTCAGTCGTTTTCTACCTGTTGCCCGTTGCATTATCCTGCTGCTTACACTAGAATCAGATATAAACATTTAAGATGAGACAAGCCCGTTAATATGCTCTCAGTGTCATGTTGGTACATTCATACATGATTTAGTTGTCTGCTTCATCTCCTACACACCAGGCACGTTGAAGGAGATGCATTGGTATTGGTTTACTATTGTGACGTATATCGAGATACAATGATAAAGTTTGTGTTATCCAGGCAGATGATACCATACATGAGTACACCACTTAGTGCAACAGAGAAAATAAACAGAATGCAGAACAAAGCTTTGGAGAAAGTGCAGATAAGACTAAGTGCAAGGGGTGCCACAAGGTAGTTTGGGATTGGGATATTTATCCTTAGCGTAAGAGAGGGCATTCTAAAGTCTGATAATAACGGGGACGAAACTGTTCCTGAATCTGATGGCAGACAATTTGAAGCTTTTGCATGTTCTGCCCAGTGGGAGAGGGGAGAAGAGAGATTATCTGAGGTGCGAGTTGTCTTTGATTAAGTTAGCTGTTTTCCCGAGGCAGCGCCAGGTATAGATGGAGTCTATTTTGGGGAGAGTGTTGGGGAAAGCGTGGTTTGTGTGATGAGCTGTGCTCCATTCAGAACTCTGGGCAAAGCAGTTACCAAACCAAACTATGATGTGACCACTCGTCCTTCCCAGCCTGGAGAGTACAGACTTAATCTGCTTAATCTCTCTTTGTGACACATCCATCATCCCAAGATTCAATCCATTACCTGTCAGCACCAGTAGATGTTGCCCAAGTGGCCAGAGTGCATGAAATATTTCCTCCTAGTGATGCTAATGACAATTATTTACTTGCATTTGTATAGTATCGGTTGTACCAGCAAGGTATTTCTCTTTAATCTCCCCTGATGACACTGGAAATTGATGTAAATGCAGATATTTTGCTCTCCGCTGTAATTTGTGTTACATGTTGCATACTAATTTCTTCCTGGATTATATTTTAATTATCTTGTTTTGCCAGGTTGTTCTTCTTGAAGCCCTTGGTGAAGGTGCTCAGTTCTCGAATCTGTCAGCCAGCCCATTCCCCTTGTACATCCCTTTCTTCATGCTGATCTTCGACAGTTTCCTGTATTTGGTTATTGCGGTATACCTTGATCAAGTCGTCCCGGGTATGTAAAATAAGATGAGGTAATATTTTGCTTGCTGACATGACTTGTAGAAATTGCAAAGAGAAAGTTAACATGTGAATAATTCATTGTTGGTATATCGTTACTTGAGGTAAGTTGAGATCTGTGCTATTTATAGAAGAGAATCATGGAATCATACAGCACAGAAACTGATCCTTTCTAGTGACCATGATGGCTATCTATGCTAATGCATTGTTTGCATTAGGCCCATACTCCTTTATGCCTTTCCTACCTAAGCAACCAACTTTTAAACATTATAATTGTATCTACCTCTGGCACCTCTTAGAAAACCACCACCTATGTGGAAAAGCTTACCCCTCATATCTCCTTTAAACCTTCCCTCTCATCTATGTTGGGATAAAAGGCTGGCATTTATCCCATATATGCCCTTATAATTTTATAAACTTATCATGTCACCCCACAGCCTCCTACATTGTAATGAGAAAGCAGGCAGCCTATCCAATCTCTCCTTATAAGCTGCAGCCTTTCATTTCAGGTGAAGTTCTCTGCTCTCTAACCTTACTGAAGTGTTGATCAGAGCTGTGCACAATACTCCATGTGCTCTTAAACCAATGCTCTGCAGAGCTTCAAAGCGACATCCGACTCTTAAACTCAATGCCTCAACCTGTGAAGGCAAAGCAAATCAAATGCCTTTTTTACCACCCTATCCACCTATGTCGGCACTTTCAGTAGCCAACATACTTGTAACCCATGGTCCCTCAGCACATCAATGCTCCTTGGGGCCTCAGCCCTTTATTCCATATGTCCTATCAGAATTTGATTATCTTTCACTTGTCTGGACCATATTCTACCTGCTGTCCTTTTGCCCAACCTTCCAGTTGATATGTTCCCCACAATTTCCTCAGACAATCTTCTTTGCTATCCCTGTCTCCACAAATGTTCGTGTTGTCTGCAAAATTTACTCTACTCAGACCACCTACATTCTCATCCCAGCACTAATTTCCTATGTCTGTTATACTTCATCTAATATACTTCATTAATCAAGGTTCCATAAACTTTCCATCTTTGCTACTTAGCTTCTTGCTGTGCTCAAGGATTAATGATTAATGTTTGAATCAAGAAAAATGTAACATCTCTTAATTTGTGGATGTAAATGTAACATCTCTAAATTTGAGGATGACACAAAGCTGGGTGGCAGTGTGAGCTGCGAGGGGGATGCTATGAGGTTGCAGGGTGACTTACATAGGTTTGGGTGAGTGGGCAGAAGCATGGCAGATGCAGTATAATGTGGATAAATGTGAGGTTATCCACATTGGTGGCAAGAACAGAAAGGCAGATTATTATCTGAATGGTGTCAGATTAGGAGAAGGGGAGGTGCAACGAGACCTGGGTGTGCTTGTACATCAATCACTGAAAGTAAGCATGTAGGTGCAGCAGGCAGTGAAGAAAGCCTTCTTTGCTAGAGGATTTGATTTTAGGAGCAAGGAGGTCCTACTACAGTTGTATAGGGCCTTGGTGAGGCCGCACCAATTGCATTGTGTGCAATTTTGGTCTCCTAATTTGAGGAAGGACATTATTGCTATTGAGGGAGTGCAGCGTAGGTTCACCAGGTTAATTCCCCGGATGGCGGGACTGACGTATGATGAAAGAATGGGTCGACTGAGCTTGTATTCACTGAAATTTAGAAGGATGAGAGGAGATCTTATAGAAACTTCATAGAGGATTGGACAGGGTAGATGCAGGAAAAATGTTCCCGATGTTGGGATCACAGGGGTCACAGTTTAAGAATAAGGGGTAGGCCATTTAGGCTGAGATGAGGAAAAAACTTTTTCACCCGGAGAGTTGTGAATCTGTGAAATTCTCTGCCACAGATGGTTGTGGAGGCCAATTCACTGGATGTTTTCAAGAGAGAGTTAGATTTAGCTCTTAGGGCTAAGGGAATCAAGGGATATGGGGAAAAAACCGGAACTCTAATTGCACAAAGTGTAATGTTTTTGTACATGGAGGCATGATACAATATCTTGACCCAGTAGAGATGTGCCCTTAACAACATAGAGCCATGTAGATATCAGTCTATGAAAGTAAATATGCAGGTACAGCCAGGAGCGGAAAACCCGGGGGACTCTGTTTTGAGAGGTGGGGGACATCCCCCCCAAGTTTTTGTAATCCGGATTTTATAACCCGGTGAAATCCCCGCTTTCTGCGAGACAGTGGGGGTGGGACTGCTGACCGAGGCCGCCGATTGTACGAGAGAGACGTGGGTCAGCAGGCAATGGGGGCGGGACATGATGATTCAGCGCGATCGTGGTGGGGGGTGGGACTGAGGATAGAGTGCGATGATTGGAGGAGGGAGAAGTGCCAAAACACTCTCGGCACTGACCTGCGCCTCATCCGCAGCCAGGATCGATCCCGGCCAGGTCTTCGGCGCTGTCCCGTCCCCACCCGAGTGCCCCCCACGGGTGGCCAGAGAGGTTGGGAGTCAGACGGGAGCTGTACCCCCAGGCCCACAGCCAGCGCAGAGAAGCAGCGCTAAACCCAGCTCAACTCTGCCTGTCCCGCCAGGTTAACCTGCCTGGGCTTGCGGGAAATATGGCCAGCGCGGAGAAGCAGCGCTGGTGTCCAGGCAGGGCTGTAGTTAACCCGGCGAGACAGGCAGAGTTGAGCTGCATTTAGCGCTGGATTGAGCCTCCGAAGCCTCGCGCGTGTGTGTGAGAGTGAGCACATGCGCCGGCGACCGCCAAAAATTCTGTCCCCTGGTCCTCTCCATATTTTGATAGCGTTTTCCGTGCCTGGGTACAGCAGGCAGTGAAGAAAGCTAATTGACTGATAAATTGCCTAATTTACCAATTTACAAACCAAATTCCTCAGTTTTATACTGTTTTCCCCCTCTGACACACTTCTAACTCTCCTCCCACTCGGGCTAGAGCCAATCACTGCTTTTTCCTGTTTCTCTTTGCTGCTGTTTCTTCAAAATCCACGGAAGTTCTGAGTTAAGTCTGTCTGTGCTTTGCCTCTCTTTTTAAACTGTTTTCCCCCTCTGACTTTCCCCACTATTACTCTTACACTAATTGTGTCAACTGAGTGTCAAACTATATCGCCAAATATTTTTTCAGGGATTTTTGGGGTTGCATTGTCTTCCCAGTCTCTATCATCATATTTATCTTCCTGCAGACTCTCTCAGACTAATTGCAGATTAACTAAAAGTAGGAACATGTGCCTTTATATCTGTAATAATTAATCCTCAATGACTCATTCTATTAATTTTGCTACTCATTCTCTGCAATCCCCACTTTGGGGTCAGTAAGGGTTCAGTCTGTTTGCTCACTTGCTGTTTCATTGAGCTTCGCCAACATTCTTGGGAGCAACTTGGCCGGTCTACTAGATGCCCATCAAAGTGGTGCCACGTGGGGTCAGGGCAGTGAACAAGGTGATGGCACACTTGCCTTCATTGCCCAGGGATGTCATGTTACCGCTGTATGTGTGGAGTACTGTATACAGTTCTGGTCGCCCTGCTATAGGTAGGATGTCATTAAACTGGAAAGTTTACCATTAAGATTTACAAGGATTACAATGTGTGGGGTGATTTGAATTATAAGGATAGGTGATTTTCACCACAGGAGGCTGAGGAGTGAGTGATCTTGGAGAGGTTCCTAAAATCATGAGGGGCACAGTAAGATGAATTGTCATTTTTTCCCCCTGGGTAGAAGAGACTAAAATTAGATGGCATAGGTTTAAGATGAGATGGGATTGAAGAGACCTCAGGGACAATATTTTGACACAGAGGGTGATGTGAGCATGGAACAAGCTGCCAGAGGAAGTGGAAGAAGTAGCTATACTTATGATATTTAAAAGAATTTGGCTAGGTGCAGGCACGTGGGATTAGCTTGATCAGGGAGCATGGCTGACATGGATGATTGGACTGCAGGGCCTGTTTCTCTGTTGTGTAGCTCTAGAATTAGTTCAAATTTCCTCCTTCAGACTTGGTTTACATTCTTTGCAGAAATCAACAAACAGTCAGGACTGCAAGGGGTTAACAGCTAATTTTCAGTGTTGGTGACCGATCCTGAAAAAAATTGCAGATACCTTTTAAAGACATGATCTCACATCAAAAACAGATTAACCAGATAACTTTCACAGACTTAATGACCATCAGCATTAATGACTGGATTTTGACTGGATTGACTTTGTTTTTGAATACGCAAACGGTCCATTGGCTTTGGGGGTAGATAAAAATGCTGGAGAAACTCAGCGGGTGAGGCAGCATCTATGGAGCGAAGGAAATAGGCAACGTTTCAGGCCGAAACGCTTCTTCAACGTTTCGGCCCGAAACGTTGCCTATTTCCTTCGCTCCATAGATGCTGCCTCACCTGCTGAGTTTCTCCAGCATTTTTATCTACCTTCGATTTTCCAGCATCTGCAGTTCCTTCTTAACCATTGGTTTTGGGAATATGTTCTAAAAGGCTCAGGCTAATGACCCCTCAGGCCCTCACTGCAGGACCCCTGCTTCTGCCAGTTACTAGCCTCAATGGCATTGAAAGGCCAAAGCTTTCATTTGCCTGAGTCTAAGCTTCGCTCTCCCATTACGGTTCATCTTCTGCAATTGCATTTGATTTTCTGGCTACCATCCACTTAAAAAGCTGTACAATGTAAATCCAATTGTACAAAAGAATCAATTCCATTAGTACACTCTCTTAAATCATATCTCAAGTAAAGCATGCAATTGAAATTGCAAGCCTAAAAATGTAATTTTGAAAAGATACATTTGTCAAGAGTTTAGTTGTCATGTGTACCAGCAACAGAGCAATAAAATTCTTGCTTGCTGCAGTTTAATAGGTCAGTTAACGTAAAACACATAAATATATAATGGAAAAAACAATAAATTAATAATCCTACTGTTAAATAACCATAGTAATGCTAAAGTCTGTAGTACAACCAAAGATTGTCCATAGAAGATCATAGATGCTGAGGTAGTGGTTAGTACTGTGCATTGTTCAAGAGCCTGATGGTTGTTGGAAAGAAGCTGTTCTTGAACTTGGCATTCATAGTTATCAGGCCCCTGTACTTGCTCCCTCTGGATTGATCAGATATGAGGAGCCCTTTTTTTGTTATCTTGACACCCTAAGTTTTGTTTTTAATCTTGTATTTCAGGATAGCTAAACATGAACAGGATAACTATATTTTCTAATCTATTGTACTGTTGTGTTTAGCTGTTGATTTAATTCATGTTTAACTAAGGGAACTGATCATTTCTAAAGGCAGCTGTTTGAATACTGCAGAAATGGAATGTACCACATGCCATTGGGGATATTACACTTTCAAATTTATACCTTTATTTTTTGGTTTCATCTTGTATTGTACTTTTTATTAAAATCTACCAAATCTTTAGAGAGAGAATTGTGTTGTTAATCTTCCATGCTTGATATTAGAGAATAATAATGTATTCTACCGGATTGTTAAACCAAGCGGTGAATCAACCCAAATGGATGCTTTGTATGGTGCATCTGCAGAAGTTGGTAAGAGTTGTTGCAGACATACCGAACTTCCATAGTCTCCTGAATATGGAACGGTGTTGGTATGCTTTTGGCTGTAGATTCAATGGTAGTTGGTCCAGGACAAATTGTTGGTGATATTTACCTTTAGGATCTTAACTCTCGACCATCTCCACTTCATTGAATGTTTGCAGCTGTCATTTACCGAGGAGAGATGTGGAATTACTTTTTTAAAGAGTATAGTTGCATATGATTAAATAGTGCTGGATTTCAAGACCTGTCATTTTCCTTGAAGTCATCTGTTGCCTCCGAGATATTTAGCTTGTTCTTTTTTGCTTAGGATTGCTTTCTTGTTGCTTTGTCACTCAGCAAGGCTTATCATGTGCTTAAGATTTTGTTGAAAATGTAGGTTTTCTACCGCTACAGCGAATAATATCTCCTATACAATTTTTTTGTATTGCAATCAGAATTTATCATTAAAAAAATTCTCCTCTTGTTCCCTATCTAGGTGAATTTGGGCAACGCCAGCCTCTTTTCTATTTTCTTCGGCCTGCTTACTGGCTCCGTAAAGATAAACGGTACCTTCAAATTGATTGTGAAAATGAATTTGGCCAAGGATCTGCATTCAGTGAGGTGGTGGAAGCAGTGCCTGCAGAGTTTAAAGGAAAAGAAGCAATCAGGTATGGACAACAACCCACTGATGAGAGCGAATGAGCAGTTAGCCGAGCTAGAGACAACAAGAACATTTCTAGCTCTAAACATGCACTGTAGTGGGTCAGCAGTGTACAGTCTACACTTGGGCCATGTGATTCTATTTAGCACCAATGATTGAGGAAGAATTCCTTGTTCTCCTCAACATATTGGGTTTCTGGATTCAGATTGAACTGACAGTCTGATGGTCATTAAGGAAGCACACTGCTTGTTGGAGCTTCTACTGGACATGGAAATGTGTTCCAAAATTAATACTAATTGTGGTATAATATATTTTCTGGGAAATAAAAAAGCCTGGGTGTGGTCCACAAAAGATTGAAGTGACTATTTTAGAATGAGTTGTAAAACAAGATTTGGATTAATCAAATGTGATTGTTGTTTGAGTGATGGAAAATTCTCGCAGTGGGTTCATGCAGCACCTGTCTGTGGTACAGAAGAATGCAAAAGTTAGTTAGATGTTACTTTCAAAGACTATGTGAAATATCTAGCACACTTGCTGGATAACACATCAAGTAAACCCATTAGATAAACAGGTCATGTTATCATTTGAGCTATAACTTTAGGAGAAGGAAACACATTAACTTCCATTTAAATTCTCCAGTTTTAGGAAACCACCTCCTGCCAGAGTGGGTGAAATGAGCAGTTGAGGGATAGATTTATGGTAATCTGACAGAGAGGGGACGTGGGGTCAGGTTAGGTGAGGAGAGAGGAGAGAGGAGGCTGCAGTGGCAACACTTGCTTCAGCCATTTGTATCGCAGGCTTTTTCTTTATTTTTTTTCCCATATTTAATTGATTGGTTGTTGCTCATAAGAACAAAAGGACTCTTTCCGCACCTCAAAAATGTTGCTGTTGGTGCAGCCTCTGACATTATTGTACCATGCTTGAACCAATGTGCATGTCTGCAATAGAATGCTATAACTTTCTCCAGGACTGCTTAGATTGTGTATGCAGCATTCATGGAAATCTGGCATTCTGAATCATTATCTAGTATGTTTTTTTTACCAGGAAACTAATAGTTTGGCTAATAATTGTTGTAACATGATCTATTCTATTGTTATTATTCAAAATATTGTCCAATGTAGTTGGAGCCCTCACATATCATTAACTGCATTGCAACTTGGAGACCAGTCTGAGCTCCGATGACTCTTTAAGAATTAGCAATGCGTCGTTCAAGTTCATTGTCATGCACAAGTACAATGAAAAAACTTGCTTGCAGCACCATCACAGACACACAGACTCTGTCAAGCACTCAAAAAGCAAATTATACATAAATTACACAAATTCTGAAAGAAAAAGAGACTGCAAAGAAAAATAACAGTATGTTAGTTCAAAAACATAATTAAAAAATAAAATAAAAACGATTCCACAGTAGTGCAAGAAGTGGGCTGCAGTATTCTAGTCCAATAAGGAAATGATGTGTAGTAACTGGTTCAAATATTGATGAGTGTGTGGTACTTTTCAGGTTGATTGATGTTCACAAGTTGTATAAGGGAAAGGAGAAGAAGGTGGAAGCTCTGAAAGGTCTGTGCTCCCTTTGGCTCCGTGCTCTACGTATTATTTCACTTGCTGATTCACTGCCCGTGTTGTTTCTGTTGAGGGATAACAATTATATAAAGTGGCATGTTTTTATATATCTTTGGGTGTGACAATGTTTGTCAATGTATGTTCTGCAAAGATCATCTTTGCTTTTAGCACTTGCTCAATTCAATTTGGATCTCCTGAGTAAATTTGATCAGCAACTTGTTCCATCCCTAATAGGGTGTGGTGCAGGTTACTTTTTTTTTATAAAGTAAATTCAATATTACTTTGTGAGACTTTTAATTGCTCCAATTCAAGAAAATGCTTTTAAATTTACATTTGAAGTTGAAAATTCCTCTTGCAATGTTTATGTTGTCCACATTGCCACTGGATTCCTGTGTTGTGTGTCCCAATTGAGCAACAGTAAGGGAGTTGGCCTGGGGATGCAGTAATACAGCTATGTTGCTACAGTGGTCTGTAGCAGCAGTCAATGGTAACAATGAAGATGCAAGAACCTGCAGATGCTGGAATTTTGAACAAAACACAAGTGCCGGTGGAATTCACAGTAGGTCAGGCCGCATCAAATGGCAAGATTAGTGTGGCGTAGGGAATTATTTTTGCATGGATTATGATGTGAAATGCACTCTGAGGGGGTGAAGAATGTGGATTTGAACAGAATGAGAGGGGAAAGAATGGGTCAATGAAACATAACAGGTAGATCTCGTAAAGAGTAGGATCAGGCAAGCTGCTCTGTGTCATGTCTTATTCTGTGAAATCCAAACATTGTGTTTATCTGCTCAGTTGCCCTTTTTCAGGAACAGTGTGACGTGAGTTTCACGGGCAAAACCCGTGCCTTACTGCCGTTGAGAAGTTCACCTGCTGCGATCCTTCTGCTGAACGTGTCCCATAGTGTTGGATGGGGAGTCACTGGATTGGAACTCTGATAAAGGAATACTGATGTAGTAACAAGTCATGATGATATTTGACTTGGAGCGGAAGCCATGGAGATGGCGTTCCCATGCTCCCGTTGCCCATGCTTATGGATAGGAAAGGTTTAGTGGGCGATTGGCCAAATGCAGTCGGGTGGGATTGGTCATATATGCCAACTTGAACATGGTAGGTCGAAGGGCCTGTTTCTGTTTTCTACGGCTCTTGATCACAGTGGCAATGGGTTTGGGAAGTGCTGCAAACGTAACCTTGCTGAGCAATGGCAATGATTTGGAAGTGGAGGAAAGGAATGTGCAGAGGAATGAATTGTGATCTTGCTCATCTCATGGCTGGAAACTTATCAAAAGACCGGAAACATTGATTTTCTTTTAAGGCTACAAAGAAAACTCATTCAATTAGAATTAATGAGATGCATATATTATACATTTTGTTTGCAGGTTTGTCGTTTGATATCTATCAAGATCAGATTACGGCACTGTTAGGCCACAGCGGAACTGGAAAGACAACTTTAATTAACATTCTCTCGGGGCTGTGTCCTCTCTCAGATGGTAAGACAGTATTTGTGCATCACAATGGGCAGCTTCAGAATCAACCAACCACCCAGTGTGTCTGTATGTCTGTGGAAATTAATAAAAGCGTAACAGCTTTTAAGGCACAAGAAACTGCAGATGCTGGTTTCTTGAGCAAAATGCTGAGTGCTGGAGGAACTCAGCAGGTCAGGCAGCATCTGTGGAAGGAATGGACAGATGACATTTCAGGTTGGGATCTTTCTTCAGATTGATATCTTAAGCTGCATTCTCTGAACTGCATTTAATTAGGAGGAATGTCAATGGGGTAAATGGTGTCATGGAAAAATTGCTTGTCTAATTGTAAAACAATGCATTTCACAACAATGCTGCACAATTGTTCACTCTGCACAAACCTATGTGAAGAAGGATTCCGACTCAAAACATTGCCTGACCTGCTGAGTTACTCCAGCACTTTGTTTTCTGCTCAGTTAACTTGGGAATACTGATGTGGTTGAAAGTGAAGAAGGATGTGGGCGGATGGTGATGAACCACAGGAGAGAAGCAAGTTGAGGAGTGACATGAAAATAAACAAAGAGACATATGAAAAGGCCCAAGCTCATGGATGTTCTGGCAATTAGATCTTGCAAAGTAATGATGGCAGGAGAGACGGGAAAACTATTTACATGCTAGGAATTCTCCTGGTTTCTTTAGATTAGAATATTATGCATGCAAATCTGCTTAATGCGCATTTTAAATATATATATATATGTTGAGTAAAAAACAGAGTGTTAGAGGAACTCAGCGGTTCAGGCAGCGTCTGTGGAGGGAATGGACAGGCCTGACCCAGCAACGTTTTTCAACTGAAGACCGGCTGATTGGGCAGTCAGATGGCATGTAGAAAAATACAAAATGTTACTATTTAGTAGAACGAATAGGCAAATGCAATAATAATCAGGATTCATATCTGCATAAATAGTTACAAGTGGCAGAGAATGTGGTTAAAAGGAAAGCAGTCACATTAACCTTGATTTGTAAACAAAAACTGGTTTGACTGCCTTGTCTGTTGTAAGTGTAAGCACGACATACAGTGGAGAGATTTGCAAGTTCCTCTTTTGTCCTGTCTCTACACTTGTCACTTGTTGCACGAGCTGTCCCACCCATGGGATGACCAATAGTTCTTGGGCATCCCCAGGCCTGTCTTCTCAAAAGGTTTGGTCTGTGTTATCATTCAGATGCAGATAATGGGATCACTGCGGGATTTCTGGCTGCCGACCAGCAGTGGCACAAACCTCCTGCCTTATCCACTTGATCCCCAGGGCGTGCTCCACTGGTTCTTGGCACTAACCCTGGGTTCCAAAACCAGGAACTCAAAGTCAGGCCTGTACCTCATCGAGGATCAAAGGATGGAAGGTTCTGTAGAGTCTGTGTAGTAGCGCTTTTTGAAACTGCCAGATATTTAATGGTTAAGTGCCTGCTTTTAGAAAGCTATGTTGGAGTGTTTAAAAGACATTTACACAGGTACATGGGGAGAAAAGGTTTAGAGGGATAAGGGTCAAACGTGGGCAAAGGGGACGAGCTCAAGTAGGCAACTTGGTGTGGATGAGGAGGGTTGAAGGGCCTGTCTCCATGTTATATGACTGACTCTATGGTTCCTGTTCTCATGCCATTCCCATAGTGATAAGCTCTGGGACCTTTCCCCCCTCTCACTCAGTTGAGGGAGGGGGAGACTACAGTAGAGAATCTATAGTAGAGTGTATAATGGGTAGAGGATCCACGAGAGACGAGGTGTCGGGGAGTGGTGATGATCTACTGCTGGGAAAGTGGCACAAGTGTTGCGGCAGCCACAATGATTATACATTGTTTCAATGAAGACCAGAGCACATTCAACAATTCTTCATAACTGGATCTCCCAACAGCAACTAAATAAAAGGCTGTCCATTAAACTGCTGGCCTGAACCTTACGGTTAAATCTTACTTCATTGAAGCCCAGGCCTTGGATTTATTCCTGAAAAATTAATTAGACAATTGAGACCAGTTTTGTGTTGTCCATTGTTCAAAACCACTGCATCTCGAACTACATGCCTCATAATCACAGAGTAGTGTGCTTCTGCAGATAGTAATCAGGTTTAAGTTAAAATTATTTGATGTACAGTATGAAAAATATGGCTGATGCAATTCAATATCAAGGCCAATGTATTTATAGCTCCACAAATATGAGGCATGAATTAGAATGCATTAAGATTTTTTTCACGTCCATATTATGTGCATTTTTCTTCCAATCTCATAGGAAGTGCAACTGTTTATGGATACAGAGTTTCTGAATTAGATGAATTAATTCAAATCAGAAAGATGATTGGTGTTTGCCCACAATTTGATGTCCTGTTCTACAGTCTTACAGTGAAGGAACATTTGAAAATAGTTGCGATGATAAAGGGAATTGCATCAAAAGAGGTTGATAAAGAGGCAAGTCTTCTAAAATAACATTTTTGATGCTTTTGTCAGCTGCATGTATTCATTTTTTAATTGTATGACCACGAATGTAAGGAATTAACCTAGTGAGTACATTTATACTAATTCTTGATAATGTTGTAATATTGGCTAGATACAAAAATAGGTGCAGGAGGAGGCCATTTGGCCCTTCAAGTTTGCACCGCCATTCATTGTGATCATTGCTGATCATCCACAATCAGTAACCTATGCCTGCCTTCTCCCCATATCCCTTGATTCCGTTAACCCCTAGAGCTCTATCTTAACTCTTTTAAATTCATCCAGTGAATTGGCCTCTACTGCCTTCTGTGACAGACAATTCCACAAATTCACAACTCTATGGGTGAAAATGTTTTGTCTCATCTCAGTTTTAAATGGCCTCTCTTTTATTCTTAGACTGACCCCTGGTTTTGGACTCCCCTATCATTGGGTACATTTTTCCTGCATCTAGCTTGTCCAGTCCTTTTATAATTGTTTACGTTTCTATAAGATCTCCTCTCATCCTTCTAAATTCCAGTGAATACAAGCCCACTCTTTCAATCTTTCCTCATGTGACAGTTCCGCCATCATGGGGATAACCTCGTGAACCTTCGCCTCACTGCCTCAATAGCAACAATGTCCTTCCTCAAATGAGGAGACCAAAACTGCACACAATACTCCAGATTTGGTCTCACCAGGGCCCTATACAACTGCAGAAGGACCTCTTTACTCCTATACTCAAATCCTCTCATGCCATTAGGTTTCTTCACTGCCTGCTGTACCTGCATGTTTACTCTCAGTGACTGGTGTACAAGGACACCCAGGTCTTGTTGCACTTCCCTTTTTCCTAATCTGACACCATTGAGATAATAATCTGCCTCCTTGTTCTTACCGCCAAAGTGGATAACCTCACATTTATTTACATTATATTGC
Source organism: Amblyraja radiata (assembly GCF_010909765.2). Classification (NCBI taxonomy): domain Eukaryota; kingdom Metazoa; phylum Chordata; class Chondrichthyes; order Rajiformes; family Rajidae; genus Amblyraja; species Amblyraja radiata. The sequence continues at coordinate 28,496,266 of NC_045981.1, forward strand.
ATCTGCCATGCATCTGCCCACTCACTCAACCTGTCCAAGTCACCCTTCAGCCTCCTAGCATCCTCTTCGCAGTTCACACTGCCACCCAGCGTTGTGTCATCTACAAATTTGCGAGTGTTACTTTTAATCCCATCATCTAAATCTTTAATATATATTGTAAATATTTACGGCCCCAGCACCGAGCCTTGCGGCACTCCACTCGCCACTGCCTGCCATTCTGACAGTTTATTCCTACTCTTTGTTTTCTCTCTGCCAACCAATTCTCTATCCATGTCAATACCCCAATACCATGTGCTCTAATTTTGCCCACTAATCTCTGGTGTTGGACCTTATCAAAGGCTTTCTGAAAGTCTAGATACACTACATCCACTGACTCTCCTTCATCCATTTTACTTGTCACATCCACAAACAATTCCAGAAGATTAGTCAAGCAGGATTTCCCCTTCATAAATCCATGCTAACTTGGAACGATCCTTTTACTGCTATCTAAATGCACCGTTATTACTTCTTTAATAATTGACTCCAGCATCTTCCCCGATGACAGGCTAACTGGTCTATAATTCCCCATTTTCTCTCTCGCTCCTTTCTTGAAAAGTGGGATAACATTAGCTACCCTCCAATCCACAGGAACTGATTCTGAATCTATAGAACATTGGAAAATGATCACTGATGCGTCCATGATTTCAAGAGCCACCTCCTTGAGTACCCTGGGATGCAGACCATCAGGCCTGGGGATTTATCAGCCTACCCAGTACTATTTCTCGCCTAATGCAAATTTCTTTCAGTTTCTCTGTTTCCATGGATCCTCTGTCTTCTAGTACATCTGGGAGATTGTGTCTTCCTTAGTGAAGACAGAACCAAAGTACCTGTTCAACTCTTCTGCCATTTCCTTGTTCCCCATAATAATTTCACCTGTTTCTGCCTTCAAGGGACCCACATTAGTCTTTACTAATCTTTTTCTCTTAACATACCTAATTAAGCTTTTACTATCCTTCTTCATATTCTTGGCCAGCTTACCCTCGTACATCATCTTTTCACCCCGTATTGCCCTTTTTCTTCCCTTCTATTGTCCTTTGAAAGTTTTCCAATCCTCTGGCTTCCCGCTGCTCTTTGCTATGTTATACACCTTTTTCAGTTTTATTCCATCCCTAACTTCCCTTGTCAGCCTCTTAGAATCTTTCTTCCTCTTTGGAATGAAATGATTCTGCATCTTCTGGATTTACGCCCAGAAATTCCTGCCATTGCTGTTCCACCGTCATTCCTGCAAGGATCCTTTTCCAGTTGACCTTGGCCAGCTCATCTCTCATGCCTTCATAGTCCCCTCTGTTCCACGTCAACACTGACAATTCTGATTTAACCTTCTCCCTCTCAAATTGCAGATTAAAACATCATATTATGGTCACTACCTCCGAGCGGTTGAAATTAAAATCTGTATTTCAGAAACATGGTGGGGAGGGGTGAGGAGAAATGTTGACTATACCACTTGAAAGACGATTGTCAAATTAGTCCAAATTACAGTTCCCTGTTCTACACGGGTTTCTGATTTGAATGATGTACAAAAAACAAAATATTGTCAATCTGCAAAAAGCAATGACTTCAAAGTTTGTGTGTGCCTTTACAAATACCTAATTCTTTTGACTTTGCATTTCTTGTCCATGTTAAGGATTTGAATCCATGAATTCAAACATGTCATGACGTGACATGATGTAATTGTAAGGAAAATATATTCTTCGACCAAATGGAAACTGGACACACAACATGCACAAACAAAGGAATGCTTTCCCAAACTTGACAAGAGTCTGAAGAAGGGTTTTGGCCCGAAACGTTGCCTATCTCCTTCGCTTCATATATGCTGCTGCACCCGCTGAGTTTCTCCAGCTTTTTTGTGTACCTTTGACATTTGTTTAGTTGTAGAAACAAAGAACTGCTGTGCTGGTTTATACCAAAGATAGACATGAAGTGCTGGAGTAACTCAGCGGGTCAGGCAGTCTCTCTGGAGAAAAGTGATAGGTGATGTTTCGGGACAGGACCGTTCTTCAGGTGGGGGAGGGAAAGCTAGAGGTGATGGAAAAAATCCTAAAAAATGTATAGTTGTGTGGATTTTACAGGGATTTTAAATATGGTGCAAGCCAGGGATGATGCCGGTGTGAAACAATAGTGCTCCTCAGCAATGATGAGTGCCGTATCTTGCGTTGTTTTTTAGGAATACATGCCTTCAAATATGATTAGTTCTGGTGAAATGTAATCTTTACACGATTGCTTCAACCAGGTGTTGAATATCATTAAAGAACTGGATATGGAAGCAATTATGGATATTCGTGCTGAAAAACTCAGTGGTGGACAAAAGAGGAAGCTCTCAATGGGAATCGCCATTTTGGGGGATCCTAAGGTGAGGCATTGACGCAATCTGACTTGTTTTGATAAGTGAGAAACTTCTGCATTGTGGTATAGAAGTCTGGTGTAAAATTGCTGCAAAATATTAATTTTACAAAAAACTCCTCAAACCTAACACACATTTTTTTCTTATCTCTGGCCTTTGACCAACCATCTGCCTATCAAAAAAGCCCTTGCCTGTGTCGACCTGTAACCTGCCATGCTTTGGCGTGTCTCTCCCCTTTTCCCGTGTTCTTAGCCTCCCCCCTACAATTAGTCTGAAGAAGAGTCCCAATGCAAAAGTCACACATGTTCTCCAGAGATGCTGAATAAGTATATTATTAATGGGAAAAATATTGTAATTTCTCTTCTCGTCAGTGGTTAAACATTTGTAAGCATGAGGCAGAGCCCTGCTTCAGTTAGTTAATATATTTTATGGCTTTTTAGGTTTGGTTAAAGAGAATATCAAGTTATAATGACCTGTTATTAAGCCCCTGTAAGAAGTATTGTTCCTACATAGCAAAGTATTAATTTTTGATTTACTCAGTCATGCATCTTCAAAAGGCACTTGAAAGTTGCTAAAATTGTGAATAACCTTTCCAAAATTATATGCACACCAGTTTCTTTTACCAGAATGTATATCATTGTTATTTGCTGAGAGGGGAGAATTGAACCACCGAGCGGTAAGGCAGCAAAACTCCAGGTCCTTCATAACAACTTGTCTATGCCAACCAAATTGGCATATTGAGCTAGTTCCGTTTATCTGCATTTGGCCTATATACCTCTAAACCCTTCCTATGTATATATGTTGACTTCATCATAATCATACTTTATTAGTCAAGTATGATTTGCAACATATGAGGAATTTGATTTGCCATATAGTCATACCAATAAAAAGCAACAAAACACAAAATACATTTTAACAAAAGCACTCCTCCACATTCATCACTGTGATGGTAGGTGAAAAAAAATTCAATCTCGTCCCTTCTTTGTTCTCCCGTGGTCGGGGGCCTTGAGCCTTCCGTTGACGGTACAATCTTGGCTCCCGTAGCCGGCGGTCGGACCCTCCTCGTCGCGGCGACCAAGCTCCCGCATCGGGGGGGATCTCAGCTCTCCAGCACCGGCCGATCAGACCCTGGGTCGGGGCTAGTCGAATCTCCTGCAACTTTGGAGCTTCCCGACATCAGTCTCTACCCGAGACTGCGAGCTCCTCGATGGTGAAATCCGCACGCCGCGGTTGGAGCGTCGATCAAAGGCAAGGGATAGCAGGCTCCAATAGTGAGTCCACGGCCTCGTGGTGGGGCTCAAAGTCCGTGTCAAGCAAAGCCGCCAGCTCCATGATGTTAGGCTGTTAAGTGACCGGAAATACAATCCGGAAAACAATCGCATCTTCGGCAAGGTAAGAGATTGAAAAAAGTTTCCCCTGACCCTCGCCCCCACATAAAACAAACCAGAGAACATTAACACAAACTTTTTAAAACACACTAAAAATAACAAAAAAGTCAAAAAGACAAACAGACCGTTGGCGAGGCTGCCATCGCGGACGGTGCCACCCGGTGGACTTCAAATTGAATTATAGCCCTACTTTCTTTCATCCTTTTTCATTTTGACTAAATTTCTGTACATTTTGTTTGGCAGTAAAATATTAACCTTTGTGATCCTATTCATTAAAAAAAAAACTAATTGCAAAGTGAATTTGAGGAAGTAATTTGAGGATTTGATGATTTGAGGAAGGACATTCTTGCTATTGAGGGAGTGCAGCGTAGATTTACAAGGTTAAATCCCGGGATGGCGGGACTGTCATATGCTGAGAGAATGGAGCAACTGGGCTTGTACACTCTTGAGTTTAGAAGGATAAGAGGGGATCTCATTGAAACATATAAGATTGTTAAGGGTTTGGACATGCTAGAGGCAGGAAACATGTTCCCGATGTTGGGGGAGCCCAGAACCAGGGGCCACAGTTTAAGAATAAGGAGTAAGCCCTTTAGAACGGAGACGAGGAAACAATTTTTCTCACTGAGAGTGGTGAGTCTGTGGAATTCTCTGCCTCAGAGGGCGGTGGAGGCGGGTTCTCTGGATGCTTTCAAGAGAGAGCTAGATAGGGCTCTTAAAAATAGCGGTGTCAGGGGATATGGGGATAAGGCAGGAACAGGGTACTGATTGGGGATGATCAGCCATGATCATATGAATGGCGGTGCTGGCTCGAAGGGCCGAATGGCCTAATCCTGCACCTATTGTCTATTGAAACTTGTTTGTCTGCCAGTTATTCATTTTATAAACAAGGTTAAATCCCTTGTGTCTGTGTGGCAGAGGCTAGAAATCCTCATCCTCAAAATAAATGGACATACCCTTAGAATGGAGACAAGATGGAAATTCTTTAGCCAAAGGGTGGTGAATCTGTGGAATTCATTGTCACAGATGGCTGAGGAAGCCAGGTCATTTGGGTATTTTTAAGGCGGAGATTGATTAGTTAGGGCGTCAAAGGTTACGGAGGGAAGACAGGAGAATGGGGTTGTGAGGGAAAAATAGATCAGCCATGATCAAATGGCAGAGCAGACTCGGCCTAACACTAATGGTCTTATTTGAGCAAAGTTCTCAATAATTTAAACCCAATAAATTAGGGCTTAGAAACATGCATCTCTATCTCTTCTGGAATACCTGCTGTGATATTTTAATTCAGTATTCACCTCCTGTTTACCAAAAAGGTTTTAATTCTTGACGAACCAACTGCGGGGATGGACCCGTGTTCTCGGCAGCAGGTCTGGGCCTTGCTGAAGAAAAGGAAAGCAGGAAGAGTGATACTACTGACCACTCATTTCATTGATGAAGCTGATATTCTGGCAGGTTTGTCATAGTGATAATGTTTGGTATAGACCAGCACACCAGCAAATTGATCTTTTGCTCTACTTTGCAAAAAAAACTTTACTGAGAAATTAATTTTAACACCCTCCATTCTATTAAGAAAAAAAAATTCTGAAGTTTGAAAAATTAGTGTACCTTGAGAAATGGAAGGAAACACAAGGAACTGCAGACCCTGGAATCATGAGCAAAACACAAAGTGCTGGAGGAACTTGGGATCGAGCCAGGCAATGTCTGTGGAGGGAATAGACAGATCAATCTGAAGGGTCCCGACCTGAAATGCCCCTGTCCATTCCCTCCACAGATGCCCCCTGACCCGCTGAGTTCCTCCAGCATTTTGCTGTTTACTTTTAGAAATGGTTTGGCAGCACATTTCTTAAACTGATATGTGTCGGTTAAACTCTTCATGATAGCTCCCTATTTATTTTTATTTAAATACTAATTTATTGTTGGCTCTGGTGAGACACACTGTGGCCTTGTATTAATTCTTCTAAAAGGAAGGATTCATCATAAAGCAAGCAATTCATTTTTATTTTGAGCAGCACAAATGACTTCAGACTTTATCGTATAATCCTGATGGATATAATTATTTGTTTGTCTTTGTGCAGATCGTAAAGCTGTCATCTCACAAGGGCAACTTAAATGTGTTGGCTCCTCGCTGTTCCTAAAAGCAAAGTTTGGTGTGGGTTACAATCTCAGGTAATATAATTTGGGTGTGATTGTACGGCATTCAATCAGAAGTATCCACTACTGCATGATGGTTGTTAACATTTAGAATTAAACTGATGCTTTTAGGCAGCACCATTGAGTGAACAAACCATCATTCCCATCTGAAGTGTTGTTTCAATGTATTAGTGTGTCAGAGATTTACACAACTATAAAACTGCCTTTTGTGCCAATCTGTTTTTCAGCTCAAGGTTGTACATTTTAGTTGTTGTTTGCACTTTTAAGTTTCATATTAGGATCAAAAACAAGGAAAATAAGATTATGTCTGTATAATAGCATTGGACATGGGTTTAAAAGTAGATGCAACTGGTTTGAGATACAGTGAGTTGCACAGTTTCAGTGAACTTTATGGTTGGAATGTTCAAGTTCAAGTCCAAGTGAGTTTATTGTCATGTGTCCCTGTATAGGACAATGAAATTCTTGCTTATTTGCAAATGCATATGGGTTTTTGTAAAAAACAAATGTAACAAAACAAAAAGTTTGTGTAGAAGGGGGAACTTTGTGTCGTAAGATGTTTTTACTGATACTGGTATCACAAATGGAATAATTCCTTCATGGATCACTTCACTAATGTCAGACACAAAGCTCCCTGGCTTGACTAAAGTGGAAAAAGCATGATCTGCAACGTCAGGCAGCTGAAGTTGCCGCACCCCCAAGAATGATCATTACATCAGGGTCAGAGTTTCAATTTCCCATCATGCTCTGTGACATCAGGGAGCAGGGATTCACGGTCCCTCCAGTTGTTAATGTCACAAAAACAAAACTAGTAGAGAGAGAAATCCTCCTGAAGGACATCAGAGAATTATGAAAGATGGATATGGAATACTGTCTTCATGAACTGGGAAATTTTGAAGAACACATAGTTTTCATGGATTTTCCTTGCATTTTGTGCCTGATGAACCGTGACTATAGCTTATTTAAGGCGAATATAAGCCATGCTCCTGCATCTGCTCCACAGTTCAATAAGATAATGGCGGGTGTTTTAACGACACACTCCTGCACCAACTACATATCCCTTGATTAAAATCAGGATATGCAAGTCTTCACAATTAAGAACTGTGATATCATAAAGTGGTATGGCTGGGGGATACAGAGGGGGGAGGGGCCAGGCGAGTACTCCTATGTGCAGAGATTTAGCAAACTGGGTTCGTGCTTGGTATAGCTGCAAAAACTAGGCCTTTGTGGCCTTATGGGGTCGAAAATAACAAAGGTTCAGTATCTGGGTGAAGAAGTGTCTCTCTTTTCATCCATGAACGACCAATCAATTATTTTGAGATTGTGACTCGTTCTTGACCCCTTAGAGAGAGGAACACAGTCCCTTGATCTGCTCTTCAAGGCTTTAAGTTTCAATAAAACACTTCTCATTCTTCAAAATAACATGAACCCAGTCTGCGTAATCCCTGCACTCAGGTGGATGTGTGTGGCTCTCCCCTCCTCTGTTTCCTCCAGCCATACAACTTTGTGATATCAAAGGTCCAAATTGCGATGACTTGCATTTTAATCCCACCCTCAGTGGCAGCCATGATAATCCTCCTGAGAAGTGCGTTGAGATATCGTGTAGTATTAAACTTTGTAATGGCAAGTTGCTGGAATGGTTGATGGGGGAAAAAATTCCATCTTCACAATCTTTGCAAATAATTTTGAATCCATGACCTCATGTAATTGATTCACTTTCTAGAGAGGATATTGTTTTCTCCTATTATTCCAACAAAGCTTTATATCTTGAAAGGCTTCTTTAAAATAATCTCTTATCCTTCTCTATTGCAAGAACTGTCCTAATATGGTGCCCCATCCCTGGCTAATATCCTCAAATTTATTACATACCACGTCTAAGGGATTTACACCTTTTCTGTTGTGCAATGCCTAGAATTGTTGACAATAATCCAAGAGATGCCTAATTAATCAAAAGTAACATTGCCTATTATTCCTGAAATCATGATTGTTCTTCTTGCAGTGTTTTCAAATTAATTTTATAGGAATTACGTTTCATTAGTTGGTACAATTAGTCATCATCATCTTCATCAAAGAGTAGGAAAGAATTGCAGATGCTGGTTTAAATCGAAGATGGACACAAAATGCTGGAGTAACTCAGCGGGACAGGCAGCATCTCTAGAGAGAAGGAATGGGTGAAGTTTCGGGTCAAGATCAATCTGAAGAAGGGTCTCGACCCAAAACGTCACCCATTACTTCTCTCCAGAGATGCTGCCTGTCCCGCTGAGTTACTCCAGCATTTTGTGTCTACCTAGTTATCATCAATCACTGTTCCAGAAAATCTTGCCAATAAATTTGAATGCATCCATGTCTAGATCTTGGATCAAATGATCTGTAACACTTCTTACTTTGAACAGAATGGCTGTGAATGAATCCTGCTATTCTGATAAAGTGACATCGTTAATTAAGCACCACATCCCGAAAGCCGAGTTTTCACAGCTGCATGATCTGGAACTAGCCTATGTCCTACCTCTTCAGGATGTTAACAAGTTTGCAGGTATAGTGGAACCATGTCACTTTCATTCTTTGATCTGTAAAATGTGCTATCTTCAACAAATCGTTAGTGATTCACCAGGATGTTGCCTGGCCACGTATTATAGGGGGAGCTTGGATAGGGTGGGACTTTTGTCTTTGGTGCATAGGAAGCTGAGGGGTGACGTTAGTGAGGTGTTCAACTGGAATTCTCTGCCACAGAATGTAGTTGAGGCCAGTTCATTGGCTATATTTAACAGGGAGTTAGATGTGGCTAAAGCAGGTAAGCAGGTACAGGATACTGAGTTGGATGATCAGCCATGATCATATTGAATGGCTCGAAGGACCCAATGGCCTACTCCTGCACCTATTTTCTATGTTTCTACAAGGGGCACGGATAAAGTGAAAGCTCACTGTCTTTTTCCCAGGATAGAGGATTCTTAAGCTGGAGGGCATTAGCAAGACGGGAACTGTATGTCGAATGAGCTGCTCGAGGAAGCTATAGAAGTGGATGCATTTACAACTTTTGGACAGATATATGAATAGCAAGTGTATGGGCCAAATGCAGGCAAATGGGAGTAGCCCAGTATGCCAACTTGGTCAGCATGAACAGGATCGGCCAATAGGCCTGTTTACAACTCTGAGAGAAGACTGTTGAACATTGACTTGGTAGCTCTCCTCCCAAGCTTCAAAGGTATGATTTTATTCTGTAGTACAGCGCTGTGCTTAGACCACTCATTGTGAGCATTTTTCTTCAGGGCTATTTGAAGATTTGGACAGCCGTACCAATCTGGGAATCAACAGCTATGGCGTGTCCATGACATCTTTAGAAGAGGTTTTCCTGAAATTAGAATCAGAATCTGAAATGGATCAAACAGGTAAATACAATCTTGCGGTAGCAGGAGTAATTTTAACCGGCCACAGTGTAATCTCCAAAAAATCTTTCAAGCACTTTGCACTTTGCATAAATATTGCAAGAGGTTGTTTTCATGTGTTTTGGTGTATAGTCTTTGAGTTTTCTTGTGTTTTTTCAGATTACACTGTTTTTACCAGGGATCCAGCGCCTGATGTGATAGCAAACGAAGAGGATGTTTGCATTGATTCAATTGATCATCAACTCTTGACCTTTCCCGAAACGAATTCAGCAATGTTGTCCGGCATTGCTCTGTGGGAACAGCAGTTCCGTACCGTAACCTGGTTACGTTTTATGAATTTTAGTCGAGAACGCAGTACACTTCTTTACATGTAAGCACCTTCCTCCTGGTAGTCACAAAATCAAGGATGATTTACGCCCATTTTGGCTTTATGGGTTCTGAGGTGAATGTAGGAACTGCAGACTATTACACAAAAGGCTGACAAATAGGGTAGGCAGGTGGGTGGTTTGGGACACGGTGTACATCATCTGGGAAGTTTCGAGCCCCTCTCTTTTCCAGCTTTCTTTCCCCCCCCCCCCCCTTCCCCCACACTGCACAGTGAAGAAGGGTCCCGACCCGAATCTTAGCTTGTCCATTCCCTCCACACGTGTTGACTGATCTACTGACTTCCTCCAGAACTTTGTTATTACTGAAGATTCCAGCATCTGCAGTATCTTATGTCTCCAATAATTCAGCATCCTTGGGACTGTGGTAGCACTGGAGTAACAGATAGTACCGAAAGACAAGTGTTTCCGATTTTTAACATGTTAACCTGGTGATTTTAAAGGGGATGGGAAACATGGAAGCACTCCAGACTCTGGCACTGACTACAAACCTCCCCACGTTCCTGACCCCCGGTGTTACAGACTCACAACCCTGGATCTGGCTCTGGCTGCACACCAGGCTCACCATCTGGTCCATGCTCCGATCTCTGACCTCCCCACCCGCTCCCCCCCCACCACACCTCCCGACTCTCCCACCCCAGCTCCAGACTAATGTGAGAGTCAGATGAAGCAAGATCTCCAAACCATTGGATCTTGGACTGTCAGAGCTTGACTGTACCATTCTTTGTCTGCTCTGTAGGGCACATTTATTAATGTTTTTCTTCCACCTGTTTTTGATTGAGACACTGATGTTCTATAAGCATTTATGATCTTGCAAATAACATGCTCGATTTCACAGCCTCATGTCTATTTAATAGTCTTAGAAGTATCATGTGATGACTTGCTGTGGCATTGCGCTCAGAGTTGAAACGGTCTGCGTAATGTTTACTGTCATAAACATTCTGAGATTTCGGAAATTAGTTTGTTTCTCGAGTGTGGAGATGTACTTTTCAAATAATTTGGAAAGAGTAGAATAATGTCTTTCAATACTTTTGCAGCCTTTACATTATTGGCCTTTTAATATCCATCGTGGTTATGATGGCGTTAATAAATGGTACACTTAGTAGGAAGGATATTGAGGTGGAGCTCTCCCCAGAGTTGATTCATCTGCAACGAGGTCAAAAACAGCTCAAGCATACCACAAGCCTCCTCCTGAAAAACTCCACAGGTGAGATGTAGGCAGTAGTAATACTGTATCTCTTGCACAAAGCCTTCAGTAAGCAGATCATTAGTTGAATTGGTTCCTGGCCACAAAATTTGAAATGTTCTGCCTTATCAATAAACTTTATTGTAAATGCACCCTTTAAAAAAAATGTTTAACCATTGCACATTTAAAAGACTTTTGCCTTCTATCACAGTGAGGAGGTGCCTGGTGAACTCACTGTGGTGGATGTTAAATTTGTGTTTATTGTGTGTTTTTGATATTTATTGATATTATTATTATACGTATGACTGCAAAAAATTTGTTCAGACCAAAAGGTCTGAATGACAATAAAGGATAATTCAATTCAATTATTACAATTAAACTCCAATAAGCTGCAATCTAACCATTCGGAAATCCATTGGTTTGACATCTGGATACCTGGTAATGTTTGCTGCTCTCCTTCCACTTGCCAGGGCACCTCCTGCACTCCCCTTTAACCTGCCATTTCACTGGGAGATGTATTTTAATATCTTAAAACAAAAATGAATTTAAAGATGTATAGGGGTATTATTAGGGAATAACAACCAGTAGACTGGAAACATTGCTTGATTGATACAAATACATCAATTGGTGCTCCTGAACACATCATCAGTGATGTAACCTGGGGTCATTGGGTGTTTCGGGTCTTTCAACATCAGACACCCTCACCCAGGCGACCCAGCCGTGGTTGATCAGACCACGACTCGTGTTCAGGTGGCATTCGCTCCTCCCCATGGACCTTCTCTCCTGATCCAGAGCCATCTCGAGGCCTTCTCCGCTGCCTCTGTGGTGTTCTTGATGGCCCTTCTCCTCACCACTCCGTTGATGCCCAGTGCACTCAAGGCTTTGTAGAGCGATTGCCCTGTAAAACCTCTGCAGCCAACCTCGATGGGCATACACCTTGCCTTCCAGCCCTGCTTACGGCAGTCTATGACCAGCTCTTCATACTTGGCCATCTTCCTCTCGTGGGCCTCCTGCAGACGGTCCTCCCACGGCACTGTCAGTTCCAACAAGACAATGTTTTTGGTCGACTCTGAGACCAGGAGGATATCTGGCCTCAGGGTGGTCGTGGCAATGTGCTGTGGGAACTTCAGCTGTTTCACCAGGTCTACGGAAAGCTGCCAGTCCTGCGCAGTCGCCAAGATTCCTGACGGATTCCTGGCTGCTGTGGTTCTTGGCAGCTGCACTCCGGCCTTCACGAAGGTGATCATCTGGGTGGTGGGGTATGCTCGTCTGCAGCTGCTGATTCCCATGCTGATGGCTTCTGCAATGGGTTTAAGAACCTGGTCGTGACGTCAGGTGTACCAGCCCTGCCCAAGAGCCTTTGGGCAGTAGCTCAGGATGTGTTCCAACGTCCCCTTGCCTGAGCATTGCGGGCAAGCTGGAGATTCCGCTTTGCCCCAGATGAAGAGGTTCGATGGGCTGGGCAGGACATCATACACTGCCTGGACCAGGAACTTGATGTGCTGTGGTTCAGCCTCCCAGAGCTCAGTCCATGTGACTTTTCGGTCCATGGCCTGCTCCCACCTTGTCTAGGCTCCTTGCTGCCTCAATCCAACCACTCTGGTACACCACTCCTCCTTCACCACTGCCCTCACTTCCTCCTGGACCAGCCTGCGCCTCTCCTTCCCCTTGGCCTTGACAAACTGGGGAGATGGGAAGATTCCCAGGCCAGCTCTTCCCCGAGTCACTGCTCCCACCAGGACTCTGTGGCCGAGACTCCGCTTGCAGCATGGCTTCGCCGGCTCTCCACTTCCTCCCAGTTTTCACCTCCACCCCTGCCTGAGCCACCTTGGTAAATTCATGCCTTGAACTTGCCGGGAAGCCCCGACCGATCCACTGCTCTCAACCAACTCTCCAGCTCCTGACAGGTTGCCTGGACAGATGCTGTATCCATCAAGCTGCTGTTAAACACCTTGCCAAGACTCTTCACTGGCCTTTTGGAGACAGTTGGGATTGGTGGCCCTTCGATGCTGAAGCGGAACCTGTCCATGACTTTGCCCTTCAGCACCAGTGACCTTGATTTTCCTGGCTTAAATCTCATCCTTGCCCATCCAATCAGTTTCTCCAACCCCTGCAGGATCCACCTGTCTCCTGGCACTGACTCAGTGGTGACAGTCAGGTTGTCCATGAAGGCTCTGATTGGTGGTTGGCGCATTCCTGACTTGGTCCGAGGGCCCCGGCACTCTGGCTCAGCAGACTTGACGATCATGTTCATCGCCAAGGCAAAAAGGATCACAGAGATGGTACAGCCTGTGATGATCCCAACCTCCAGTCTGTGCCACTCTGATGTTACTTACCCTGATGAGACTCTCATGCTGAACTGGTTGTAATAGTCCAGGATGAGATCTGCCACTTGGCCCGGCACATGATGCTTGGCCATGACTGTCTGGATCAGCTTGTGTGGGATGGAGCCGTAGACATTGGCCAGAGCACTGTCAGGTTTCCCTCAGCACCGAAGACCAGGATTGCCAGAGCTTTCTGTAACTATCCTCCAATGCAGCTGAGCACAACTGCCCAAAACAATCTTAGATTGGTTAGCTTTTCTCTGCTTAAATTTACATCATTATTCTAGTACCTTGGGCATTATGTTTTTGATGCATAGTGGTTATATAGGAGCAAAGATTAAATTTTAATCTCTGAATATAATGAAAGAAAATTGTGACAAAATGTTGAAATGTTTAAAGGTCTTTTGAGGTAGCAGGTATCCATTTGAAGTATTCAAGGAACAATCAAACAAAAAGTTAGGATCTTAGTGGTTTTTTTAAAAAGTCCCTTTAATACATGTCTTTGTCCATAATTAATACTAAATAATTATTTTATTTTGTGTCTTTATTTTATTTCAGGCGGTAGTATTGATAAACTTATCCATGGTTTGGAAGCTCAGAAAGTGAAGGTGGAGTTGTACAATAACTTCACAGATGCCACTCCACACAACGCAGCATTAAATGTGTCTCTAGCAGAAGAGGTAATCAACTGCAAAATAACTCCTGTCAATGGGTTTGTTGTATTTGAGCCATGGCGTCTCTGTACTGAATGGGACTGTTGTTGAAAGACTTCCTTGGGTGATACATTTTTATTTTATGGCTGTTGCCCCTCAATTTGAACAAGACAAATTAAAGCAGGTTTAAGTATGATCAGCATGTGTTTCAGTTGCAACTGTACTGAAACAGGTCATGTTACAATGAAAAGTAATCCATTCATTCCGTGACATGCCACTAGTGAAATTCGTCAGATCAAGTTTATTGCACAAGTACAGTGAGGTACAGGTAGAATAAAAATGCTAGCTTGCAGCCGCCTCACAGCCACAACACACAAAAATATAAATCATACATAAATGATACAAATTCTGCAAGGCAGTAAAAAGAAAAAGACTGCAAAAGCAAGATGTTGGTGCAAAACTCATTTAGGAAGTTGTTAATGCACTAGGTGGTCTGTGGTGTTCTGTTGAGGTAGTTTAGGATTAATTAGGTCAGTTCAAGAACCTGATGGTTGTAGGAAGTGGTGTAGGGCTTCAGTACCTCCTGCCTGATGCTAGAAGAGGGCAGGGTCTGGATGCTGGGAATCCTTGTTTTTAGATGCTGCAGCATTGAGGCAGCGCCTCGTATAGATGCTTTTGATGGTGGGGTGAGCTTTGCCTGTGCTGAGTCCTCCACTCACTGCAGCCACATGTGTTCCTGTGGATTGGAATTGCCGTACCAGGCCACGATGCAACCAGTCAAGATACTTTCTACACTGCATCGGTATAAGTCCATTGGAGAATTTGGTAATATGCGGAATCTCTTGAAATGTCTAAGAAAGAGGAAGTGCTGGTGCGCCTAATTCATAATTGCATCTGTGTGACGGGCTCAGGATAGGTCATCCGAGATGGTAATTCCCATGAACTTGAAGCTGCTAACTCCCCACCACCAACCCACCAATGAAAACTGGCATGTGGTCCCAGACCAGCAGTAACCGCTTGTGTCGTTAGCGTGTGCCTGTCCCCACAGTAAACGTCAGTGACCACCTGGACTCGACACTAGTTTCAATGTGCGGTGGTTATCAGGTCTAATTGGGATTACTTCTCAACAGGTTTGTAGGTATATCGTTCATATACGTGGCAGTGGGGTAAATGGAGGAGACCGAAGGTGCAGCTGTGACTCATCACTTTGTCACTTGCTTGATTGGAAATTGCGATTTATTCCTTTATAAAAATGACTGTGCAATGGTTAAAATTGACTGCTGAATGAATCAGAGAAATAATTATGAATAATGGCCCAGGAATTGCTCTTCACGTTGCTTTTGATATTTAATATGTTTTGTGAGTCACCATGCGCTGTCCGTATAGATAACAGTGGGGTGTTCACACATGAGGTCCATATGACCTGGTAGTCAGGTTTTCCTGATAACCACCGCACATTGAAACTGGTGTCAAGTACAGGCGGTCCCTGACGGTTATTGTGGGCACAGGCACACACTAACGACACAAGCAGTTACTGCTGGTCTGGGCACGAGCAGTCACTGTGGGCACAGGCAGTTACAGCTGGTCTGGGCACAGACGGTCACTGTGGGCACAGGCGATTACTGCTGGTCACTGGGCATAGGCAGTTACAGCTAGTCTGGGCATGAGGGGGTCACTGTGGGCACGGGCGGTTACTGCCTGTCTTGGTACAGTGCAGGTACTCGCAGTTGTTACAGCTAAAGCAGCAGGATTGTTCCAGGCATCTCTATAGGAGCATGGTGCTGTGTACCCAACCCTCCCAGTTACTGTTTGGTGAACGCATGCTGTGGTGATCGGGTTTGGCGTAGTTGAAGTAAGAACATTCTCCCAGGAAGGTCGGAGGGACCTAATTGGTGAAGGAACTTGTGTGAAGGAGGTGTGCTCGCTATGCAGAATGCCACCAGGTTCAGAGCTGTCATCCCTTGGCAGGAAATTGCTCAGGGGGTCTCGGGAAGAGCAGTGTAAGAATGCTTGCACTTGGGCCAATTCATGTGGCCACTCAGTCTGCTGCTGTGGGCTGCAGGAGCGGGAGCTGAGACAAACCCTGAAAGTGGGAAATCTTGGCTGCAGTGTCACGAGAATGTCTCGAGTGTAGGATCCTGGTTGACTTCTCTAATGCACGAGATGCAGTAAAGATCAGCAGCAGCAGCTGAAATTACCCTAAGGTTTGGTAATTAGAACTCACAGGGGGAAAATCTCACCACAAAATTAATTTCCCTTGTTGCACTGCTTTTCATTATTTTAGAGGAGAGATGCACATTCATGCAAATCCATCAAAACGTGAGAAGTTAATTTATCAATTGGTTCTAACGCAACGGAAATGTGCGCATCATTGCTCTGCGCTGGCAGGATCAACTGGTCATCTGCATAGTGTTTTGTGTTTCGGGAGGGAGGCGGGGGGGGGGGGGAGAGATGGATAGATAATGGTATATTTAGCCATGTTTTTATAACAATCTTCTTTTGTTTCCTGTTCAGGGGCGATATGCATTCACTGCAGTGTTCAACAGCACCATGGTCCATTCGCTGCCTGTCTTGATCAACTTGATCAGTAATGCTGTCCTCATTAGTGTGAATGGATCTGAGAGAATTCGAACCTGGAGCAAGCCATTCCACTTAGTAAGTTAAACACAGCATTTAGGAACATGTAGCTCCACAGCCCTGCTCTGTCATTTACTCAGGTCTCAGCTAATCTATTCTTCCTTCAACGCTACTTTCCTTTCTGTTTTGACATAACCCTTGATGCACTTGGAATTTGATTATCTATCTGAACCTTGAATACATTGACTGACGTAGACTTCGCAGCACCCTGGGGTAGAGAACTTCAAAGGGCATGACTGTGATAGAAGAGATTCCTCTTTGTGCATGTCATCAATGGATAACTTTTTATCTTGAAACAATGCCCACTTGTTCTGGATAATCCCATGACTGGCAATTGCCTCTCGGCAGATGTTTCCCGTGTCCAGCTTATGTGACCGTCCATTCACCTCTGACACTGCGGTCATCAGACGAGGCTCAGCTGCCCTTGCACACTGGTTTATTTAAACAAATGCACAGAAACATCCAAGTACAGAGTCTGGGATGATGTAAAGCACAGAAATCTCGGTAATACGTTTATCCAAAACATAGTTACCCTATGACCTGTATCATCTAATTCTCATTAGATTTTCTCATTAGATTTTCTACATGTCATTCTACAGTACATCTTTGAGTAAAAGGTCTATATTTCTCTCCTTTCATGAATGGGCACATTCCAAAATTCTGGGGCAGGCCAAAGAGTTGTCGCCCTGGATTCCTATTCCTGGGACGTTTCCTTCAGCAATAATCATTTAACTCCCTTATTTGCCCTTTGATTGTTCTGCCATTGCTGTAACATCTTCAGTCTCTTTGAAGGTCTATGCCAAGTCTGTCATCTCTTTATTTCCTTTCTCTAGTTCATGTCCTCTCAGAGAACATTTTCACTATAGTCAGTCTCTTTTTATATATTTAGAGAATTTGTTAATGTTTTTCATTTCTTGCTAGTTTTATTTAGTCTCTTCCTTTTTTGTGGTCATTCTTTGATAATCCTGCATGCTACACCAGTTTTCTCTTGAAGCTAAAAAGAAAAGAAAACAAAAAGGGAACTATTTCCTGTATTCTGTACTATCGTGTCGATGCCTCTCTTTTCCAAGTCCGCTTTAGCTGTTTTAGCCTGCACATCTTATTCATTAGTTTCAAGTTTACAACACTTGTTCATGATATGAAGTGGATGTTAAGGTATTGATTTGCAGTAAATGTCTGCATTGTTTTTTGTGCAGACATTTGAGCAGCCGATACACGGTGCTATTAGCTGCTCTACATCAATCTAGTTTTTAACTTTTCCGAGGTGCCAATGCACCGTTCCAGAGCACACCATCATAGAGAAAGTCTGTATAACTAGAACTGCTTGTCAAGTAGTTTCTGTAGATAAATTATTGATCATATCTTTTGAAGCATACCTACGTATTATATTTCTGGCTAATAATTGTGGCATAATTCTCAAGTTCAAGTTCACATTTATTGCCACATGCACCAATTAAGGTACAGTGGAATTTGATTTACCATGCAGCCACACTATCAAAAAGAGCACAATACACAATAGAATATAACATGAACATCCACCACAGTGAATCAACATTCTCCACTGTGGTGGAAGCAATAACGTTCAGTCAGTCCTCCTCCTTTGTTCATCCGTGGTCGGGGCTACGGACGGCCAGATGTACAGGCCCTCTCGTTGGGATGCTCGATACTCCGACGTCGGGACGGGTGGACACTCCGCGGCTTGGAGGTCCCGAATCAGCCGCTTCCTACCGGAGACCACGGCTTCACGATGTTATTGGCCGCATGCTGGCGGTCGGAGCTCTTCTCCAGCGATCCCCGGCAAGGGATCCCAGACTCCGCAATTGTGGCATAAATAAAATAATTGTGGCATAAATTCTCCTTGAACTAAGTGTGACTGCTTTATTTTTCCTTGCTATTTTAGACGCTGACTGACACTGACTTTAAGGAGAAGGTTTATATGGCCTTGGCAGTGTTGGGATTCCTTTCAGTGGCATTGCCCGGGTGTTACACCATGGATAATTCACGAGACCGTGAGGTAAATAGCTGATTTCATTGGTTACAACATGTATTAGTTTGCACTATTGAAACATGGAATATAATTCCAAACTATGAGAAAATATTGCTGAGGGGCAGGAAACAAGTAATTGTAGAAGCCATTGGTGAGCTTGCATCAGTTTGACTTTCTCAGTCAAGTGCTAGTACATTACATTATTGAGTTAATTGCATTATTGATCCAGGAGTCAAAGTCTCAAAATAAAGGCCAAGCATGCATGATAGGCAGTCATACAGCACGGAAACAGGCCCTTCAGCCCAACTCGTTCATGCCAACCAAGATGCTCCATCTAAGTTAGACCCATTTGGCCCATATCGCTCTAAACATTTCCCATCGATATACCTGTCTAAATGTCTTAGAAATGTTGTTCTTGTACCTGTCTCAACTATTTCCTCTGGTAGCTCATTCCATACACCCACCAACCTCTGTGTGGAAAAAGTCGCCCCTCATGTTCCTATTAAATCTTTCCCCTCTCACCTTAAACCTGCGTCCTCTGGTTCTTGATTCCCCTATCCTATGTTTGGATATAAGGACAGTCAATGAATATGACATTTGTGCAGGGATGTGTGGCCTAGATAAAAAATCAACTGTGTTCTCATTGTATGGTGAAGAACGCGAGGTGCCAAATGGTGCACTGCTTCTACCTCTTATGTTCAGCACTATGATGCAGTGGTTAGTGCTGTGGTTTCTCTCGGCTGCACCAGTTTCCTCAACTCCCAAAGATAGGTTGGCTGATGGCTTAATTGGCAAATATCAATCATTCCAATGTTGATGGCTGGTGGGAGAATTATGCAGGGGGTGCTGATTGGCATGGGTGAAGGCTGAGGTTTCCGAGAAGTGGATTGTTTGCGGAGCTGGCGAACTCGATGAGCCAAGTCGCTGCCAATGTCACAAGAAATTGGGACATGATGCTGACAGGAAGTTGTATCGTTTGATCAAAAACAATGGGGCCACGTTACAGTCAAAACATTTTTCATGTTGTTGATACAGACACAAGACTTTTATCTTTGCACTTTGTTCTCAGTGTAGCAATTAAACCCAGGCTGAAGCAGTTTTGTTTATAAGAATCAATAGGGTGTGGTTTGGTGGTGAAGATACATAGATGGTGAAGAGACATTGTCATAGAGTCTAGCAATGTGGAAACAGGCTCTTCGGCCCAACTTGCCACCACTGACCAACATGTCCCACCTACACTAGTCCCACGCCTGCATTTGGCCCATATCCCTCGAAATGGGTACCTGTCTAATTGCTTCTTAACCATTGCGATAGTCCCTGCCTCAACTACCTTCTCTGGCAGCTAGTTCCATGCACCCACCACCCTTTGTGTGAAAAAGCTGCATTTCAGATTCCTATTAAATCTTAAACCTATGCCTTCTGGTTCTCGATTGTCTCTGTGTCCATCCGATCCATTCCTCTCATGATTTTGTACACCTACTTTATACACATATGCCCTTCTGCTCACCTTCTCTGTGCTGGCATATTGGGCTAGTCCCATTTGCCTACATTTGGCCCATATCCTTCTTAAACCTCTCCCCCCTATTCATATACCTTTACAAGTGCCTTTGAAATCATAATTGTACCTGTTTCCATAACATCTTCTGGCAGCACATTCCAGGTACAGATTACCCTCTAATTGGAAAAAGTTGCCCCTAATGTCCCTCTTAAATTTCTCTCCTCTCAACTTAAGCTGATGCCCTCTAGTTTTTGAATCCATGATTTTTAAATCTTTTACCCTGGGAAACAGACTTTGAGCATTCAATTTATCCTTGCACTTTGTACACCTTCAGCTTCCTACGCTTCAAATAAAAAGTCTGATAGATAAAATAGATTTGAGGTACACCCACTGAAGATCCTGATTATGTTGAATAGCAAGCATGTTGATCTTTTTTGTTGGGTACCATTACTTCAAGAATGCAGTCAAGGTGTTCGCTCGGCGATCAAATTAAATAAATAATGAATTTGCAATGAAAGAAAATGAGAACCAAATGAGAGAACATTGGAGAGGTGTCACACTTGTGCAAGATCCATCCAGTTAGAATAAATTTAGGGAGAAAAAACAGCAAAGACTATATCTAGGACATTGGGTTCAGCTGAATATTGTGAGTGATTTATGAATAGAATTGGTCTGATAACTGCCACTTTGAATTTAAGTTACATGTGGAGAAACTCAAGCTGGTTTCTATTTGCAGATTAAATCTCGCTCTCTGCTCCGGATATCTGGTCTGTTTCCTTCTGCCTACTGGTGTGGCTATGGATTGGTGGATATCCCCGTGTATTTCATCTTGCTTGTGTTCATGCTTGGCTTTGTGATTGCATTTAATTCCACATTCTTGTTTCATCTGGGTGCTATAATTTCAATGGTAAGTAATATCATTAGTACGGTCATTTTAGTTTTGTAAATTAACTATTAAATTGAACAGGCCAAATAGTCATATCAAATGTAATATTATTGAAAACCGAAATGTTCACTTAAAAGAAGTTAAAATAAATGTAAGCTATTTATGTGGATTGCAGTGGGGAAATGGATGAAGCATTAGGTTAAATCAATAAACTCTTCAAAGTTTTGCATTAATAGAAAAACATACTGAAGCAAATTAATCAATGTATTGTTAACACAATGGATCACGTTCTGTAAATGGGATAAGTGTACTTTATTATTGGAGTTATTGAAATAAAATAGTATTGAACTAAATATTTTCATTTTTAAAGTTAAATCATCCAATAATTTAAATTAACCAATAATAAATTAATTAGGCAACCTGATTGATTTATGGATATCCATAAGAAAAGGAAACCTGCTGTCCCCGTTCATTTTCACTTCCCCAAATCCATCCCAAATGGTGCAAAATGAACATGATGCTTGGGGCAGTGTCAGAGAGCATTTGAAAGCAGGGTGTGGGCAGGGAAGGGCAGTGGTTGTAGAGGTGAATGGTGCGGTCCTTCAAGGAGCAACGTTCAAGGCCACTTCACATCTCACTAACTCCTGCAGACAGCCCAGTGGGAATCAAAACTGAAGGGTGTGTAGAGACAGTATTGGCTGCCAAAAGAGATGCATGGAGATTGTAAATACAAGGATCTGCAGATGCTGGTTTACAAAAAAAGACAAAGTGCTGAAGTAACTCAGCGGGTCAGGCAGCATTTCTGGAGAACATGGATAAGTGACGTTTCGGGTTGGGACCCATCTTCAGACTGAAAAATGTCCTATCCATGTTCTCCAGAAATTTGCCTGACCTGCTGAATTACTTTGTATTGCATGGAAATTGGCCCGGGCAAAATGCAGAGGTGAGATAAGGGACAAGTTTGAGACCACAGTCAGGAGGTTGGAGATTGAGAAAGGCCCCTGATATCCCCTTGCTGTAAGTAAGCATTTCATTTGTTCCATTTTGGGTCATATGGCAATAAAACACTCCTGATACTCTCATGACACCCTTGGATCTCAGAGGACTACATTGGGATGAAGCTGGCACACAAGCAGCTTGTTTGACAGGAATGATTTAAAACCACCAGGTGCCCAGTGTGGTTGATATGGTGTAAGGAGGCTGACAAAATGGTTCTCCCATTCAAAATTCATGCTAATATACTCACACAGGCAAAACATCACTGCTGCTAATTTCTCCATTAACCCATTTGATTTGGTCTCACCGTATAAAAACATAGAAACATAGAAAATAGGTGCAGGAGTAGGCCATTCGGCCCTTTGAGCCTGCACCGCCATTCAATATGATCATGGCTGATCATCCAACTCAGTATCCTGTACCTGCCTTCTCTCCATACCCTCTGATCCCTTTAGCCACAAGGACAACATCTAACTCCCTCTTAACTATAGCCAATGAACTGGCCTCAACTACCTTCTGTGGCAGAGAATTCCAGAGATTCACCACTCTCTGTGTGAATCACAGAGTTGTTCCTTCCATCCCTCCCACCGCTATTTCTGCAACTTAAAGTTACTTTCATCTCTTTCCCAGTGCTGATCTGAAACGTCCACTCTGTTGTTATTTTAGTTCATGCTGTCTGGCTGCCTGAGCAAAAAAACAAAAGTGCTGGAGGAACTCAGTGAGTCAAACAGCATCCGTGGAGGGAAATGGACGAATGGAGTTTCACACTGAAGAAGGTTCCTGACCCGAAACATCATCTGTTCATTCTCTCTAAAATTCTGCATGAACTGCAGAATTCTTCCAGCACTTTGTGTTTTGCTCTAGTTTCCAGCGTCTGCAGTTCTTTGTGTCTCCAGTTGTTTGACTACCTGGTATCCAGTGTTTTTTTGTTTTTATTTCATTGTAAATAATCAGTATTCTTTAAAAGGCCACTGCTAATCTCCCGGTAAAAATCAGTTTCCAGTACAATGAGATGCACTTAAGTAATGTAGGAATTCCATAATATAATTTTGTGAGTTTTATTTCTGGTGACTCAAGTCCATCAGGGTATTAGAGGTCTCTTGGGTGCACTTTGAAGCTAATTGAATTGTCTGGGAGAGTCTGACCTTGCATGGACTTGGATATTGATGCATAGATGAGCACTGGCCTGCACGGCACACCCAGCGGCTGTCTCCGCTTCTCTGATCTCTCTTGTTTTCCAGATGCTGTGTCTGATTGGCTGGGCCCCAGCGATGACCCTCTTCTGCTATGCTTATTCCTTCAGGTTTGATCGGATACAGTCTTCTCGAGACTTTTTTATGATCTCTTCAGTCATGGTAAGTTCGGCCTTAGAACAAAACAAGAACAGTGGCTGGGAGTTTGTTGCTTCGTGTGAAAGAAGAAAGTCTCCCTTTAAGAGTAATGATCTCAGGATAGGCATATGTCTAATTCGAGGATATCTGTGGGTGTCCAGCAGTAATTATGTCTGCAAGCTGCAGGTCGCATCAAAGAATCACCACAATCACCAAACAGGAAGCAAAATCTTCAGTTATTATTTTACACATATTATGATTCATAAATTGGAAAAACTATATTTCGGCACAGCATCGAGCTTAATTTGCCAAGCCAAGCGTATCGTACAGAGTGGATGCAAATAGTCTGCTCGGCAATTTTAATCAGCTAGAAATTGATCCCCTTCACTCCCCCATTTGCCTACATGTATTTTTTCTCTCATGTATCCAGCTATCACCCCACCTGCCTGTTCCTCAACCCTCTCCCTCCCACACCTGGCTCCATCAGCCGACATTCCCCACCCACCACCAAACCTGGCCCCACCCATCACCCTCCAGCCTCTGTCTCACCCCTTGCTCCCACTTACACAGACTGAATGTCTCCCCTCTACACTCTCAGTCCTGATGCAGGGTCTTTAGTTGAAACACCGATCATTCCTTAGCCTTCACAGATGCTGCTTGACCCGCTGAGTTCTTCCAACAGTTTATCTTTGACTCCAGATTCCAGCATCTGCAGCCTCTTGTTTCTCCAGTTAACTTCAGCTTGCTGACGTAAAATATGTTGATGCAGAGTAAACAAGTCTGTGGGTTCTACTAATGCATGGCATGTGACTGAGAAATGTGGAACTTTGTGGTAGAGGCACTATTATTAATAATTAAGGCCGACCAAGCAATATGTTGCGACAACTGTTTGTGGGAACTGATGGTAGCCATTATGTTCCACAATAAGGATACCTCTTACAGAGAAATAGAGCTATGAAGCATGGAAACGGGCCCTTCGACCCAGCTGGTCCATGCTGTAGAGAACACTGCTGGAGTAACTCAGCAGATCAGCCTGCATCTCTGGAGAACATGGATAGATGACGCTGAACAAATTGTCATTCTTATCTAATCCTAAAATTCTGTCGCTGAGATGCACCACCGAGGTGTGGCAGACAATGACCTCGGGCCCTTGGTCCAGGAGATTATCAACTTGGGTTGAGTGGTGTAAAATTGGTCAGTCATGAGGGATTGGAGAATGTGAATTTGGCTTATTTCCTTTATTTTGGTGAACAGGGTGCAAACTATAGTCTGTACCAGGGGTCTGATTCACTGTTAGCAACTATGAGATTTTCCAAGATATTTAGATTTTTGCTATTATTAAAACCACAAAATCCAGGCCAAAATTTGACTGATTTTATAATTTCCGATGTTTCAATAAAACAATTTATTAATCTTCCTTTGGGGTTTCAAAGTTGTATGTTGATTTTTTATTAATTGGATAGTGACTGAACTTATCAAAAATATATTTTCATGCTGTTTTTTGACTCTGCTTTTCTGTTTTCTTGTAGATCAACATAGCTTCAGTCAGTCTAGTGTTCATAGTCCGGCTCATACTGAAAGAGACTGCTGCCACTATACTGCACTGCATATTCTCTGTCTTTATTCCTCCTTATGTAATTACAGGATGCTTATACTTCACAGCCAAAGTAAGAGTTATTTTACGCGACCTGTGTCAATGTGTAATAGAACTGTTGCTTATTAAATATGTGCAGCAATGTTGCTTATTAAATATACCTGCAATGCCAAGGTTCTGTTGTTAATCCCTCATTGTGCAGAAAGCATCACTTCCACACAATGAGGGAAGACTCACAAAACCTCTGTTCATCGCACCAGCAGCAAGGACTCAAAATATCTAGGCACGCTTCTGACCCTAGCCATCGGGAAGATTAATCATGTTCATTGTTTTGTGTTACATAAGCCATTGAGTGGTACCACCCTTGGGGAGAGAAACTGGCCTTCTGAATGATGAGGCAGGTGCGAGGGAAACAATGCCAAGCGCCGTGCTCTGGACTGTTACAAATTACACTGAGTTCAGGCGGTCTAGTAGGCTTCCCTTTCTTCAGTGAGAGCATTGGTGTTCCACACCTGTGCCTGATCCCAGCTGATGATGATAATACTTTATTGTCACTTGTAGGTAGCTAGGTGCAGTAAAATTATTTGCATGCACAAAAGGGCCGCCACAAAGACAACGACACAGTTGCAAAAAGTGCTCATCCCTTCTTCACCCCTCTACGCCAGGCCCCCCTTAGCTCTTGGTGGCTTCCCCACACCGGGTCCCACTTTGTTCCCAGTGACATGGCCCCTCGACCCTGAGGCTCCGTCCTCGGCCCGACTCCATTCGAAACTCTGACCCGACCTTGAGGCACCGACTCGTCCTTGGCCCGACCTGACCTTGTCCTCAGCTCAACTCGATCTCTGGGCTTCAAGTCGATTTCGGGGCTCTGACCCGACCACTTCGCTTCAACCACTTCTCCATTGGCAGCAGCCCCCTGTGGGGCGAGTCCTCCTCTGTGGGCTGACTGCAACGGGCGGGGCGGGCCTGCTGATAGGGAAGTTGAAAATACCATTGAATACCGCATTAGAGACAGACACCTCCTTCAAACTGAGCTCATTGGACCTAGACAGGGAAAATATAAATAGAAAATGGGTCTTTTGAGAAACTGGTTCTGAACATAGACAGAAGGCGTGCTGTGAGAATTATCACAATGTTCTAGTTGATGTTGATCTAGTAGATCTAGTAGAAGTTGATGTGATAATATTAAAACATGATAAATACTTGGGAAGAAAGTCCTTTCAAAATATCCCTGTAGTAACAGAGCAGTATCTTTACAAGATGAAGGAAAATGGTTTGTACATTTTGCTTTTTGTGTTCCTCAATCTACATTTCAAAGAATGAAACAGAACTTGCAACATAAATTTAAAAAATGGTGCATTAAGATGTACATAACGAGAACCAAGTTGTAAAACTAAAGTGCAAGGGCCCTTATAACCTGCATTCAAATCAATGATTTGATTTTGCCTTCTGTTACTGAATTAGGTAAGTTTTAAGATCGTTGACAGCAGTGTTGCAATTGAACATTTTTTTTAAACCCTCGTGCTTTATAGTGTTAGCGGCAGGAAATAATAATTGAAAAATGGCTGACAGAAACTTTCTTTGGATCTGGGCGAAAAGATCTTTGTGTATAAATGATAAAGATGGGCTGTGAAAATGAGCGTTAGATAATCTTGGGAACAGTTTTGATGAACCCCAAAATGGCTTGTTACTGAATGGTCTTTCTATTAGTCTTTTTTATTGCGCAGTATCTGATGACTACATTTAATAAACAATTGCATTTTAACCTATGCATTTAGTTTTGGTGCATGTATTGAATTATTGATTCCAGTTATGCTACACGTCTTTAAATTGCCAACCTCAACGTTCTCTGATGCCACTTGAATACACAGGTATTTCTGGATCATAAGGATGAGCCCAACCCAACATTAGGAACCTACCTGCAATGGGAAAATAATATCCTGATAACTATCATCTCAGTAGGTATTACTTTCTAATCATTGAAATGAATACATTTGTCAAATACAAGTTTGTTTTTTACAAATCAGGTAGAAGTGTAGAGTAATTCAGCATGAAAACAAGTTCTTCAGCCCAACTCATCAATGCTGACCGAGATGCTCATGTAAGCTCGTCCCATGTTTCCACATTTGTCCCATATCACGCTAAACCTTTCCTATGAACCTGCCCAAGTGTCTAAACATGTACCTGCCCAAGTGTTTTCTTAATGTTGTTATTGTACATGTCTCAATCACTTCCTCTGTCAAGCTGTTCCATATACTCACCATCTTCTGAGAGAAAACATTGCCCCTCAAGTTCTCCTCTCATCTTAAGCCTATGCCCTCTAGTTCTTGATTCCCCTACCCTGAGAAAAAGTCTCTGTGATTTAACTCTTTCTATTTCTCTCATGATTCTGTACACCTCTAACTTTAGAGAGAGAGAGAGAGAGAGAGAGAGAGTGTTATTTGGTATTTTAGATAATTTACCAGCACACTAGTGATGAGAGAGACCTTGCAATTTGAGCAAGTCTGGTCTCCTTTTAATAATCCTGTGTCTTTCTTCCCTACTGTCATTCATAAGTGAAGGCTTTTGTGTGGAGGTTGATCCTTGTTAAGATCATTGGACAGTTGTTTCTGTTTGGGGGTAATAAGCTAATGGTAGCTTCAGGAAGATAGATAATTGTCATACTGAAGAGGCTCACCTGATGCATACGTCACTATGACATGAATATTAATCAGTGCAGCTATGTACTTAGACCATTTTTTCTCCAAGCTTATGTTTTTGCATTGTGTTATAAAATCAATGAGCTAATACAACAAATTGTGGTTTTACTCACTGTTTAGATGAACCCATTTTGTTTTGTGTTTTAGCCGTACATTCAGTGTATAGTTCTACTATTTGTACTACGGCGACTAGAACAGATTCATGGAGGAAAAGCAATTCGAGCAGATAAATGTTGCAGGTTTGTCAACTTCACGGACTTAATAAATAGCCATGTCAAAACTGTTTCTTAAATACTTAAGACCTGATCTAGATATTAACAACATGGATGGCATGAATCTGGGCTTGGGTGAGACCAGAACATGTTTGGAATATGACACCAATGGAGTGGGAATCTGTGGCCATGAGGCAGAGGTTTGGATCCTTCGTTTTCATGGACCTCTGGAGAGTGGAAGGCAAAATTTAGCTTGAACGTATTTCTTGTGAAAATAAAAAATATGATAGTCTAATTTCTCCAAATGTTGAACTGTTTATTTTGGTTTCTGGAAAACGTGATCACAGTTCAATTTGGATTCTATTCCTTTTTCAAGGTAAAATTAATTTAGCATCATTCTTATTTTTTAAAGAAGAAAATGTTTCTTTCATTTTAGAATTCTTCCTTCAAAAAGGAAATTCAAACTCAACACAGAAGAACCCGAGAATGAGGATGATGATGTCAAAGCGGAGAGGGCGAGGGTTCGAGAGGCTTTAACCTGTCAGAGCTGCGAGGAGGTAATATACACATGACACTGTGTGGTAACATGGATTTCTTTCTGAGAAAGGATCCCGAACCGAAATGTCCCCTATCCATTACCTCCAACTGCTGACCCGCTGTGTCTCTCCAGCACTTTGTGTTTTGCTTGAAGTTCCATCATCTGCACTTTCTTGCATCTCCTTGGTTTTGTTTTAGATGCTCAAACTCACATTTGTTTGTGGATTTTGAAAATTAGATATTAATGTTCAGAATACCCTTTAATTTTTTTTTGATGTTTTTCCTGGAAAATTACAACCACTATTTGCAACCGGCTTTGATTAGCACAGACAGAAACAGAGTCCCACTTCAAGGTCGCCACTTTAGTCACAGCTGTGTTTCACAACGCATGCTGCAACCAAAACCACACTACTTTTGAGAATTATATTGTGCCTCAAATATATTTACAGCCTGCAGAATGTCAAATCTGCCAGTAAACAGCAGGGTTTGCTTTGCTATGAAACGTGTAGGTTGATGATTCTATGGTATCGTGTTGCAGTATAATTAATGCAGCTAAAAACATGTATCGCAAAATATAGACATTATTTGATGTCACAAACTAAAGAATCTGACTTTTGACAATATGACAAATTCAATTGTTATCTACTAATCGGTACATTAGATATTCTGAATCTTTTCAAATATTTCATTTAGTTACAAGAAATTCGTCATTTTAATGGCATCTTTAAAGTCTGAATTAATGTAAAGTCCAGAAATAGAATGAATTTGCCTGTTTGTAGCCTAGTTTTTAATCTGGCAAAATAGTTTTTTCTTTAAATTCTTTCTGTGCTGGAAGTAATTTACATTGATTATTTTGTGGGTTTCATTTTGCATCACTTTGACCAAATCTAAAATATGTGATATGCAAGAATAAAATGCCAGTGAAATTCTGAATGGCTTACTCATCCAGGATTTAGCGTCAGATTTTCTTACTGTGCTGTGAAAAATAATTTTGCTTTTACAAGAGGTTTTTTTTTTTTAAACTCCTCTAGTGGAGCATCCTTCCCTGGTTTTAACCCTATTCCAGAAATCCACCTTTTGATCTCATTAATAATAAGTATTCATGACCCCTTGTTAACCACTTTATGATATATTTTTACATGAATATAATTACACAAATTTGGTAACATTTGCTCTTAGATGAAATTCAAAGGATTACTACAAGTAGTTTTTCTACAATTGATGTCAAATATAAGTTGTGCCTTGACACTTTTGGTGCCAAAACACCTCAAGGCAAAACATCTTTCGTTGTTGTGTCAATCAGGGATTTGAAGAAACATTGCCATCTAAAGGTGCTGTTCCTTTGACTGTGGCTCATTGCTGGCTTAATCGAGTGCACACTTTACTGCAGAGTCACAGCACAGGAACCAGTGCTACTTCCTCAAAGACAGTGCGGGTGGCTGTATCACATAAACATGTCTCCGTCAGACATAGAAAATAGGTGCAGGAGTAGGCCATTCGGCCCTTCGAGCCTGCCTCCATTCATCACTCAAAAAGTGCTTGTTTCAAAATTATAACTTTCCCTTTTGACCAGTGTGTGCCCGATGCAGGATCAGTAAATGGTCATGAGAGCTGTCAGTAAATCTCTTATACTGGCAAGCTGTCAAGCCTTGTTCTATTGTAGATGTAAAATTGAAGATAGTGCAGAATAATTAAAAATGGACAAATGCTATTTATAATTGGCAGGAGGAGCCAGGATTGGCCTTTAATTTTCTTTCAATTATCACATTGCCAAAAGAGCACCATGCTGATAGGTATTGTCATCTGTTCGAAGAGTAATCTCCCCACCTGCGTAAAGCCGCTTTCAGCACCCAAGGTGGAACTAATTCTGACTATCGTGCTTGTTCATCTATTGGGATGTCCTATCCACAGCTGTTTAATATGTAATATTCTCATTCAGGTATTTACATCAATCCAAAGACTGCCCCAGCTTATTTTTGCAAACTCCCACCATCGAACAACCCTTTGAGAATTTAACGGTCCTAGGCCTTTTTGGTTCCTTACTGTCTTCATTCAATCCCCATGGGCACTGGACATTTCAGATGACCGGTGCTTAATTTAGGGATTTTTCTCCTTAATACCTTCCACTCTTGGTTCTTGTTCCCACCCAGTCTTTCTGTCCTGCCATGAACTTGCCTTCCACCTTAGCAATTCTGTCTAATTGCATTAAAGCATAGTTTATTATAAAAGTAATATTCTCTAAATGTTAATTGGTGTGGACAATGACAGAGGCAATTGGCAATGTCAGATAAAATGTGTTTGGTGCAATGAATGTGAAAATGTTGATGTGAAGATGCTTATGCCCTGATTTTCTTAAGTGGCTGATGGATTTACTCCAGTGACAGACTGGTATATGGGTGGCTAGGGATGTCTGTTTGCAAGAACAAGCAGGACATTTTAATTAAGAGATTTATGAAATGTTCTCCCTTTTTAATTATGTAGAAACCAGCGATTGTGGTCAATAAAATGCGTAAAGTTTACTCGGGAAAGCTGCAGACCTGCAAATGGTTTTCAAAGAAAAAAAGTAAAAACACTGTGGCAATCAAAAATGTTTCCTTTTGTGTAAGGAAAGGTAAATATATTTTTTTGGGCATGATAGTTTAAATGGTCAAATATAGATGGCAAACAGCAAAACCCCCCCAAAAAACTATTGAATGAAGTGCATGTAGTTGGCAGATTACAGACCAATTTGATTTATCTTACCTCTTCTTTCCTCTCCCCCCTCCACACCTCACACCCAGGTTTTTAACCTTTACGAGACCAAGTGGGACCCGGTGGGCCCCTTTCCCTCAATATTCCACCACTCGCCCATAGCCCCCAACTGTGCAGGCGCGACTGATGTTTTTAAAGTTTAAAGTGGCAATAACCTGTAAAAAATAAGATCAATGTGAACCCATCTCACTCTTCCTCCAGTCCCCTATTCCCCTCCTCCGTTATCCTCCCTCTCCCCAGCCTCCACCAACCCTCCTCTGCTTCCTCCCCTCACCCCCTCTTCTCCTCTCTTCCCACTCCCCTCCTCCATTGCCTCGCCTTCCCTCTTCCTACCCCTATCCTCCCCCTCATCCCCCAGCACTCCCTCCCCCTCCTCTTCACCATCCCTCTTCTTTTCTCTCCCCTCTCCCGTGCCCTACCTCATCTCTCCCTCCCTCTCCGTTCCCCTACCCTCAGTCACTCCCTATAAAAATAATAACAAAAAACAATTGAACAAAGTGCATGTAGTTGGCAGATTACAGACTAATTGGGTTTATCTTGCCTCTTCTTCCCCACACCCCCCCCCCCCCACACCCCCACACCTCGCACCTTGGGTTTTTAACCTTTTATATCACCTGATGTGTTTGTTATTCAATTAAATAACTTGTCTTTATATCGCTATTATTTGTATATTTATTTTATCCTCTCTCTCACCTTCCTGTGCCCCATTCCACCCACATCGCTCTCTCTGTCTTCACATTTCACTCCTCTCCTTATCTAACATCCTTTTTGTCTCCTTTTCACTTCTAGCCTTTGTCACTTACTCCACCCATCTGCTAATCAACTCCTCCCCTGTATCCACCTATCACTTGCCAGGCTCTACCCCACATCCACCTCTTTTCCAGCTTCACCCCCCCCCCCCCCTCACCACTTCAGTCTGAAGAAGGGTTCCGACATGAAAGGTCTTCTGTCCATTTCCCTTCACAGATGCTGCCTGACCTGCTGAGTTCCTCCAGCTGTATCTCTCCCTTGTCACAGAGGAGTGGTTACGTTGCCCACTGAAACCTCATTGCTCATAGCTGTATTTGCATAATGTGACCACAGATTCTAATTATGAAAGAATGAAAAATGCTGCTTATTTTTTTGCCATCTCCAACTGTTTGAAAGTGTATAAGGATTACTCCACACATGCTGACACACGGCAGCAGCTGCAAAAAGTAATTTGGCATCTCTTCCATAATACGCAGTACTTGTACCGATAGTTAAATAAAGTACTGCAGTAAAAGTTTCCCTTGCATGAAAGACTTTCTGCTTGATGTATTTTTCTCCAGGTGAGGTTCTGGGATTACTGGGCCCAAATGGTGCTGGGAAAAGCACTACGATATCCGTGATAACGGGAGACCTGGAACCATCCGCCGGGCAGGTATGTTGTTGACTACAACATGACGTGTATAAAACATGCTGAGCACATTACAACCCTGCAGTTTCTTTTTCCTTTGTACCATTAATGCTCCAAAATAAAGTGGATCAGTATTGCAGCAAAGGTAAAGGACCCCGATTTTGCCTCGCTGCACAATGACTAATTGAAACTTACTTACTTTACTTACTGCCTATTATGCCTCTTGGCATGTAGGGCAGCAACTTAGGTCCTCCACTCCTGTCTGTTCTGGGCTAGCTTCTGGACACCACCCCAGGTCCGGTCCATTGTTTTCATTCCCTCCTCTACAGTTCGACGCCAGGTGGTTTTGGGTCTCCCTCTTTTCCTTTTCCCTGTGCAGGGCTATTCTTGGGATGCTGTCTGGTTTTCTTCTCAGTATATGGCCAATCCCGTTCCAGCGCCTTCTCACGATGATGATCCATGCTCTCTAGTTGACATTGGATATGGTGTTTGGCCAAAATATTCTAAGGATTCTTTTCAGGTTCTTAGTATGGAAGACTGACAGCTGGTTGATGTCACTCACTGTCATTCTCCAGCATTCCGAGCCAGATACGAGGGTGGAGAGGACACAGCTCCGGTATAACTTCAGCTTGGTCTTGGTGCTGCATTGCTGGGACCTCCATACATTGTTTAGCATCCTGAAAACATTCCTAGCCTTGTTTAGCCGGTTCTTGATGTCATTGTGTGCTCCGCCATCGTGTCTGTCTTTGCTACCAAGATAGGTAAACTCCTCAGTTATGGGAAGATCGTTTCCATTCACTTGGATTGTCAAGGGGTTTTGGATGTTTAGTGTCATTACCAGATTTTTTCTGGTTTATCTTTAGGCCAATTTGTTGTCACTGAGACAGGATGATTTTTCCTGCATGTGCTTGTGAGTGTGGGAGACCAGAGCCAAGTCATCAGCAAAATCAAGGTCTTCCAATGCTGAGAAAAGGATCCATCATATGCCTCTTGCTTGGTCTTCGGTTGTCTGACGCATCACCCAATCAATAATAATAATAATATATTTTATTGTCATTGCACATAAGCACAACGAGATTTGGTATGCAGCTTCCATCCGATGTCATAACATAAATAACTAATAAAATTTAGACAATATTGAAGAGTAGCGCCAACATCACACACCCTTGTCGGACTCCTGTCTTCACCTGGAATGTGTGGTTACTGTTCCCCACTCTGCAAGAGAAGTTGGTGTAGAAACTCTTAATAACTTCCACCATATGCTGTGGGATCCCATACATTCGTAGTATGTACCAGAGGCTGTCTCGGTGGATGCTGTCAAATACTTTCTCGAAATCAACAAAGTTGATGTATATTTGTCTCTGCCACTTTGTGCACTGTTTTATAATGTTACGAAGGGCAAATATCTGGTCAATGCATCCCCTCCCACCATGAAATCTGGCCTGTTCTTTCCTGAGCTGTTTGTCTACTACTTCTGAGATATGTTGTATAATAATCTTTGCCAGAATCTTGCTTGGAATTGATAGAAGAGTGATCCCTCTCCAATTGTTACACTCTCTTAAGTTGCCTTTCTTTGGTATCCTAATGACTCCTTCTGACAAGTCATCAGGTATATCCTTCCTTTCCCAAATAGCTGTGAAAAGTGGCACAAGTACTTCAGCTGCAAGTTCTGAGTCTGCCTTGAACAGTTCTGCATTAAGGTTATCTTGGCCAGGGGCTTTTCCACTTTTGAGAGACTTAATGGCTGTAACATTTTCCTCCTTAGTTGGTTGTTCGGTGCTAATGTCCAGGTCATCATCTGCTTGTTGGGTGTTAGCCTTTATTATGGGCGGTGCTCTATTCATTACTTCATTAAAGTGTTCCGCCCAACAAGCTTCTTGTTCTGCTTCTGTTGTTAGGAGTATTTTCCCCAATCCTTCCTCTATTCATGCATCCGTGTGCTGTAGTTGAATTATTGACAGTGCTGCACCTCTCCCCCAGTCATTCCCCAGTATTTACGTGGAAAGGTACGGTTCCCAGTAATCATATTATTGTACATCCGACCAGAGCAATATCCTTTATTCAGGATATTCATTCTGCAGACTTGTAACAAAGGAGGTTACCAATTAAAACTTAAGTAGCAACTATCTGCCTTTATGTAAAGTGACCACAAGCAATCCTTCAGACTGAAGAAGGGTCTCGACCCGAAAGATGTTGCCTGGAGTTACTCCAGCATTTTGTGTATCTTTGGGTCAAATATATCTTC
Source organism: Amblyraja radiata (assembly GCF_010909765.2). Lineage (NCBI taxonomy): Eukaryota > Metazoa > Chordata > Chondrichthyes > Rajiformes > Rajidae > Amblyraja > Amblyraja radiata. Next base: position 28,530,859 of record NC_045981.1, read on the forward strand.
TGATGTATGAACATCTGGCGTGTCAAGCATCTCACAACAAATTATCCTTTACCACAACCACGAGCCAGTCTCTTCCCATCCCCTTCCACCCCACCATCCTCTCCGCTACCAAACAAAATCATCAAAAGTCTTTCAAAGTGTATTAATTTATGACTTAATGGTATAACTCATCAAGTAGAATTTTAGCAAAATACAAAGTGCTGGAGGGTCAGCCAGCATCTCTGGAGGGATCCCGACCCAAAACGTCATCCATCCATTCCTTCCTCAAATGCTGCCTGACCCGCTGAGTTCCTCCAGCACTTTGTGTTGTGCTCAAGATTCCAGCATCTGCAGTTCCTTGTGTTGCCAAACAACTTTAGGTCAGTTACACTTCAGAGTTCCATGTTAGAACATAACTTTAACATGTTTCTTTTGTAGGTGTTGATGGGTGATTATTCAGCTGATGGTTTGCAGAGAGAAAGCTCTGCAGAGACCATTGGCTACTGTGCACAGATAAACCCACTCTGGTCTAAGATTACTGTGCAAGAACATATGGAGATATATGCAGCTATCAAAGGACTTACTAAAGAAGATGCAGCAAGTGCTATTAAACGGTAAGGAAACATCAGAAGGTCAAAGTAAACCTGTGACTAATTTCAAGAATGAATCATCGGTAATTATTTTTCAATATACTTTTTAGAGTTTGCTGCAGTAGGTTGTATGTGAATTACAAATGAAGCAATGATAGAAATAGAACCTAGATAAACATGTTGTGTTTGAGTTGCTATTCAACATCTTTGAAAGCAGGAATAATTTTGTCTTTTTATTGCTGGCAGCATTGTAAAAGCACTTGAACTGAGGGAGCATCTTCATAAACCAACAAAGCAAGTCTCCACTGGAATAAAGAGAAAAGTATGTGTGTGCTGGTGGTTTGAATGTGCCTTATCTTGAATGAATGTGGCCTTGTCCTGTATCAAGGTGGCTGGGTCTGGAACACTCTGCCTTCTGGACAAATACTACACCAATGGGTTCCTTACTTCACCAGTGGAGGAATTGGCCATCTTTAGAAAGATTTTTTGAGAACCTTATTTAAAAAGCTGTTTAACAATGTAGTTTATTGTGAGATGTTAAAGGAATTCTCAGACCATCAGGTTTCTCTCCAGGCCAGAGAGAATATCCGTGTGAACAACAGTCGCTCAGAATCACAACAGTGATACAAACACTATCAGAGGGGTATGAAGGAGAAACAATGCACGTTCCTGTTGAACATGTTTCTGACTGAATGGGAACTAAATAAATTAGTTTTCAGTTTGATAGATTTCACCTGAATTTTTACAATGTAAATTTAAAACCTTGGCACTGTTTTACATGTAAGGCAGAGTCTATGGTGAGTGGAAAGTAGGATGAATATTTGGGGTTAATGGCATTCATCAGGTGCTTATTTGAACCCTGCTACATCTATATTCCTATATTGCATTGACTTCTAATCCACTGAGTTTTTCAACGTGTTTATTTTACATTACCCAGCATCTGCTGTGTTCTCTTTCATTATCCGAGACTGGGCGTCAAATGAAAAACAATGCATTTCATTTCCCATGCACACAAAGATTTACAATAAAACAATTAGGGGTTCCCTAAATCACTTAAAATATTTACTTTATGTAAGTTTGCAAAATTGTAACCCATTTAGTTAGCTGTTGTTCTTTGAGATCTTAGATATAGGAGCACATTCAGCTTCATGACTATTGCCACCGATAATTAAATTGCGCATTAATAAGAATGTGCTATAAATTAACGTGTTTTTTTTCTTATTTTGAAGTTGTGCTTTGCACTGTGTATGCTGGGCAATCCTCAGATTGTGTTAATGGATGAACCATCCACTGGTATGGATCCTAAAGCTAAACAGTTCATGTGGTAAGTAAGAAAATTATTCTACTTTAAAAGTAATCTAGTGCACTTTGTTGGCAATGGAGGCCGACTATGTCGGGCTGGTCCAGGAACAACTGTTGATCCTTGCCTTTACCTCAGGACAGCTGACCAAAACAGCACGTTAAACGCTGGCCTTCTGACCAGCTGCTGAATCAACTCCCCCACACCCAGAGCTTAGTTTCCTGGCCATTGAAGCAGGGACCACCTCCCCCTTCAGCAGCTCCCTCAGATGTTTTAAGGAACTTGGAACATTTGCTGGTGTGGGTCCTCTGCTGGAGGAGCTCAGGCAGCATCGGTGAAGGGAAAAGGATGGACGATGTTTTAGGTTGAGACCCCTCCTCTGCTGAAAAGAAAGCAAACCAGTATAAAGAGGATTGGTGGGACAAGATCTGGGGCATGATAGGTGGATCTAGCAATTTGGAGCACACCTCTTCCCATCTGTTCTCCTGTCATCCCCTTCCCCGTCTCTCCACTGCATCTGTTCTCGAGATGAGGCCTTCTACTCCAGGACACCACTTATTTGAGATGGAGTGGGTTAACTCCTCAGCTCAGAGATAGACAATGAGAGGACCAAGCATTACGCATCTGACACAGGTGCCCCAGTGCACCAACCATCTACTGACACTGTGGGACCACGGGCTTACCCCATGCAGGTTCCAGCAGGCTAGTTGTAAACAATGAGTGACATCTGTTGCATCTCCAGTATTGGTCGTCTGGCCTTTAATATTTATTGCATATCATTTCATACTCTTGAAACAATTTACTGCTGCCCTTGAGATTATGGATATAGCTGGATTTCCTATAATTTGAAAGTGAAAAGTGGAATCTGTTGCAACTATTTCAAAATCTTGCCTTTTCTTGACTTTAACTTATTTTAGTTCTGGTAAATTTGACTCGTTCCCCTTTTGTAAAGGTACAATATCCAAATACAGGAACTGGTGTAGATGTAAGTTATAATGCTATAGGTAGAAAGTACAAATTCACAGATAAACATGACAAGTGAATTGTGAGAAATAACATTTTATACATGTAATATTGCTAACTAGTACCAGTTTATGATGTGTTTATAGGTAGCTGAGATTGCCTGGATTTTACTCGTTGCTACTTGTAGTGAAACTGAATTGAGTGAAGATGTGATAATGTTGCTTCAGAATCGGCATTAAAACGTATACAGTTTTAAAACAAAACTGTTAGTAAGACAGTGAAATATGTCTTAATTGCAAAATGCAAATTGCGATGGGTTTTTTAAAATCAGTCATTGAAAATCGCTATTTTTAATGTACAAATCTTAGTTGTACATGGGTGCATTGGCTTTATCCAGCACCTAAGGAGCAGATATGGAGGTGGATATTCACTGGAAATGAAACTGACATTTTTCCCATTCTTAAAGAAAATTAATTTTTATGGATATAGGTTGTATTTAACTAATACTATTTTATGACTTGCACAATGTGTCCAGCGAATGCTGAATTTGTAAATGAAGTTTAATATGAGACCATTTATTTTTGTACGTTTCAGGAGAGCAATTCGTGCTGCGTTTAAGGACAGACAGCGCGGCGCTATTCTCACCACCCACTACATGGAGGAAGCTGAGGCTCTCTGTGACCGCGTGGCAATCATGGTGTCGGGACAACTGCGGTACTTCCTTTGTGAAATAGTCTTGCTAGAGTAGACGATAGATCACGTGTTAAGTAATGTATGTAGAATCTGCAGGTGTTTAATGGCATCAGTCGTGCAGTTTTTACTTTAATTTGGTTTTGGTGCCAATTTGATTACAAAATGCCACCATAAAGGAGGCAAATAAGCATTGAATCACTAAATCCCTGGTCAATTCGTCCCTTCCCACCCAAACCACCCCCTCTCCTGACACTTTCCCTTGCAACCGCAAGAAATGCTACACTTGTCGCTTTACCTCCCCCTTGACTCCATTCAAGGACCCAAGCAGTCTTTCCAGGTGCGACAGAGATTCACCTGCACCTCCTCTAACCTCATCTATTGCATCCGCTGATCTACATCGGGTGAGACCAAGCGTAGGCTTGGCGATCCCTTCGCCAAACACCTCCGCTCGGTTCGCACTAACCAACCTGATCTCCCGGTGGCTCAGCACTTCAACTCCCCCTCCCATTCTGAATCCGACCTTTCTGTCCGGGGCCTCCTCCATGGCCAGAGTGAGGACCACCGGAAATTTGAGGAGCAGCACCTCATATTTCGCTTGGGCAGTTTGTTCCCCAGCGGTATGAACATTGACTTCTCTAATTTCAGGTAGTCCTTACTGTCTCCTACCCTTCTCAGCTCTTCCTCAGCCCCCTGACTCCTCCTCTTCCTTTCTTCTTCCCAACCCTCACATCAGTCTGAAGAAGGGTTTTGGCCCGAAACGTTGCCTATTTCCTTCGCTCCATAGATGCTGGCTCATCCGCTGAGTTTCTCCAGCATTTTTGTCTACCATTGAATCACTAATAGCGCTTTTAGTTGGTCATTTCTTGCAAGCACTATTAATTTGTCGGTTAATATTTATGTACCTTTATTTACTTGAAATTTATAAATTGCTAAAACACAGATAGCAACATTGAATACTGGTAATTGTATGTGCGCATAACTAACTGTGTAAAAAAAAAAAGATTGCTGCTGAATGAACCTGAATTTGTGGTGTCAGTTGATGGATGCTGTGGGGTGTGAAAGTATTGGAAGTGATGTTACTTTGCAGATTAGTGCTGGTTCATGATATGTTTATATGTAGCTTAGATTGTCTTAATTCTACTAGCTCTAACTTGTACCAAAACTGAACTGAATGAAGATGTGACAATGCTATTGTGTCAGAATCAGTGTTTAGTAGTGTAATAAAACATATACAAGAGTTGGTAGGACGTGAAATGTGGATTATCTTGGTTTGCCAACAGGTGTATTGGCTCCATTCAGCATTTAAAGAGCAAATATGGCGGTGGATATACACTGGAAATGAAACTGAAAGATGAGACAAATGAATCGCAACTAAAATCTCAGCTTCATGCAAAAATAATGCAGATCTTTCCCCATGCTTCTCAACAAGAAAGGTAAAATTATCATTGTGTCTTATTTACACAAAAATGCTGGAGAAACTCAGCGGGTGCAGCAGCATCTATGGAGCGAAGGATGCTGCTGCACCCGCTGAGTTTCTCCAGCATTTTTGTGTACCTTCGATCTTCCAGCATCTGCAGTTCCTTCTTGAACACATTGTGTCTTATTTGCCTTGTTACATCCTGATACTTTCTGATCTTAATGATACAACTTTATTTATTGCACTATTGTGTTACATTTTAATGCAATGTTATGTATTGAAAGCTGTAAATTGGATATAATTTTAAATCGGTACCAGTGAACAGGGCACGGCAACATTATCTATTTGAATCGCACTGGTGGCAGATATTTCTAACATTTTAATACTTGCAAAGTGTACATTTATAAAATTAAGACTCAGAGTTAAATTGTCACAAGATCCAAAATTATATGCATGTATTAACTGAGTTTATCTGTCAATGTTTATGGACATTTCTTGATGTTAATGGAGTAAGTTACTGAGGAATAATACCAGATAATAAGAATATGTTTGGTCCTATTTAGAGTTATAGATACTGGTTTTGGAGATTTATTTTTAAACCATGTACTGAGCACGTCACAATACTTGCTTGAGAATATAAATATTCTGCTTTTCCCACATACGACTGGAATGTTTTGTTAAATTTAGTTGCAGTTGCTAATTTGGTTTGTTTATTCTGCAGCATTCCAAAACCAGGAACAAATTACTTTATATATGTTTATCCTTAACGGTGAACATCTACCCCCCCCCAGTTGTTTAGCGGATCAGAATGATTAACTTAACATATGACTCATTTAATGTGGAAAACACAAAATGGTTTTCTATATGTATGTGATTCTCAAGTATGTTTTCATGCTTCTTGTGATGATCCAAATTAAGCTTTAAGTTACCTTGTATCCCAATTTATTTGGCTGTTGTAGATTCCATTATGCTGTTTGCCATTTTTAAACAATACAGTTTTTATATCTACGTAGTATCCCAATGCTATTTGTGACATTGAACTGGTTTTGGAATGCTCTAACTACTGCGGTATAGAGACTATCTTCCTTCTGCTCTCTCAGTCCTGATGTAGAGACTCAACATCATCCATCCCTTTGCCCCCACAGATGCTGCTTGACCTGCCAAGTTCTTCCAGCAGTTTGTTTATTGAAGCACTGGATTTGGTCCTTCCTTTCAGTGATGCTGGACCTATTTAGAAAGCATTAGACAATGAGTAGTCGCAGAGAGAGAAAGGAAATATACACCATAGAGTGAGAATGTTAAATTGCAAATACACCTGCACACAATGATAAATCTTCCAAAATGTTAAATATATTCAACATAGTTTGGCTAGGATGAAAATTGTAATCATTCACTGACTGGTAAATCCATCTGTCCAGAACTCTTCTGTAGAATTCACATTTTCCCTTCTAAATACTTGCATTTCAGTTTTGTTGCAATGATGGCGTACAAAATCCCCAAAGGCGATGTAAACTCTCTATCAAAAGCATTTGCTCAACTTGAAGAAGGTAAAACCCCATTTATTTGCCTTTAGTGATGACATGTTAGCAATAACTTTGAAATTAGTGCAAGAAATTGATCCATTGAATAAAGATGGCCAGTATAACTTCAAATTCTAGGTGTGCTCAGTTCTTTGTCAAAATTGCCTTGGGGGGTTGTTAGAAAAGAATGGAAATGTAAAGAAGAGGAGGATTGTCCTCATTCTTTTGGGATGTTTAGTTAAATTTTGTTGCAGTAGCTAATTTGGTTTGTGAATTAGCCTGAAGGGGACTTTGGCTGGGAGGATTGAGATCTAATTTGATTTAATTCTGCAAAGAGAGTAGTTTCTCTCAGTGGATGACTTGAAGGAGGATTCTTGGATCTGATTCTTTATTAGATCGAGTAAGGGGGGTTAAGACTTGTTTTTTGTTATCTTTTTGAGGTGGAGGGTTGATTTGGCGATGGATTTTTGCTGGAACAATTTATGGGAAAGATTTCGGTAGGCAAAAGGATTCCCACATATAAAATGTATTTCATATGATTCCATAAGAACTATATGATGTTTTTCTGCTTGTGATAATTCTTAAGTTGTTTCAGATCCTGGGTATTTACAGGTGAGGTGCAGTGTAGTGGGACAGAGAAAGCCAGAAAGCAAAGAGCAAATCCTGATATACAGTGCATTCAGAAAATATTCAGACCCCTTCACTTTTTCCGCATTTTGTTACATTACAGCCTATTGTAATTTATCATCAATCTACGCACAATACCTCATAATAAATAAGCGAACACAGGTGTTTAATTGTACATGAATTGGAAAGGCACATACCTAACAGTTGACAGTGTATGTCAGAGCAAAAACCAAGCCATGAAGACGAAGGAATTGTCCGTAGGCCTCCGAGACAGGATTGTGTTGAGACACCGATCTGGAGAAGGGTATAAAACAATTTCTGCAGCATTGCAGGACCCGAAGAACACGGTGGCCTCCTTCAATGGAAGAACTTTGTAACCACCAGGACTCTTCATAGAGCTGGTCGTCCAGCCAAACTGAGCAATCGGGGACGAAGGGCCTTGGTCAGGGAGGTGACCAAGAACCCGATGGTCACTCTGACAGAGCTCCAGAGTTCCTATGTGGAGATTTCAGTTATTTATTTTTAATTAATTTGCAAACATTTCTAAACACCTGTTTTCCCTTTTTTATTATGGGATATTGTGTATAGGTTGATGATTTAAAAAAAAAAAAGAATTTAGTCAATTTTAGAATAAGGCTGTACGTAACCAAATGTGGAAAAAGTGAAGGGGCCTGAATACTTTCTGAATGCATTGTATTTGAGATTTCCAGACAACCACATCAATTTAATAGTATTTTCTAATGAAGTTAAATACTTTGTCATTAAATTTTACATGTTGTTAGAAAACAGAAAAGGGCCATTAAAATTACAAGGATTTGTATAGTGGAACAACAATCTTGGATATTTTGCTTTGTGTATGTTTTAGTGTGGGTAATAAATGTTATAAATTAAAATGTTTTAAATGACCAATCTTCCTTGGCAAATTCACATTCCAATTCCTATTATAATAGCACTTCAGAAATTATTACAATTTCCTTGTGGGAGCCCTAAAACTCATTTGAAGTTTCTCACTGTTAATAGTTTATAGTATCTTTGAACGTTGTGTCTGGGTAACATATCCACAAAAAATGTGATAATCTTGTTTAATGCCTTACTTTGTAAATGTTACCAATTGCTCTATCTCATTTATGAATTGGTTTTTACACTGAATGCCCTTCAGGTACTTTACACAAATGTGTAACATTGCCTTTCATGGGGGTCGATTTTCATTTGGATTACTTTATAAACTTGAATTTCTTGCACCTCTGTGTTGCAAGACACCAAGTTGACCAATCTCTTTGGGTATTTCCCTCAACATCCACTTTAACTATCTTTACCAGGGATAGGATCAGAGAAGATCAGGTTAACTTGGCATCATGTTGGGCACGGATATTGTGGGCCAAAGGGCCTGTTCCTGTGCTGAACTGTTCTATGTTTTTTATCTTCTTAAAATCGGATCTTTCAATTGATCTAACTGGATAAATGCCTTCCTACAGTTTTAGCTGAGAAAAACATTGATACCGTTACTCATTATACCATTATAACACACATCATCAGCAAAACAATTTATAAACATTTCCATGTCCAATTGCCATCGCGTAGGGGTTGCGTTTGGAGATTGAGAGATTTTTTTCTCGATCTCAGCATGCTTTGGTCAGGCCGTGCAACTCTCGGTCTTTAGTAGACAGAATGAGAGGCAGGAAGCAGAAAAGGGAAGCACTCGGGCACAAGAGGAGAAAGAAAAAAAAGGAAATAAACAGAGAATAAGAGGCGGGGGTTTCTTAAATGTGCATATTTTAATGTAAGAAAGGTGGATGAGCTTAGAGTCTGGATTGACACCTGGAAGTATGATGTTGTGGCGATCAGTGAAACATGGTTGCAGGAGGGCTGTGATTGGAAACTAAATATTCCAGGATTTCGTTGCTTCAGGTGTGATAGAATTGGAGGGGTAAGAGGTGGAGGTGTTGCATTACTAGTCAGGGAAGATATTACAGCAGTGCTTTGACAGGATAGATTGGAGGGCTCATCTAGGGAGGCTATTTGGATGGAACTGAGAAGTGGGAAAGGTGTAGCAACACTTATGGGGGTGTATTATAGACCGCCAAATGGGGATCGAGAATTGGAAGAGCAAATATGTAAGGAGATAGCAGATATTAGTAGTAAGCACAAAGTAGTGATTGTGGGAGATTTCAACTTTCCACAAATAGACTGGGAAACATATTCGGCAAATGGGCTGGATGGTTTGGAGTTTGTAAAATGTGTGCAGGATAGTTTTTTGCAGCAATACATAGAGGTACCTACTAGAGGAGGGGCAGTGTTGGACCTCCTGTTAGGAAATGAGACGGGACAGGTGGCGGAGGTATGCGTTGGGGAGCACTTCGGGTCCAGTGATCACAATACCATTAGTTTCAATATAATTATGGAGAGGGTCAGAACTGGACCTAGGGTTGAGATTTTTGATTGGAGAAAGGCTAACTTTGATGAGATGCGAAATGATTTAAAAGGAGTGAACTGGGACATTTTGTTTTATGGGAAGGATGTAGAAGACAAATGGAGGACATTTAAAGGGGAAATTTTAAGAGTACAGAATCTTTATGTTCCTGTTCGGTTGAAAGGAAACAGTAAAAATTGGAAAGAGCCCTGGTTTTCAAGGGAAATTGGACATCTTGTTCGGAAAAAGAGGGAGATCTACAATAATTATAGGCAGCATGAAGTAAATGAGGTGCTTGAGGAGTATAAGGAATGTAAAAAGAATCTTAAGAAAGAAATTAGAAAAGCTTAAAGAAGACATGAGGTTGCTTTGGCAAGTAAGGTGAAAGTAAATCCAAAGGGTTTCTACAGCTATATTAATAGCAAAAGGATAACGAGGGATAAAATTGGTCCATTGGAGAGACAGAGTGGACAGCTATCTGCAGAGCCAAAAGAGATGGGGGAGATATTGAACAATTTCTTTTCTTCGGTATTCACCAAGGAGAAGGATATTGAATTATGTGAGGTAAGGGAAACTAGTAGAGTAGCTATGGATACTATGAGTTTCAAAGTAAAAGAAGTACTGACACTTTTGAAAAATATAAAAGTGGATAAGTCCCCAGGCCCTGACAGGATATTCCCTAGGACATTGAGGGAAGTTAGTGTAGAAATAGCCGGGGCTATGACAGAAATATTTCAAATGTCATTAGAAACGGGAATAGTCCCCGAGGATTGGCGTACTGCGCATGTTGTTCCATTGTTTAAAAAGGGTTCTAAGAGTAAACCTAGCAATTATAGGCCTGTTAGTTTGACTTCAGTGGTGGGCAAATTAATGGAAAAGATACTTAGAGATATTATATATTAGCATCTGGATAAACAGGGTCTGATTAGGAACAGTCAGCATGGATTTGTGCCTGGAAGGTCATGTTTGACTAATCTTCTTGAATTTTTTGAAGAGGTTACTAGGGAAATTGACGAGGGTAAAGCAGTGGATGTTGTCTATATGGACTTTAGTAAGGCCTTTGACAAGGTTCCTCATGGAAGGTTGGTTAAGAAGGTTCAACTGTTGGGTATAAATGCAGGAGTAGCAAGATGGATTCAACAGTGGCTGAATGGGAGAAGCCAGAGGGTAATGGTGGATGGTTGTTTGTTGGGTTGGAGGCAGGTGACTGGTGGGGTGCCTCAGGGATTGGTGTTGGGTCCTTTGTTGTTTGTCATGTACATCAATGATCTGGATGAAGGTGTGGTAAATTGGATTAGTAAGTATGCAGATTATACCAAGATAGGGGGTGTTGTGGATAATGAAGAGGATTTCCAAAGTCTACAGAGTGATTTAGGCCATTTGGAAGAATGGGCTGAAAGATGGCAGATGGAGTTTAATGCTGATAAATGTGAGGTGCTACACCTTGGCAGGACAAATCAAAATAGGACGTACATGATAAATGGTAGGGAATTGAAGAATACAGTTGAACAGAGGGATCTGGGAATAACCGTGCATAGTTCCTTGAAGGTGGAATCTCATATAGATAGGGTGGTAAAGAAAGCTTTTGGTATGCTAGCCTTTATAAATCAGAGCATTGAGTATAGAAGCTGGGATGTAATGTTAAAATTGTACAAGGCATTGGTGAGACCAAATCTGGAGTATGGTGTACAATTTTGGTCGCCCAATTATAGGAAGGATGTCAACAAAATAGAGAGAGTACAGAGGAGATTTACTAGAATGTTGCCTGGGTTTCAACAACTAAGTTACAGAGAAAGGTTGAATAAGTTAGGTCTTTATTCTCTGGAGCGCAGAAGGTTAAGGGGGGACTTGATAGAGGTCTTTAAAATGATGAGAGGGATAGACAGAGTTGATGTGGATCAGTTTTTCCCTTTGAGAATAGGGAAGATTCAAACAAGAGGACATGACTTCAGAATTAAGGGACAGAAGTTTAGGGGTAACATGAGGGGGAACGTCTTTACTCAGAGAGTGGTAGCGGTGTGGAATGAGCTTACAGTGGAAGTGGTGGAGGCAGGTTCGTTGGTATCATTTAAAAATAAATTGGATAGGCATATGGATGAGAAGGGAATGGAGGGTTATGGTATGAGTGCAGGCTGGTGGGACTAAGGGAAAAAAGTTGTTCGGCACGGACTTGTAGGGCCGAGATGGCCTGTTTCCGTGCTGTAATTGTTATATGGTTATATGGTTTAGTCATTTTGTTTGTTGAAGGTCAGGCACTTTGCTTATTTGTCTGAAAAGTACGTCATTTTTTTCAAATTAAATTGTTTATGAAGTTGGCCTTGCATGTATTTTGCAATATTTTGTTTGGAAGAATCTATCAGGTGACAACATATCAAATTGCCCTGCTTTTGGTAACTTAAGATGCTCTGTCTTTCGCTAGCTATGATTAAATGCACTTTTTAACATAACTTATTCATAGCAAATGCACCAGGTGACTGGTATGTAATTTTGAAATGTTAAATGTGAATGCTAGTATTATTCTACAGCTGGTACACAAAATTGCTGGGGAAACTCAGCGGGTGCAGCAGCATCTATGGAGCGAAGGAAATAGGCGACGTTTCGGGCCGAAACCCTTCTTCAGACTGATGGGGGGTGGGGAAAGAAATAAGGAAAAAGGGAGGAGGAGGAGGAGCCCGAGGGTGGGCGGATGGGAGGGTGGGAGGAGACAGCTAGAGGGTAAAGGAAGGGGAGGAGACAGCACGGGCTAGCCAAATTGGGAGAATTCAATGTTAATGCCATAAGGACGCCAGGATCCCAGACGGAATATGAGGTGCTGTTCCTCCAATTTCCGCTGTTGCTCACTCTGGCAATGGAGGAGACCCAGGACAGAGAGGTCGGATTGGGAATGGGAGGGGGAGTTGAAGTGCTGAGCCACCGGGAGGTCAGGTAGGTTATTGTGGACTGAGCGGAGGTGTTCGGCGAAACGATCGCCCAACCTACGCTTGGTCTCACCGATGTAAATCAGCTGACATCTAGAGCAGCGGATGCAGTAGATGAGGTTGGAGGAGATACAGGTGAACCTTTGTCGCACCTGGAACGACTGCTTGGGACCTTGAATGGAGTCGAGGGGGGAGGTGAAGGGACAGGTGTTGCATTTCTTGCGGTTGCAACGGAAAGTGCCCGGGGAAGGGGTGGTGCGGGAGGGAAGGGAAGAATTGACGAGGGAGTTGCGGAGGGAGCGGTCTTTGCGGAAGGCAGACATGGGGGGAGATGGGAAGATGTGGCGAGTGGTGGGGTCACGTTGGAGGTGGCGGAAATGGCGGAGGATTATGTGTTGTATTTGCCGGCTGGTGGGGTGAAAGGTGAGGACCAGAGGGACTCTGCCCTTGTTGCGTGTGCGGGGATGGGGAGAGAGAGCATTGTTACGGGGTATGGATGAGACCCTGGTGTGAGCCTCATCTATGGTGGCGGAGGGGAATCCCCGTTCCCTGAAGAACGAGGACATTTCCGATGCCCTGGTATGAAATGTCTCATCCTGGGAGCAGATGCGGCGTAGGCGGAGGAATTGGGAGTAGGGGATGGAGTCTTTACAGGGGGCAGGGTGGGAAGACGTGTAGTCCAGATAGCCATGTGAGTCAGTGGGTTTGTAATGTATGTCGGTCAGGAGTCTGTCCCCTGCGATGGAGATGGTGAGGTCAAGGAATGGTAGGGAAGTGTCGGAAATCGTCCAGGTGTATTGGAGTGCCGGATGGAAGTTGGTGGTGAAGTGGATGAAGTCAGTCAGTTGTGTGTGGGTGCGGGAGGTGGCACCAAAGCAGTCGTCAATGTAGCGGAGGTAGAGGTCGGGGATAGGGCCCTGGTACGTCTTGAACAAGGATTGTTCAACGTACCCGACAAAGAGGCAGGCGTAGCTGGGGCCCATGCGTGTGCCCATAGCTACGACTTGTGTTTGGAGGAAATGGGAGGAGTCAAATGTAAAGTTATTGAGGGTGAGGACCAACTCCGCTAAGCGGAGGAGAGTGTCAGTGGCTGGGTATAGGTTGCTCCTCTGGTCGAGGAAGAACCGGAGGGCTCTGAGGCCATCCTGGTGGGGGATGGAGGTGTAGAGTGACCGGACATCCATGGTGAAGATGAGGGGGTGAGGGCCCAGAGAGTGGAATGCGTGGAGGCGGCGGAGAGTGTCTGAGGTGTTTTGTGTACCTTCGATATTCCAGCATCTGCAGTTCCCTTTTGAACACTTATTCTACAGCTGGTTGTCTGTTTTGCATGTAAAGCAAAAAGCATGTAAAGCTGAAAGGATTGTTTAGATCTATTTAATGCAAATGTGACAAAAAACTGGGATCTTTATTATAAATTTGGCATGTTCTCGAGCATAGATGCAAGCATTTCAGACGTTATTAAAACTTAAACATTGTTCACACAGAGATTGCAGCTTTTCTCTGTGGATTTGAAATACTATACTGCAACATGACTACAGCTAGAATGTCAATGAGGTCCACTTAAGCTTATCTTTAGTGATTAATTCATAAACACGAGCAATTGAACTATCTAATTGAATGTGCATGTCCAACAATAAAAAAAAATGTAATGTGCTGGACTAACTCAGCGGGTCAGGCAGCATCTCTGGAGAACATGGATAGGTGACGTTTCAGGTCGGCATCCATGTTCCCCAGAGATGCTGCCTGACCCATCGAGTTAGTCCAACACTTTGTGTCTTTCATTATAAACCAGCATCTGCAGTTCCTTGTGTGTCTAATAACAAATCTATCTTTGTTTGCAGCTAAACACAGTTATAACATAGAAGAATATAGTTTCTCACAGTCAACACTGGAGCAGGTAACGCGAGTTTGTTCCACATTATACATAAACAAAGGTTACAAGATTATTTGCCAATTTCTACTTTCACAAATAATCGGAATCAATTTCCTATTAAGATATGTGAGCACAGGGAGGGTTAATGGGGAGAAAAATACACAGCTCTCAATGGAAGAGTGAAGTTACATTGCTTTGTATGTCTTACGTGCCTGTCGAATATAGTCCCTTATGTGTCATGTAATACTGAAAATCTTTCCTTGTATGACTTTAGGTTTTTATGCAGTTCGCAAAAGAACAAGAAAATAATGAAGAGGATTATAAAGTTCTGAATACAAGCTTTCGGTGGCAACAACTTCAACAAAACGAGTGTTAAAATGATTCAGAGTTGCTCTTCTGCCTTATGACAAGAAAACCTCTTTATGGTATTAGGTTGATGTTTATTAAATTAAATTTCCTGATTGTTGAAGCCAAGAACATTTGGGATGACGAATACTGCACCAGCGAAGGCATGCAATTAAAACAATCGTTTCAGATGTCTGGCAAGTGATATTCATTCTGTCCATGTGTTGCAGACACAAGGCGACCGCAAAAGAAAATATACTGCTACATCAGAAAACTCTCAACCTGGAAGTGCTTTATTTATTTTAATTTAAGCGGAGTTAAGATCTTAATACATTTATATCTGACAACCTGCATGTTTATTGTGCCAGAGATGTTCTCTAATATGATAAAATAATATTTTCTAATATACAAGCCTTTGCTGTTTATACCCTTTGCTGCAGCAATAATTCTCCACAAGGTGCATTGCACGAGGTTCTTTTTTCTCAGAATTACCGTTGGCTGATGCTCCCACATTTCAAATCCAAATCAGACAGTCCTCATGAATTTGTTTTTACTACTTTTTTGCGTGGGCTAAAGTTGACATAGATCGAACATGGCATACAACAAACAAAAGTGATATTTCATTTCATTTTTTTAACTATAAATTAATACATTTGTTTCTAGAGTAATATTAATAATCACAGATAATGTTGTGATTATTTATAATATGCTTTTATACATAATACCTCTCAGTAATTCTTCAACAAACTTTCCAGGCTAAAAAGGAATGGATATTGGTCTGCAATATTATACATAAATTCAAATTTTACAGGTTAAATTTGTAACAATTTTACAATATTTTTTCTACACCACATAACTACGAAGCAAATCATTCAGACCAAATTTAAGTGTATGTACTTTCATAAATTACAACTTTTATTGTTTCTTCTTTATAGTTAGTATGTAGAAACCTAACCTGCTCGGCCAAAGGTGTATGAAAAAAGATCTTGTTTAGTGATGGTTAGATATTGATGAACTCTTATTGATCTCAATCCATCTACCAGAATGTACGTTCAACAAGGCAGAGCCATGTAGCAGTGTATAATGTGTTGTAATAGCAAGTTGAATGAGGGGTTTTAAAACACAAAGCCACCATGCTGTCCATCCTATTTTGTTAGTACAAACAGCTAGTGTTCACAGTAAGATGGTGAAAAGATTCATTGCCGTTTGCCAAGACTGTTGACACTCCTTTAGTAACACGTTTAAGTAACCATCCTGATAATTTCACAAAAACGACAGCACAATATAAATTATGGCTGTTGATTCATTTAGAAAAGAACAATGTTTTAGCTTCAGCAATCATATTTGAATTTGGAATATTCAGCTATATTTTTTTTAATAAGGACCAACTAATACATCACAGATCATTAAGATTTTGTGATCACCTTGCACACACCTTTTGTATTTTGGTGTTTTATGCCTTTTGTAATTTATAATTTTAATTTTTAAGTTAATTCAAATGAGCAGTGTTTTGTGAAACCTTGGTTTTAATTTTGTAATTGAATGTGCAGCTGTTTCTTTCTTGCTAATAGCTGCCGGCAGATATGGAAAATATTAAAACATAAATGTTTCCAGCCAATTGGGCCTGGGTACACCAAGGTGTTTCTGAACAATATGATTAAAGTTACTGCTACTAAGGAACAGTGTGTACTGTAATTGTTAATTCTTAAACGATGGTTATATACTGGGGGGTTGCATTCTCCTGAACTAATATAAGCTATTGAATTTTATATGCCTTCAAATATTTGGACAGTACCAGTTCTATGACTTAGCTAACTTGTTAAATGGATTGAACACATACCTGAAAAAAATAACTGAATTTACTTTTTTACATACACCATTTTAGTATTCCTGTTCCGATTGCAATTGTTTTTTGTCTGTAAGCAAATCTGAAATAAAAACAGAAAATGCTGTAAAGGCAGCAGGTTAGGCAGCATCTGTGGAGAGAGAAGCAGCATTAAAATTTAAAGTCATAGACATTTCTGTTTTCCTTGTTTTGATGGTATGTTAGTTTTTATATTTCCAGCTCTATTCGGTTTACTTCTCTTCCATCATGAATCGAGGTTACCGCTATGCGATTTTTGTTTAAAGAGAGATTGGCTCTTAGGATTCCTCAAATCTGAGGAAAAGACAGGTGAAGGAATGGGCATACTCAATATAGTTAACAAATCTTGAGGTTTAATGTTAAATTTATCAGCAAACCTGTTGGCCGTTATTTTTTATTGATGTTATTACAAATGGGTTTAATGCATGTAAATAGTTCAACATTTCCATGTTCAGAGTACTATTTTCAGCTTTTATTGCAGATTCCTAGCAGTTCCAGTGGATGAATTTATAGTATGGAATATGATTGTTTAGGATTCAGTTTGCGATCTATCCATTTTTCTGTATTTAAAGTGATATCAGGGCCAGCAAAGTAAGATCATTTTACACTTGAACCTGGTGATAATCAAAAATCACATTTATTTTTCATACCTCATTTTAATCTTCATGTTTATTATAAAGCTATTTGATAGGTAAACAATTTGGGGGTTTTTTGCAGTTGTACTTGCAGAATTCTATCTATCTATCTAATATATAAAACTGTGTGCCTGTCGCCTGCCGTCCGTCCGGCTGCCTTTCTGCCTTTTGATTCGTTCCCATCGTGTGATGTCACAATGCCCAATGCTCGCAGATGTCCAATCACAATGCCCAATGCTCGCAGATGTCCAATCGGAATGGATCCATTTACATGGACGGCTGCCGGCTGCATTTCTTCCTTTGATTCACTGCAACTCCGAAACCAGACGCAGAATCGCCGAGATGTTTTCCATTTCGGTAGAGATTTCACTTTTCTTTCTAAGTATCCGATCCTCATTACATTACATAATCAAATCCTCCCCCCCTCCCCCACCCCCGCAATATTTCAAAAATAAACTGGCTTCTCACCCATAGAAGCAGCACCAGCCCCTGGTGAACGTTCCATTGTGTGATGTCACAATGCCCAATGCTCACATATGTCCAATCGGAATGGATCCATTTACATATGCCTTTGCAGGAGCCCGAGCCAATGGTGAACGTTCCATCGTGTGATGTCACAATGCCCAATGCTCAAATACATTGTTGCCATAGAGGGAGTACAGAGAAGGTTCACCAGACTGATTCCTGGGATGTCAGGACTTTCATATGAATAAAGACTGGATAGACTCGGCTTGTACTCGCTAGATTTTAGAAGATTGGGGGGGGATCTTATAGAAACTCCTGATTACATTTCGTCGTGTTTATGTACACATTTTTAATCAAATCCTCCCCCCCACCCCCCCCCCCCCCCCCCCCCCACCAAATATATTTTTTTAATTTCACCCATAGAATCAGCCCCAGACTCGGTTTGTACTCGCACGATTTTAGAAGATTGAGGGGGTATCTTATAGAAACTTACAAAATTCTTAAGGGGTTGGACAGGCTAGATGCAGGAAGATTGTTCCAGATGTTGGGGAAGTCCAGAACAAGGGGTCACAGTTTAAGGATAAGGGGTAAATCTTTTACGACCGAGATGAGAAAAACATTTTTCACACAGAGAGTGGTGAATCTCTGGAATTCACTGGCACAGAAGGTAGTTGAGACCTGTTCATTGGCTGTATTTAAGAGGGAGTTAGATGTGGCCCCTGTGGCTAAAGGGATCAGGGGGTATGGAGAGAAGGCAGGTACATGATACTGAGTTGGATGATCAGCAATGATCATATTGAATGGTGGTGCAGGCTCGAAGGGACAAATAGCCTACTCCTGCACTTAATTTCTATGTTTCCCTCTCATCACCCCTCTCCCTTTCACACCCATCACTCTCTCCCCCACCCCCCTTCCCGCTCTACCCCACCCCCTTCCCTCTCTCCCCCCGCCCCCTTCCCCTACCCCTCTGTCCCTCTTCCACCAGTCCCTCTACCCCTCCCTCCCCACTCTTCCACTTCTCTCCCCTTACCCAACCCCTCTCCCTCCCTCACCCCTCTCTCTTCCCCTCCCTGTCCCACCCCTACCCCTCTGTCCCTCTTCCACCACTCCCCTGTCCCTCTTCCACCACTCCCGCTACCCCTCCCTCCCCACTCTTCCACTTCTCTCCTCCCCCTCTCCCTCTCCTCACCCCTCTTCCATCCCTCTCTCCCCCACCCCTTCCCTCTCTACCCCACCCCCTTCCCTCTCTCCCCGCCCCCTTCCCCTCTGTCCCTCTTCCACCACTCCCCCTACCCCTCCCTCTCCCACTTCTCTCCCCTTACCCCACCCCTCTCCCTCCTCCACCCCTGTCTTCCCCTACCCCTCTGTCCCTCTTCCACCACTCCCCCTGTCCCACCACTCCTGCTACCCCTCTCCCCCTCCCTCCCTACTCTTCCAACTCTTCCACTTCTCTCCCCCCCCACACTCTTTCCCCTCTCTCCCTCCACCCCTCTCCCCCTCCCATCCCACATTTTCCCACCCTCGACACTCTTCCCCCTCTCCCTCCTCATTCCCTTACCGTGCACAGTCTCTGTCTTTAAGAAGGAACTGCAGATGCTGGAAAATCGAAGGTAGACATAAAAAAAGCTGGATAAACTCAGCGGGTGCGGCAGCATCTATGGAGCGAATTGAATGGTCAACGTTTTTGGGCGAAACCCGGAAGAAGGGTTTCGGCAAAAAACGTTGCCCTTTTCCTTCGGTCCATAGATGCTGCTGCACCCGCTGAGTTTATCCAGCTTTTTTGTTGTTGTACCAGCCTCTCTCTCTCTCTCTCTCTCTGCCCTTTTCTCTTCTCTCGACTCATGCACGCCCACTCCAACCCCCCCCCCCCCCCCCCCCCCCCTCACCTCTCTCCCCCATCCTCTTCCCCTCCCCCTCTCCACCCTCCTCCTCCCCTTCCTCACAAAATATTTTTTGTGGGGGCGGGTCCTCAGTGTGTGTGACTGTTTGTGGAAGCAGCTCTCCATTCAAGAAGACGCTCATCTGTTTGTGGAGGCGCGTGCTTAGTATGTGACCAAAGATCTTATAGCGGAGCTCTCCGCTACAAGATCTTTGTGTGTGACGACACACGCTCCCCCCCTCCCCCTTTGGTGCAGGAGGCGCGCGCAGCATCTGAACGCTCAGCGATTATTCGAATTCTTTACTAACCGTCATTCTGACTTTGCTTGTGAAGAGAAAAGTCCTGAATTGCATTTGTCTGATGCAGGAAGATTGTTCCCGATGTTGGGGAAGTCCAGGACAAGCGGGTCACAGTTTAAGGATAAAGGGGAAATCCTTTAGTACTGAGATGAGGAAAACATTTTTCACACAAATAGTGGTGAGTCTCTTGATCTCTCTGCCGCAGAAGGTAGTTGAGGCCAGTTCATTGCTTATATTTAAGAGGGAGTTAGATGTGGCCCTTGAGACTAAAGGGATCAGGGGGTATGGAGAGAAGGCAGGTATAGGATACTGAGTTGGATGATCAGCCATGATCATATTGAATGGTGGTGCAGGCTCGAAGGGCCGAATGGCCTACTCCTGCATTTAATTTCTATGTTTCCCTCTGCTCACCCCTCTCCCTCTCCCACCCATCCCTCTCTCCCCCACCCCCCTTCCCTCTCTACCACCACCCCCTTCCCCCTACCCCTCTGTCCCTCTTTCACCACTCCTCCTACCCCTCCCTCCCCACTCATCCACTTCTATCCCCTTACCCCACGCCTCTCCCATCCCCACCCCTCTCTCTTCCCCTCTCTCCCCCACCCCTTCCCCTACCCCTCTGTCCCTCTTCCACCACTCCCCCGTCTCTCTTCCACCACTCCCGCTACCCCTCTACCCCTCCCTCCCTCCCCACTCTACCACTTCTCTCCCCCTTCTCTCCTCACCCCTCTCCCATCCCTCTCTCCCCCACCGCCTTCCCTCTCCCCCCCACCCCCTTCCCCCTATCCCTCTTCCATCACTCCCCCCTACCCCTCTCCTCCTCCCTCCCCACTCTTCCACTTCTCTCCCCCTTCCCCTCCACTCTCCCTTCCCACTCTTTCCCCTCTCTCCCCCACCCCTCTCCCCCTCCCTCCCTCCTCCCCATCTTCCCCATCCCCCCTCCCCCACATCTCTCTCCCCATCTCTCACCCCCTACCCCGCTCTCCTTTCCCTCCCAAATCTATCCCGTTTCCTCCTCCTCCTCTCCCCTCTCTCCCCTCTTCTCACCCCCCCCCCCCCCCCCCCCCCCGCAAACGCCGTTGGGGAAACAGACCCAACGGGTCTGCACTTGGTCTAGTTAATACATAAAACTGTGTGCCTGCAGTCCGGCTGCCTTTCTGCCTTTTGATTCGTTTCCATCGTGTGATGTCACAATGCCCAATGCTCGCAGATGTCCAATCACAATGCCAAATGCTCGCAGATGTCCAATCGGAATGGATCCATTTACATGTACGGCTTCCGACTGCATTTCTTCCTTTGATTCACTGCAACTCCGAAACCAGACGCAGAATCGCCGACATCTTTTCCATTTCGGTAGAGATTTCACTTTTCTTTCTAAGTATCGGCTCCTCATTACATTTCGTCGTGTTTAAGTACACGTTTTTAATCAAATCCTTACCCCCCCCCCCCCCCCCATTATTTCAAAACTAAACTGGCTTCTCACCCACAGAAGCTTCACCAGCCCCTGCTGAACGTTCCATCGTGTGATGTCACAATGCCCAATGTTCACATATGTCCAATCGGAATGGATTCATTTACATATGCCTATGCAGGAGCCCCAGCACCTGGTGAACGTTCCATCGTGTGATGTCACAATGCCCAATGCTCAAAGACATCGTTGCCATAGTGGCAGTACAGAGAAGGTTCACCAGACTGATTCCTGGGATCTGATCCTGAATCTATAGAACATTGGAAAATGATCACCAATGGGATGATTTAATAGGAACCTGAGGGGTCACTTTTGACACAAAGGGTGGTGGATGTATGGAACGAGCTGTCGGTGGAGGTAGTTGAGGCTGGTACTATCACAACATTTAAGAAGCATTTAGACAGGTACATGGATAGGAAATGTTTAGAAGGATATGGGCCAAACACAGGCAGGTGGAACTAGTATAGATGGGACATGTTGGGAACATTCTTTTGTTTGTTTATCATGTTATCTATTAAATACTGTGCTTACAAACCAGTTGTGCTGCTACAAGTAAGAATATCACTGTTCTGATTTGGTATGACAATTAAGCACTATTGACCTGAACTGACCCCATGATTTCTCTGTCCACAGGTGCTGAGCATTTTTACAGTATCCTGATTTTTATAAAAATTGTTGGAACTCAACAGGAAGCTGTCCTGATTGGAGTTGATTCCAAATATGAGCTTTGAATATTGGTGGGTTCAGTTTTGGAACATTTTGGTAAAAGAGTTGCCACTAACAGAGTGAGCCAAGCAGCCACTTTGTAAGCTTTAGCCTCTGTAAGGGAAAATGTGACATTTACCACTATTGTATTGGCAAGATTACTTTGTAAACTATTCACGTGCTCGGACTGATTATATATCATAAGTTCATTTTGATTATGTCAAGGACTGCTCCAGGCATTTCCGCTTTACAAATGGCATTGCTCAGTAAGGTCTCTCCAATGTACAGTAATCTCTAGAGAGTTGCTCATGTAGTAGCATTAGCATATAGATACACGTACATACAAGGAAAGGCGTGAACAATAGAAACTGCAATGGTCTAAATCCATGAATGAGAGGCTGGTATCCTGCAGTTACTGTTATGAATCTCACAAGGTTTAACTTACCTTTTGAAGAAATTTTATTGATCACTTGCTGTAAGACATTTGTGGAAACACATTGGAAGATCTTGACAAGGTTTCACCACCAGGCTAGAAATTGTCTGAACTCAAAAAAGTGTGATGCTAATTCACAAGGTTGAACATCTTGTGGGGGTCATCAGATGAATTAGAATTCCTGGTGGGTGGCATTTGGTTGGGAGCCTACCTTCATCTACAGGAGGAATAGCGCTAGGATAGGGAGGAGTGGACTCCTTCGCCTCTTGTTTGTTTCCACTTCCAATCTTCTACCAGAGAGCCCATGTCATGCGTCATCCAGCAATGGGCTGCTGTACAATACCTTCCCAGCTCCGCACATTCATTGAGAGTGTGGATGTGAGGCTCACATCTCTTGCCCACAGACATTCCTTTTGACCTCTGAATGCTCGACTTAGGTTGCCCATGTCAGACTCAGACAAGGTTGAATTATGGTCATCTGCAGTGAAAGTCCTAAACTAGATCTATAAGTCCAATCAAATGAATGCTGCATACTCAGAGCCAGAACTTCAATTACATCACCAAAATAGTAAGATTAAACGAGAACTTACCAGTTTGAAGTTTGATCTGTATTTTATGAGGAGTTACGATGAGGGTATTACGTGAAGAACCCGCTCAGCGCGCAGGCGCGGCATACTTCCAAGCAGCGGTGTGGAATCACAGATAGACACAGTTATTTTGAAGTAAAGATAAGGAGACATCAATTTATTAGTTTGATCCATATAATGAGGGTGGGAGCGGAGGGCACGTAATACCCTCATCGTAACTCCTCGTAAAATACAGGTCAAACTTCAAACTGGTAAGTTCTCGTTTAATCTTACTATTTTACTTCGGAGTCACGTGAGTGACTACGTGAAGATTTCAAAGCTCTGTGATTTCAAACCGTGTAACAGTTTCATTTCACTCACTGCCGAAGTTCTTGAGGGAGGAAGTGTTATCGTAATGAACCAATGAGTCTATTTGTAGAAAAACACAATGGTATTTTTTAAACAATAACAACAAAGAATTAAGTTGCTCCCCTGGGCTTAAATTAAATATTTGCAGTTCGTAAATCTTTACTGCAAATAAACCAGGTTTTGCCAACGGCAACAGGATTTTCATACGAAGAAAGACTGGATAGACTCACCTTGTACTCGCTAGATTTTAGAAGATTGAGGGGGTATCTTATAGAAACGTCTAAAATTCTTAAGGGGTTGGACAGGCTAGATGCAGGAAGATTGTTCCGGATGTTGGGGAAGACCAGAACAAGGGGTCACAGTTTAAGGATAAGGGGGAAATCCTTTAGGACAGAGATGAGAAAAACATTTTTCACACAGAGAGTGGTGTATCTCTGGAATTCTCTGCCACAGAAGGTATTTGAGGTCAGTTCATTGGCTATATTTAAGAGGAAGTTAGATGTGGCCCTTGTGGCTAAAGGGATCAGGGGGTAAGGAGAGAAGGCAGGTACAGGATACTGAGTTGGATGATCAGCCATGATCATATTGAATGGTGGTGCAGGCTAGAAGGACCGAATGGCCTACTCCTGCACTTAATTTCAATGTTTCCCTCTCCTCACCCCTCTCCCTCTCCCACCCATCCCTCTCTCCCCCACCCCCCTTCCCTCTCTACCACCACCCCCTTACCCCTCCCCTCTGTCCCTCTTCCACCACTCCCCCGTCCCTCTTCTACCACTCCCGCTACCCCTCTACCCATCCATCCCTCCCCACTCTTCCACTTCTCTCCCACTCTCTCCTCACCCCTCTCCCATCCCTCTCTCCCCCACCCCCCTTCCCTCTCTACCCCACCCCCTTCCCTCTCTCCCCCTTCCCCCTATCCCTCTGTCCCTCTTCCATCACTCCCGCTACCCCTCTCCTCCTCCCTCCCCACTCTGCCACTTCTCTCCCCTTCCCCTCCACTCTCCCTCCCCACTCTTTCCCCTCTGTCCCCCCACCCCTCTCCCCATCCCTCCCTCCCCATCCCCCCTCCCCCACATCTCTCTCCCCATCTCTCAACCCCTACCCTGCTCTCCTTTCCCTCCCAAATCTATCCCGTTTCCTCCTCCTCCTCTCCCCTCCCCCCCCCCTTCTCACCCCCCCCCCCCCCCCCACAAACGCCGTTGGGGAAACAGACCCAACGGGTCTGCACTTGGACTAGTAAATATATAAAACTGTGTGCCTGCAGTCCGGCTGCCTTTCTGCCTTTTGATTCGTTTCCATCGTGTGATGTCACAATGTCCAATGCTCGCAGATGTCCAATCACAATGCCCAATGCTCGCAGATGTCCAATCGGAATGGATCCATTTACATGTACGGCTTCCGACTGCATTTCTTCCTTTGATTCACTGCAACTCCGAAACCAGACGCAGAATCGCCGACATCTTTTCCATTTCGGCAGAGATTTCACTTTTCTTTCTAAGTATCCGCTCCTCATTACATTTCGTCGTGTTTAAGTACACGTTTTTAATCAAATCCTTCACCCCCCCCCAATATTTCAAAAATAAACTGGCTTCTCACCCATTGAAGCAGCACCAGCCCCTGGTGAACGTTCCATCGTGTGATGTCACAATGCCCGATGCTCACAGATGTCCAATCGGAATGGATTCATTTACATATGCCTTTGCAGGAGCCCCAGCCCATGGTGAACGTTCCATTGTGTGATGTCACAATGCCCAAAGTTCACATCTGTCCAATCGGAACTTAAGAAGGAGTTAGATGTGGCCCTTGTGGTTAAAGTGATCAGGGGATATGGAGAGAAGGCAGGTATAGGATACTGAGTTGGGTGATCAGCCATGATCATATTGAATGGTGGTGCAGGCTCAAAGGGCCGAATGGCCAACTCCTGCACTTAATTTCTATGTTTCCCTCTCATCACCCCTCTCCCTCTCCTACCCATTCCTCTCTCCCCCACCCCCCTTACCTCTCTACCCCACCCCCCTTCCCTCTCTACCCCACCCCCTTCCCTCTCTACCCCACCCCCTTCCCTCTCTCCCCCCACCCCCTTCCCTCTCTCCCCCCACCCCCTTCCCCTACTCCTCTGTCCCTCTTCCACCACTCCCCCTACCCCTCCCTCCCCACTCTTCCACTTCTCTCCCCCTTCTCTCCTCCCCCCTCCCTATCCTCACGCCTCTCCCCCACCCCCATTCCCTCTCTCCTCCCCCGCCCCCTTCCCCCTATCCCTCTGTCCGTCTTCCATCACTCCCCCTACCCCTCTCCTCCTCCCTCCCCACTCTTCCACTTCTCTCCCCCCACCCCCTCCACTCTCCCTCCCCACTCTTTCCCCTCTCTCCCCCCCACCCCTCTCCCCCTCCCTCCCTCTTCCCCTCCCTCCCCATCCCCCCCTCCCCCACATCTCTCTCCCCATCCCCCTCTCTCACCCCCTACCCCGCTCTCCTTTCTCTCCCAAATCTGTCCCGTTTCCTCCTCCTCCTCTCCCCTCCCTCCCCTCTTCTCACCCCCCCCCCCCCCCCCCCACCTGTGTGTTTGGGGGGTGGTTAATGTGAGTGTGATGCCGCAGTCTCCCCCCCCCCCCCCAATATTTCATAAAATACTGGCTTCTCACCCATAGAAGCAGCCCCAGCCCCTGGTGAACGTTCCATCGTGTGATGTCACAATGCCCAATGCTCAAAGACATTCTTGCCATAGAGGGAGTACAGAGAAGGCTCACCAGACTGATTCCTGGGATGTCAGGACTTTCATATGAATAAAGACTGGATAGACTCAGCTTGTACTCGCTAGATTTTAGAAGATTGAGGGGGTATCTTATAGACTTACAAAATTCTTAAGGGGTTGGACAGGCTAGATGCAGGAAGATTGTTCCAGATGTTGGGGAAGTCCAGAACAAGGGGTCACAGTTTAAGGATAAGGGGTAAATCTTTTAGGCCTGAGATGAGAAAAACATTTTTCACACAGAGAGTGGCGAATCTCTGGAATTCACTGGCACAGAAGGTAGTTGAGGCCAGTTCATTGGCTATATTTAAGAGGGAGTTAGATCTGGCCCTTGTGGCTAAAGGGATCAGGGAGTATGGAGAGAAGGCAGGTACAGGATACTGAGTTGGATGATCAGCCATGATCATATTGAATGGTGGTGCAAGCTCGTAGGGATGAATGGCCTACTCCTGCACTTAATTCCTATGTTCCCCTCTCATCACCCCTCTCCCTCTCCCACCCATCCCTCTCTCCCCCACCCCCCTTCCATCTCTACCCCACCCCCTTCCCTTTCTCCCCCCCGCCCCCTTCCCCCATACCGCTCTGTCCCTCTTCCACCACTCCCCCTACCCCTCCCTCCCCACTCTTCCACTTATCTCCCCTTACCCCACCCCTCTTCCTCCACCACCCCTCTCTCTTCCCTTCCCTTCCCCTCTCTCCCCCACCCCTTCCTCTACCCCTCTATTCCTCTTCCACCACTCCCCTGTCCCTCTTCCACCACTCCCTCTACCCCTCCCTCCCCACTCCTCTCTCCCTCTCCCTCTCCTCATCCCCCCCCCCACCCCTTCCCTCTCTCCCCCACCCCCTTCCCTCTCTCCCCCCGCCCCCTTCCCCCTACCCCTCTGTCCCTCTTCCATCACTCCATCTACCCCTCTCCTCCTCCCTCCCCACTCTTCCTCTTCTCTCCCCCCTTCACCCTCCTCTCTCTCCACTCCTTCACCTCTCTCACCCCACCCCTCCATCCTCCCCTCCCTCCCCATCCCCCCCTCCCCCACGTCTCTCTCCCCATCCCCCTCTCTCACCTCCTACCCCGCTCTCCTTTCCCTCCCAAATCTGTCCCGTTTCCTCCTCCTCCTCTCCCCTCCCTCCCCTCTTCTCACCTCCCCTCCCCCCACCTGTGTGTTTGGGGGGTGGTTAATGTGAGTGTGATGCCGCAGCCCCCCCCCCCCCCCCGCAAACGGCGTTAGGGAAACAGACCCAACAGGTCTGCACTTGGTCTAGTTATTATATAAAAGTCTGTGGCTGTCGCCTGCCGTCCGTCCGTCCGGCTGCCGGCTGCCTTTCTTCCTTTTGATTCGTTCCATCGTGTGATGTCACAATGCCCAATGTTCACATATGTCCAATCGGAATGGATCCATTTACATATGCCTTTGCAGGAGCCCCAGCCCCTGGTGAACGTTCCATTGTGTGATGTCACAATGCCCAAAGACATTCTTGCTATAGAGGGAGTACAGTAGGGTAGGGGGCGCTGCACTGGCAGCGCCTGTCGGCAGCGTGTCCGTCTTTTTTTTCAACTTTTTTTATTTTTTTAGTGTGTTTAAAAGTCAGTTTTGAATGTTTCTTTGTGTGTTAAGTGTGGGGGGTGGTGAGGGGGAAACCGCTTCGGCCGCCTCTTCCATGGAGAGGCGACTTTTTCAGGCCGCCTCCCCCGTGGCCTAACATCAAGGATCGGCGCCGACTTTCCCGGAGACGCGCCCGGAGCTTCAGCGGCGGGCGCAGCGTGGACTCTCGGCGCGGAGCGGGTGAGACCTCGCTGGAGGGGAGCGCTCCGTTATGCTGGCCCGCGGCAGCCGGCAGCCTGAAGCAGCGGTCTGCAGAACTCCAGCTGGTGCGGCGTCTACAGCCCGGGATCTCACGTTGGGGACCCGGGTGGAAGAAGCTTCCACCGCCGGCCCGCGGCCATCTTCTACCGCGGGCGTGGTATGGACTTAACATCACCCCAGGAGGGGAGCTTCGACCGCCGGCCCTGCAGACTGTGGTGCTTCCGGCTGCGGCACGGCAGGTACTTTAAAACTTTGACCGCCGGCCTGCGGCCTACACCAGCCTGAAGCCGCGGTCTCTGGTTGGGAAGAGCCGATCCTGGACTCACCTTGACTTTGACTTTGTCCCTTACCATCTGGACGCCCGCAGCAACGGCTGTGGAGGGTGGTGGTCCCGACCACGGGGGAAAATGGAGGAGGACTGGCCAAGCTCTGTGCCTTCCACCACAGTGATGAATGCTGTGGTGGATGTTTGTGTAAAATTTTAATGTGGTTGTGTTCTTTATTATTGTACCGCTGCTGGCAACCCAAATACCACCGACCTTGGTTGTGTGGCAATTAAATTATTTCTATTTCTATTTCTACAGAGAAGGTTCACCAGACTGATTCCTGAGATGTCAGGACTTTCATATGAAGAAAGACAGGATAGACTCGGCTTGTACTCGCTAGATTTTAGAAGATTGAGGGGGGATCTTATAGAAACCGATGTTGGGGAAGTCCAGAACAAGGGGGTCACAATTTAAGGATAAGTGGGAAATCTTCTAGGACCGAGATGAGAAAAACATTTTACACACAGAGAGTGGTGAATCTCTGGAATTCACTGCCACAGAAGGTAGTTGAGGCCTGTTCATTGGCTATATTTAAGAGGGAGTTAGATGTGGCCCTTGTGGCTAAAGGAATCAGGGGGTGTGGAGAGAAGGCAGGTACAGGATACTGAGTTGGATGATCAGCCATGATCATATTGACTGGAGGTGCAGGCTCGAAGGGCCGAATGGCCTACTCCTGCACCTGATTTCTATGTTTCTAAGTTTCCCTCTTCTCACCCCTCTCCCTCTCCCACCCATCCCTCTCTCCCCCACCCCCCTTCACTCTCTACCCTATCCCCTTCCCTCTCTGCCCCCGCCCCCTTCCCCCTACCCCTCTGTCCCTCTTCCACCACTCCCCCTACCCCTCCCTCCCCACTCGACCACTTCTCTCCCTCACACCACCCCTTTCCCTCCCCCAACCCTCTCTCTCCCCCCTCCCTCCCCTCTCCACCCCCACCCCTACCCCTCTGACCCTCCCCTCTTCCACCTCTCCCCCCTCCCACTATCCCTCCCCACTTTTTCCGCCCTCTCCCCCCACCTCTCTCCCCCTCCATCCACACTCTTACCCCTCCCTCCTCCTCTCCGTCCCCATCCCTCCCCCCCGCATCTCTCTCCCCTCCCCATCCCTCTCCTCCCTCTCTTCCACTTCACTTCTCTCCCCCTTCCCCCTCCACTCTCCCTCCCCACTCTTTCCCCTCTCTCCACCCACCCCTCTCCCCTTCCCTCCTTCCTCCCCTCCCTCCCATCCCCCCCCTCACCCACATCTCTCTCCCCATCCCCCTCTCTCACCCCCTACCCCGCTCTCCTTTCCCTCCCAAATCTGTCCCGTTTCCTCCTCCTCCTCTCCCCTCCCTCCCCTCTTCTCACCCCCCCTCCCCCCACCTGTTTGTTTGGGGGGTGGTTAATGTGAGTGTGATGCCGCCGCCCCCCCCCCCCCCCCCCCCCCGCAAATGCCGTTGGGGAAACAGACCCAACGGGTCTGCACTTGGTCTAGTGTCATTTAAAAGTTGAACAGTGTTTAAACAGCAGGTATCGCAAAATTAAAAATATTCCAGGGATAATAACAAAATTGACTTTTTTCAAAATAGGTCATCGCAAAAGTTAAATAATATGCAAGATAGGTTTTTATTAAAGTATGGAGTGCTAAAAGAAGGTTCATATCAAAGATGGATTCAAGTAAGTACAGGGAATGGGGAAAGTGTGTAGTGTTTGCTGAACTGATGGAACTACACCAGAGTATGTTGCATTTGTGCATCTATGGAACAAGAGCATGTTGCAAACAACTAAACCTGATATTCAGATCTACAATGTGGAGCATTCATTATCTCGAACAATTAATTCAGCTGTATGTATTTGTATTGCATGTTGTTAAATAAATGTAAATAAAATAACAGCACTCAAATGTTGCACAATACATTTTTATTGACCACCTGAGTACCAGTGTCACAGAACAAGGTACAAGGTGCTGCCAGTGTTAGTGAAAACAAACCACTCTCCCTATTCTGTCTGAAGCATGCTAATCTGAAAGCTACTCACTCTACAGATTTTTCCAAGAGTTTGTGAGTGGGAGAAATAGGCCATCGATTGTGAAGAGAAAACTGCTCCCCTTCTTGTTATAACTTACTGTTGCATTGCATTGCTGACATGGATGCCGCTCGATTATACTCATGCAGAGTAGGAACAGTGCCTTAGGGCCACCATGTCAATTGCAACAGGTAGACCCACCTCCACTCCTCCCATTTATCCATGCCGTGCCTTTCTATGCCTTGATGGTTCACCTACTTGTCTGATATTTCACTGTTGTGAGAATACCTTTTACCAACTTGGGCAGTGTGTTTTACATGCCAGCCATCCTCTGGATCCCTCTTTTACCCCCTCACCCTAAACCTTTCAACTTTTTCGACACTCCTGCTATGGGGAATATTTCAAACAATCTGTAAATAGGCCTTTCACTAATTAGTATGCCTCTAAATATCTAAACTCTGTCTACCTTCTAAATATCTATACTCTGCTTCCTGCACGCCAAAGAAAATTACTCCAACCTATCCAGATCTCACATCTGAGATCTCCCAGCACAGACTTCCATCCGGTAAAATAAAAACAGAAAAACGCTGCAAGCACCCAATAGGCATTCTATGTGAATCTCCACAGCACCCTCTTGAGACCAATCACATTCATTTCATTTAGCAGCCAGAACTACATACACTACACAGAGAGGCCCAGGACCGTTGGAGACAGTGGAGGAGGGTCAGGGCGGTGAGTACTTAAATCGGGCGCGGGGCTTGTTTTCACAGAGGCCCGGGACCGTTGGAGACAGTGGAGGAGGGTCGGGGCTTTTACCAAAGTCTGTAACGTTCCACACTCCACAGGGAGGGTTTCTGGTGGAAGCCGCTGATTGGTGGAAGCAGACTAGAGGAAGCAGCTGATTGGGTGCAACCTCAGGTACAGTTTAAAGGGCAAGAGGGAGCAGCTGTTTGTGTCAGATACCTGCTGATTTCTCCCAGCAGTTTCTATTGTATTATACTGGTATCGGATCCAGGGTAAGGCGAGAGAATGACAGTCAGAGCAGTGTACTGTTCTGGATGTCAGATGTGGGAGGTCATGGTGTCGGATGGCCCTCCAGACGTCCACATCTGCGCCAGGTGCAGAGAGATGGGGCTCCTAAGGGACCGTATTAGGTTCCTGGAGCAGCAGCTCGATGACCTCTGTCTGGTCAGGGAGAGTGACGAGGTCATAGAGGGGAGTTATAGGGAGGTGGTCACTCCAAAACCACGGGAGAGAGACATGTGGGTCACGCTAAGGAAGGGCAAGGGGCAGAGGCAGGAACGAGTGAGTACTCCAATGTCGGTACACCTTGCAAATAAGTACTCCTGTTTGAGTACGGATGGGGGTGACAGCCTACCCGGGGGTAGCAACAGCGGACGGGCCTCCAGCACAGAGACCGGCCCTGTTGCTCCGAAAGGTAGGGAAAAAAAGAAGAGGGCAATAGTAATTGGGGACTCTATTGTTAGGGGGTCGGATAGGCGTTTCTGTGGACGCAGTCGGGAGACCAGGATGGTGGTCTGCCTCCCTGGTGCCAAGGTCTCGGACGTGTCTCAACGCATCCAAGATATCCTGAAATCAGAGGGAGAGGAGCCTGAGGTCGTGGTACATATTGGTACAAATGACATAGGTAAAAAAAGTGAAGAGGTCTTGAAGGGAGGATTTAGGGTGTTGGGAGGAGAGTTAAGGAAAAGGACCAAAAAGGTAACAATCTCAGGATTACTGCCTGTACCACGCGACAGTGAGAGTAGGAATGGAGCGAGGTGGAGGATAAATGCGTGGCCGAAAGACTGGTGCAGAGGGCAGGGATTCAAGTTTCTGGATCATTGGGACTTGTTTTGGGGAAGGTGGGACCTGTACAGAAAGGATGGGTTGCACTTGAACCCGAGGGGGACCAACATCCTGGCGGGGAAATTTGCAAAGGTCACTGGGGAGACTTTAAACTAGAATGGTTGGGGCGAGGGACTCAAATAGAGAAAGCTAGTAGACAGAATGGGAGGCAGGAAGCAGAAAAGGGAAGCACTCGGACACAAGAGGAGAAAGAAAAAAAAGGAAATAAACAGAGAAGAAGAGACGGGGGGTTTCTTAAATGTGCATATTTTAATGCTAGGAGCATTGTAAGAAAGGTGGATGAGCTTAGAGTCTGGATAGACACCTGGAAGTATGATGTTGTGGCGATCAGTGAAACATGGTTGCAGGAGGGCTGTGATTGGAAACTAAATATTCCAGGATTTCGTTGCTTCAGGTGTGATAGAATTGGAGGGGCAAGAGGTGGTGGTGTTGCATTGCTAGTCAGGGAAGATATTACAGCAGTGCTTTGGCAGGATAGATTGGAGGGCTCATCTAGGGAGGCTATTTGGGTGGAACTGAGAAGTGGGAAAGGTGTAGCAACACTTATAGGGGTGTATTATAGACCGCCAAATGGGGAACGAGAATTGGAAGAGCAAATATGTAAGGAGATAGCAGATATTAGTAGTAAGCACAAGGTAGTGATTGTGGGAGATTTCAACTTTCCACACATAGACTGGGAAACACATTCTGTAAATGGGCTGGATGGTTTGGAGTTTGTAAAATGTGTGCAGGATAGTTTTTTGCAGCAATACATAGAGGTACCTACTAGAGGAGGGGCAGTGCTGGACCTCCTGTTAGGAAATGAGACGGGACAGGTGGCGGAGGTATGCGTTGGGGAGCACTTCGGGTCCAGTGATCACAATACCATTAGTTTCAATATAATTATGGAGAAGGTCAGAACTGGACCTAGGGTTGAGATTTTTGATTGGAGAAAGGCTAACTTTGATGAGATGCGAGATGATTTAAAAGGAGTGGACTGGGACATTTTGTTTTATGGGAAAGATGTAGAAGAGAAATGGTGGACATTTAAAGGGGAAATTTTAAGAATACAGAATCTTTATGTCCCTGTTCGGTTGAAAAGAAACAGTAAAAATTGGAAAGAGCCCTGGTTTTCAAGGGAAATTGGACATCTTGTTCGGAAAAAGAGGGAGATCTACAATAATTATAGGCAGCATGAAGTAAATGAGGTGCTTGTGGAGTATAAGGAATGTAAAAAGAATCTTAAGAAAGAAATTAGAAAAGCTAAAAGAAGATATGAGGTTGCTTTGGCAAGTAAGGTGAAAGTAAATCCAAAGGGTTTCTACAGCTATATCAATAGCAAAAGGATAACGAGGGATAAAATTGGTCCATTGGAGAAACAGAGTGGGCAGCTATCTGCAGAGCCAAAAGAGATGGGGGAGATATTGAACAATTTCTTTTCTTCGGTATTCACCAAGGAGAAGGATATTGAATTATGTGAGGTAAGGGAAACGAGTAGAGTAGTTATGGATACTATGAGTTTCAAAGTAAAAGAAGTACTGACACTTTTGAAAAATATAAAAGTGGATAAGTCTCCAGGTCCTGACAGGATATTCCCTAGGACATTGAGGGAAGTTAGTGTAGAAATAGCCGGGGCTATGACAGAAATATTTCAAATGTCATTAGAAACGGGAATAGTCCCCGAGGATTGGCGTACTGCGCATGTTGTTCCATTGTTTAAAAAGGGTTCTAAGAGTAAACCTAGCAATTATAGACCTGTTAGTTTGACTTCAGTGGTGGGCAAATTAATGGAAAAGACACTTAAAGATAATATATATAAGCATCTGGATAAACAGGGTCTGATTAGGAACAGTCAACATGGATTTGTGCCTGGAAGGTCATGTTTGACTAATCTTCTTGAATTTTTTGAAGAGGTTACTAGGGAAATTGACGAGGGTAAAGCAGTGGATGTTGTCTATATGGACTTTAGTAAGGCCTTTGACAAGGTTCCTCATGGAAGGTTGGTTAAGAAGGTTAAACTGTTGGGTATAAATGCAGGAATAGCAAGATGGATTCAGCAGTGGCTGAATGGGAGAAGCCAGAGGGTAATGGTGGATGGCTGTTTGTCGGGTTGGAGGCAGGTGACTAGTGGGGTGCCTCAGGGATCTGTGTTGGGTCCTTTGTTGTTTGTCATGTACATTAATGATCTGGATGAAGGTGTGGTAAATTGGATTAGTAAGTATGCAGATGATACCAAGATAGGGGGTGTTGTGGATAATGAAGAGGATTTCCAAAGTCTAGAGTGATTTAGGCCATTTGGAAAAATGGGCTGAAAGATGGCAGATGGAGTTTAATGCTGATAAATGTGAGGTGTTACACCTTGGCAGGACAAATCAAAATAGGACGTACATGATAAATGGTAGGGAATTGAAGAATACAGTTGAACAGAGGGATCTGGGAATAACCGTGCATAGTTCCTTGAAGGTGGAATCTCATATAGATAGGGTGGTAAAGAAAGCTTTTGGTATGCTAGCCTTTATAAATCAGAGCATTGAGTATAGAAGCTGGGATGTAATGTTAAAATTGTACAAGGCATTGGTGAGACCAAATCTGGAGTATGGTGTACAATTTTGGTCGCCCAATTATAGGAAGGATGTCAACAAAATAGAGAGAGTACAGAGGAGATTTACTAGAATGTTGCCTGGGTTTCAACAACTAAGTTACAGAGATAGGTTGAATAAGTTAGGTCTTTATTCTCTGGAGCGCAGAAGGTTAAGGGGGGACTTGATAGAGGTCTTTAAAATGATGAGAGGGATAGACAGAGTTGATGTGATCAAGCTTTTCCCTTTGAGAATAGGGAAGATTCAAACAAGAGGACATGACTTCAGAATTAAGGGTCAGAAGTTTAGGGGTAACATGAGGGGGAACTTCTTTACTCAGAGAGTGGTAGCGGTGTGGAATGAGCTTCCAGTGGAAGTGGTGGCGGCAGGTTCGTTGGTATCATTTAAGAATAAATTGGATAGGCATATGGATGAGAAGGGAATGGAGGGTTATGGTATGAGTGCAGGCAGGTGGGACTAAGGGAAAAAAATTGTTTGGCGCGGACTTGTAGGGCCGAGATGGCCTGTTTCCGTGCTGTAATTGTTATATGGTTATATGGTTACTCCAGCTGTGGCCAAACCATTGTTTTATAAAGATGAGCCATATCTGCACTGGCTTTGTGACCATAATTCTATTAGCTTTAAAATAGTTGTGGAGATAGGATTGGTCCTAAAAGTCTGAAAATATGGCAAGCCTAATGTTGATGGTTCAAATTAATCAGTAAGCTGTGTACTGATTCAAACCATGCTAGACAGGGGGAGTTGCAGGACCAGAGATCCGGACCTGAGAGCTTCAACTGTATTTCAACTATAAAAAGTATGTTTTAGTGTTCCTTGGTTTATTTTATGTGGGGAGTTGGGGGAAAAGTCTTTTCAATCTCTTACCTTGACGGATATGCGATTTTATTTTTCCGTGTCGTATCTCCGTCCCCATTGTAGCCTAACATCCTGGAGTTGGCAGCCTTTCCTGGAGACCAACGGGCGGTCCAAGCTGCGGGAGTCTGCGGGACTTTAACATTGCGGAGCTTGCGATCCCTTTTCCGGGGATCGAAGCTCCAACTACGGGGCCTGTGGACTTTAACATCCTGCTTTCCACACCTCGAACATCTGGCGGTGAAGTGCCGTCCCTTCTACCTCCCAAGGGAATTCACCTCCATTATCCTGACCGCGGTCTACATCCTACCCCAAGCAGACGTGGCACTGGAGGAGTTGCACGCCGTGGTCAACAAACACCAGACATCTTACCCCGAGGCATTTACCACCATTGCTGGGGACTTCAATAAGGCAAACCTAAAGAAATCACTCCCTAACTTCCACCAACATGTCTCCTGCTGCACCAGAGGACCTAACACCCTCGACCACTGCTACACCACCATCAAGAATGCCTATCGTTCTATCCCTCACCCTCACTTCGGTAAGTCCGACCATACCGCGGTGCTGCTTCTTCCTGCCTACAGGCAGCAATTGAAGAGCGCACCCCCAGAGATGAGGACAGTACAGAGTTGGTCCGGGGGGGGGGGGGGGGGGGGGCAGAGGAACAACTCCAGGACTGTTTGGAGTCTGTAGACTGGGCAATGTTCAAGGACTCGGCAACGGACTTGAACGAATACGCCACAGTCGTTACAGACTTCATAAAGAAATGTGTGGAGGACTGCATCCCTACAAAAACCTTCCGAGTGTTTCCCAATCAGAAACCTTGGGTGAACTTTGAGATCCGCACTCTTCTGAAGTCCAGACACAGGGTATTCACGTGCGATGATACAGTGGCCTACATGAAGTCCAGATACGACCTTGGTAAGGCCATCAAAAAGGCCAAAAGGGACTTCTGTTCCAAACTGGAGGATGAGACAGATGTTCGGCAGCTGTGGCAGGGCCTGAATGCAATCACCTCCTACAAGGCGAAACCAGGAGGCAGCTCGAATGTCGGCGAAACATCACTCCCTGACGAGCTCAATGCGTTTTACGCACGCTTTGATAGGGAGAATACTGATGTGCCTTCCCGATCCCCCATTCGCTGTGATGGCATTTCAGTCTCAGTCACAGAGGCCGACGTCAGGAAATCCTTCAGAGGGGTGAACCCCCTAAAAGCACCTGGACCTGATGGTATACCCGGTCGTGTTCTAAAAACCTGTGCGGACCAACTGGCTGGAGTTTTTATGGACATTTTCAACCTCTCACTTCTGAGGTCTGAGGTCCCCACCTGGTTTAAAAGGGCATCAATTATACCAGTACCCAAGAAGAGTAAGGTCACGTGCCTCAATGACTATCGACCAGTGGCACTAACGCCGGTGCTTTGAGAGGTTGATCATGAAGCAAATCAACTCCTACCTCGACAAAAACCTGGACCCACTGCAGTTCGCTTACCGCCACAACAGATCAACGGTGGATGCGATCTCGCTGGCCCTCCACTCCGCTCTGGACCACTTGGACAACAAAAACTCATATGTCAGGCTGTTATTCATCGATTACAGCTCGGCATTTAACACAATCATCCCCTCCAAGCTGGTTACCAAACTCGCAAAACTGGGTCTCTGCGCATCCCTCTGTAATTGGATCCTCGACTTCCTCATTCACAGACCACAGTCTGTTCGTATTGGTGGAAATGTGTCAGCCTCGATAACAATCAGCACGGGAGCACCTCAAGGCTGCGTACTCAGCCCCCTGCTGTACTCACTCTATACTCATGACTGCGTAGCCAGTCACAGTGCGAACTCCATCATCAAGTTCGCTGACGACACCACTGTTGTGGGACGTATCACTGATGGGGATGAGTCAGAGTATAGAAGAGAGATCGAGCAACTGTCCATATGGTGCCAGCGCAATAACCTGTCCCTCAACGCCAGAAAAACCAAGGAACTGATTGTGGACTTTGGAAGGAGTAGGAGGAGGACCCACAGCCCCATTTATATCAACGGGTCGATGGTTGAAAGGGTCAAGAGCTTCAAATTCCTGGGCGTGCACATCTCTGAAGATCTTTCCTGGTCCGAGAACACTAATGCAATTATCAAGAAAGCTCATCAGCGCCTCTACTTCCTGAGAAGATTACGGAGAGTCGGTTTGTCAAGGAAGACTCTCTCTAACTTCTACAGGTGCACAGTAGAGAGCATGCTGACCGGTTGCATCGTGGCTTGGTTCGGCAATTTGAGCGCCCTGGAGAGGAAAAGACTACAAAAAGTAGTAAACACTGCCCAGTCTATCATCGGCTCTGACCTTCCTTCCATCGAGGGGATTTATCGCAGTCGCTGCCTCAAAAAGGCTGGCACTATCATCAAAGACCCACACCACCCTGGCCACACTCTCATCTCCCTGCTACCTTCAGGTAGAAGGTACAGGAGCCTGAAGACTGCAACAACCAGGTTCAGGAATAGCTACTTCCCCACAGCCATCAGGCTATTAAACCTGGCTCGGACAAAACTCTGATTATTAATAACCCATTTTCTGTTATTTGCACTTTATCCGTTTATTTATTCATGTGTGTATATATTTATATTATGGTATATGGACACACTTATCTGTTTTGTAATAAATGCCTACTATGTTCTGTGTGCTGTAGCAAAGCAAGAATTTCATTGTCCTATACAGGGACACATGACAATAAATTAACTTGAACTTGAACTTGAAGCCCGCGGTCTCTGGTAAGAAGAGGCCAACTCAGGTGCTCAAAGCCGCGGAGAGTTTCAACCGCTCTGACGCGGGGGTTTCGATCACCCCAACGGGGGCTTAGGGTCGCCGGCTGCGGGGGCTTTGATGGCCCCGACTGCGGACGGTTTGACTGCCCCGACCGTGGGAGAAAAAGAGGAAGAAGTTTGAACTTTATTGCCTTCCATCACAGTGAGGAATGTGGAATCCACTGTGATGTATGTTTATGTTAACTTTTATGTGGTTGTGTGTCGTGTTGCTTTTCACTTTGTATGGCTGTAGGGTAACTCAAATTTTACTGTACCTTAATTGGTACATGTGACAGTAAACTGACCTTGAAACCTTGTATTTAAAAGAGAAAGTGAATTGCCTTAAGGCCATCAATTACATTAGTGAAGTTTCAACTACAGACGCCACTGGTGTTACCATCTTTTGAATGGCAAAGTGTAATGACAAACGTCCACTCTAACCAGACAGTATTCCAAAGTCATCTGACAAATGACAGATCAATACCAAGCCCGTATTCTAACAAACCCCATTTGAAAGTAGGTCCATTGAGATCTTTAACTGCATTCATTCAAGTAGGGGCACCTATGCTGCTAGGTCTCCATGATTCAACCATTGGTCCTTCATCACCCACCACCACAACTTTCCCATTCTTCATTCGAGCTCAGCGATTCACTTGGTTCTCCTCATTCTCAGTCTTTATGCCTCCACCCAGTGGTGTTTGTGTGTTGCTGACTGCTTCATCTGGGATTGTTTATAATTGATATTTGTTGCTCTTCCCCGGACAGAAAATGCAATTCATTGTGATCTCTTTATACTTAGAAGAAAGAAGATGATGCATTATGACTACTGGAATGCTACACCACCACTTATAATAAATCTGGCTGCACACAATGGAAAAAGTTATGTTAAATTAAGATTCTATACAATGTTTTTTAATTGCTAATGTTTCTTGAAATTGTACCATTGTCCACAGGTTGATGATCTTCACGACTCTTTTCCCAACATAACTATTATATCATTTTCAAATTATCTCAATATTTTGACAACTGGGGATCACTATCTGTTCTCTGGTAAGCAAGTTTTCCTGTAAAAAAAATATTAATCTAAGACAATAATATTATCTAGGCAACTGCAATGCTTTGGTACATTAATAATACAGGAAGAACTGGCAATTGACCCCATGTGTGTGTTCTGACATTCAATGAAGACTGAAAAAGTCAAAAAAGTCACCTGTCAAAAGACTAAAGGTCAATGATTAGTGTGATTCAGTAGCTACCTTTCATACAAAGGAAATTAAAGCATGCAAATACACTCTCAGGCTGGATGCTCTGTTTTAAATGTGTGATTTTAGTCAATTTACAAATGAATTCCAATTATTAATAATGGGATTTTTTTTAAATAAACATTCAATTCAATTCAATTCAACTTTAATGTCATTGCACAAATACTGAGTATGGGTACAACGAAATGCAGTTTTGCGTCAGTCCGTAGTAGTGCAATATAGAAATTTAAAAAAAAAGAGGATACAGAATAATAAAAAATACAGAATAATTAAACAATGGGGACGGAGGGACCGGAGGAATCTATCGGCGGGACTCCGAGTTCAGCAATGCGACGGTATGATTGTAGAAGCTGTTCCTCATCCTACTGGTACGAGACCTGAGGCTCTTGTACCGCCTCCCTGATGGGAGGAGGGCAAACAGTCCATGGTTGGGGTGGGAGGGGTCTTTAATGATCTTCCCAGCTCGTTTCAGACACCGTTTTCGGTGGAGGGCATCCATGGCAGGGAGCGGGGCGCCGATGATGTGCTGCGCGGTTTTCACCACCCAACATAGGAGTACACAGCAACTTTGGGCAAAATAAATGTGCATTATGCCAAGCCTACACATATTGAAAAGGTAATCAAATTGCCCCATTTACTTTTCAGCTTCCTAGGGAATACATCATCTTATTCTTGTGGCACCCTCCACATATTGTCAGAGGAAACTCTCCAGAATAAATTTCATAAAATCCACCCCATCTATGACATTCCCAGTCAATATTGGGAGAGTTAAAATATTCTATTACTACAACCTTCCAATTCATGTTGTAGTACACCACCAACAAGGTGATAATTCCCTTTCTTCTTCCTCAGCTCCACCCATGTAGCCTCACTAGGTGAACCTTCTATTATGTCACCTCTGACCACTGTCGGTCTCTGGGCGTTGTAGCCAATGCTCCAACCTGCCAAGCTATAGGGGGGTACACAAAAATGCTGGAGAAACTCAGCGGGTGCAGCAGCATCTATAGAGCGAAGGAAATAGGTAACGTTTCGGGCCGAAACCCTTCTTCAGACTGATAGGGGGTGGCGGGGAAAAGGAAGGAAAAAAGAGGAGGAGGAGCCCGAGGGCTGGGGGATGGGAGGAGACAGCCCGAGGGCTGAGGAAGGGGAGGAGACAAGGGCTAACAAAATTGGGAGAATTCAATGTTCATGCCCGCAGGATGCAGATTCCCCAAGCCGCTCAATTCATCTGGAAGACATCCGTCAATTCCGGTATAGGGGGGTTGCACTGAAGGTCACTGGGTCATAGAGCTCGACGCACGGAGCCGCTAAATCCAACTGGAAGACATCCGTCACTTCCGGTATATGTTATTAATGCTAGAAACGCGTACATTCCTACCTGTTAAAAACCGCCAAAATGTTGAATTTTTGTGCTGAAAAAAATTGTGGGAGTCGGGGTAAGTGTGAGAGACATGTACCCAACTTTAGAATTCCAAAAGTGAAGTGAAAAGAAGGTATAGAGAAGCGAGAACTGAAGGGACTACAGAAGCTAAAGTGCTTGGTAAACATTGAAAATATTGGGAGTTATCGCGTTTGCTCACTGCATTTCATCAAGTAAGGCATTATTTGTGTTTTTTCTTGATTCCTTTGGTATCTAAAAATTCTCAGAAGTGATAAATCTGGCTGTAAAGTTTTCTTCAGATGCGTTTTCATTTTGTATGTAAAAACCCACGAGAACCATGGGCGATTAAAAAAAATTACAGCCAGATTTATCACTTCTGAAACTTTTTAGATGCCAAAGGAATCAAGAAGAAACACAAATAATGCC
Organism: Amblyraja radiata; assembly: GCF_010909765.2. NCBI lineage: Eukaryota > Metazoa > Chordata > Chondrichthyes > Rajiformes > Rajidae > Amblyraja > Amblyraja radiata. Next base: position 28,572,215 of record NC_045981.1, read on the forward strand.
TTACTTGATGAAATGCAGTGATCAAACGGCCAATGTTCGCCAAGCACTCTGGCTGTTGTTGTCCCTTCAGCTCTCGTTTCTATCTACCGTCATTTCTCCTCACTTTTGGAATTCTGAAGTATGCTAAATGTCTCTCACGCTTATCCCGATTTCCATAATTATTTACAGCGCAAAAAATGACAATTTCAGCGGCTTTTAACGGGCCCGCTACGCTGGAAACACTGGTAAGTGCCTACCTGCAGTACATCGCGTGTAATCCATTTGGAGTAGCGTAGCAACAGTACGGGTCATGGGTCGTGACCCGACTGCCGTGAAACCTCCCTATATGTTATTAATGCTAGAAACGCGTACATTCCTACCTGTTAAAAACCGCCAAAATGTTGAATTTTTACGCTGAAAAAAATTGTGGAAGTCGGGGTAAGTGTGAGAGACATGTACCCAACTTTAGAATTCCAAACGTGAAGCGAATTGAAGGTAAAGAGAAGCGAGAGCTGAAGGGACTACAGCAGCTAAAGTGCTTGGTAAACATTGGCCGTGCAGATATCGTAATTGAAAATATTGGGAATTATCGCGTTTGCTCACTGCATTTCAACAACAGTAATGCATTATTTGTGTTTTTTCTTGATTCCTTTGGTATCTAAAAAGTCTCAGAAGTGATAAATCTGGCTGTAAATTTTTCTTCAGATGCGTTTTCATTTTGTATAAAAACCCACTTGAGAACCATGGGCGATTTAAAAAATTTACAGCCAGATTTATCACTTCTGAAACTTTTTAGATGCCAAAGAAATCAAGAAAAAACACAAATAATGCCTTGGTTGATGAAATGCAGTTGGCAAACGGCCAATGTTCGCCAAGCACTGGCTGTTGTTGTCCCTTCAGCTCTCGTTTCTATCTACCGTCATTTCTCCTCACTTTTGGAATTCTGAAGTAGGCTAAATGTCTCACACGCTTATCCCGATTTCCATAATTATTTACAGGCAAAAATTGACATTTTCGGCGGGTTTTAACGGGCCCGCTACATTGGAAACAATAAAAGGTACACAAAATTGCTGGAGAAACTCAGCGGGTGCAGCAGCATCTATGGAGCGAAGGAAATAGGCGACGTTTCGGGCCGAAACCCTTCTTCAGACTGATGGGGGGTGGGGGGGAGAAGGAAGGAAAAAGGGGAGGAGGAGGAGCCCGAGGGCGGGCGGATGGGAGGGTGGGAGGAGACAGCTAGAGGGTTAAGGAAGGGGAGGAGACAGCAAGGGCTAGCAAAATTGGGAGAATTGAATGTTAATGCCCGCCGGACGCAAGGTCCCCAGGCGGAATATGAGGTGCTGTTCCTCCAATTTCCGCTGTTGCTCACTCTGGCAATGGAGGAGACCCAGGACAGAGAGGTCGGATTGGGAATGGGAGGGGGAGTTGAAGTGCTGAGCCACCGGGAGGTCAGGTTGGTTATTGCGGACTGAGCGGAGGTGTTCGGCGAAACGATCGCCCAACCTCCGCTTAGTCTCCCCGATGTAAATCAGCTGACATCTAGAGCAGCGGATGCAGTAGATGAGGTTGGAGGAGATACAGGTGAACCTTTGTCGCACCTGGAACGACTGCTTGGGTCCTTGAATGGAGTCGAGGGGGGAGGTGAAGGGACAGGTGTTGCATTTCTTGCGGTTGCAACGGAAAGTGCCCGGGGAGGGGGTGGTGCGGGAGGGAAGGGAAGAATTGACGAGGGAGTTGCGGAGGGAGCGGTCTTTGCGGAAGGCAGACATGGGGGGAGATGGGAAGATGTGGCGAGTGGTGGGGTCACGTTGGAGGTGGCGGAAATGGCGGAGGATTATGTGTTGTATTTGCCGGCTGGTGGGGTGAAAGGTGAGGACCAGAGGGACTCTGCCCTTGTTGCGTGTGCGGGGATGGGGAGAGAGAGCAGTGTTACGGGGTATGGATGAGACCCTGGTGTGAGCCTCATCTATGGTGGCGGAGGGGAATCCCCGTTCCCTGAAGAACGAGGACATTTCCGATGCCCTGGTATGAAATGTCTCATCCTGGGAACAGATGCAGCGTAGGTGGAGGAATTGGGAGTAGGGGATGGAGTCTTTACAGGGGGCAGGGTGGGAAGACGTGTAGTCCAGATAGCCATGTGAGTCAGTGGGTTTGTAATTCTACTCCAGTGCAGACCAGGTGTTGTCTTCCTGCCTCCATCCCACACCATTCCGAGCTGCACGATGGGCACTACATATTGCCGAAGGAAACTCATTAACCCATTTGACAAAATCTACCCCATCTAAACATTTTACACTTTAACATTCCTAGTCAATATTGGGTTGACTCTGAGCGAGCAGCAAAGTGTTGTAGCCCACACTCCACTGACCATTCTAAGCTGCTCGATGGACACTACAGTTGTGTAGGAAGGAACTGCAAATGCTGGATTACACTGAAAATAGACAGAAAATGCTGGAGTCAGCGGGACTGGCAGCATCAATGGAGAGAAGGAATAGGTGACGTTTAGGGTCGAGACCCTTCTTCAGGCAGTCAGGGGAGAGGGAAGCTAGAAATATGGGTGGGCTAAGCAGTGAAAATGACTGATACGATACGAAAAATTGAGAAAGCTTCATTGTTAGCTGAGGGGAAGGTGACAAGGGGGCATACAAACAGTCACATTCAGAACGACAGTGAAACTAGTCACAGAGTTAGGGTGGGGAGTGAGGGAAAGCAGTGGTTACTTGAAGTTAGAGAAATCAATATTGATACCGCTGGGGTTTAAGCTGCTCAAAGTGAAATATGAGGTGCTGTTTGGGTTGATTCGGAGCTGCCAGCGTGGTGCAGGCCTGGTGTTGTATTCCTGCCTCCACCCAGCAGCGTTCCAAGCTGCACGATGGGGACCACATATTGCCGAAGGACAATCTCCTGAACATATTTGACAGGATCCACCCCATCTTTAACTAGTCAATATTGTGTTGACTGTGAGCGGGCAGCGCGGTGTATGCCGGGTGTTGTAGTCCCACTTCCTATTGGCGCCGTTCTAAGTTGCACAAGCGACACAATAGCGCGTCACTCAGAGCGACCAGCGCGATGCAGGCCGGATATTGTAGTCCTACCACCATCCAGCACCATTCTAAGTGACATGATGCGCACTACAACCACCAGAATGCCTTTCGCCATTGGCCGACACTGGCGAAGCTCGGCGCGACGCTGCGCTGCCTGGAGACGGCTGTGTGGAGGCGGGCGGGCGTCAGGTAACTTACCTGAGGTAAACCCGGGTAAATGTACATTATCCTGATCACAAACACTCGCTGACAGCCCCCTCCCCCCCCCCCCCCCGAGACAAAAGCAACACAGGTCGCTGGCGAGTGAATTAATGCCCAGTGACGGGGGAGGCGATGGCACCCTGAAGCTGCCCATGGCACCCTGAAGCTGCCCGCATCGTGCTGTCTGCCGTCGCCGTGCGGCTCTTCAGAACCAGTGTGTGAGGGTAAAGTATACGTGCCGTGTGCGCCGGCCGGCCTCGGCTCTCCGGGCGCGGGCAAACTTGTTCTGGATACTCACAACATGCTGGTGAGCGGGTCAGGCAGCATCTCTGGAGAACATGGACAAGTGACTGAAGTCAGTCTGCAGAAGGGTTCCGACACGATACATCACCTATTCCTTTCGTCCAGAGATGTTGTCTGACCCCCCTGAGATACTCCAGCACTTTGTGCCCATCTTCAGTATAAACCAGCATTTGTAGTTCCTTCCTACAAACTTTTTCTGGATCTGGTTATTTGATGTATTTACTTACCTGGCTTTCTAAGTTGTTGGGTAGTTTTTTTATCAATGTGAAAATGGCTTTCTACCCAAAACGTCGCCCCACCACGTTCTCCATATATGCTGCCTGAACTTTATGTTGGTTTGGGGGTAGTTTTTAACCGTTAGCTGTTGTGTCTAGTCTGCTTGTGACAAGTAGATTTTGCGTTGATAGATCTTCCCTTTTCTCCCAACTGATGAAACAAACTCTGAACCATTTTCATCTGATGTGCTGGCGCTTCCAATCAAAGATCAAAATCAAAGCTCCGCTCTATGATCAATGTCCACGGGACGGCATTTCTTATTCTTATCATATATTAGTTTCCTCTTCATTATGCCGTGTGTTTGCCTTTGGATGTTTTTTTGGCGCCGGTAAGGCCGCTATTATCAGCACAAAAGCCACACAGTTTAACCCATTGAGTCCTGGTTCAATTCAACCTATACCACTAGATCCCGTGTACGAAAGAAACCGAATATTAAAAGTTTGTATTGTTTGGGTGGGATAGAGAGAGACTGGGGCGTATCCAGGAAAGGTTAAATATACTAAAGGGGTTAACAATTTCTATTTTGACGATTGAAGTAGCAATTGTCAGGCTGTTTTTTTGTGTGTCCTTAACTGGAGTAAACATTTCATCGTTTCATCGCCTCTGGTGCCTCCATACGTCCTATCCGCCGATCCGACCCTTTCCCAAGCAACGGAACTCGATTGCTAATACATTTGTTGTTACGTTTCATAAATAAATTAATTTTAGAGATCACATCCACAACATAACGAAGTGCACCTCTTCCAACATTTTGATCACTATTGTTACTATCAAACATCATAGAGCGGATCTTTGGTTACAATGCCAACGGATATGTTAGCTCCTGATTAAACAACGCCTTGATTTATACATTTTCAACCTAGTCTTGATGTTCTCGTGTGCTCTCTCTTCCTTTCACTGTATGCACTTCCTTTCTCTGTAATTTTCTCTAACCCGAGGATTATCTGTGTGATCCTCCAATTAAACACTCCTCCTGCAAAGCACCTTGGTATAATTTTAATACATGAAAGGTACTAGATAACACAGTGTATATGTTCAAAATATTCCTCACTAGGGCCAGTAACGTGTCTTTACAAGTAGATTGGCTTCCCAATTACTTGCTAAACCAATGAACTAAATGATTTATGTATAAGAACAGCCACATTTCTCTGACTGCTCACCCCTTTCAACCTCTGATCACTTAAAACTTATGGTGCCATTTTTTTCTAAAGTGGATAATCTGACAATTCTATGCACATTATATTCTACCCACCATGCCAGCCCCCATAGTAACCCATTAATAGTAACCCATTTATTTTGTTTCCTACATATTACCCAATCCCCAATCAACTCCACTTTATTACCTATAATTGTTTTTGTAATTTTGATTCATAAGATCATGTGGCACCTTATTTGAAGGCATCCTGGAAGTCCAAACATAACTATGCACTGTTTCCCTCCTGTGTTCTGCTTGTTACAACCTTAAACAAACTCTAACAGATTGATCAAAAATAATAAAATATTAAAAATAAAATGATTCTGCACATTCTTAATGCTTTGGAAGATCACCATCACTGCTTCCTATATAATACATTCTGGCATTGGTACCTAAAAAGTAAGAAGATGATTAAGGAAAAAGTACATATGTGGAGGCTTAGGATATCATGAAGATTATTAACATTTAGTGACAGTTTCCACAGAAGAAAAGGATGCTACCAGTACTGCCATTCCCTGCATAACGTTCCTGAGAATTCTCCAGAAACTTTTTTTCCATAAATCAGAAACAAACTATTTCAATCGTGTCAGACTAACATGAACATTTATTTATTGTATAGAACACGTGCTGGAGTAAGTCAGTGGGTCAGGCAGCATCTCTGGAGAACATGGATAGGTGGCATTTTGGTTCGGAGCACTTCTCCAGACCTGAGACGTTGCCTATTCATGTCCTGCAGAGACCTGCTGAGTTACTCCAGCGCTGTGTTCTACGCAAGATTCCAGCATCTGCAATTATTTGTGTCAACACTTATTTATTGTCTTCCCCTGTAGTTACAACAGTGCAGAATCAGAAATTCCCACATTCAGTGGGTAGTTTCAATAACCTTAAAGTATCAATGAATGTTAATTGATTGATAAAGTATTTTACAAGTCAAAGTAGAAGAAATTGCGTTGTCAGTTGACAAAGCAAATCTCTTAAGTGGCCTTCCAATGTGAACTAGATGCTGTGTTCTTAAAGGCAATGGTGTCTGTCTGATTACTGTGGGAAGGTTAACAGTTTTATTTTTAAAGACTGGTTGTTTTTTGAATTAACCAGCTGCTACCCCATTCCATAATTGCTGAAGATATTTGTATTTCTGTAACAAATTTTCCCATTTTGAAAAATTCTTTAAACATTTAGAGGGGAATTTGCGTAAGGAATATTGAAGAAGCTCTTCTGTGTGGAAGTTCTGTTACCAGCAGAGTTCCATAAGGTGTTATTTGATCTCTTGATTTATTTAAAATATGATTTAGACTAAAATGTAGGAATGTGATATAGAGGTTTTGAGGTGTTACAATGCATTGAAGAGGAAAGCCTTTGATTACAGGAGGCTGCAGAATGGTCACTTGGACGGAAAAAATGGCAATAAAATCTTAATTCAGAGAAATGAAGTAATGTACTTGGGAATGCAATAGAACAAGGCAATAAATGGATGAAGGTACACAAAATTGCTGGGGAAACTCAGCGGGTGCAGCAGCATCTATGGAGCGAAGGAAATAGGCGACGTTTCGGGCCGAAACCCTTCTTCAGACCATAGATGCTGCTGCACCCGCTGAGTTTCCCCAGCAATTTTGTGTACCTTCGATATTCCAGCATCTGCAGTTCCCTTTTGAACAATAAATGGATGAATGTTGATTGTGTTTAAAAATAAGAGAAGTCTTTCTGCATGTTGAATGCAGCTACACCTTGTTGAATGATCATTCTATCCATAAAGCCTATCAATAAAGTTTGTTCATTTGGATATTTTCTGCCTTTAATGAAATCCAGCAGTTATTTATAAACCAGTTTGTCTACAAATTTTGAACAATTGCACATGCATGATCTGACCCATGAGGCAAATGGTCAGATTCTACAGCACAAGTAGTTGGACAGAAATATGTGGTGGCATTTTTGCTATTCCAAAGACCTACAGGTCTGTAGGTTAATTGGTTTGGTTAACTTGTCCCTAGTGTCTGTAGGGTAGTGTTGATGTGCGGGGATTGCTGGTTGGTTCGGACTCAGTGTGCCGAAGGGCCTGTTTCCGACGCTGTATATGTAAACTAAGCTAAACTATAACACAGCAATGTGCAAGGCATGTGATTATTATTTTACCCAGACTATTTAGAATTTTTGGTTCTATCCTCTTGTGCTAAGAATTGTTTAATTTTCCCCTTAACTTGCATTGATGAAAAATCTGCATGAGATGGAACTAATTCTAGTCATCTCAATCTATCCTACTGATAACATTCTTGTATTGTTTGTCTTTGTTTACAGAAGAATGTTATATTGAAGAAGCAATTTCCACTGACAGATTTCCATGATGGAAGATTTCAAGAAAACTTATCTTCGCCTCTGTAAAGAGTATTGTATTGAACCCCTGGACTGCATTTTGAATCAGTTGACCGAAACCTGTGATGGAAACCTAAAAAAAAGGCTGGATCTTTCGACACAGTCTCTCTCTGTTGACACATGTGCAGTACTGGGAAAGGTTTTAATGAATGACATTGTGTTTGCAGAAATAATGCTTTGTGACTGCATGCTGAATGAAGAAGGTATGACGTATAACTAACCAAATTGGGTAGGGCAGAGCAAGATTATATATATTTTCTAATGTGAAAATTCATTCAAAATATAGTAATATTGAAATCTAGTTTATCAATAACAAATTTGTTTCATTAAAGTTAAGGTGTTACAATATTTGGGTTATTTCTTTAATCTCGTATGTTATTAATTTGTCCAGAAGTGACTTGCATTCTTCTTGTGTGCCTGATTTATTTGGCACATTCTTTCTACCAAAAAGGTACAGGAATTCAAATAGTTCCTTATCAAACCTATGAATAACACCGCGGTGCTTCAAACCATTTCCTGGGAGCAGTGAGTTGACTATGTAAGATGTGCATTTGCCTGAGGAGGACCCTCTTGCAGCAACTTCCAGAGTGAATGTGGTTGACAGGCCCTTTTACATGACATGGCGTCCCTGTCATTAATTGTGTGGCGGAGATATACTTGCACATCACAAATGTCTTTGACAACTGGCAAGCCGGATTTTACCTCTCACAGCCATTCGTCCTTGTAGAAATGAATGGAATCTGAACCTACATCAAATACAGCAGACAGATTCAACTAAACTTTTTAAAAATGTAAATAATTACTATGTAGAAATGCAATAACCTTATGCATAGAACAAATTTACAAATAATAAAATGTGTAGAGACATAAACAGAGTTAACTTGTCGGATCAAGTTCTAATGAAAAGACTTAGACTCGAAATGTTCATTTTGTTTCGGTCACCAACAGATGCTGCCTGAAATTCCAGTATTTAATATTGAAATGCAGATCTGTTATAATCTGAAGGGATGATGGAACAAACTGTGTACTCTGGTTGCTTATTTGCTATATGGTAGGACTATTAGCCTGAGAGCCCTTTCCCAGCAACTATATGCAATCAAGGCTACCATTAACATTGTATGGTGGTATCCTGCCCCTTGCTGCTTTTAACATTAATTCTGCACTGATGTTATAGAGCAGTGTTTCCTAAAGTAGGGTACGCGTACCCCCAGGGATATGCGAAAGGTCTTCAGGGGGTACGCGGCAATTTTCAGCTATGTACTACTGAAACATAGATTCATTATTAGAAAAAAATACTGTGGTTACGAATTATTTTATTCATACGTATTTGCAAATAAATTATATTTCATATGAATTCTCCTACTCCAGTTGTGATAGCTGCTGTTTTTGAGTAGTTTTCAGACTCCCGCACGATAACTCAGGAATGCAGTGCTACCGGAGCTCACCGGAGCACCACTCCGGCACCTCTGGGAAAAAAAGCCAAAAAAAACCCCGGGAATTTTAATTAGCGGGTGTGTGGTCGGGGTAACCTGGTGGAAAGAGGGGTAAGGGGAAGACCCATCACTACTGAGGTTCCCTGTAAGGGGTGGGTGGTGGGGGTAGGAGCAATAGGACCCAGCAGAGTCGGACCACGTGCTGTCTGCATCGTGGAGGTTGTGGGCTTGGTGCTGAGTCTGGAACTCTGGTGAGGTGACGGCTCTGGCCCGCTGGTGGCCGGTGGAGAGGCGGGGGTCGGTGGAATCGCTGGTGGAGGCCCATGGGGGGGCTGGAGTGGAGTTGTGGGTCGGTGGCCCCGGGAAGACAGTGAGGGTCGTCGACAGCGCTGGTGGCCCCAGGGAGGCGGTGAGAGTCGGCAGACGCGGCAGTTTCGGTGGTCCGGGCCTGGGTTTGGCTGGGAAGGCGGTGAGGGTCGGAGAGGCGGTGGATGTTGTTGCTGCTCCTCGTGGTGGCCATCTCGGCCTCATGGTGGTCGGGCAGGCACCGCTGCAGTCCAGTGGTCGAGTCGAGGAGTGCCGGTGGAGGGACCGGTCTGAAGGCAGGCAAGCTTGTGATCCTGGTATGATCCAGATAGGCGAGGAAGCGTTTGTTGAGGATGTGGATCTGGCTTCGAATGAAGTAGAGTTGTGGTCCATTGCAGGTGTGAGTGAGTGGGTGGGTGAGTGAGTGGGTGGGTATTCCAAGCTCATACCTGTGTGAAGTTGGATTTTTGGCCCTTGCGGACATTAAGACGAAGAAGAGGAACTGCATATTAGATGTCGAACCGCAACTGAGGTTGAAATTAACAACTACAGACCCAAATGTTGCCGAAATATTTTTCCAACATAAGCAATTTCATCCATCACATTGATGATATTTTAATTAAAAATGTATTTAATGGATACTTTATTAATTGTATTCTAGTAATTATACATTATATAATAGAAAGATTTTGTTTACATGCATACCTTAATCTAAGATAAAAATGTATGCAATTTTTGTCGACTTTTACAATGAAATACGATTGTTTTTAACGAGGGGTACAAGATGCTTATGAAAATTTCCAAAGGGGCACACGGGTATCAAAACTTTGGGAATCACTGTATAGAGGATTGATGGTTATGTATATGGTCATTCAATAAAGATGACCATCAAAAACTATTTTAATATTTAGTATGCTGTATAAGTGGAATAATAATTAAAAAAGTAAATATTGGAAAATTATTTGATGAACCGTAAAACCATCTCAACTTTTCATTATTTGCAAAGAGTGAAATCACTGTTAATTAACTTTTTGGAATCTGACTTTTTATGCTTGGATATTGTACTCCCAGCTTTCTGATTCACAGAAGTGGCTAAATGCATTAAAATAATTATCTTTTTCCCTTACTTGGTAATATTTTCCATCTGCATGTGAAATACCTAGTGGAATGTCATAACTGAAGGGAAGCAGAAGAAAGTTTTCCTCCCGATGTATTTAAGTATTGTACTAGCAGTGACTTTGTCTACTTGCTCCCATTAGTTACAGGAGGTACATTACCTATGAAAGTATGAGGAGGAATGGCACATTTTCTTATTTTGAAAAGTTGCAACTTTCCACAATCATTAGAGACGTATGGTAAATGGGCAATTTATATGAATAGATATATTCACCAAGAGAACGGTCACATGTTTTTCTTTTGTAGACATGTAATAGTGATACTCAGCATCTCGAGAGAGATTTTTAATAATCTTTGTTTTCTCAGGTGCCAGGTATCTGTTGTGTGGACTATCTACGAACACCGTAATTCAAACCTTAGACCTTAAGGTAGAATAATAGACATTGAAGTTCACGCTTAGTCAATTCAAAAGTGAAATATAGATACTTTTTGAACAAAAATACATTTAATTCATTGTGTTTAATGATGCATTCATCGTATTATCTTTTTCTTAATCCCCAGAATAGTAAATGTTCAGTGATAAATTTCAACAAATTTCATTGCCCTATTTCACCTTCTGATTTTGTTTAATTATTTCTTTGTAACAAAAAAGATGATTATTATGATACAGTTTTGATGTGAGCAGCTAAATGGAACAAAATGAAGAAGGATTTAATAAAGCAATAAACTTTTAAATTCTGTAAATTTGGTGAATTCTTTAAGTATTTGTAGAGGCAAGACTAGCTTCTCCTCTAGGTTATTGTTAACTGCATGCTTGGTTATATCCATTTTCCAAGATTCAGTTCTGCTGAAATTTATATTCCTTTTGTCATGTCATTCATGAAATTTAAATCTCAGTTATTCTAATTAACAACAGTTTATTTAAAAACGAAAAAGTAGTCATATAGTCTATCAGATTTCTATTAGTTCAAAGAACATTGTTAACCTGAATCAGTCTTTCGGCCCGAAACGTTGCCTATTTCCTTCGCTCCATAGATGCTGCTGCACCCGCTGAGTTTCTCCAGCATTTTTGTGTAACTTCGATTTTCCAGCAGCTGCAGTTCCTTCTTAAAAACATTGTTAACCTGCTCTGAACGCAAGTTGTAAAATTTCAATTTCTATCAAATACATTATATGTACTTTGATGTTGAACTCTTCAAAATATGTCCCAGAATTTGGATCAAAGTAGAATTTTTAATATAAAGCAGTGCCTGCAATTTTGCACATGTTCATTCTTAAAATTCATTGCTGTAACACTACAACACATGTCTGCATGCCATGCCTGTTGTGTCTTGGTTTGCTTGGTTCTTGTTGCCTATAATTCAGTTGAGAGCTTTATTCTACATTTTATCTCCAAGGGTAATAATCTGCGAGCAGCTGCAGCTGAAGCACTGGGAAAGCTGCTGCGACAAAACAAGTCTCTCAAGAGGTAAGAATGGCTCTTCAGATCAGCAGCAAACAGGTGGTTTCCAAATCAAATGCTTGTATGAAAGCCTTGGGTATTAATCAGTGTTCTGTAGTTATTGCAAGTCCAATCTAGTCTTAATGAAGAATTTCCCCTCCCCCACTGCAAGTACTGAGTGCGCATCCTAATCAACCAAGGCCAGGTTTTGTTTCATCAAAATGAGGTACAGGACCAGATGAATAATACGATACGATATGACAGAACTTTATTCACCTCCGGAGGGAAATTGGTCTGCCAACAGTCACAACACACAACTAGGTACACGAAAACTTGAAATTAAATGTGAAAACAAAAAGAAAAAGACAAGCGACTGTTGGCCGGCAGCCGTGTGCACAGCGCCTTAACCCGAACAAACAAACAACAAATGCAGGCTTATCCCCAGGGCTGAGGATTCCAAAACTAGAGTGCCCCTCCCCCTCACCGGGTCCCCCGTTGTTTTCCCACCGTCCCGCACGGCGGTCCCCCCACGCCAGGTGCTCCACTGTTCTTCACGGCGGTCCTCCCACACCAGGTCCCCATTGATGCTTTTTCTTTCAACTCTCATTTCTTGACACGTGCAGATTATGCGGGGAAATTGTGGTACGGCCTGTTTTCTAGGAACGTGAACCCTTCCCCCCATCCCACGTGTTTTCTAATAGAATATGGTTGCACAAGTGTTAACAAAAGCAATTGTTTGTTATTTGCAACAGCCACCCACTGTGAAACTGACAACTATTGTCTAATGGGACAGTGGTGGCTGATCATCGCAGGAAGGTTACACAGAAACAATATTTTTTTCCCTAGACTTTTTTACATCACAGATTTTTTTTATGCATGACAATTTCTACAGTAGCCATGAAGTGATTTTCCAATCAAAATCCCATTATAACCAATTTGGCCACGTAATAAAAATGGTGTTCCTTAATTCACCAATTGTATTATATTGCGGTATGAAAACACGTATATGCGGTATGAAAACATATATATATATATATAGCAGAACTACCATACTTGGGGCGGGGGATATAATTACCTCCATGTGTCAGGTGTAAGGTCTTTTCAAGTCCAATTGCTATTTTAAAGACTTCTTTCATATATATGGTATTCCTGTTAGGTTGATATTGGAATGGAATGCTATTGGAATGTGGGAAGAAGGATTTGGCATCTTCTGTGAAGGAGTGAAAGCCAGCAAGCACCTTAAACATCTAGACTTACGCAATAATCAGATCAACCACCAGGGTGTGGGAGAGTTGGCACTGGCCTTAAGACACAATGATACATTGGAGGAGCTGGGTGAGTAAGGGAATACTTGACAAAATAATGTTAACTAGTTAAAACATTTAGATTAAATATGATGTGTTGAAAAACATTAACCTACATGTTTACCAATTCATAACTTAGTTCTCCAATACTTGGACTACTTTCTCTGGGGTGTTGAAGGCTGAGGGGAGACTAGATAGAAGTTTATAACATTATGAGAGGCATAGATAGGGTAGACAACCTGTTTCGCAGAATAGAAATGTCAAATACTAGAGATCGCTACATGGTCAGAGGGAGAAGGTTTAAAGGAGTTGTGCGGGCTGTACACAGACAGTGGTGGGTGCAGGGAAAGCTTTGCCTGGGGTGGTGGTGGAAGCCTACTAGATAGTGGCATTTTCAAACCTTTTAGATTGACATTTGGATTTGCAGGGAATGGAAGGTTAGGGAGCACATACAGGCAGAATGGATTCATTTAAATCTAACATGTTCATCTTTGACATTGTGGGCGGTAGGGTGTGTTCCTGTGCTGCACTGTTGCGTATTCTTTGTTCTGCTAGCCCCCTTCCCAGAAACATGAATAAACTCAACAAGCTGCAGGTAGCCCTCACACTGATGTCATTATCCGATTAAATGTTGGGGCCTCTAAAGTTTACCAATTATTTATGTATTACTTCT